>NC_136068.1:688387538-689587538 GCF_964261635.1 Lissotriton helveticus | reverse complement strand
GTTGTGTTTATTAACCCCAGTTTATCAATTATTTCAGTGTGCTGAACTGAAAAAACAAGAGCCATGTTAAACGTTTAATCTTCTTGATGTCGCAAACACATTATCTGTTCACGGCACTACATTTAAGGTAGTAGATCATGATGGGTGGGCCTCATTGGGAATTGCTGGCAGAGTTTTTATTAAGTTCAATGTTTAAAGAAACTGTGGATGGGATTCAAAAATCTGTTGCGCAATACAGACTTTCTTTTCACTCTTCCTAATTTTCAATCCTCTTTCTTCTCATCCACCCTTTCTATAGTTCAATGCAATTATTGACTCTGTACATACACACTAGTCTAACCTGTAAAAACCTAAAGATTAATTCCTACAAAATTACATCACACCCTGAAATCTTAGACAGGTCTTAAAGGGTCAACATCACCAACTTATCAAATGCACATGAAATGTTTGATTAATCAAAATCGTAGCTTAATAGTGAACATCCTTAATGTTACCAAGAGATCCCATGCATGTGATAAGTTTCTGGACCAGCAACGGGTAAAGCTGTAAGCGGGTAGTTATAGTCCAGCTCTCATTTAATGAGAATCAGTTTGAATAAATGAATAAATAAAGCTTTGTAAAGTGCAAACTTAGCCCAGGGGTGTCAAGGCACTGCGGAAAGGGATCAAGGTACAGAGATGCCTATGGGTAAGAAGGCTTACAAATTTGAGATGGTGAAAAGCCAGGTCTCCAAGGCCTTTCGGAACAGAAAATGGGTTTCAAGAGCCGTGATTGAAAGAGGAAGGGAGTTCCAAAGTTTAGCCGCAGCCAACGAAAAGGCCCTACCCCTACCCCTTAGCAGAGACACATCTCCAAAATAGTTTTTTAATGCCTTCTGACCCCATACTGTAGAAGGCCTTGTGTACAAAGCACAGGGCTTTAAATACAATTCTCCGACCCAGCGTAAGCCAGTGCAAATTGCTGATGGTTGCAGAGAGAGTGGTATTTGGGAAGGCCCATTACCAGCATGGCAGCGGCGTTCTGCACTAGTTGAAGTCGCTGCACGAGCCCCTAATTTATCCCCACATGAAGAGCATTACAATAGTCTAATCTAGACAACACGAGGGCCACTACTGCTTGTTTCCGTGAAGTTAAGGAGAGAAATTGAGAGATCGTTTTAAGGGTCCTTATCATCCCAAAACAGGTGGAAACTGTTCTATTTATTTGAGGGCCCGAGAAAGGGAGGTGTCAACTATGATGCCTAGATTTTTGGCGCTAAGACCAGGGCAGTGCCAGGATACAAGGGTATCGGCCCACCTGGCTTCTGACCAAATCTCCGGTTTGTCTCCAAAAATTAAAATCTCAGTTTTATCCCCATTGAGTCTTAGGTAGTTCTCTACCATCCATGAAGCCACTGCCTGCATACAGTTTTAAAAATTTGATGCTGATGCTTCAACACTCTCAGTAATAGTAATCATAATTTGAGTGTCATCAGCACAGGATAACACTTCTAGCCCGAAAGATCTTACAACCCTGGCAAGCGCCAGGTTAAGTATTAAAAAGGGTAAGACTCAATGAGGATCACTGAGGCACTCCACAGAACAACTGGTTGGGAGCTGAGAAGGATTGGCCCATCTTAACTCTTTACGACTGATCCATAAGGAATGATGTAAGCAAATTAAGGGCAGAGCCCTATTTCCCTGAAGTCTCCCAGCCAATCTTGAAGGAGAGATGGTATTGAAGGACGCTGTAAGGTCCAGAAGGATCAGTAAGGTGGTGTGACCGGTGTCAACCTGATTTCGAATGTTGTTGAGTACAACGGTTAACGCCGTCTCGGTACTGTGCTCACTTCTGAACCCATGCTGCGAGCCATCAAGCAGCTGGTGATCCTCCAAATAAGAGCCAAGATGGAGGTTCTAATGTTTCTCCAGAATTTTTGCTGGGACAGGCAACAGGGAAATGGGTTGGTAGTTATTTAGCCCCGCAGGGTCAAGAGAGGGCTTCTTTAAGAGGTTTACCCACCACAGTTTTCCACGCGATATACTGGCCCGATGTATAACAGCATTAAGGATTGAGGTCAAAGGTGGGGCAAAAATCTCCACTCCCAGTTTCAAGATTTTCAAGGGACAAGGCTCCAGTGGGAAACCAGACCCGATTTCACTTAACAGCCGCTCAGTGTCCTCTCGAAAAATCTACAGCTTTCCAGCATGTTTCTTTCGGACACCAGCCTGTCCTGTCCACAGACCGAACTCAGCCTTATTTTACCAGTGTATAAATAACCTATTCCTCCATCATATTAAAGGTTTCTGATCAGAGTCCAGTGCACCCCGCCCTCTCCTGCTCCACGTTTGGTTCCAGCCCTGCCAGATCCCTCCACCTCAACTCCAGTCACGCTAGATCCAATTCAGCCCCAGTCCTGGTTTCACCTACATGGAAACTGTCTTTCAAGAACTAACCTGAAACTGGGACAAAGTACCTTTGAGATTTGGCTTTGTGCTTTTGACATTTTCCTTCTGGTGCGGTCATGTACTACTTACCAGAGGGCATCCACTCCAACTCGACTTCATACAGAACTATGTGCTGGTTCTGGAAGTGGTTGTTCTTTCCTACCAGCCTCTAATAATCAGTTAACGCATTGACCTCCCCTACATTCAGTGCTAGAATGCAAGGTAGCATAAGTAACTATGTCTCCATTATAACTTATACGAGCCATGTGAAATTTATTCATTTCTAAACTGCTACTTTATTGCCTAGACAGAAGAACTATTCAATGTTAATAATCTCCTGACGGAGTACTTTGAGGGAAATCACATTTTGAACAAATACCAAATGGTTTCAGGCCCAATTATAGCTCCGAGTTGGTTCTCTTGACTGTAACAGAGACTTCGAAGAGTGGCAGATGAAGGCAGATCCTTGGCCCTCATCCTTCTGGACTTTAGCACTGACTTGGATACTACCACATAAGGTGTTTCTCCAGCGCCTCTGCGAAAAGGTGTCAGCGGCAAGGCTACAAATATTAAAGAGCTCCCTTTCCCTGCTTTTGTACAAAATGAGGCTAAGTGCCTCTTACAGTTCTTAATGTGAGATATTTACCATTCAATTTTTTTTTTTAGTCGGTCTAAAGTAGGTTACCAAAAAGGAATTTATTCTGTATTTCAAAACGGACACATTGGAGTATATGAGACTCTGAAGCCCATTGATAAAGGCAGGAGAATTTAATTATCCAGTTTTTCTTCTAATTCATATGAACGAAGAACCCAAGCGAATATTCAAGAACCCAATTGAAGCAGTTTCTACACACAGTCTAATAAGATGTTTTAATTCGAAAGTATAGTCCTGAAGAAGGTGACTATCGTCATCTGAACACCGAAACGCCGCCGACAGAACTTTAACAATTTTGTATTTTATTGTAATTGATTTATTTTTATTACATGAAAATTGATATGTTTGTAATGATGTGTTATGTGCAATGAATTCATGCTTTTTAGCTAATAAAATAGATAACGAATAGACTCTAAATGTCCGGGTTTTTCCTGTTTATTTGCATTAATGTTTTGTGGGGGTTAAAGCTTAAAAAAGTTGGTCTGAGGATCAGGTCACATGCAGTCAATCCAATTGAAAATCTAGAACCCTTATGACGACCAGAGCTTGCAGTAAAGTATCCTTAGAGATTGCTTAATCCTGCATGCAGAGATTATACTTTTTTTCCTCCAAAAACCATCAATTGTATTTCAGGATTGACTACATTCTTGTAAAGTTTGCTATACCAGCATCATTGACAATTCTTCTAAAGTACAAGTGAGTATTTTGTATCATGCATTCATTACACTAGCCTTTAGTATGCAGAGACTGTCTTCCAAACAAAAACAATAGGCACTTGACACTGATCCGTTACACGAGTAAAGGTGTTCAAATAATAAATGCCCATTGTACGGGGTTTCGAAGAAAAGTCTTCATAAGATATACATTCTGTAGATTTGTAGGATGCAAAGTAGTCTGTGGTGTAATCATTAGTATTGCTACTTAGTCTAATAAAGCAAGGAAAATGAGGATGAGCATGCGAGAAACTAAAATGAAGGGCTTATGACGTGCTTATCGCCAGCACAGACATCATACTGTTTAATGAGCTTCAAAGTTGAAAATGATAGTAAAGAATCAGATTTATGGGCTGCAGGACAAAAATCTTGTTTCATATGAGAAGGGAATAGAGCCAGCAGACTGAATTATCTTAAGGCACAGATCTTGAAATAGTCCATAGCAATAAGGATACAGTTGATTTCCCAAAGGACTTTGCTGACACTACACATTTTAGAGATAGAGTGTGATGTCTTGCCAATTAAATCCTAGATAAGCTCAATCCGCTGTCACTTCCTACTGATAAAGATATTGGGCTGGATAGTCTTCCTAGCCTGGTTTATAACTTTGTTTTCAAAACAATTAAAAGGATTGTTTACTCCCAGTTTGCTTTCCTCAGTTGACCGGGGTTTTACCTCTGGTACTTTTATGAATGCATCTAATTTTCATATCTGGAAGGAAAGGAATGATTTGCTAGAGCTGTAGGTTATTTCCCATCTTGTTACTTAACTCGGAGTGCACAATTTATGTTAAACTCTTGACTAACAGGCTCTTCCCATGGCTTCCATCCATCGTTTCTACTGCTTAGTCCGGTTTTATGAGGGGGAGGCCAACCAGTGGCAATACTATAATTGTGGCTCCAGTCACAATCAAGCCAAAGAGAGAGGTACACTGGGATTTTTTTAGGTCGACCTCTGCCAATGGGCTTGCGCATTGCAGATGTCGATCTATTGTAGCTGAAACAAACTTTTTGAACCAAGCGCCGATTCGGATTACATTCAGTTCATGTGCCCAGGCACGCGCTTCAGACCCGCCACAGCACTACCGAGAGCTTCACACTTCAAAGGTTCCCTCCCACCCTTCCGACTTCAGGCATTAAAGCGTGAATTTTCCCCAGCGCGCGCTCGTTTTACACCCCATATGCTCGAGCCTTGTTGCTTCTCGAAATGATGTTGAAGTCACAAAGGTTTTGCTGACTTTCAGACAGGAGGGTGACTTAAGGACACCGACAAATGTTCCCTACCCGCCTTCCAATAACCAGAGCAAAGGCAATTTAGAAGAAAACTGTTGATTACCCAGGGACAAAACAAACCGAATCCTAATTCAGACTGGCATGTTTCCTGAAGTACAGGAATGCGCATGGGGAGTTCTCGTTTTTCTCCACTACACGCACATTGCTGCTTTGTAGATCATCTGCAACTGCGTACCCACTCTTGCCCTGAGTGCATTCATATATTTTTCTTGGGAGACACATGCAAGCCGGGTGTTTACATTATACTGTTCAGTGAGCGCATTCCTGTGTGGCTTGGCAGCCTTGCACTCTCCCCTCCTCCCACAATCCATGTTGATGGAACACTGCCCCGAGGCACAGGATTAATGATGCATTGACGGGGCTGTGCTGTTTTGGAGTTTTGTTGGAGACATTTTCCTCAATTCCTCAATGGCTATGGAGAACAATAGAACAGTAACGGTGACAAAAGAATATTTCTGTTTCACTTTGTATTGAACGATTTGACATTTTGTTTTATCTGACATTAATTGGAATACGCGTTTTCCCGAATAATTACTGTGTGGACAGCAGGGGAAATGAGCAACACTATTTTGTCTAAGAACGACTTCAAAACGAGAGCGGATGTGCCATCATGGCCAAAGGACATGCCCCTCCAGTAAGTTACACTTGGAATACGTGTTGGAACACCACAGTTCTCCTTACTCGTGTTGGCAGACAATATTTCATGGAGATATCCAACTATACTTTTATCATTTTAATGCTTTTTCTTGTGTTTGTTTACAACAATTTTATTCCTGGATGAAGCAGTCACTGACAACTGCTTTAGCATATGCATAATGGACTTTATGCTCACCCTCACCTAGCAAAGTAGCCTTATTTGCCTGTTTTAGGGATTGCCATATTTTCCATCTTTTTGTGATGCTGCTCCCACCCTCGTTTACTTTTGGAAAGGTGAGAATCGTTTAGAGTGAGTTGGGCAAGCCAACTCAGCACCACCACAGCATCACTCGGGGCCTCCACGGCATCACTCGGGGCCTCCACGGCATCACTCGGGGCCTCCACGGCATCACTCGGGGCCTCCACGGCATCACTCGGGGCCTCCACGGCATCACTCGGGGCCTCCACGGCATCACTCGGGGCCTCCACGGCATCACTCACGGCCACCACAGCATCACTCACGGCCACCACAGCATCACTCACGGCCACCACAGCATCACTCACGGCCACCACAACAACACTATGCGCTACCACAGCATCACTGAATGCCACAGCATCACTCCGCGCCATCACAGCATCAATCTGTGCAACCATTCAACAACAACTGGTTCAAATATGTTCTCTCAATGTTTTAAGCTTTATTACAAATATCACAAAAAGATGTTAATATGTCACTTCTGCTCTTGGATTTTCGTCACAATAAAATACACTGAACATAATCTTCACAAAAGTTATTTACAAAAGTTTAAGCTATTGCCATTATAAATTACATTCACTTTTATTTAAGTATTAATTAATTAAAAAAATTAAAAGCCATTGGTATTTGTAATATCAATACATCTAAGTCACGTAAATACAAAACATGTTGCATTACAAATGCTATAGGTGTCACATTTGCGAAAGTTATAACTATTGGCATTGTAAATGACACAGCTATTAGTTTAGCTGTTTTCAAAACCAACACAAATAAAAAAATTGTCATTTACAAGACCAATAGTTCAAACTTTCCTAATGCGAGACCTATTGCATTGCAAATGCTTGTTTTTTAAAGCAACCATGGCACTTTATAACCAGTCTCTGGCAAGCATTAAACTAAGTGGGATTTGCGGAGACGTCTCATCTGAGAAGAGGCATACATCACACCTGTCCTCTGTCGCCACTACTATTTTTAATTGCTTGGACCCATTTCCAATGGCCTTGCAGCTTCACAACAGTTTCTCTGGAATTAATATAGGCAAGCAGGAGTATAGGCTTGCTGCATATGTGGATGATCTCTTATTTGTCTCACAGGTTGACGCCTCGGTCCCAGCAACAATGGAGATCACAGCCTATTATTCTGTGTTCCTGGAAAATCATCTGAAAGTGTCCGAATCTGAACTGATGCCTCTGTATTTCCTTACAAAAGCCCTTTAAAGTAAACACGCCTTAAAAAGCAGTCAGGCCAACTTGCATACCGTGGGCTCTATTTTTCTAGTAATATCACAAACAATTAAGCTGAACTCGGAACGAACATTGAAGAAGGTGTTGGACATTGTTGGTTCATGGTCTTAACAGTGGAGCAAGTTGGAAGCTATGAAAGTAATTCTCAACTTGTCATTAATTTCACAATGGTTATGCGTTCACAAAATCTTCCTGTTGCTTTCTTTAAGGCTACGGCCCTCCCATTAACAAATGTATTTGGACAGGTAAGAAACCTTGGCTGACCCTTGCAAAATTGAGGGAAAATTTCTCAAAGTATCAAACTTCACTGCAAGCCAGTAAGGGTATGTGACGGCTGCATAAAGCATGTCCAGGCATATCCGGTTCATTGTTGCTTGATATCCAGACATCAGAGATTTGGCGGACTCCCCGGTCACCTTTGCCTGTAGCATCTAAGAAACTATTTACCAATGGCATTGTTGATCATAGTGATACAGCCGGGGGCACTGAGGTCCTTGGACAGTGTAAAACTGAGAATTATTTATTCATTATGGCAAAACTAAATTAAAATGGGAAATCAATTTTTAATTTGGGAGCCCAGAATAAGAGGGTTAGGCTCGGTTAGGGGCTTATGCAACGGTGTTCAGTCTGTCTCTTGCATAATTCGAATCTAGGTATCACTTGAGCAACAAGCTTTCATGACTGTGTAAAATTGAAATCCGCAATTTCCAAATTCAAGTACAATGATAAATCAACCTGACTTTCTACAATTACATTTTATGGTTCGTTAGTCGGTTAACAAAAGGCAGCACACATCATCCTTACTATATCAGAATTTGGGGGAAACCAAAACTGTATCGCCACTAAGATTCAAGTCAGACTGGATCACTGCAGACTTGATCACTGTGCTCTACTACACTAGATGATGCTTGGTGGCTTAGGACACCATTTATGTGAACGATCTCCATGACAACAGCACAAACTAGACCTCTGCATCCAGGGACCGCCCTGGAATCATCAATGTAAAAAGTTCAAAATAGGGACCAGTGACTTGGACCTCTGATGCCTCTGCCATAAAGTGACAGACACTTCTCTTATGATACTGGAGTGTGTGTGAAATTGCTGTAAAACAGGGAAGCAAGTGCTGTGTCTGGTTTGTGATTATTACTTATTTTTTTTAATCCAGCACGAATATATTTGAGAGGTAGACTAAATGAAGAAATTGAGCTATCAGTGTCTAATGTTTATTTAATAGACATGTCACTGGTGCTGTCATTTATGCATTCGGGATAAAAAATGGGCTATCACACTATTCCTGGCAGGCTTGGTGTGCTTTGTGCTTAGGGGTGATGAGGTGCGGCTAAACGGTTTTACTTTTCAGAATTTGTTTGGGAGAAAACTATGGAACAAATTGGATGCGAACCTTCAGCAATCAAAATGACCATTAACAGATGAATGCTGGATATACTGGAAATCCGCGTTTAGTGCCTGTACGTCCGTAACCAGTGGGTGGGGAGCCTAGAGCTCAAGGTGGATAGATTATTCGAACGAGCAGTGTGGTACTGGTAGTGTTAGAACGGATTTTGGTTTAATAAAATGTGTGTTTGATAGTTTGAAAATGTTAATTACTTCTGCACTGAAAAGACAACACTGCACTTTCCGGTCCTTGATAACTCGGCCCGGACTTCCTTTTCTTAGGTCAGAATAGGGCACATTAATATGCAGTTAGATGGTTAGTGTTAGAATAGTGGCATTCGATGACGCTGTACAATTCTGGATTGTGATTTGCCCATTCATTTTAATGTACTTCTATGGTTAATTTGCTTATATAAGCTGTAAAATCTGGAGGGAAGCCAGTCCTCTGACTCCTCGACTTTAGAGGCAGAACCATTGCATTGTTGGTTCGTCTTATGTTTTTGACGCATAATATTTTGTCTTGAATTCATGTCTTTACAGCTGCGCTTGATTGAGCCTTTTAGTAATTCCCTATATTGATTTATTATGCAATTTAATTATTTTTACCTTCTGTATTGCACTTTGAATTATTTCTATAAAGCTTTATGGTTTGCATTTTACTACCGACTACAGCAGATTTAATGTTTAGAAATGCCACTTATTGACGTTGTATTCGGGTGCTGCTAAAGGAGACACTGCCTCTTATGTGCTTGTGGTTTAATACTGTCCCCAATCCTACGCAGGTGCTTTACCTGTGTTCCAATAGTGGTATGGCGTGGAAGTTTCATAAACAACATGGGTCATGTTTGGTATTGAATAATTTATTTATAGAGGTTTTTACATCGTCCTAGGGTGGGAGATTAGAATATTGTTGCATATTTGTACAGGCTACTACTATACCACCCTAGTGTGGTGAAGCGATAATGCGATTTAGATATTGCCACTGACTTACCTTCTCATCACAAATTTTCTGTGGCTTTCGGATTCTCTTGTTTTAATTTGTGTGTTCCATACTGTTCTGCTAATTTATAATCCATATAACTGCACTCAATTGTGCGTGAAAATCATAATAAAGAAAACTCGACTTAAAAATAAATGTACGTTTGCAGCATGCAGTCAGATGCACAGGAGTTAGATTAAGAACTGCGGGGTACTTCATTAGATCGGATTTTCTTATGTTCCAGGAACTCTCCCGCTTTACAAGCTTTACTTGTGAGCCTGTGTTCGTTAAGAGGAAATGTGTTTGCCAGAAATAAACTTTTTTCCACACAAGAATGCTCAAAATTCTGTATGACACTATCATACAGGCAAGGTCTGGTGGCTTAGTGGACTAATGCGTGCACTGTACTGGCCAATGTTTGACCTCATGGTCCCAGGTTCAAATCCCGTTGGGTCCACTCAACCCTTCATCCTTCAATGAAATGAGTACCATTGAGTTGGGTAACAATCATCTATTATTCAGTGCCAAGATACCCTTTTGGATGAACGTGTGCGTTACAAATAAAACGGGTTATGATACAATGATTACTTTTAGGAAAAACTAGTATAGTAGATTTAGGGTAAGGGGATTACGTGGTGTCATTTCAGTGAGGAGGAGTGGCACTAATAGCTGGTAACAAGAAATCAAAACTTTAACATTAGCTGTACCACTTTACCTCCCGCATTTCTGAGATCAATTCTGCCAAAACTGGCACAATAGACAACTAAGATGGATTAAATAAGTAAATGGATTTTTAAATTTGCCATTCGATAAAAACCACTGCAGCATTTAAGGAAGAATACTCCTTTAATGAAGAAGAAAAAAAAGGCTCATAAAAATAAAATCTCACCAAAAACCTACTGAGAACAACCAAGCCTGTAACTGAGTCACTCCTCTGGCAGAACATCTGCTACAAAAGAAAGCACAGGGTATTAGTAATGTAGCCCATGTCAACCGTATCCACAACACAAATGGGGCGCTGAAAGGATGAGCACACCAAGATTCTAGTCCCTTCCAAGAAATGGCTTATTCATTGCAGGGTCCTCGCCCTAGGAAATATGTCTGACCACAATGACCGACCGGCAGTCTCCAAGATACCAGCTGCTTCATCCCCAGGTAGCCCTGAACAGGGACAGCAAGCAGAGTGTAGCCACGATGCACAAGACAATGTACTTACCTGAAAGCAACATAAAACGGATATTTCAGAAACTCAGATTTATTTTCTTCCTCACAGCCGCCTCTGGGCTGCCTTCAACTACCACTCGGGTAACAAGAACTAGGGGTGGGCAGAATGTTTCATTCTGCCTGCGGAATTAGTGGAATTTTACGACTCACTGTTACTCTTGTAACATGGAGTTCCAACCAAATGTTGCCAATCGCCGCGCGGCAGAATTGTTTCCCACAAGGCTCCAGAAATGCAAGCTGGTGAGCGCAAGTGAGATTTTGATGTCTCCAATAGTGATTTTCTATTTTTTTTTTTAATTGGTATTTATACAAATACAAACAACATACAAGAGAATCGATATATATGTTTGGCCTGCCTATTACAGGGTAAGTGGTTATGGTAAATATTTCGGAAGGTAGCCCCTTAGTTCGTTATACAGAGCTGGTAGGATAAGGATAGAATAGGAGGAGAGGAAAGGGAGAATAAGTGTAGAAGAGGGATAGTACTGAAGCAGCTTAACTAACAAACATTCCGAAGGTTGCATGTAGTACGATGGTTCACAGCAGAGTCATTATAGGTTTATGATGGGTCGTCTGGGGACAGAATCTTGTCCAAAGTTTGCCACAGGTTCCTGGAGGAGGCCTCCCAGGGCGAATAACTTAATGCCAGGGTGTCTGCCCCTCTTAGATAGGGGATCCAACTGAGCCACCCTCTGTATGACGTTTTAGAGGTATCTTTCAAGTTCGTAAGTATTAGCTTGACTGCAGCAGTTATCAGTAGGTCCATTAGTTCTCTTTCTTCCTCTGAGGGGAGGTCGGTTTGGATGAATGCCGTGGAGAGCGAGGCAAAGTCTCTTGTTATTTTACAGTTGAATGCTTTGTCTATGAAGTCTAATACTTGCCCCCAAAATCTTTTAAGTACCGGGCACAGAAAGATGAGGTGTTCTAGGTCTCCCTTGCCTGTGTTGCAGTTCCAGCATGTAGGGTGGTCTCTGAGGCCCAGTTTGTGTGGTCGGTCTGGGGTCCAGAATGATTGTGTAACAGCCAAAGTTTAGTCTAGGCCAAGACTGGGGTGATCTTATTGCGGGTGGCGGAGGCCCATGGTGTGCTCCACTCCCGATCGCTTAAGTGGGGGCTGTGTGCGGCTGTCCCAATATTCTTTCATTTTGTTTTTGATTTGGGATTTTTGTGGGGCAAGAAGCCCATTGCCAGTTTCACCCCAACAACTCCCATGCAGCACTCCACAGCATATGCACAAAATTTAACCTCAAGGACGCATGGAGATTCCAATAGTGATTTTCTAAAGCAGTGGTTGTGGTCAGAGGGCTGCTGCTCGTGTAGATGCTCTACTCAAGCGGCAACAAAAACAACTTGAATGGCTGCTCGCTTTTGCAGAGCATATGGGGTCACTTGTGCTGATTACTTAGGGCTGCACGCACTACCAGTGGTACATTTCAGTGAAAAGTGCATATTTTGCACCCATTGGAGGAACTCTGCAGACTCTCAGGAGTTTTTATGCAACTCCGAGGAGTTCCGCTGCGTAAAACTCCACGAGTTCTGCCCATTCCTAAAAGGAATGGTGGCTGAGGCAGTGATACCTTAGCAGACTCAATCAGTCACTAACATTGGCTCATTGATGGTGTTACTTGACCTGAAAATTAATGGTAATTAATCCTACAACCCAAACAATAAGGCCTGTAGAGACACAAGTCAGAATCATTCTGGAGCTTTGCACTCAAGTGAGACCTGTAGGTTAAGATAGCACCATGCTCATAGACATTCCTGAATATCTTTGTTGTGATGCATTAAGCTATACTAAATCGGATAGCGGGCCATGACTGGTACACTTGGCATCTTGTGGTCACTGTTCTACAAAATAAGTGCTCTATTCATTCACATTGAAGACTAGAGGGGTCAATTAAGATTTAGAAGTGGGGAAGCCTCCAGATTTCCGATACTGGAGCCTCAGATGTCTCTACCATCGGAAATACTTCACCCAGTGGCGCTTCAGCCACAGGGACGCCGGCCACAGTGGCAGGCGATCGTGGCATTTTTTTCCCTGTTGTGGACTGCTATACGCGGAAGACAGATGCAGCCAACTGAAGTGAGAAATATTCCCTCACTCGCATGGAGAAAAAGCCTCATGCACCAGGGTCACTTTTTCCGCCTATCAGAAAAACAACATTAGAGGTTGGGGGGAGGTTCTGAAAAGCAAAGGGGGCCGTAACAATGTTGTTGAGCAACTCGGCATTCAGCTGTGAGGAGTATGCATTTGCTTATACAACAGATGCACTCTGGTCAAAGAGATACCCACTAACTGGAGGTGATCTCCCAAGAGGGAGGTGGGGTTTTGTAGCCATAGGTGAGAGCCATCGCCACCTTGGAAAAAACAGACTGGGGGCAGGTATTCTATTCAGAAGTACACACTCAACATCTCACAACAGAGGCCAACACAACCAACTCCTCAGTGGATGATCCCCCCCCCCCCATGCTCAAATGATTCCACATACCACGGATAGTGGTATTGTGGGGTTTTGCACAACCCTCTGACGTCCCAGATAGGTAGCACTTTGGGCAGGTCTGCTCAATATTTACACCCATACTATGAATGTAAAAGTAGAAAAACATTTGTAGAGTCATATCCACCAAGCTGTTCTTCTAAGAGAACCTCATTGCTAAACTGCATAAGGAAACTACTGTAGCATAGGAAACAACCAAACTTCTCCTGGCTTCATGCTCAGGTGTCAAGGCTCACTACACAGGAGACTGTTTTTTCCAATAAAACTCCGAAGTGTCCGAAGTGTCCGAAGTGCACAGAGGCCGTCTGAAGAAGCAGAGGAACACTGTACACGATCTTGCAGAATGATACCCTTTCATCAGCCTTCTCTCAGAACAGTCCCTGTCATTTTGGACAAAATGGGATCCTGGATGCCAGCACAGTAGGGCTCGTAAGTCTGATTCATAGGGGCACCAATCACAGCATTTTCACACTACAATCTGCTATGGCACATTTTTAGAGACTCTGCTCTAGGGTGGTTCACCAACAGAACACTACTGATCAGCATCTGGGCAGAGAGAGAGAGAAAGCGAAAAAGTGTTCGTTTGTACACACCAAGAAGGCACTTATGACACCTTGTCCTGTCTCCTATTCCCTAGAAAGGAGCTCACTGAGAAGTAAACTCACTCAGGCTTAGACATCTCTATCTTGTCATTCACTTGGTGTGTCTCCAGAGGCAAAGGAATAGTGGCTATTCATTGCCTGAATGCACCCCTTTAAGTCTCTGAATATACTGGTGAGGGTGGGTGGATTTCTCGTTAAATATCATGATTTTGATCACTGCAATCAAGGCCATTAAGCCATCAATGTGGATATTCCACTAGTACTGGTGGCTATTGCCGGCCACTTTGGTGAAGACCTTTTGGCAATCTATTTTAGCAACAGCATAACCACTTTCTCTGGAATCCCGGCACATTACTCAACGGAAGACCAGTCCAGGTCTTAACCGCTTCAGCGCGGCGCGAATTTTCGCGCTGTGCTGAGCGTTCTAATGAGCCAACCGACGCTCATGACGGAACCGTTCCATCATGAGCACCGAAGGAGCTATAGGTCACGGGCCATCCCTTCTCCTGTGGTTTTGATCCCTACATTCCCACCACACTTCAGTGAAAGTACCAAAGGCTTGCCCTGGCCATCACTAACCTTCAGATCAGCGTGCCTGGATCTACACAACATGATCACTTTACTTCCTTGGATTCCTGAGATATTTCATGATTGTGCAAGTATTTCTGGGGCTGCTATTTAAGACATTTCTCCTAATTGTTTTGTTGCAACATCTGTCCCTTTTGGAACACCCTGCTCCCAGTCAACGTCCACCAGCATTCAACAGTCTTTGCATACTCTGAGATTGTCTCTTCCAAGCTGAGGAGTGCTGCAGCAGCTCTCATTTTGGATGCTTTTTCTTGACCTTTTCCATCAATTTCAAACCATCATCCGAATGGACCTACTTCTTCCTATCCATTGACTTACCCATTCAGACTTATTAACCAACATGCACCTGTTTCCAAACTCACATTTACTCTTCTGTTAAAGGTCTTAATACTGTGCAGGGATTGCGCTCAAACTGCCTTACAACCAACGTGTTTATCTTCACTTAACTCTTTTATGATATATATTAAGGACCATAATGGTGTCATTCTCGCCCAAAGACTGATGTAGTCCGCCGTATTCTCTTTTACTATTAACAGTTGCATCTCGCTAGTTAACTCTAACATAACCAACAGAATGAGGAATGTGTCTGACACAGCTGGTAGGTACAATGGGGTAGAACATTTAGAGCTAGCTGACCATGAAGCAGTTCCATTTTCCAAACTATATTTCTTTCTCCACTTACTCTGTACTGATCTTATTTCTCACAAAGTCAATCATGCAGGACTTCACTTTGAACTTCTCCCGTTAGATCTGGCGAAGTATCATGGATAGTGTAGTGCACACACGCACAAAGCGGGGTAAAAGCTTTTCCGGCTATGAAAAATCATAAATATGATATCACACCTGCAGTGCTAATCACCAATCTACTCAAAGTAACTGTAATGCACTCAACACATGAACTGGTCTCATTTTCTTTAAACATTAGAAGTACCACAAACACAAGAAATTGTGGACCACCATAATACCAGCAGTGAGCAAATGTGAAAAGGTATTGGAGGTTGTGTTGGCTTGCATGGATGCCAACATGTTAAGAACACCAGAAAGAACCCAAAAAGATTACAATATCACAGATATAGCATCCTCTAAGCAACAGATTAGGCACTTACGTGTTAGTGAAGATACTGAACAGTGAGAATGTAAATAGCACCACTTTGTTGCTACGGGGGGGGGGCATAACTCTTCTTTACCAGCTAGATATACATTAATGTAATATTGAACTATTTATTGCTATTTGAAATACCTTGCCTCTCAGATACTTCACAGCGCTATGAGGTTCCAGAGCTGGGAACATCCTACCATTTGCATACAAGAAACATACGTATTTTCACTTTCTATTGCACCACATGCTACCTTTTCAGCATCCTTGGGCAACTCCAAGTTTTGGAGCAAGAAAAAGTAGAACCGGGTATTATTTACTATTTTCATACAGGATATATTTCTTTATCAGTGCTTTGAACACCACCTGCATCTTTCCAGGTAGGACACATTCGAGCACTTTATGGTCCTGGAACAATTTAATGAATAATTTGGCATAGTGCATTCTTTTCCAGCAGGACTCGCACGTATTATCAATTCTGGGCATTGTGCACCAACATGTCACCTTGGAGCACCTCCTGGTTCTGGAGCAAGACAAGGAAGAGAAGGGGTGGTTGAACACACAGAGCAAAGGAAGACAGATGTGGTGGGGGTCACATCACCTGCTTCGCCACTCTACAGAGCCTCCCTAAATACATATGACATCAATGTCGCACCCAAATGTGCCACGCTGTAAGTTCTTACAGCTTTCCATGCCATCCTGGACTGGCAGGAAGAACTCTGCTATGTGCTGGTTAATGGGCAGGCATCCCTCCCAGGAGGGGCACCGCATCCATGCACTCACACTAACTAAACACAATATACAGCATTGGCTGGCAGAATCTGCCTACATGTCCCTCTCTGGCAGACGGTAATCAGCCAAAAAGAAGTGGGAATAAATAGCAGGTGCTACAGGTTTCATCTTAGATTTGGAATTCAAAGGGGTCAGTAACCATCTGACTGACTGAAGCGCGGGCTCTCAATTCAGAGCCCGAGCTACACTTAGCCAATCAGAACACTTTTACAGTTTGTTGCACTGGCACCTTGGTAAGGTGGTTACGCTTACTCGCTAAACAGGGCAAGCAGGCCTGAGAATGTGCTCACCCTAAACAAATTTGGGCCATTGCGATGAGGAGAGTTGATTTTTTTAGGCCTGCTTTGGATTTCTGGGGTGTGCCCAACTAGACTAGAGTTATATAACTACAATATTTTGAAATGCAATTTACAAAAACTATGTTCATAGGAATCTAAAACTGCTTCAAACTTCACAGGCCGAGTTCTACAACACCACTGACATTCACAGACCTTAGTTATAGCAAAATATGGCAGGATTAAGCACCATGTATTGAGAAAATAAAAGTAAAGATTGCTTCAGCTTTCACTGGTGGATAGGGATTGCACTGACAGTTCAACTGGCGGGATCATCAGATCAGTGGTCATAGTCTACCACACCAATTAACATATGAACAGTGAGATCGGGTCCTTGCCTCGGACCTAAGCAAAATACTACATTCACTATTCATGGATCTTCTGAATGTTTTGCTACATCTGCTCCAGGAGGAGGAACAGATTGCCACTGTTCCAAATCTCAACATTGTATGTAGCAGAAAACGGCAGAAAACCAAATTATGCTTGGTTTAAAAAAAACAAATGCATTTAGATCCATAATTCTGTGGCGATAACCTTGTTACCAGGAAGCATTACAAATGCCAAAATAAGTTTGCCTGTACACAGAAGGAGTTTTTGAAGCTAAGCACTGAAACCGTCTCTCATTCAAACCAGTCAGTCTTTACGAAATCCCTGAAGATCTTTCTGTTGCCTTGGGTATACTGACAGCTTCTAACTCTCTTGCTTTCCCAGTTAGCTCCAGGACACCATTTGGGGTACCAGTGCGCTCTACAGATTTAAATCAAATCATTACACAAAAACAAAATACCAGATTAGACCTCTTCCCCTCACTGACCAACTCGCTATGGATCAGCAAGGGCATGTGCTCAATCAAGTCTGCTGGAAACTAAACCTATATCTGAAGTATTGACCTTAGATTTATGGAGAAGGTGTGTTAGAGCCATCTGACCGGCAAGGTGTGGCTCTATTTGGACTTCATATTGGAGCACTTCAGCAAAACAGTTCGTAGAACACAGTGCCTCTGCAATTTTAGCTCCAGAAAAACCCAAACCGTAGCTACACAGACAGGGAAAGAGTAACTTGTGGATGATTCGTGGAAGTCCTCAGTCTGTGAAGTGTTGCATTTTCTTTGGGCCTGTTCCAATGTAACTCATCAGGATCATGTGGAGTATACATTTAATTCTGAAATTGACCAATGCAAACATTTCAGGACGGGTTTGGTGCAGGTGTGATCTCTCACAGACCTTCAATAATTCCATTCCAGTGAGAATGGATCACTTGACTACAGAAACATTTCATACAAGCTCAACTATGGCCTCCACGTTAACCCACGTACATCCAGAACATATGAGACCATGAGGCAGCATGAGACAAGACCATGAGGAAGCATGAGACACAATCAGGCATCTGCCCATCACTAGAACACACTGCACTGTACACCAGCTGCTCTGAAGTGGCTTCTCAATGAGTCACAACGTCTGGGTGTGGAGCATTTTAATATTTATACATTTATAAGGCACCCATAACCCCTTAATGTGGTCATCCAAACCACCACCTGTATTCCACCATGGCTGCTATGTGAATCACAGCTCCTTGTTAGGGATTTGCCGGCAGCGAGAACATTCCAACAAAATCAAGTCGCACAAATATTGAGATGCCTGATGTAATTCTTAACCTGTACTAAGCACATTAAAGCAGTGGACAGGAGTTATATGTATGCACTGGAATCACTGGCTGCAGATTAAAATAGAGCAATGAAAATGACCTAACACTTCTTAAGACATCTAAACTGCACAGATCATACTCGGTGAGTCAGGAGAAGGCATGTGTCGAAATAAATACTTGCACTGACGCCAAGGTCTCATTCCTAAGATTTGAGGACTTCAAACTGCGAGCCAAAAACTGGAAAGGCCAACCTTTAATACAAACCTTGGATGCCACTGAGGCATCATCAATTTTATTAAAACATTTTTGTAGAACTATGTCACATTTCCAAGAGAGAGAAATTGGCGTCTGCGTTATATTGGTCATAAGAAAGCAAGTCAGACATTTTTACCACTGAACAATGCTCAATGAAAGTTTATATTTTGAGCTAGTAGCATCTTCATGAATTATAGATATCCTACTATTTCTACATAGTAAACACACCACATAATCTTGGGATACACAAAACAAGCATATGCTGGCACAGAAAAACCAGAGGAATTACACGAGAAATTTGAAATAAACAAAAACAAAAAACGTAAAGCCATGGAACCACCTTCTAGAAATAGCGCCTGCAAAACTGGTTAAAAAAAAAAAAGAGGAAAAAAGGCAAAGTAAGATGATCAATAGCATACCAGTATAGGAGAGCAGGCATGGTCTAATACAGGTGGTGAAAAACATGATACAGGTAGGTCTGGGAGATTCTCACTCGTCATTAGTGTCTGTCCAAGTACCCACCTAAACAAAAGTTGCCAATGGTCAAAGAGAATAAGGGAAATCTGAGCAAATATTAGCTCAATATACTAGCAAATTGACATTTTTTTGCTAGTAATAGGTTTGGGGTTCATACGTAATAGGACACCTAATGTGTATTACAGTAGCGGCTGGTGTCCTTGAAGAGTGGCAGGGTGAAGACAGACAAATAAAATAAATGTAAAAAAAAAAAATCACTGACCTTCAGCCAGCCGTGTCGTGCTTTTATGCTTCAGTCACCTGCAGGCTCCCAGACTCCTCTGCGGCCAATCCAGACACTGCTCTCATGCATGAGAGCAGCGGCAACACAGCTTGGGTTGGAGCCCGCTTCAGTGCGCTTGTGGGTTTGGCCGTTCGGATACCAGTGCATACCACTCCCCCTCCAGTGACGGTCAACCCCTGGCTCCTACCCCAAAGACTCAGCCGGGAAAGGTAAAATAAATTGTGTATATCATTTTACTTTATGGTCGTTTTGAGGCAGCTGGCAGGGAGTGTGACGCTACTCCACAATAGCGGAGGAGTTGCGGCTGGTGTATTAAGTTTTAAAGTCATCTTTTGGATGCATTCCAATAGGAGTTATGACCTCTACAACATTTGTCCACAAAGGTATGGAAGGTTAACAGATCCCAAAATCCACAAAAAGGTAACTCAGAAGACTACTATGGCCCATTTTAGAAGGATATAGAAAAGTGTGCAAATAGGTTTAAGGCTACTTTACAACTTTATTTTTCAAAATGGCTCAGTGCAAAGCCATTTTTTAATATATTTTTTTCAAAAACAGGCAGGCGCTGTTTTCCAAGCCGATTTGCAAGCAGCACTTATTCCCTGAGGCAGTCAAAGTAATTTCTTGAAAACAAAAGGTGAAAACCTCCCAACAATGTTTATGCACACTCAGCCCAACACGATGCCTCCTAGATGAGCAGGACTAAATTGAGCAGGACAAGTCTGATGATGTCAGAGAGAGAAGAAGGGAAAGATTGAGGGGAGCTTTCAGGACACTAACACAACAGTAAAAAATGCAGTCAATTTGAGAAGTTGAGGACTTTAAGGGTAATACGCATCCAGTGCATGCGTTGAAGAGGAAATAGCAGAATTTCTGAAGATGGTGCTCATAGTGCTCTGGAGAACTCCTTGGCCCTGTAAGCACACATAACTACTATTGACAAATATGTAGGCCCTCAGCCCAGACAAACATCCACAGGCTGGAGAAGCAAGTAGAAGCTACGGAAAGGTTCCGAAGGGATCTGATGGACACAACCATTTCAAAGCAACTGATGCAGCACAAAATAAATATCCGCATAGTTTGCTCAATAACCGGTTATTGTTTGCTGAGAATCCAACAGCCAACCATCTGGGATTACCACTTCAGTGTTGGTTGTTGACCTCCAGAAGTGAACTGTACACAGAGTACAAGAACATTCCATTTCTAGTGGAGAAACACTGTTGTGGCTTCTTACATGTTTAACACAGTATACAAAAGAGCACAGCCGCGATTCACAATGCAGTAAGTAGGGAAGGAAGGTATGAGCCTTTAAAAGCTCATGAAACCCAGTGCAGGGGAGATTATGCTTAACCAGAATTCCAGAAGTAGCACAAATGACAGCATGTTTCTTTTCACCATGATGGCATTCCTGAAATAGAATGGGTTGACTCTTTGCCCCATGATTTCGGATGTAGGCGTTGAAAAAAATGTGAATGACAACACTAGGCCAAAGGAAGAAGAGGGCTGACTTAAAGCTACTAAAAATGTATTATATATTTAATTCTAATCAGATGAAACCGTGTAGCCTAACGCAGACCTTATCAGAGTCATGTATTAGATTAATTCAACAAAAATGTACTTAAAGAAGATTTAAAGAGGTCTAATTTTTTACTTTGTTTTTTTAACTAGACCATGCCAGCATAGTTCTGGAAGAGCAATCATATGCCCAACTGCGGTCACAAATGCCCCTGTCCAGCTGCCATCAGTAAGCTCAGCAACACCACCCTTACGCCATAAGTAAGGCAGATGGACATATTCCTTCAGTAAGCACAAGGACAGGGACTTCATGTCTTCAGTAAGTGGACCCTCACTGTCATGGTGCCATCTTATTTATATATAGGTTTTATGTAGCGCTAGCTAGACCCGAAGAGATCAGGTCGCTTTACATATAATGCGGGTAAACCATTTGTGACCTTCAGGAAGCACATGGCCACTACCCTGGACGTGCAACCACGTAGTTTTGGTGGCATCAATATGCAGACAGGCGCTGGCTTGATGCAGTCAATAGGTGCGCTGACACGTCAGGTCGACTCCACAGGCACTACGACAAAATGTTAGTGCTTACCCTACAGGATCACCAGTTAAACAAACTGCAATCAGAGGTGCGCTAGAATATTTTTCAGTTAAAATTACTATCACATTATACCTATCTCTATCTAGGTTTCCTGATTTGTGAGCCATACATTGCAGAAAGGACCTAAAGACCAGACAGTGCAACTAAACAAAATGGAAAAGACCAGCTGAGAAATGTTCTGTTTTAACTACCACACGTGCTAAAGTAACCTGGTGCTGTTTCAAGACCGAGCGGTTACAGGAAAAGAAACATTAAACACTGTAGTAAAATCAACAGAAACAAATCCGCATAGCAGGCAGCGCCCACTACTTACGTTAGGCAAGACCTTTACATAATGTTTTGCATGCCTTAAAACACACACCTTAGCTTTGGCGTAGATTTGCATTCAGGAGGTGTTGCCATCTGCTTTACCTCTCCAAGAAGTTGTGCAAGTTCACTTGCACATCATTTAAAAATGATACCACCCACAGGAGGGAGGCATGAATGGTATGGATTGAGAAACAGGTCAGAGACAATTCTAGACTGACACAACACGCCAACACCTTGTTGTGGGAACAGGTTAATGGCGGGGCAAAAGGGCAGATGACATAACTACTAAGAGATCGCAAGGCTCCAATTACGCTTTGGGATCCCATGAAGTTTCATTTTGGGAAAGGAGGGGCCTGTGGGTTGGAACATATAATTGACGCCTTTAAACTGGGTCAGCACAAATAGCTCCCATTGACGAAACGCTTGAAGAACTCACAATGAAACAAGGTGGACAAACGGAATGCCGCTGGGTTTTAATGATGTTACAGAGAATGACGCAGAGGTCAGAACGGATAAATGTCCTGGTTGACAAGTCATTTTAGCAAACAAGCATTAAAGGAGGCACGTAGGTTAATTATATAAAAATGCATACTCTGGCTGCCACCACACAGATTTCTGCAAGATACTTTATTAACCACATGGTACATCCCGCTGGAAGTTAAAAAGTCCATTACAATGAAATTGTGTAGGTTCAGTGGCCATTTTGAAATGGGCTGCGGAGTAGACCAATGAGCCGGCAGGACATGCCCACCAATGCCAAATGTAAGTGGTACATGATGGCTTCGCAAAACCAATTGTTAACAGTTGGTGGTCAAAATCTACCTAACAGCCAATTACCTACTTCAGTAACACTTATTAGTGGCCCAAACCCAGCAACCATTTTTTTTTAAAGTAGCGATGAAACCCAGCTTACATTTTAGAAATGGACAGATATGCCCCAGGAGAGCACTTTAAAACGGATGCATTTTTCTGCGGTCAGCTTTAAATAATATGACCAAATAACCATAATGGCATCCTGATGTAGGGCCCAACACTAGTGCCGGATCCTCTGAAAATAACAATACCGGGGCTGGCCCCCTTAAACCTGGAGCAGAGTTACTCTGAGGGTCACCTGTATAACAATACTTTCAGCTCAGTTGTTGCAGACATAGGTGGAGAAGTGATCCTGGGAATGTTTGCATGGCTGGTGCAATACCAATTCCACAAAAAACGTGCTCTAAGGTAAATCACCTACCTTCAGCACCACGAAGTCAGTGATACTGCATGACCAGCAGTACAAAATCACAACCGCAACCTGTTCTACAGCTTGAGGATTCTTTTTCGCTGAACTTTAAATTCAGCATTATTCCAGAGCAAGCAATTCACTACTCCAATATCCTGAATGGATGAAGCGTGCACACTCATTTTGAGTATAGCATTCTTTGGCCATTTACCTCTAGCCCATAAAAGTGTGCACCAAATCACCCATTAATAAAAAAAACGATACTTATAATCCTAGCTCATCATGGGGAGCCTTGAAAGTATCCGTTATGCAACAGCTCTGCCTCTGTGCCGGATCCAATTACACTATAAAAGAATTGCTAAGCTATTTTGAGAAACACATCTATACTGAGGGCTCTTATGAAACGCAAGACTGTACAACAATAAAATGCTAGTCAGAAGCTTCTGAGCCCACTAGTACAGACGAGACCAAACCTATGCACGAATATACAAGTAACAAAGCCCGCTGTCCCTTCCGTTGATTGTGTGCATTACTAGTCTTCTTAAAACCCCAGAGGAGTCCTAAATCTGCAACAGTCTCCAGGAGCAAACCTGGACAGATTATCCGCGGTAGCCATTGCGGATGAGCGCCCAAAGAGAAGGTTCTGAGCCCTTCAGTGAGCTTGCAATAGTGTCTGGTACTCGAGGTAAAACCATACATGCTAGAAGGCCTTCCTCAAAATTTCCTAGACCACAGACACCCCCATCAGACACCTATCCATGCCTTTAGCATTTTTAAAGTCCTCATAACTATTTAATGAATAGTACTCGACTGAAGTAGATGTTAGTCATATTTTCCCTTCACTCATCTAAGGCTTGCATATCAATGCGCAGCGGTCTATGTCTTGATATGGAATGCCTCAATCAACTATACCGGAGCAAACTCCTTTTGTAAATACAGCCATTCTGCTTTTAGTGCAGAAAGCATGAAAACTAATAAGTCATTTCCTATTTTTGAAGGTTCGGCTCGTAGTAGATGCTATTTAGTAAAACCATTAAATTCAAAACCCTGGGGTATTGGTTGCTAAAGTTTTTGGGTAAAAAGCACACCAATTACTGAGCCACTTGTAATCGGGACCTTCACTATGAACCAGGCTAACCACATATGGTCAATTCGAGTTCAAAATATATTTGTTGTGCTGTGTGATCGACACAAAAGACTAAAATAAAAAGCATTAAGAAGGAATGCAGTTGTAGCTTAACCGTCAGAATGCCCGTGTAAAATAATAATAAAAAAATAACCTATCAGTACAGCCTAAACGAGAACATATTACATTAAAAATGCAAATTGGAGAAGTGTAAATAATTCTGATGCACTAAAATGCCAAAATGTCCATATTATAAAGCCTTCTAGAATAACAGCAGATATGAAGTAAATTTAAAGTCGGCTTGATGAAAACGAATGTCAAAGGAAACAGGATTGAATATAAATAAGGTAAAACGAAGGCCACCTTTTGTGTTTAAGCCACACCCCTCAAATAAAATAAATAAAGGAGGGGTAAACTGATCATGTCAGATGAATAATTAACCAAAATCATTAATTTATTTGCAAACTAGGTTTTCATTTCTGGGCGGTGACTATGGAAACCAGCCTACAACCTAGTAATGAGTCACTGGCAGTCCAAAATAGTGGGCCTTATTCAATTGCTCACCAATGCCCATGCTAGGCGTGGTTTGTGCCATGTGTATAGGAGATTACCTCAGAGGGTGTATACCAGCTGTTTAATAATTGGGTCAACACAGCATGTCCTACTTGAATCTACATAACAGCAGGGTGATTACAGATTCTCTAAGGTTCTGAACACTCAGGAACACATCCACCCACTATAAGCATAAGCTGTGCTAGCAAACATATAAACACTTTTACAGACAGGAGGTTGCAAGCACCCAAGGCAAAGTTGGTGGGTCACAAACGGCCACTGTGGGCCACTGGTGAAAGGTTACATACAAGTAAAGAAGGCTTCCAAACAAATGCTGACTGAACTCCATTCAGTGGACGACCATGGAGCAAACGGACCTGTTGAAATTCACATGCAACAGAACATGGGTTTTGAGGATTTAACCATGAAAATTGCTCAAGACATTCTCCCACCAGGAGACTGACCAGCCAACCCTTCTCCACAGACCTCTGGAGCATGCTCTTCAGTTAACAATAAGTAGTCTGTGTTACACTCAGTATTTGCAACTACGCTTTAGGCCTGTGCTATGTACAATGTCCAAATAGAGAAGATAGTTTTTCTCTCAAACTACAGAACAATCAGATTGCTCATGCTGCGCAGAAGCCAAACTGCTGCACAACAGAACTACAAGTCACACAAAATATGATCATCAATGTGATAAAAAAGGAAAGCAATCTACAAGATCTAGCAGAAAAGCACCAATGAGCCTCGTTCCATTCTATTGCTGGCACCAGTCATGCTCCATCTTCTTCCCGGCTATCTAGAGGTGCTAAATAAAGAATATCATATGTAAAGCCAAAAGCTACAGGCAGCGACCACTGCCCTCTCTCCCTTCAATGCAGGTGCCTGGTACAGACAACCCCCATCTCCTGGCACAGGTTATCCAGAGGCTAGTGCCAGAATGCCAGGCAAAATACCTCACCCCTTTCCTTCAAATGTGTACATCACTTAAATACCTCACCCCTTACCTTCAAATGTGTACATCACTTAAATACCTCGTACGGCCCATCTGCAGGAGCCAAAGATTGCTCCCACCATTTCCCAAGTGCCCATGGCAGGGAAGGGACTACTAATGCCCCTTTATAAAATAGCCGGTGTCAGGAATGATTACATATATACAACCTAAAACCACTCCTAATTTGCAAATGACTGACAGAGATCTCACCTCTTTGCTCACCAGGCATGAAGGCCAAATTCCAATATTTTTTTTTCACATCAGGCAGATGCTTACTCCCTCGTTTCTTCAACTGCAGGGACCAGGCAGTGTCTGCCATATTAACTCATACCAAGACCTCAAGCTCCAAAGGCAAGCATGCTGCGACAGTCTTATGTAGCTATCCTAAACAAGTGTTTAATAATGTTGGTAATGAGTACAGGTACCTGCTAAGTATCAATAATATAGTCTGAAAACGAGCCAGCGATGAGGCCAAACCAGAGTTTGGCCTACTTCAGCTGATCTATTGAAAAATCTTACCCAGCTGAACACCTGCTAAAGAAAAAACTAGTATATAGTAATTCCATGTCAGCAAAGTACTACTATCATTCGTCATCGGAAGGTACAGCATGTGTAATTTGGATTGCCAAAAGCATCCAAACCAATAATTAAGGAAATTAAGGCATACGCAAACTACAATTTCATGCATAAATTAAAACACACATCAACAGTTACTCAGACACTTACGCATGCATGCATCAGCAGAAGCTGGACAAATCAAAAGCACCCTTTCAGATGAACTGTGAGTAGTGCTTAGATAGCTACTATATTTACTATACAGTTTGTTATGACACAATGCTTAGCTAGCTTGACATTGTTTGGATGCCATCACAAGACGGGCCAGAATTTCCAGCCTAAGCAAGGCAAGCTTTTCACTTCCTTTTCCTCAGGTCACAGGATTGGTCCAAGCGTTTGTGTGCAGTCCACTTTCCAAGGAGCAGACTGCAAGATCATCAAGGACGGGTTTCCAGAAAACCGACATATTTAGAGGATGGACATCGGGAACACAATAGTTTGACTTCAGAAATTCAAGTTTTGCTAGACCCAACAATGGGTTGAATGTGATGAAAAAGTAAATGCCTGGATGTTTAATCAGCGAGGCTAGGTAGCTTAAATGTTTGACTCACTGGCGACCAGGTTTGACCTTGTGATGAGCCAATGGTCTGACTCAAAGATGAGTGAATGGCTTAATGGTTCAACCACGCTAGAAGAATGAAGGATTAAAATATCTTAAGGGTTTTTATTTATGAATTTCAATAAACATGGCGACAAAGTGCATAGTGAAATGTAGCATGGGTCAGCGCAACATACACAGAGATATTGACATTGTTTATTCGAAGGATTACTGATTCGGGGGAAGCAGAGGACGAGGTTCGGTGCGACGACCAGACCGCACTCAGAAACCTTTAGCACGACTGAGCGTGATACCTCTGCCACACCCTAGGGAGTACTTTTATCTCCAGTTGGAGGTTGGAAAGCAAACATCAAAAAGTAGCTACCACTCAAAGGGCACCACTTTTGACACATTGGTGGGTAAGGAAGTTTCATCACTATTCCTGTCCTGACGAAGCGCCACAGATCCTCCTAACCACTAGGGGCACAAAACACGTTGACTGACTAAAGTTGGACCCTAAAGAGGGAACCCATATCAGACTACCAGGGTACTTTATGACCCTATTGGTAGCATTTACCTATAAAGGTTTTTAATCTGTCAGGGCGGCCCAGTTATTAAAAGTAGTAGGTGGCCTCCCTGACCAGTTTTAACACACACCATCATCATATATAACATACCACCCCACGTAGACCCTACCTTGCATTATTCATACGGAATACCAATAAAAGATCTCCACCAAATTGATGCTTCGGGGGAACCATTAGGCATTGCAGTACATGCCCGGCGAGGAGCCGAGGAGCAATAGCCCTATGATGAAGCATGAAATCCCTTTGGGATGTCTGAGGGCAACATGAAACAGTCCGGTTGACTGCCACCGTGCATATGCCAGAGTCCTGCACAACCTGTCGACATCTCTGCTTTCTCTTTAGGAACAGTAGCCAGAATTTTTGTTTGTGACAAACCAAGGCGCACGGACACTGGACCTCTTATCCAGCTTCTAGTCTCACCTCCTCTCTCTAGGAAATCCTTTGAAACATACTATATTTACTATACACTTTGGAATGACACGAGATTTAACTAGTTTGACATTACTTTGATGCCATCACAAGACTGGCTGAATTTCCAGCCCGAACAAAGCAAGTTTTTCACTTCTTTTTCCTCAGGTCACAGAAATTAGTCCAAGCGTTTGTGTGCAGCCCATTTTCAAAGTAGCAGACTGCAAAATTATCAAGGACAGGCTTCCAGAAAAGTGCCATATTTAGAGGATGGACATAGGTAACAGTAGTTTGACTTCAGAAATTCAAGTTTTGCTAGACCCAGCAATGGGTTGAATGTGATGAGAAAGTAAATACCTGGATGTTTAATCAGTGAGGCTAGGTAGCTTAAATGTTTGACTCACTGGCGACCAGGTTTGACCTTGTGATGAGCCAATTGTCTGACTCAAAGATGAGTGAATGGCTTACTGGTTCAACTACGTTAGAACAATGAAGGATTAAAATAATTTTTACGAGTTTGATTGATGAATTTCAATAAACATGGAGACAAAGTGCATAGTGGCATGTAGCATGGGTCAGCGCAACATACACAGAGATATTGATACTGTTTATTCGAAGGATTCAAAGATTACTGTTTCAGGGGAAGCAGAGGATGAAGGTAAGTGTGACGACTAGATCGCACTCAGAAACCTTTAGCACGACTGAGCGGGACACCTCTGCCACACCCTAGGGAGTACCTTTATCTCCAGTTGGAAAGCCAATATCATAAAGTAGGTACCACTCAAAAGGCACCACTTTTGACACATTGGTGGGGCAGGAAGTTTTCCTCACTATTCCTCTTGATCACTAGGGGCACGAAACATGTTGACTAACTTTAGTTGGACCCTAAAGAGGGAACCCACATTAGACAACCAGGGTACTTTATGACCACATTGGTAGCATTTACCTATAAAGGTTTTTAATCTGACAGGGTGGTCCAGTTATTAAAAGTAGTTGGTGGCCTCCCTGAGCAGTTTTAACCCACATCATTATACATGACATACCACCCCACGTAGACTCTACCTTGCATTCATCATACGGAATACCAATAAAAGATCACCACCAAAATTACCCTTCAGGGGACCCATTAGGCATTGCAGTGCCTGCCCGGCGAGGAGCCGAGGAGCAATAGCCCTATGATGAAGCATTACATCCCTTTGGGATGTCTGAGGGCAACATGAAACAGTCATGTTGACTGCCACCGTGCATATGCCAGAGTCCTGCACAACCTGTTGATCTCTCTTCTTTCTCTTTAGGAACAGTAGCCAGACTTTTTGTTTCAGACATAATCCAAGAAGCACTGGCACTTGACCTCTCATCCAGCTCCTAGTCTCTCACCTCCTCTCTACAGGAAATTCTTTGACACATACTATATTTACTATACACTTTGGAATGACAATACTTAACTAGTTTGACATTACTTTGATGCCATCCCAACATGGGCCCATTCAAAGCAAGTTTTTCACTTCCTTTTTCTCAGGTGACAGGAATGGTCCAAGCTTGTGTGTAGCCCATTTTCCAAGGAGCAGACTGCAAGATTATCAAGGACGGGTTTCCAGAAAACCGCTGTATTTAGAGGATGGACATAGGGAACACAATAGTTTGACTTCAGAAATTCAAGTTTTGCTTGACCCAGCAATGGGTTGAATGTGATGAAAAAGTAAATACCTGGATGTTTATTCAGTGAGACTAGGTAGCTTAAATGTTTGACTCACTGGCGACCAGGCTTGACCTTGTGATGAGCCAATTGTCTGACTCATAAAAACAAAACAGGTATATTTGTAAAGAGCACGTTCACCCCAACGAGGTCTCTTGGCGCTGAATAACAGACGTTGATTGTTACCCAACTTAATGGTACTCCCTTTATTGACCTCAGATGGATGAAAGGCTGAGTGAACCTGCCGGGATTTTAACCTGTGACCATGAGGTCGAACACAGGCCCCTGCAGTGGATGCATTAGTCCACTGAGCCACCAGACGTGGACCCAGACCCGGACTCAAAGATGAGTGACTGCCTTAATAGTTCAACCACGTTAGAACAATGAAGGATTAAAATATTTTTTACGAGTTTTATTTATGAATTTCAATAAACATGGTGACAAGGTGCATAGTGGCATGTGGCATGGGTCAGCGCAACATACACAAAGATATTGACATTGTTTATTCGAAGGATTCAAAGATTACTGATTTGAGACTGCATGATCTAGTTGTGATGAAAACAGAATAAGGAGGTCGGCATAGATGGAACATGTTGATTCAAAAGTTTGACGCCAAGCCTTTCATTCTAGACTCTTCCTCTCATACACCCAATTTAACAATTGAAATTACCATTTCACAACTGTTACAAAGACCAAAAAATGGATGTATGACATTACAACGCATGCTTTTACATCGCATGCTTTTACATCGCAGTTTTAACAACGCATGCTGTTACAACGCATAGCGCTTTGGGGTGCTGGATAGTGAATAGTTTAATTTACTATTCCAACTCCAGTCCCCGTGGACACTAGGGAAGGTGTTGGATAGTAAATTAAATCTATTCCCTATCCTAGAGCGCCCCCAGCGCAATGCGTTGTAATGGTTTGCGTTGTAAAAGTTGCGATGTAAAAGCACTACGTGATAAAAGTTGCGTTGTAAAGAATGTTTCCCCAAAAAATACAAATATTAGCCAAGCCAATAAGTCTATCCTATGCAAGAGATATTGGCTTTGCCAATGTGTTTTAGCCATGTTGTACACCAGAGCAGCTACTGTCCAGCATACCTAAAAGTTAGTGGTGCAGAATCCAGTGCCACAGAGTGGAAGGTCGGAGAGTCGAGTGGCAGGTGGACAGAGCAGAGCAGAGCGTCCCAGAGCAGAGCGGAGTCGTGTAGAGCAGAGCGGAGTCGTGTAGAGCAGAGCGGAGTCGTGTAGAGCAGAGCGGAGTCGTGTAGAGCAGAGCGGAGTCGTGTAGAGCAGAGCGGAGTCGTGTAGAGTACAGTGGAGTCGTGTAGAGTACAGTGGAGTCGTGTAGAGTACAGTGGAGTCGTGTAGAGTACAGTGGAGTCGAGTAGAGTACAGTGGAGTCGAGTAGAGTACAGTGGAGTCGAGTAGAGTACAGTGGAGTCGAGTAGAGTATGCATGGTGTGGTAGCACACTGCCATGACAACACATTTTCAATTGAAGTGACCATTACATTTACACAAACACTTTTGCAACTAAAACTAAACAGTGCACAGACGAAAATGTGTGGAAATGTCATCACCTCAGTGTAATGATTTGTTTAGATCATATTCAAATATTTGTTTCCAACACTTCAGAAATAACAAAAAAATAGCAAATTCTGATATATTCTGAAAAGTGTACACAGTTCATTTAAATGTGTGCTAAAAAAACAAACAAAAAAAAAAAAAACGTTCCTACCTACTCCCAGTATCCAGCAAGATTGTCAATAAATCCTCTCACTATGAAGCAGAGAAAGAAAAGTAAACCGACGTCCTTGGACAACAGCGCCTGATAATGGACCTTGGACTTTGAATGCACAACAAATGTGTCAAGATAAGAACAAGATTTACAGGCTTGTTTATAGAAAGGGAGCACTCATAAGGATAAGACCTCACCTGATATTTGACCTCGGTCTTTTGAATGTCACACGTGACGAGATAAGAACAAGATTTAAAGGCCTGTTTACAGAAAACGAGTTAGTGGAAGAATACAGTAACCAAGGTTTAGGGGAGGGACATAATGAACCTGGGCAGCCTAATGCAAATAAAGCCAGCAAATGGAAAGCAACAAAACGTGAGTTACAAAGCCAATTGTAAGAAACGGACGAAATATGTTCCTAGGTCAACTTTCTGAAAGTCCCCAAAATGTCTAAAGGAAACACAGACAACTATGCTATCTGGTAGCCTGCGATGTAAAAACAGATGCATGTGAGCTCTGTTCAGCTCCCAGAATGCAGGTAACCAGGCACTTTGTAAACAAGGGGACTTACCCTCACCTCATGGGTTGCATACGTTGGTATCATAGCACACCCTGGCCGGTTTGCAGATGCCTATGCTCTTGTTCTATCTTTACTCAAATGACAACAACTCAAGGGCACGGAAATCTGCGGATCCTATGCCCAGGTCTTTTTAGGTCTCGTCCTTTACCATTGCGAAGCAATGGGAAATGGGGGAGAATTCAAGTGCTCGATCGGCTAGTGAAACCACTGGCGTTTCTTCACAGTGCATGTGAGGTCACGTGGCCACAAAGCGGGTCACGTGACCACACAAGCATCTCCCTAATCCGCCTGCCCCCACCAGGCTCGCATTCCCGCCCCCTCACCAGGCCGCACATCTGCCTGCCACACTTCTCCTCCCCTCGCAGGCCGTGTTCCCTCCCACCTTTCCTCCTCTCTGTCCCTCTCTCTCCGTACATCCTTTAACTGTGTGACTGAAGCCTCCATTACTGTTGCCTTTATAAGGGTCGCTTGCCTTTATGTTTCTGGTGCACGTACATGTATCCCAAGCCGCACGCGCGCTTCCTTGTATTTTCTGTGCTGTTCACACCGCCGCGTGACTGAAGCTTGCATTACTGTTCCCATTGTAATGGGCGCTTCCCTTTAGGTTTCTCGATACATGTTTCCAAAGCGAGGGAAGCACTTGAATTGAATTTTCTGTGCTATTCACATCACCTGTGCGAGTATTTTCTGTGCTATTCACATCACCTGTGCGAGTAAAGCTTGCCCTACTGTTTCTTGTGTGAGGGATGTTGCCCTAATGTTTCGATGTGCATCTATGTCCATGAACGCGCTTCTATCCGCCCGAGCCGCCTGCCTCCACATCAAAGCCGGCATTTCTCCTCCCCTTATTATTCACTGCATGGCCGGCCGGCCGGCACATCAAAGGCTGCTGCTCCCCATGCGTCTCGTCACCCTTCCTCCCTTGCTTCCAGTTAGAGCCTTGGTTTCCTGTTGCTTGTTGAGTAAGCGGTCAACTTAAAAAAATACAATTGCACAAGATACCAGCAGAAGACTGAAAGCATGTTGCTGAGAGACATGTTCTCAATTGCGAGGTGTGCCTTTGCATAAAAAAAAACTACAGAAGGTACCAGCAAACCGCCTTTTACTCTGTCATGGAATGTCACAAACCTTAATGAAAAAAGCTGCGATTTTTCACACCCGTTTCCACCCGTTGTGCTTTCTTTGTTCACATTCGTGTTCTTTCTTTATTCCCTTCTTCTTTTACCCATGCCCTCTTGAGCCTTTTTCTGTTCTTCCCATTGTGTCGGCGCTCCTCGTTTCCGGTTTCTACTCCTCGATTCCCCCATTTAACCATCTTTCTAGCCTCTCTGCTCGCCCTATTTTTTCCCATCTGCCTATCCCACCCTAACCACTGTTCCTCCTCCCTCTCCCCATAACTAATCTTCTTCCCCTTTACCCAAACTCTCCCCTCCCCCGTCTCGCTCTCACCCCTCGCTATCAGTCACCCTAGGCCACGGATCAACAATTCAAATTGGAGGAAAGGTTTGCCTGCCTGGTAGCCTTTGCGACAGCTCTTAACATTATAGAGCAGATGCCACGCACCCACCGAGAGAGATAATAATACAAATAAGTATTGATCTGACTACCACCTTCCGTTTCCCCTTCCAGTATGTTTGACTCTTTCCATCCGTCTATCCCCCGTTGCTGGACCCCTCCCCTGCTTCTCCTCTGGGAGCAGGGGCGTAGCTACCATTGGTGCAGCAGGTGCAGTGACACCGGGACCTATTGCACCCTGATAAATGTTGCATTTTACTGCCACATCAGCATAGGGAGCATGTTGCTTCCATGCACCAAGGCCAATGGCATCCTTCTACACCACCGCTTCGGAGAGAGGGATTTTACTCTCTGAGTCTATCCCGAGTCTTTCTTCTTGTGTCATTGTCCTACTCGTGGGTCTCTCCATCTCTGAATTGCATGATCTCTTTTTAACCCTTACGGTTTTTCATTTAGTGGTATTTATTGCTATTCTAGACGAGATTGGTGTTTTATCACACAGCTGAATGGTGCAAAGTTTACCGACCTCACAAGGATGAGAGGCTGGGAGGGGCACTCGGGCTCGAACATACGACCTTCAGACTTCACGTGCTTGCCTGCCATTCATTTTGGTGCGTTGGTGTAAAGAGCTATCATTTGCGCCTTGTCTTGTCTCTCTTTTACCGCCTCTCGCTATTGCCCTTCGCCGCCGCTCTTTTCTCTTCATCGCTCCCGCTGTCGTCCTCTCTCTCCCTCTCTAGCTGTCTCGGTTGCATTGTGTTCTCACTGCCGAGATCAATCTCTCTCATGCCTTTTTGCCTCTCTCCTGATGTCTCTGTTTTTGCCCTCTCGCTCCCTCGGCCTGTTGAAATTCCTAGCAGTCCCATATTATCTATCTGCACTGTCTCTCCCTGTTCTGCTCTGTCTGCGTCGCTCTGTCACTCTCTGCTCAAGTCACTCGTTGGTATTCCTCTGCACCCTCTCACCCTCTCTCTGTCCCACAGTCTCTCTTCCTCCCTTTATCTCGCTGTTGTCTCTAGCTCTCCGCTTCTCGCCCAAACCGTTATCGCCCGACTTTGTCCTGCTAACTTCCTGGGTAGCCCCCACCTCTATTCTATTGCCCTTTCATTCCTAAATCTCTGCCTTCATCTAATTTGTTCTCCGTGTCTCGCAACCCCATCTTGCCCCCGTGCTTCTCAACCATTCTCTACTGTTCTTTACCCCTTTCTTGCTCTCCCTCTCTTCTCCAGCCCCCCCCCTCTCCCTCCCCCGCAGACTCTCTGTTCGGGCAGTCTCTAACTCTCTCTCATCTCTTCATCATCCTCTCTTTTTTGCTGTTTCTAGCTCAACCCCTCAGCGCTGCGGCCTGACTGGTATGTTATCAGATGTTTGGGTAGCACCCATTCCACCTTCAGGCTGTCAAGACGCTGGGGCTCGCTGCGTCCCAAAACCAACAGCCACACAGGAGGCAATTGAGTCCCAAGCATGAAGTACCCCACCGTTCATTCACTCTGCTCCATGGACAGACAAGCCTGTGGAGAAAGGAGGGTGTGGATAAAGTTTGCCGGCATGTCCCTTCGTGGTTTAAGACACTTCTCGTACCGAGAAACATAATGCGCTGGGTGACATGACACAAATAAAATAAAACAAGCATTGGCATAGCCAATAGGTCTCGCTTGTGGGACCTTATAAGTATTTTGTTTGGCAGCACAATATCCTTGTAACAAAATACTTATAAGGTCCCACAAGCGAGACCTATTGGCTATGCCAATGCTTGTTTCTTTTAGGGGAGGTGAAGGGGGGCGGGGGAAGGGGCGGGGGAGGGTTCATGGACAGCACATGGTTGTTTATTTTGTCCACATATGCCTGGGCGGTGAACTGCACTCCATTGGCGGAGTTTGCACTTCGCGGTGCTCGCGGAGTGCATAACACTCCGCTTCGTGATGTGCAGCAGAGTTTTTTCCCCACTTGTGATCGCAAACGCTAAGTTCGCGATTGCGAATGGTAAGTATGTGAGCGCGAGCTGCTGCTCGGGTAGAATCTGAACCCGAGCAGCAGGAATACCAGCATAAACTGCAGTTCGCACTGCACTCCACTGCTCGTGGAACTTCGGAGGGTTTTTTGTAACTATGCGGAGTTCCGTGTAGCAAATCTCCGTGAACTACACCCAGGCCTAGAAAGCCCTAAGAATGCAACTACGTGAATCAGCATGAAAGCTGGATTGCTTGCACAATAAAATGTACATAAAATGTGTAACTTAAAAACCATTTTACTAAACTATTGTGCACCCATAAATACCGTTTCTCTGATGGATCATTTAGTAAAGCTAGTTTGATGCATGTCAATATTTAAAAAACATTAGAAATATTCAGTAAGTGGAAAACCATTAAGAGCAACATGAAAATAAATTAAGAGCCAGATTTTTAATAAAAACCACAAAAGACAACCTGTAGGTATATGACCTCGTATCTATGCAGATTTATGACTTTCAGAAATTCACAAGAGTTTAGAGAAGCAGGTCTTAAACCCATACACATAGCAACTCTTAAACCTATACAGATAGCAACCTTTTGTGATTTCCATTTTCACATGAACAAATTCACATATATGATCATATGAAATTCTACAGAGTGACGACGAATTCATTTTCTGCATATCACGTTATTCCCCCCTCAGAGAAAAAAGTTGTACACTTACCCCAGTCAACATTAAATGTTTCCAACCTTCTCCATTGTGGGTAGAGATTGGAGAAGAGTTGGTAAATAACCATAAACATGTTAGAGTGTGGGTGCGCATAAACTCAAAGCATTCTAATCCTGTAACTCCCACTTGATCTCTATTTGTAGCTTTTGAAGGGGGCTTTGCTGAAAGGTGTCAAAATCATAGCCTTTTTAGAATGCAAACCCAGATATATTACGATATAACAAGAAAGGCCATTATAAAAGCTCTGAAATAATGAAAGTCCTGACAAATTACGTCACCTCACGGCATGGCACCATACGGGACACTTCACATGTTGTTATTTTTTTTTAAGCACAACTAGATTTTTGGGAGTTCTTCGTCCCTCAGCAATAAAATAGGTAAAAAATTAAATTCCACAAGCCCATAAATACTTCAGTTATGGCATTACAGTTCTTTTGATCGTCGGGGGGGGGAGGGGGAGCTTCCAAATGGATTAAAGGTTTCCATTGCAGATCTAAGTCCCAATTGCTTCAGTGGAGACGTGCAGTCAATAGAGAGCCCCATTTTTAGGTAAATGTTTCCTATTTCCTGGGTTGTTGGTGTCTGATGGGTGAGATGTGAACAGCTAGTTGGCGGTGGCATGCCCTACTGAGTGCCTCAATAGCCAAGTAGTTGCATATATGAGCTGTGCATGTTTGACATGCAGAGGTCGTCAGCATTTGCACCATAGAAAGGGGGGGCTACAAGGAACAGTCAATGTCCACATGATTCAATGTTACATGCATAGAATAATAGATCAGACTAGTGCCGTGAGGCCTGTCTGACAGAGTGGCTACAACAATGAGTGTCCTTGATGTAACAGGCCAACTGATTACTGATTTATTGGAGGTAGCAATTTCATTCATTGTATTAAATTACTATTGTGTGAGTTTCAACTGTTCAAAGTCAAAAGTGATAACATGCACTGACTTACTATTTTTCTTAAACATGATGTTTTAGTGGTTATATTGTATTATGATTTTAATATTTTAACGTACTTTTATGTACAGTAATGTTTTTTCTTTTCCTTAATTAAGTTTGAATACAGTGAAACTAAACTGAAATCAATGTTCCAGCCTCTGATACACTTGGAAAGTGGCGAGTCCCAGCAAGAGGAAGGCGCAGAGTAGTTCGTTAGGGACACAGAATGAATTTGCAGCAGAGAGATCAGTCAACGATTATGTAATTGCATTTTAGGTTGTGAATTTAATTCCTGCGTTCACAAGAAGCTATTGGAGTAAGCAGTTTTTTCCGGGTTAGTAGCATCTGTCATTCAAGTTTTGGACCACTGCATTAATACCAGATCATAACCTGTGGGTGTAATAAACAGTATTTAATTAGTCTTGCTTGGCATTGATCAAATAGCCCTCTTCTTGTTGTGTAGAATTCAAAGTGCACAGTGGCAGGTGATGTGAACGTTTCGAGAAGGTTTTTCAAACTTCTTTGGTCTGACAGAAGGCTCCCTAGGACACAGTCTATTTGGTTGGAAAGGCTCAAGTGACTATCTAGGTTAATACATGGTTTTCATGGAGATAGCAAATGTGCCTAGTGATTAAAAATAAATAAATGGTAAGGCTCCTGAGCATTCAGAGTAAGCATTGCAGAAGGAGCTTCTTCGCGACCCACTCCAGCTATTGGACACTTCAGTCCATCATTTACTTGGGTGGGGAGCTCTAAGGCCATAGAGAGGTCATTGAACATCTTGGTATAAATAATCTTTGCGCATCGGAGAATCACCTGGATAACACAGGAGTGTGTGCCACAACATAGAAGTCTGATAATAAGTGAGGTAGAGGTGATGATATGCCGAAGAGCAAGCACATTTTTGCACAATGAAGGAGCATCATGGAGGAGGTTGCTGTAGGACACTGGCGACTACTCCTATAGAAATCACTTCTGATTGGTTCCAGAGTCATCGGTTGCTGTGTGTGTTTTGGTAATTGAGCGACAGGGAACACATATAGAAAGAGAGATATTAAGAGAAACCAACTGAGACAGATCTACAGATTGAAGGAGCCAACCAGATCTAGACAACATAAGGCTTATAGAAATAGACAGTGGGGCAGACCTCAGGGCTGGGACTGTTGGTAGACCGGTTGTAGTTTTGATGCCACAGGAATAAGTATGGCCAGAAGTACAGAGAAGAGAACCACATCTCCACCAGTATTCAAGTCTTACAATCACCAACTGACTCTACCGAAATGTCTCAACTTCTCAATGTTCTGCAAGTATTCAGATGTGTTATACAATGACGAGACCTCACCGAACACTCACACAGCGTAAGAGTTCTTTTTGTTGGATTCCCAAGACTTACTAGAAAGCATCTTGTGAGGTGGAAGCAGAGCTTCTAGGAAGGTAAATCAATGAGTCTATGCCAGAGGAGAACTGGAAATGTATGATCTATCTGCCTATCTGCAATTGTTCTCTTGGCTTAGGTTTTGGGTCTACCACAGAACCCAACAACCCTTGGTTGTTGCCCGGTGGAGCAGTCCTATGCAGCTATAGAGGAGTCTGGTTCACCCCCTTGACCGTCATCTACCAAGCCGGACATCGTACATTTGTTCTCACGGTTCTACGGCTTCACCAGTCTCTCTTTGTCTGCTTTGAATGCTTTCCTCAGAAAGTGTTTGCTCTTTATCACGGAGCATGAGTACTCTTGGTCGTTGCCCAGTGAAGCTGTCCCACGCAGCTATAGAGGAGTCTGGCAATGGTTCACCCCCTCGGCCGTCACCTACCCAGCCAGACATCAGACATTGTTGCTCACGGTTCTTCTGGGTTTTATCGGTCTGCCTCAAACTGCTTTCTGTGCTTCACTGCCCCTGAAGTACTTTCTCCCATCTTCCTGACACTATCTGAATTCCTCTCCCCTGTTTCCCCCTTCCCTCCTTTCCCCATTTGACACGACTCTTGGTTTCGTGCTAATAACTTTATTCTTGTAATCTCATGTTTATCTCCTCAGCCTATCTATCTCCTACAGTAACTGTAACTGATGTATCTTTCGTAACCTGTGGATCCTCATGTAAAGCGGTCTAATACCTTTGGGTATAGCCAGCGCTATATACAACTTTTCAAATAAATAAATGAGGGTGCTTTTGACCTCCAAAGCAAGGCGATCTTTCATGGTAGCCAAAAAAAAAATTTCAGTAGATTATATAGACTAGTGTTAGGCTTTGCTCAATTGGGCCTAATTTTGACTTCGAGCCAGACTGCCTTTCGAAGGCAGTAATATTTGGGTAAGATGAGAATTTGTACCATTTGTGGCTTGTTTGGTGGAAGGGTGAATTTGTGGGTCGACAGGGGGATGGGAGTAAGACTGTCAGCTGTTTGGTAAGCAGTTCCTTGAGTGAGGTGTAGGCAAGATCAGAGGTGACTAGAGGGCAGGGGAGGGGAAATCAAGAAGCCCACATAAGAGTAGTAGGACTGAAGTTCGGTTATATCAATTGCTTTTCATATGGCACACTTTTTGACAATTATTTTGTCCCTTAGAGCATAAGCATGCAGTCTACACTCTGCTGTTGTGAGTTATCCCTGTGGAGGCTCTCAATGGTGGAAGGATTTCAGTTCCCTTACCCAAAATGGAGTACACAAGATAGAGTTTAGAGTGTAGGTTACCAACGCAGATAGGTTCAAAGGGCAGCATAAATTGTGGTATGGCTCGCCTTGTGAGTCTTGCGGCCCTGCACTCGTTGTGTCAGCTATAGTATATGCCCATTGGGTCTAAATGGAATTTGAACATATATGGAGGGATGATAAAAATCAGTTCTTAGTTTGGAGGTGTAACCTCTTGCCTGCCTGGCTAATTCCCTCGCCGTGCTGGGGGCACACACGGTGGCCGTGTGCTCATGACGAGCTCAGCTCGACACAGCCACACCAGTTTCTTCAGAACGTTCAGCACAGCAGGGGAATTAGCCCCGCGTGCGAGCGTTCTGACGAGCTCAGCTCGTCATGAGCACACGGCCACCGTGGCTCATGACGAGCTCAGCTCGTCATGAGCATGGGAGGGGTTAAACAACTGTTCTAGTACCAAATGTTGCATTTGTGATCCTAAAGATGAAATCAGGTGCAGCTATGGTTGTTCTTAGGCCTTTAGGCCTGGACGGCAAGCTGTTTCAGAAGGATACATTTTATGTTCCAATGCTTGGACAGTTTACCATTAAAAGGTTGAGTGCTAATGTATATTATCCCATAAGGGGTGGCATCACCAAGATACATAGAACTTCGGCAAAGACTACCCCTTGCCCACATGTGACTGTTTAAGCCACCTTGGAGCAAATGGGAGAAGGACTTCGGCACTCTTATGATCCCTAATGGGAGAAATCCATGACACACCCAAGTCAGGTAGCAATAAAGGCCCGCGTCAGGCTTCTACAAATCTGGCTACTGCAGAGGGAATGTTATTACATTTCAAGACCGTAGCTGAAGGGCCAAATCACTATGGCTAAGAGAGTGTTGGAATGAGGTAACGTTTCTACCTATCCTCTGGGACGAATTCAAATGATTGCTCTTTTGGGAAGTATTTAGTACATGGTGCAAATATGTAGACGTCGGCTAAATTAGTCCTGGGAATAATGACATATTACGGCCTTAACAGATATCAACTGGCTCTTATCAGACTCAAATGCCAAGTGGCATGCCAGGATGAAGGACTGAAATGGGGTAGCACAGAACACCCAAAGCCCCAATCCAAGAGATCACAAACCGGTGACGAAATATGGGCTGGTGTATTGAAGTAGTTTACCTCAGATATTTGGTAAAACGTGGAATCCATAAACAGCTTGAAGAACCGCAAGATTAGCTCCTGTCCATTAGACGACAATAGCACTGAAATATACATGCTAAGTCAAATATGCATCACTTTTGACCCTCTACTAAACACCTTCGGCACTAAGAACACGTTGTTGGCTTCATGTCTTTACCAGATGATTCGTTTCCCTGTACCAAACCTTCCTGATTATGGGTATATCTTGTGTCCACTAGTTCGCAGCAACAGGTTTATTATTTGTCTGTCAACTTTCTACTGCAGATGTAGGTAGGTCTGGGAGTTTTTTACTGTCTTGCATGTCTAGGGGATCTGGAGTGGCCATGTATCATCCAACATCAGCAACAGAGGTGATTATTTCAGATGGGTTTCATAGGAAGTTCGACATAGGGTTGACGACAATAAAAACCCCAGACAAGAATGATAAACAGTTTCCTAACAGTGCATCCACTAGGGCGAACTAGCATATAAAGCTAGAACAAAACCTAAACAATTTAATATCACTAGAACTATAGTGATTAGCAGTAGAGGTAACAATAGAGGCAGAGAAGAATAAATGCACAATAAAAATGTGAACAGTTCCATGAAGTTTCAGGTGGTAATTTTAGTCCACAATCAAGGATTAATGAACGGAAGATATGTTACTAATTCTGTGCAGAACTGACATACTTTAAACAAGCATTAACAACGCCAATTTTTCTTGTTTTCCACATGCTTGTGGTCACCATTATTGGCTTTCAATGCCGGAGGCTTTTAAAAAGTAGCATTGGCAAAGCCAATAGTGGCAATCTATTTCTTATACTTCCAAGATGGCAATCAAAACATTAAAACCTGGCTGCCATCAAGAAGGTATGAAAAATGCTTTCATACTTTCAAGATGGCGGTCACGTCCTGCTATATCATTCAATGAGGCAGTCAACTTGAAAGCATGAGGACATTTTTTTCTGTGATTTCAAGATGGTAGGGTTGCGTCACAACAGAAATAAATTGCAAAGGTACATTTTCATAAGAAATAACCCATCTAGATGGCTGGTCGTCACTATTTGCTTGGCCAGTGCTGGTGAATATTAAGAACATGCAACACTAGCAACGAAGATAGGGTGGCCAGCAGGGAGTGTGAGAGTGGCTGTGTGAAGGAGCGAAGACTGTGTAAAGGGGCACTAAAACACACAACATTCTTCTCTATTTGCAAGATGCAAGAACCGGGCATGACAGTTTAGGCAATATCTTACAGGAGTTTGGAGTGGCAGCTGGACTCAGGGTTAGGTGGGCCAAATCATGAGTCTTTCCTCTGCCTTCAGATGTGGAGGAGATGGACATTAAACTGTAATGAGATTCCTCCAATGGGTGGGATTGACCTTCCGATATCCTAGGTTCTGAATTAACCATTTCGACAGCAACACTTACTAAGAAGAATTCGTTAGGGTGATGACGTCCCTGAATTCCCAGATTGTTGTTTTGGAGGGTTTGCATACCTAGCGGCAGGTAAACTTATCCACATCTTCTCTGACCGAGTCTCCTCTACCCTCGCTGTCACTCCTCTCAAGCGGATTGCAAACATATGCTATGGAGCTGCACCTCAATAGAGCAGTACGGACAAGACATCTGTGATACTTTCACCATGGTTGTCTAGTATTGTGCCCCCAACAACTGGGGGGAATGCGCCTTTGGGCTCTCTAAACACACAAAAGCAAATAAGTTGGCGGAGCACTTTATGGACTCGGCCAAGAGTGCTCATACTTTAATATTATGTGCACAGCTCCCCCCTACTACTGCTTCATTGGAACTTTCTCTAATCGGTGGCCTGAAACAGAACTGTGGCACTGCAGAGGGAGGAATCCAAAGGCCTCCACAATCACCAACATACACATGGAATGCTTTTACAACTTCAAACCCTTGGCTAGGATAACTCCCTCCCACCCTGAAAGATACATACATCACCTTCTTGTTACGGTACATATCTGTGGGCCTTTTCACATATGATCCGATTCATTTCTTAAACTTGGAAGGCTGTCACTGGTAAAACTCACAAAGATGTACCGTTGTAGCAGTTGGCACCTCCCTTGCCCTCTCTTCTTCCCTACTCTTGCTTATGGACTGGAATCCCTAAATGAACTGGCTGCATTGCCATATACAATGCCCTCCCACGGTGATCACAGTTAGTTATCCTTCATTGCTCCATGCTCTACTTTGAGGATTAATAGCATTTTTACACCAGACTCATTTTGATAACAGTGCTACAGGCAACTGCACTATTATATAAAGTTGAGATTTTGTGAATCTGAACAATCCCAGGTGTGACTCACTTCTTTGTAGCTTGTCAATTATATGCTTAGGAACAAAAAGTATGCATAATAGAGCGTATCTACTATTACGTTTCACGAAAAGTTCTAATTAAAAAGATCTCAATCAAAAAAGAGAGGGGGCTCTTAAAAGGTACAAGCATGTGCTGCTGGGCAACATCTGGGGCATCCCAAAACCCGGAGCATAACACGCCATAGATGTGTCAAGAACACTTCTGGGCTTAGCATTCAATGGGTGAAGGGAGACCAGCTGGAGGAGGTTCAAAAACCTAGGGAAAGTACACTGATAGCAGAAGGAGCAGAACATTCACGTGTATCAAGTGCAAAACAAGGAACAAAACATGAAAAACAAAGTTCCTTGATGTCAGCAGTGGAAGGATACATCTCAGTCAATCACAAATTAGGGTAAAGAAGAGATGTTCCAATGGCGGGGCATACGCAAGAACAGTTAGGAAAGCCATGCAATAAGGATCAGGTCCCTAATATAGAGATCCAATCAGGAGGAAGGGGATAGTAGATTATACCATGTAACATTTATTAGCTTTTTGAGTATGTGATGTATTGAATTGTGCTCCTTAAGAGAACTTTTTCTTTATGATTTAAATTGGATTTTTTTTTAAATACGCAATAAAAATTATTTAAAAGCATATGAGGGAGGGGATGGCCAAAAGGCACCTGTATATGTACTGCTGCATGCAGTGACTGACAGCCAGCTAAAGCGATATGAATTGAGTTTGCAAAAAGGTGCGCAGGCCAAAAACACCATTTCACACCAGACGCAAACCAATCTGTGCATCACGTCTCAATTTACTAACTAGTTTCACTGGTGCCAGCTATTGTCATGAAAATTGCATGCTGCATCTAATTTGCAAGAGGATTAATAAAGTGAATATTTGGGTTATTTTCTAAATATTTTACAAGAGGTTATAAAGGGCTTCTTAAACATCCAATCAGACCTCCGTGAATACACGAACCTTATTTGAGACTGCAGTGGCCTTTATCTAAAACAAAACATTTTTTTTTAAAGGACGGAATATAATGCCTTCATAATTTCAAGATAACTGGATAACTACACGTTGCAAGATAAAGCATGAATGACATCTTGAAAGCAAGAAAACATTTTCCATAAATAAAATTCCAACTTTAATTAGAAGACCCCGACACAGAGCATGGATCAATTTGACCAAGTCTTCAGTTAGTTGCTCTCCCCCAGCATCTACTAACTAGAGCTTTTACAAGTCCCTTTCTTCTCCTGCCTTCTGTAGGGAAAGCTACAGAGCCCTGCTTGGCGTAAGTCTGCCAACCAGACTAGGCCATAAAAGACAAGCAACAAGAAACCAACATCAGAAAAACCTCATGAGAAGCCACCGAGCACATAAGACAGCCATGCTCTGACCACTGGTTAATCTTACCTGGACTCAAGTTTTCTTTGCTGCTATGACCTGATGCGAATATCTGACACTTTGTGCAGTCAAAATTTCTGGTATTCTTTGCAACTGCTCTATTCTGCTGGTGATGTTTTTTCTCTAGAAAAGAAAGTAAGCCTGGAGACAACTTTCTTTTTCAGGACTAACCTAGAATCACCAGCAAGCCATGTGCAAATGCACGAAGGAATACCTTTCACCATGGGCAAGCTACAAAGCCTGATACAGAATCTTGCACTCTTTTCACAAGCGCCACCAAGAACAATTTTAACTGAGATGTGCAAATGGTTCAACTCTCATTTCTCAGCTTTAGTAGTCCCTTAAATTTAAAATCTTACGGGAGTTTAGCTTATACATATGTTCCTAATTGAATACGTTTGAACTTTACAAGAAGAAGCTTCCCTATAGGTATTGCTTTAGTTGAGCATCCGTTCACCCTCCCTGGTTCCATGATCCACCCTGACTTCGCTACTCTTTGCAAAGGCTCGAATCAAACTATTTCAGCCAGTCTTGTACAATGGAGACCTTTCTACAAGGCGTTGTAGACCTGCTGCAATTTTGTTTGCCAAATACTCTTCTTCCTCAAGAGAACGGACCCCTTTTGCTCACCATGCACATTCCCTCCGACATAAAACCAACACCGCCACCACCGTTTTCAAAGACATACCCATGGATATCCAGTGCACCACAGTATAAATTCTTATGTCCAACAAATACATAGGGGACCAAAGGGAACAGCTTTCCGACATTTCCAAATGCAAACCATTACAACAACACAAAACACTTTCCGATAAGAAATTCTAGAACACAGGCACCTGTGTAGCATTCAAATGCCTGTGCAGTCTAAATGCACAAAAAGAGGACAGAGATAGTCTAGAGGTTTAGGAATCACAGCTTCGACAGGACTAAAATTGTGTGATCCTGGGCAATTAATGATCAGAGCTTCAAAGTTAAAATGTGTAACATGTAAACGGATAATCAAGTGTTCTACACAAATTGGAACTCTAACTGTCGTGTGTTTATGTTCCCTGGTAATGTTACAAGTGCAGATTCCCTTCCCTCTTCCTATACTTTCAGGTTTCTGTGATCTGAAATCAACCAGGCAACAATCCTCCCCTCTCCTCATCTCCAACCACTTCTCACTCAACACATTGTAGGGCTGCAGTAAGTACACACAGCTGGTTGTCTGTATCCACAACAAATCAAATTCCTAATAAAAAATAATAATAAAACACACACTATGCACATTCAGCCAGAGTGTGTCCCAACCCTGAAATAATTCAAGGAAGGGCTGCCTGTTCATTTCATAACGAATTGTCAGAATACCTAGAGTATGGCACGGCGAATACTTACTATTCAAGGAATAAAATGGATTCAAATACCAGTTAGTACAACACTCGCAGGTATTTCAGGAATCTGATAAAGGTAGCGAAAATCACTCAAACGTTAAGGTTGCAACAAAAATTGAAAAACTGAAATGAGGTCTTCAATGTAGGAACACTGAAAAAAATCAAGGTGCCAATGACACCTTAGTACACCATTAAATACACCGTAAAACAATATTAAAACATTTTCCTTTAACTGGAATGCATCACATCTTTATAGCAAACACCAGCTAAAATAAAACCGATACAAAATTGATAGAAGGGAAACAACCACAAAACAAGTGGCAACCTCCAAAATAACATACTACCTAGACCCATTAAACAGTACAAGACTTACAAAGTTTCCAGATACAGCGAGAAGTGCATTTATAAGTACAATCTATAAGCAAAGAAAGACCTTTACAAATTACTCAAACAGCATTCAAACAGAATAGAGCATGAAAGAAGAACGCATTTTAACACGAGAGAAGATTAAAAACATTGCTAGTTAAGGGCAAGTTTGTTTTAGCAGCTTAGCTTTCGAATTTCCCTACACATCAAGCGTTAGTGTTTTAATTATTCTTCAATGCAGCGTCTTCGTTAATGAGGTTTTTCACCAACTACATCCTACTTTACAAAGTCTACGAATGCCGATCAAAGGGATTACCTAAATCAATTTTGCTTGTACCATCAACCTCGGAAGGATGGGAGTCTGGCTGAGCTGGTTGTTAAAAGATCTCGGCAAAGGATAAATTAGTCTGAGCTACCTTACGTTTTCAGTTGGGCATTTCATTAACTCACAAATACCCTTTGTGCTGAACAAATAAATTACTAACAGGTTTATAGATCTTCCTACACGTCACAGTATCTTGTACCGAGTTATTTGACCTTAAGTGACACCATTCCGTAACTCGAGGCAAAAAAAGAGAACTGAACCAGGAACAGTTATCCCAAAACTGAATCATCAGAGGGAAACGTCTGGCAAGTCCGTCCACAGGAATGCCTGACTCGAATCCAGGAAATGACACTTGCCCTCTCTGCTTCAGTTCTAAGGAATTAAGTTCCTGCCCAGTAAGTAGGGCTAGCCTGGGGAGCATTATTGGAAGCTGACTGGAAGCCTAGGTACTCACCTTGGACCCCCATCCGTGGACACGTGGAAAGAGACCTAGAAATCAACAGGGAAAGGGTCATCGCCAGACTTGTGACAATATTTGGGGCGGCAAACAATGCGTATAACTGCAACCAACAGGTTTTGTACATATTGTAGGTTTTATATGCTGCATACCACCAAGGTGGTTTTGGAACTTTTTGGGATATATACAAAACAATAAAGCCTTTACTGGCTCAGGCACTTTGCAATTAAACAATTAAGGTGCCTTTTGGTTGCCGAAAGGAAGCAGCGGTGGGAACATTCAAAAATTACCAGGGGACTGAGAGGATAGCACCAGGAAGAAAAGTCTAGGCACCTTACGTTCTGTAGTCCAGCTCTTTGTTGTCGGAAGAAAAAAAATACCCATTGAGACACATCTTTTCAGTGAGGTAGAGCTAAGGAAATCATAAGTAGCAACTCCTAACAAGGAGATTGGTGAGGCATATTTACGGATAACAAATATCCCACTGCGGGTCAGCCAATGCTGGGGCTGTTTGACAAAAGAGTGAGGCTGGAAAACCAAACCGATTTGTGAGGAGTGATGGGAAGGAAGGTGTGCAACTGCCTACTACTAGTACTTCTAATGTGCCCCCAAATAGAGGATTTCAATTTGGCCTTAGAATACTGAAAAGTGCAGAAGACCAGTCGGGTCCATGTCCAAAGATGTCACAAGGGCATACCTGATCTGCCAAACTATTTTGATTACAAAGAGACAAAGTGGTCCCAGGCTACCTTTGGTCAGAAGCAGAGATAAATAACAACAAGCACCCCCTCTCAATTAAATTTTTGGTCAAAAAAAGGTTATGAAATAGAGTTGCGGCTATAACAGAAGGAATCCATCCCTGTACAAAGGCCCAAGTCCTCTAGCTATGAGGGAGAAGATTCTTTGAAGCCCTTTGGCCACTTAACCATTCACACCCCCCTTGCAATTACCAAGATCACTGAAGTTGATCAAAGAAGGATGCTATGAGATATAACTAAAGAGGAATAGCCCTATCAAAAATTAAAAGGGTAAGTCAACAGGCCCCTATGGAATACCAGGCGAGCTTCACATTGTCATAAAGAAAGCCGTTCTATAGTATAGATGAGAATATTTAATTATATTTCATTTACAAGGATAGGGATTATATTTAACCTGTGGCAAAACTACCATCACTGTATTCTAAAAACATAAGAACCATAAACGATTTGAGTCATACCGCCCTAGTTCTCTCCTAAATGCTGATTATAGGTTGTTTGCAGGAACACAAGCTTAAAGGCTAGTTGAAGTTAGGGAACAACTGGTAAAGTTTGAATAAAAGGATTTATGCTTGGAAGACAAATGATGCCCTTATTCACCAGCTGTTTGGTATTTCTATCATGCATAATATCAACAAGATTCCTGCTAAGAGCTGAGCCAAGGCGGTGGTAGAGATTAATACGCAACTAAAGAAATGGCAAAACCTCCTTCGGGCAAACTATGGACTAGATATCATGGTTAAAATGAGCATTCCCCCGAAATTAACTTTTCTGTTTAGCTGTATTTCCTTAACTTTAGATATTAAAAAAGTCTTAAAAATCCAACGTAACATTAGCAATTTTATATGGACCTCCAGAAGGATCAGGTGGGCATGTAAATAAAAACTTCCAAGGAAGCCAGGGAAGGGAGACCTTCACATACCAGATATATTCTATTATTGCCGAGTGTTCCAATTGAACAATTATAGAACGCTCATATCCCTACGACATCATTTCGATAGAGGTTTAATGGTGTAGGTTATGAGATTATATATATATATATATATATATATATATATATATATATATATATATATATATATATATATATATATATTTATTTTCGCACTCGTTTTCCTCACGGCGGCGCACCCACCATCCGGAGCCCATCAAAAGGAAGAAAACGGAAGACCCAGAGTGCAGGTGAGTTTTTTTATTCTTCAGCACACCACGCCAGCATATATACACACACACACACACACACATATACACGATGGTTTGCTTATATACAAATGTGATATCCCAAGAACTACAAAAATGGGCGTCTAAACATTAAAAGCAAGTGCCAAAATCTGGTATAATGGGAGGACAAAATAAGGGATCCTATACTACAGCGATCAATCCTTTATAAGGAAGCTGCCTAGGCCACCAGAATCTTTGAATTCTCATTTAATAGAGATGGTCATTGTAAGGTGGAGGGAATGGATAGAGGACACAGGCTTAATTTGAAGAGGACTTAAGGGAAAAAAGCTGCAAAATATACATTCAACTTACAGCCTGGCACGCTTTGCAAAGATGGGAAAAAATGATTCAATAGAAATCTAAGAGGAAATAGAAGAACCAGAAGTTTAAAAGAGAAAGCAATATCTAAAAAGGTACAAAGGGCTCTATGCGGTGGAGGAAATCAAGATACACCCCTCATAGGATACAGGAAGGATGCTTGGCAAGTCAAGAGCTGGAAAAATTATGGCAAGTGTCCTTTATACTCAGCAGCAGCTCCTCCACGGTGGCGGATGAGCATCGCCTTACCTGCCAAAAAAATGAAAAATAAAACAATAATAAACCCTCGTTTATTACAGTTTAAATTTTTCTCTTGGAGCAGAGTTTAGGGGGCATGGCCAGGGTGATGACAAGCTGGAGGGGGAGTGTTGGGCACTGCTATTCAGTGCGCATGACCGTCTGAGAGGCCGTCTCAGGCCGACCAAACCGTCAAGTGCACAGAAGCTCTCTGCAACTCGAGCTGAGTCGCCCGGCCTGGAGAAAGCAGGTGCAGTTTTCCCAGTCTAACTGGGAGCGCAAAGAAAACAAGTTACTTACCTGTAACTTTGGTTCCCCAGTATTGGTAACTTTCATAGATTCCCATGCTTTGTATCATTCCCCGTCGTCGGAATGGGAGCCTCGGTAGTATAATAACCATAGAAACAAAAGAGAAAAATAGGCCTAGGCCTCATCTCATTTTGTATCCTATCACCCTCTTTTTGTAAAAGAGACCAAACTTTTGCCAGGACCAATCAGAGCAGCCTCACCCCATAGAACCTTCCTGAGAGAGCTCAGAGCCTCAGATTTTCGTAGCCGTTGTGAAAACCGCCACTATCTCTGTCAAAATACTGAGCTTTCCCAGGGGAGGAGGGTGGGCGCATGGGAATCTATGAAAGTTACCAATACTGGGGAACCAAAGTTACAGGTAAGTAACTTGTTTTCTTGCCCCAGTATTGGAACTTTCATAGATTCCCATGCTTTGTATCAGAGTAGCTAGCAGTAAATGACAAAGAACACATTTTGTAGATACATGGCATCACATAACCATATTAGCAATACATATAGCATAGCCAAACAAACAAAATGTGCTCACCAGGATGGAGGGATCGTAGGGAAAGCTCACCTCTCAATGAAAAAGATTCCGCAGGACTGCTTGACCAACAGCCGCGTCGTCTCGTCCTGCAGACTCCAGGCAGTAGTGCTTCGTGAAGACATGAGTACTGCTCCACGTTGCTGCCCTGCATATGCCCTCAATGGCGACTCCAGAGAAGAGAGCCACCGACGATGCCACAGACCTTGTGGAATGAGCACAGACTTTTCTGTCCAGTGGCTTGCCCGCCTCCTGATGGCAGAATTGAATCGCACTGGAGATCCAGCAGGAAATGCCACTCTTTGCCAAAGGAAACCCTTTCCGGGGAGCGCTGTGAGACACAAACAACTGGGATGATTTCCGAAAGGGACGTGTGCACTCTAAGTAGAATTTCAAGCATCTTTGAACGTCCAAAGAATGTAATGTGCGTTCCGCAGGCTTAGAAGGGCGCGGAAAGAAAGACTTTAAAATTAAAGGTTCATTCAAGTGTAACTCAGACGGCACCTTAGGAATAAACTTCGGATTGGTGCGAAGAATAAGAACATCCTTTTTGAATTGCAGGAATGGATGCAATATGGAGAGGGCTTGAAGCTCACTAACTCTTCTCGCTGATGTTAGAGCTAAGAGGAGGGCAAGTTTCCAAGACAGGAACTTCAAGTCCGCCTTGTGCACAGGCTCAAACGGAGCTTTCATGAGTTGAGCCAGGACAAGATTGAGCTGCCAAACTGGTGGAGGAGGTCCAACTGGAGGATACATCCGGAACAAGCCCTTTAAGAATTGTTTAACAATTCTAGAGGACCATAAGGAAGGACCTGTAGAACTGCGCCGAAACCTTGATATGGCTGCAAGATGTACCTTCACAGACGAATGCGCCAACCCAGACTTAGCCAATGATAGTATATATGGCAATAGTTGATGAGGCAGAGACTTGCAAGGATGGAGACCTTGTCGTTGACACTATAGGCAGAACCTCTTCCATTTTGCCTTGTAAGTTTTATTGGTGCTCGGTGCTCGAGCCGGTGACAAAACTTCTCTACATTCCTGGGAGAGATTTAGATGACGGAACTCTGTGTTCAGGAGCCACGCTGTCAAGTGTAGCGATTTCGGATCCGGATGGTAAACCTGCCCCTAATTCCTTGACAACAGGGACGGAATTGGTTGTTAGCGAATTGGAGGAGCTTGGGAGAGCCGCAGGAGTTCTGTGTACCAGAATTGCCGGGGCCATGCTGGAGCAATGAGAATCATTTTGCAAGGTTCCGCCTTCATTTTCCTGAATTCGAGGAATGAGGGGAATTGGAGGAAAAGCGTAAAAGAATGCGCTGTACCAGGCCATCGAAAGGGCGTTCCCCAGGGATCCCTGATGGTGAACTTTGCTGGCGCAAAACCGGCATTTGGAGTTCACCGGAGAAGCAAACAGGTCGATGGTTGGTGTCCCCCAAACCGAGAACACACTCCAGAATGGATTGATTCAATTCCCATTCGTGAGTCACCTCGGTCTTTCGACTCAGGGCATCCGCCTTGACATTGAGCGAGCCTGCCAGGTGTTCGGCTCTGAGTGATGCTGTGCAGAATCGCATAATCCCAGATCTGCTGAGCTTCTGTGGACAGAGTTTGCGACCTCGTACCCCCTTGCTTGTTGACGTAGTGCATGGCCGTCGTATTGTCCGTCCGGACCAGCACTGCATGGTTGCGAACTCTGGGGAGGAAAGCCTGCAAAGCCAACCGAATGGCCATCAGCTCCAGAAAATTGATATGGCACTGGCGCTGCTCTGGGCTCCAGTGCCCGCTGACTTGAAGCTCTCGGAGCACTGCTCCCCAGCCTTCCAAAGAGGCATCCGTGGTCATGATCAGGGGGGAAGGTGAGATTCTGAACGTCAGACCTTGTGCGATATTCTCTTGTACTAGCCACCATTCGCATGCCCTTCTCATTGCAGATGTCACCCACACCTTGTCGTTGAATGATCCCTCTGCTTGGCGCCATTGTTTGTCTAGTTCTTCCTGCAGAGGACGCATCCGTAGCCTGCAATGCGGTATTAATGGTATGCAGGATGACATCGACCCGAGAAGGGACTTGTATTGACGGACTGAAAGGCATTTCTTGTGGAACAGTTGGCGAGCTGATACCATCAACTTCTGTTGACGCTCTTCCGAAGGACGAGCCGTACATTGTGTGGTGTCCAGAATGGCCCCCAGGAATCTGGTGGATCTGGAGGGTTGCAGAACTGACTTGTGTTCGTTCAGCTGATGGCCCAGGTGACGGAACAACTGGATGCAAGTTGAAACGGCTTGAGAAGTTTCTTTGAAAGACGGAGCTTTGACGAGCCAGTCGTCCAAGTAAGGGAAAACTTCCAGGGATTGTTTTCGTAGAAAAGCCGCTACTGGTGCTAACACTTTGGTGAACACCCTTGGTGCCGACCGAAGGCCAAACGGAAGCACCTTGAATTGGAAATGGCTCTTGCCCACTGTGAAGCGCAGATATTGTCCGTGAGCTGGGTGTATAGGAATATGGAAATACGCATCTTCTAAATCCAGAGACGCCAAATAGTCGCCTGGGTTCAAAAGAGGAAGAATTTCCTGGAGAGTGACCATTCTGAAAGAGAGCTTGATGAGATAAGTGTTGAGCTCTCGTAGGTCTAGTATGGGGCGCCAAGTCTCTGCTGTCTTCCGCACTAGGAAGAACCTGGAATAAAAACCTCTGCCCCTCAGAGAGAGGTACCAGTTCTATTGCCCCTTTGAGGAACAATTGATGGGCTTCGAGATGGAGTAGTCCCAGATGTTTTGTGCGGATGGCGCCCGGAGCTCGTTGGAGGAAGATCTTGGAATCCCAACGTATGGCCACTCTCTACAATATTCAGGACCCACTGGTCCGATGTTTTAGACCTCCAGCTGTTCATACAAAATGATATCCTGCCCCCCACTGATGTGACTGGGAGGGGAGGAACAGTAGGTAGAGCCAGGAGGCCGCTATTGCCGCTTGGCGTTGTCACGTCCCTGACGGTTCTGACGGCCTCGCAGAGGTTGGCAAGAGTAAGACGCCGATTGTCCCTGCCGTTGATTTGAGTACTGGGTCTTATAAGACTGCGAAGATTGTGAGGAATATCTCTGTTGGGTGTTGCCTCTATACGAAGAGAATCCTCTGCCACGAGCGCCTTTAAAGGGGACCTTACGGTAGTTGAGTGATCCCAAGGACTTCGCCGTGTCTGTATCCTTTTTTATATTTTGCAGGGCATCATCAACATGCTTACCGAAAAGCATCTCTCCATCAAATGGGAGGTCCAGGATCTTATTTTGGACCTCCTGACGAAACCAGGTGGCTCTCAACCAGCCCTGGCGACGTAGCACTGCTGACCCTGCTAAGGCCCGAAAAGCCGTGGAAGCAATATCCATAGCACAGTCGATAACTTCAGCGGAGGACTTTTCTCCCTCCATCAGTACTCTCTTGGCCTCATCCCTTGTGGAGTCTGGTAGTTGTTCCACAAATGGTTCCATGTCGCACCACATCTGGCGGTCGAATCTGCCTAGAATGGCGAGAGCATTTGCCGCTCTAACAAGCAAGCTGGCCATGGAAGAAAACCTCTTCCCCACGTTATCCAGACGCCTACCGTCCTTGTCTGGAGGCGTAGTCAAAGGTGTTGATGGGTTTTGGACTTGCTTTGGGCGGCCTGTGAGATCACCGAATCAGGCTTCGGCTGACCAAGAAGACAAGCTGGACTGCCTTCTGGTGCCTTATACTTCTTTTCCAGCCTGGGGAGAACCGGAATAACCGTGGCTGGATTTTGCATGATTTTCATACCTTCCTCCCACACATGTTCAATTAAGGGAATGGACTTGACCGATCTTCTGTATTGTTCCTTGAAGTCATAGAGGAAACATTCAGACTCCTCTCTCGTAATCGGCAGTCCAAACCTCTTCGCCGCTCTCTCCATCAGGTGATGGAGCCCCCCTATATCAACTGGAGGGGAGATAAAAGTATCACGACCAGTGGCGTCCGGATCTTGTAGCACACTGTCACCCTGATCCAAGTCTGGATCTTGCAATGGATCAGCCAAGTGATTCACCTGTACAGCCTCATCGTCCGAAGAGGTATCCTGCTGGACAGTATGGGCTGGTTCTGGATCCGGTGTCCGGGAACGGATTATAGGCCTCACCGGTGGTGGCGAGAGGGGCACCACTGGCAACGGAGGCAGACCGATAACTGGCTGCGCTTGTGACAACACCTGGGGTAGAGGTTGCGCAGACTGCATTGAAGGTTCCGAAGGAAACCTGTTTCGATAGTCCTGCAGCATCATCTGTAGATCAGAGATGAGAGAGGCGGACATGGCAACCATGTCCTGCCCTAAACCAGGCGGACGTCGCTCTTCTGGAAGATAGTGATGCAACTGTTGGCCACCTTGATGCTCGTAATATTCCTCCGTGTCAGTCTCCTGCAACTTTACATTCAAATTCAAATTCAATAAGCTTTATTCGGTTTTTGAGTTTAAAACCATAAAAGCAACAGAAAGAAATACATACATGCATAAATAACTCAACAATTCATTTCAAGATTAAAAGAAAACCGACTATTTAAAACAAAAAAAGAAAAAAGTTTAGCAAATCAACTAATCAACATAATCAAAATAATAGCCCAAGATGTACAGAGACTCCTTTTTACCAGGTATTATAATTCGGTGCTCGGGGTCCAGGATAAAAGTCATGCAGGTCCAGATACAGATGGGACCATCTCCAACTTTGGGCTGAGTAGATCGTAAATAAGGGGCAATATTGCTGTGTTTAAATTTAATTAGTATCAAGTCCCCTGGAATATCTTTGGGCAACATCCCTAGCCACCCTACCCTCCTGACGCTCAGGATCCCGCCATCTAGAGCAGGTGGTAGCGGTCTGTTGTTTTTGAGCCAAAAGATGGCTTTATTCAGCAAGTCCTGATGTAATTCACGTTTGCCCTGACTGAGTGGAGGGACCCCAGAAAGAACGGTGACGTAAGGGGCGGCTACAGGGGGTAGATTGATTCGATGTCTTCTTTCTTGAGAAATCCTAGGAACTATGTTAGGGACATGTGCGGGATTAAAATTAGCATTGCTGCCACTTGGATTGGGTGTAGTAAGAGGGGAATCAAAAGATTGAACTTTCCTAGGAGCAATGGTCCTAGGTTTTTCATGGTTGGTAGTGAGAGTAGAGCATATGGGTATAGCAGTATTTTCAGTTGTTGGATAAATCCTATTTACAGTTTTTTCAAGACTGGTCAACCTGACCCCCAAATCATTGAATTTCGCAAGCAGAGGTGACAAAGCGGAGTTTAACAATCGCTCTATTTGCGCCAGTAGGGTCAATTGGAGGGGCGATACAGAGTCATTTGTTCGAGTCCCAGCCTTATCCGACATTAATAGGGTTGGTTTGGGAGGGGATAATGAGGGGCTACAGCACAATTGGTCGGTGGAGGGGATAGTTTCGGGGGGTGAAGGTACATCCTGGGGAGTGCAGATTGTTTGGGCAGTGTCTCTGCCCACTATGGGGGGAGTTGATACATCCGGCCCATAGTTTGTGCCACACAGGGCATTCAGCTCCTCCCAGATGGACATAGTAGTTGGGAGACAGAACTCCAATAACAACAGTAGGCAGTCCAAAGCGGTAAAGATAAGAAGGATTAAACGTCTCTGTACCTCCTCCTTTGTTGCAGCCAAGTGGGGTGGCCCGTCCCGTCCTTCTCGGGTCCTCAGAGGGCCGTAGAGGGCCCGCCCTTTGCCCGGGCTTAGCCCCGGGCGCCGACCCGCGCGCGATCCCGCGACTGTTGTCCTTTTGAGGCGCCTCCTGGCGCGATTATCCCGTGACCGGCGAGAAGCGCCGCTGGGGCGCCTGGGGATCGTAGTTCTGACCCCTCGCGCTCCGGCCGCTGATGTGCTTGCGGCGGCGAGGGGGAACTGGCAAGAAGAAATTATCCCCGGTTGAGGTGAGCCCAAGTGTCTTAATAATCCCCCGGTGCTGCTCACAGGCCCCCCGCTCCCCCGGGGCTGTTGTCCTTTTGAGGCGCCTCCTGGCGCGATTATCCCGTGACCGGCGAGAAGCGCCGCTGGGGCGTCTGGGGATCGTAGTTCTGACCCCTCGCGCTCCGGCCGCTGATGTGCTTGCGGCGGCGAGGGGGAACTGGCAAGAAGAAATTATCCCCGGTTGAGGTGAGCCCAAGTGTCTTAATATTCCCCCGGTGCTGCTCACAGACTTTACATTCAAGTCTGAGGGACTATAGGCATCCCCATAAGGGTCACTCTTATCCTCATCCTCCTCCGACTCATCATCCAGAAGCATTGTTGGTGGATGTGAAGAAACTCGTTGCGGAGACGTCATTACCGGCATAATTTTCATCTTCTGCAGTGGAAAATGCATCTTTTGACCTGTCGACGGTCTCGTCGACGGCGCCGTCGTCGACGGTGCAGTGGTCGTCGACGGTATTGCCGTTGGAAACGTCGACGGTACAGCAGCCTTCGTCGACGCAATCTTGGTCGTCGACGGAATGATAGTCGACGACTTCGTAGACGAACTCATCGTCATCACCATCAGCGTCGACGTCGAAGTTGTCGTCGACGTAGTTTTTGTCGTCGACGAGGCCGTCGACAGCACCTTACCGGAGCTCATCGTCGTCGACGTGGAAGATGCGATCGTCGACGAACCTGGAACCTTGAATGATGACGAAGTCGTCGACGTGGAGATCACTACCGACGACGAGCCCGTCGACGGAGCCAAGGAAACAGCGGGAATTTTCACAGAGGCAAACGTCTTCGACGTACCTGGTGTTTTCGTCGTCGACGGACGCTGTTTTTTCTCCAGCCCGGTTCCTGGAGTGACAGAAGAGTGTTAGTCACCGGACTTTTCCTTTTTGGACGGAGGAGAAGTGATAGTAACCTCCTTTTTGTCCTTTGAGGCTGTAACCAATCCAGCAGCCTGTCCCTGCCTCTCCTTTTTATTTCCGTGAGGAGATAAAAGGGGACCAGCCCTCTCAGAGATCTTATGAGGGGCCTTAAGAGGGGGCTCAGCTGCAGAAGAACCAGGGGGAGACCTACCCCTCTTCCTGGATCTGTGAGAGGACGCAAAAGATGTGGAATCCTCTTCATCCGATGAGAGCACCTCCTTCCGAGTCTTCATCTTTTGAAGCCAGGTCAACAGCTGACCCTCTCTGTCACAAAGAGTCTTGGTAGAGAAGGTTCTACAAATTTTGCAGTCTGTGGCCTTGTGGTCAGGGTATAAGCAATAAATACAGTTTTCATGCTTATCTTCCACAAAAAGTAGTTTTTTCCCCCACAAGAGGCACAGGACCTGAATAAGGCCTTCTTCTCCTTGTCAGACATATCTTGATAGCAGTAGAAAACTTGAAGAAATAACAATAAAGATTGAGAAAACTGAGCAGAGCTCAGTGGAGACTACCTAGCACAACGTGCGGTAGAAAAATCTGAGGCTCTGAGCTCTCTCAGGAAGGTTCTATGGGGTGAGGCTGCTCCGATTGGTCCTGGCAAAAGTTTGGTCTCTTTTACAAAAAGAGGGTGATAGGATACAAAATGAGATGAGGCCTAGGCCTATTTTCCTCTTTTGTTTCTATGGTTATTATACTACCGAGGCTCCCATTCCGACGACTGGGAATGATACAAAGCATGGGAATTTATGAAAGTTCCAATACTGGGGCAATCATCAGCACCCAGGCCAATTCTGACGCTGCTTTCACCAGAATGAAAGCAGCGTCAGGATTGGCTGCAGTGCATTCTGGGAGTCTGTGCCTGCAGAAGAGAGGGGCACGATGCAGGTAAGTGCTTTTAAAAAAATGTTTATGTCTGTCCCCCCCTCCACCCAAACCACACACCAGCCACTACGGTTTATACTCCATTATCAAACCTGCTGCACTTAACCATCTATTCATGCCACACAGGGCATATTGGACTCCATACAAGCTCGCTAACCAGGGAAAGTCACAAGAGTCCCTACGTAAGAAAAATGGTGCTCAAAGTGCAGATGATGGGCAAATGCTCGTACGTGGTTGAGCTTCAAACGTATTTTTGGGATGAGTGGAAGTAAAATGATAAAGTAATCACACATGAAACTGAAGTAAACTCAACCCTCATATTGCTAAGTATTGATTTAAGACAAAGTGAGAATATATACTATGACATTGAGAACGAAAATTAATCTTCTATTTAAGCATCATCTCTAAACATATAATATGGAAGGGTATATACAGATCCCACCCAGGGATCCGAGTGCTTAAGTGAAGTGATTATTGCAGGCGGCACATGCAATGTACATACAAGAAAATGGTACGTTCTGGTTACCTATATCCTCATGGTTGAGTAGTAAGACAGAATGTGATGTTTGCAAAGTCCAAAGATTGCACCAACATGTTAGGTTAATAAGAAAAAAAAATTTGAAGTATGCTATTGACTGGTCCTGGCACAGAGTCATAAGGAAATTTCATCTGAAAAAAATAAAGAAAAACGCACCCCATCAACTTCCCATCATACAAACTGAACCTTTAGCAGGGAAAAAAAAAAAAAGAAACGGGAAAATTGAGGGGTCTATAGCAGGAAGCGTGAGGATTTTTTGGACATGAGGAATGGCAAAACGTAACAGTAGGGACCACAAAACGTAGACATAATTGACCAAAATGCACTGAAGAAGCTAGCGTAAAAAGTGAAAGCCATAATTGAAGGAGCACAAAGCTCAAGTGAAGCTTCAAGACGGTACTGGTTAGAACACGCGCTCTGATATCCTTCGGGATCAAGTTTGCGCTATATAAAACTTTATAAATAAACACATTGAGGAGGCACATTGTCCAAAAGTTAGGGGCAATTATTAATACAGAGAAACGAGAAGGGAGCTTGGAAAAATACGTAAAACGCTAAGAAAGTGACATAAGGGAAACAAGCACTATTGGTCTAAAACAAGGAGATAAACACAAGAAATGCACCAAGAAAGAGAAACAAATTAGACTTTAAAATTGACAAAAAAGTACCTTACAAAGTAAAACCAGACGAAGGACTCATCAGGAAGCTGTAGGTTAACATTAACACACTCTGGGATGGGTGTATGATAGAAGGCTGTGTTGCTCTCCTTATTTCTATCTTTACATGGCAGAGGCGCTAGCAGTAAAGGAAAAGGACTAATGCAAAACAAAGTAAGAATAAAAGAAAAAGGGGGTGTATTAAATTCGTCTGATGAATTTGCGAAACAGCTCTGAGCATCACTACAACCACCAGCACAAACTTAAATGTAGCTCCACGTCCGTGCGGTTGTGTGGGAATTACTCACAACAAAGGCAGCAGGTGAGTGTGCCTTGACTCACAGTCAGATTGCAGTGGAGTGACTGCAGTGAGGCAAGGGGGAATGACCTTTGCAGGCAGGAATGTACACATAACTTTGCTTTGTTTGCGCAGATTGGAAACAATTGGCGTTGGTGAGGTGTCCCTGGGAAGAAGGCCAAGTTTCAGAATATGTATCAAAGAGTCAGGCCACTTTTCCCTCTATTTCTCAGAAGGCCTTTCTGTTGGTTCAGTGGTTTGGATTGCTAGAGTTCACATTTTTAATTAACTGTTTACTGCAGAATCAAGTTAAAAAGCATAGTTTGTGTGTAAAAGCTCGAGGAATGGTCTTTCACTCACGGAACGAGTAAGTGAGAGAAAGTAGGCACTATGAAGGACGCTATGTTCAGACACTTGACAAAGCTCCATTGAATTGAAAGACAATGAGACTACAGTGGCGCGACTGCAGTACAATGGTGCCTAACGCAACTGCAGGCAACGTTCACGTGGCAGTCAGGTCTCAAAAGGAGTACAGAAGATGACGTGATCTGCACAACTCTATGGGTTTGACCAGATCAGAGCCAGTCAGTACCAGGAAGCGGATCTGTATCCAGCCAGCAAAGGTTGGCATTGTCCAAAACTCACTGCCTGTGGTTGACTGCTTGGTGAACCATGTAAAATGAGTTTTGAGGCCACACTTGATAAATTCCCCTGCCTACTCTTCTTCAGAAAACCAGGGGCACATGAAAGAGAGAACCCGGCCTGTATGGTACAAGCGGCAGTCTGGCATTCTGAAGTGCTTCCAACTGGACACAGGCAGAAGCACACGCCCTGGACACCAGGTTTGTTCACATGCTGAAATAAAAGGACATTTACAGGAATAGTCCCTTTTCAGTTTCATTCAAGCCAATGTGAATGAAGAAGAACACCCAGGACTCCGATTCTGTCCCAGCGCCCTTCAAAAACAAAACCCAACCAACCGTGGGATAGACAAAGTGGGGACAAAGAAAGCTAAATTTCACGAGAGGGGACAGACTTTCAAAGTTCTTCTGTGTTCCATTGCATGTAGCACCTGGAAGATAAATCCCGCCTGCCCATCGGCTCTCAGCTGGAGTGGATGAATTCAAGTTAACAACTTATCAACCCCTCCAGGGGTAGTTGGAGCTCATTGAACCATAGAATAGTCAACATAGAAAGAACGGAGACCGCCTGAAAGGTGGTTTGTCAGTTTACTACGCCCATGGGTTGGTCTGAGATTACCAAGCACTATGTCAGGGTCTCAGCCAAATCAGCCTGGAAAGATTTCTGCATAAAAATGGAAAATACTGCCAAAATGGCTCTTTGGGTAGTGGAAGAAGACAAACATCTTTTATGGTACATGCACATCGGCACAAGCAGCAGCAATGTCCTGGCAATCAATAGTAGAACAAACATTCATAGATGCAAGAAACACATACTCATATATCCAAAGTACGTACAAGTTTCAAAGTAGCTAAAAAGTACAAAATATATTCAAATTACTGCAATGGGCAAATACAACAGCTTCAAGCATGTCTTAAGAGCTTTCACTACCCCAAAAGACGTGAGCCGCAAAATGCTAGATTAACATGTGCGATGGTCTGTAATGTTACCAATGACCATCATGAAGTAAGTTACAGGCCGAAAAGTAAGAGACAAGACAGAGTTTGAGTTATTGATGCTGGAAGGGAAAAGGATAAACAAAAATGGAGCATTACGAGCTTTGGCTGCACCCCCAATGGCTTTGAGAAGTGCCTTCCTCTGTTGACTTGAATGACTCGGCATTCCCTGGGACGAATAGGGAATCCTACTTTCAGAACAAGGAACAACATTGTATTCAGAGTCCTCTGAATTTTAATTTTAACAAAACCGCAGCAGCACCATCAATCTTCTCGAACTCATAGATAACAATTAATATTTACTGTTTAAATTGATAGGCCACCACAAAAAAAAGATACCTTTAGAGGTTTCCTGCTGGGTATATCTCAGCAATGGGCACGAGTGCATAATCATTCCATTACAGTACTACATCCAGTAGAGTAGACAGTAGGGCGAATGCTACCCTAAAGTCTGCTTAGAGGAAAGTCAAGATTGAAAGTCTTCTTTACCAGATGTTAGACATAACATTTATCTACATTTAACCTAGATTGAGGAAGATGAAAGGAGTACTATAAGGGACACTGACAATTTCTATAGCTGTATTCATGTGCGTATTTAAAATTGCAGGTATAAAATAAAGCAAGGACTGGCAAAGGCAATGGCTTGCACCTTTTTGACAGACTGGTGCTAATGTTTTTGCCATGCTGTTCAGCATCGGCAAAAAATGCCTTTAGGATGCTGCTCAGCATCTGCCCCCCCAAACAAAAAAACAACAACAACAAAAAAACCTTCACACAATGGCTTGTGAGTATATGCGTCATGACATGTGCGTTCACACCATGATGCTTTGAGTGGCACATTACGACAACGTGTCACCATGCATGCATGCACAACACAATTTGACTGCTATTTCAATTTATTTATTTTAAGTTTACATGCATTTTTATCCACATTTTGAAACCTACGATTTTCCTCACCAACTTTGGGCACCCTTGCACACTGAACTCGACCCCGCCCCCACCACTGCCACTCTGCCCTAGGACCCACCCGTTGCTCCAGGCGCATCCCCACCAAGACTAACCTGCTACCTGCTCCTTCGTAAGTCTTTTCCCAGCATTTAGCACCCTCTTACACTGTAGCTTCCTTCTATGCCAGACTAGAAAGACACAGATCATTTTTCACCTTATAGTGGTGATATATTTTAGCGTCCACCATGGTGTGTAACGCTCGTGTTCTGGGGCACTGCAGTTCTCTGGAGTTTTTGCTCTCAAATTCGCCAGCATGAATAAACTCTGGGTGTCCTATAAGGGACCCCGTTGCCAAAGTATAATACCACCAGTGTAGAAGCTTAAAAAGAGCCTCCTTGCCCCACAAAGTTGCTCCCTCTTGTGAGAATGCTGCCCACTGTGACACCCACTCTCTCGGAAATAGGTATTTCCCCCCCATCTGCCTCAGGTGTATTTAAGGGTTGTATGATGCTACAACGCTGGTAAATACATTGCATGCCTTTGCCTCGCATTTTTTAGCGCACATGTTTTTACTGCGAATATGCTTTACATCGCATGCCAACACCACACATTGTTTTTAGATTGAAAAAATATATTTGATGGGGGGGGGGGGGGGGGGGGGGGAAAAAGAGACCCCCACCCACCCTCCCCAACTTACCTTACATGCATGGTATTAGCATGCATTGTAAAGGCATTTTCGCTGTAAAAATGTGCGTGCTAAAAAATGCGAGGCAACAGCATGCAATGTATTTACTTCATTGTAAAGGCGGTTTCCCTATTTAAGAGTCGATAAATGCATTAGGGAAATTCCCTAGCCATAGAGGAGCTTCTCAAAGGGTATAAGAGCTATTGTTGACAATTTGTTTTTAAAAAACCATAGAATGTTGAACTTAATGCCAGAATAAATAAAAAACTCTGATAGGTTGAAGTCTTCTCTGGCCTGTTCAAAACATCCGACCTTCCGCCTGCTGAGAAGGTTCCACAATATTTTACAGCCCCCTTCTCTCCATGCCTTAAAATGTTTCTCTAGTGAAGCGCGGTGTTTCCACACAGTGGCATGAGACAGAAGGGATATGTTAGGCCTTTCCAAAGGCCTATGCTGTCCCAAATTCTCAGGGTAGACCCTGTAATGCAGTAAATGTTAAGTGGAGACTGCTAAAGGAGGCATTTTGGGCCCTGAAAGTATACATTTCCCCCAAACTATACATATGGTCAATCATATACCACTCCTTCGCTGTCTCTACCTGTTCCACTCACTAAGTCAGCCTAGTAATATTTAAGTTCGGGGCACCCAGCCAGGATTTCTTGGCATCACCGAGCATTGCACATTGCTTATTCTTGTGAAATAAATTGAGTAAATATGCTGTGCTTCTTAGCTATGCATCCTCTATTTACGTATGGCATTGGTGTCTGACAAACATACAAGGGTAGTATTGTCATTCCGAGGGATGAGATGCACCCCATCCAGGTGAGTGGTTTGTTCCTTCTCAGATTTGAACTTCTGTAATGCTTTAGGTTTATTTCCTTAGTTCTTGGTAATGGCCTGGCCAGGACTATCTCCAGGTTTATGATGAAAGAATCTGGTCATCGGAGAGAAGTCAACCTCACCAGGGCCTGGATGGTCTTCTCTGAAGCAGAAATATTCACTCAACTGACTTGCTTAGATTGATTTTAAACCTCAACATCCACCGGTAACCCTTAAGCTCCTCCAGCAAATTGATGGGGTCAGTGAGGGATAGAAGTATATTATCTACAACAGACATGGCGAGTATGAATTCATCCTACCATAGTGCGAAAATCTTTATCAGAATGTTGGTCCTAATCCACTTTAACTATTCTAAAGTGAAGGCAAATAGTATTCTTGTTCCCCTACCGATTTGAATACATTTGGATCACTTCACAAAGCTGCGTAATCTTTCTCCAAAGCTGGAATCTCGCAGGACATCCTGCATGAAGTTTCAGTCCACCCTCTCTCAGCACTGTCTTTCCAACTTTATTTCTAATGTTAATGAAGTGTAGTACTTCAAAGGCTCTGAATCCGCCATCAGTATGTTTCAGTAGGGCAACATTACTCGCTGTAACACTGGCGCACATTTAGACCCATTATTGCTAAAATCTCTGGTGTGTTGAAAGGAATAGCGCCTTCATTATTAATAATGTGTACAGATATACTGCTTGCTGACATGGCCTGGCTTCTTCTATTAGCTGCTATTCACACAGCTCATATGTAAGGCGCAATGTGAAAGGTTGAGCCGGCCTGTTCAGAGCATGAGAACCAGGGCAGGACTAGCTGTAGCAGGCACCAGGCATGTCCCTGGTGGGCTGGAAGGGTGGGGCCTGGGTTTGGACAGGTGGGGTCGATTTTTAGGTCGAGCCTGTAACAGCGCTTGCGCTGGTCTGGCAAAGACTTTATGCAAGGGCTTTCAGAAATCACTCCAGAGGCTCGAACACGCTCCTGCATGTGTTTTTGTTTTGTCCCTGGCTATTGGCCTATGCGTGCGTCTTTTTTTTACAAAGACAGCACACAATTGGGCAAAGGCGGGCGCATTGCTCCCCCCCATGGCATATTGGTTGCAGTTACCCGCACGGGCGCCATGTGTTTTGAATTATTGTGCACAAATGCGTGCGTGATAATTCAAAACACATGTCTCTGTGTGGGGCTCTCGCGCCTAGCATTGTAGCACGCAGATTCCAAAAACGTCATCACCGAGCCGCACTGGTATTGGTCCAGCCTCGAGGGATTCCCCAGACATCACTGCCGAGCCGCGCTGGGATTGGTCCCAGCTACGAGGGCTTCCCCATGCTCGTCACCAGGAACTGAGCTGCTCCGAACACTAGCTCAAGCCTAACAGAACTATTTTTGAAACCCTAAGGCTTCGACATAGCTTTAAAAACACATTCACACGCTCCGCAAAAATAAAGCGCTTTTTTTTTTTAATAGGCTGCTGAAATTTGGAACCTGTGTCTTACTTGACGTCAAGCGAGTGGCTCGTATTCAGTAAGTTGACTACAGCACACGCATTTTCACATGTACAGCAATATATTGTGGACCCGCTGCAAAAACAGCTTACCTCAATGTGGCATTTGCTGCCAGTTTCGTCATCTCACAGCACTGTCAAGAGGTGTTCCAGTTTAGTGCGTATTCTACTCGTCGACCTTGAAAGCAAAAAGGACTAAGTCCACCTTGACAGAAATCTACCCCTGTGACCTGCAGACGATGCAAAAATCTTAACAGCGAGCGTTTAACTCGCTGAGTTATGTTACCAACTTGTGATGTGGATGCTCACTTCGTGATCAGGATGCAGAATCCCTGGCGAACTTCTAAGGATGGGTTTTACACACTGTATTCCCACAGCTTGAGCCATGTTTGTGTGCTAGTTTGGATAATTGGAAACAAATGCACTTAACTGTTAATCCATTACGTATAATAACATGAAACAAAAGCAACTGTCTTACAATCTGGCCTTTTGTGCAGCCCTCCTCTTCTGTTCGCCGTCTGAGTGGTGATGTGCCAGACACAAGCTTTCTTTTAATTGAATTTGCTCGTGTGGCAGTACAACTGAGGGCTGCATTAATTATAGCGTATATCTAGCGCCGTAGTGTAAAACGGATGACATGACTAATTTGGAGCTTGTGCTTGCAACGTGAAATTAGTGCGGAAGGGGCGGACGCACCCCGCCACCGCTTCACGTGAGGCAGTGATACAGATGAGCGCAATAATAGCTCAGTCAGTAAGACTGGGAGCTAAGACCATCTTTGTAGATACGCTGCTCTTAAGGCGGGTATCCTCTGTTACTGTAGAGTTGTGCGTTTTGTAAGGGTTGTAGACTGCAGGGCCTTTGCCAGCTGATTGTAGAGCCTTTGCCAGGGCATCAAACTGTACATATATTCTGCTTGGATGTTGGTGTCTGTTAGCCGCATTGTCCAAGCAGTCCATCCAGATTTTGTCCCATGAAGGAATTACAGAACAAGCATTGACATTGCAAATAGGTCTCGCCTTTGGGACCTTGTAAGTAAAAAACAAACAAAAATGGAAGTATGAGACTTCACGTTTACATTTACTTCGTATTTAGGATGCAGTAATTGTAAACGTGAAGTCTTAGACTTTTTTTTTTCTTTTTTAAATTACAAGGTCCCAAAGGCGAGACCTATTGGCTATGCCAATGCTTGTTGTTACTAGGGGCCGCATAGCTGTCAAGGTTTCAGATTGCTACGTGTGCCATTTTCATAATTTTAGTCTAATTATGAGTGACATTTCAACAACTATGAGTGACACGTTCTCACAAGCAAAATCAAGCAATGAAGATGAGGGAAACATACATTTCAGAAATTACACCTATTTGAGCATCGAGAAACTCCAAGAAAATGTTAGAACGGCTGCAAAGCACCAGAAATGGAAGGGCACTAACCACTTTGTCCATGTCCCTCCGTGATGGCATTACAGCAGGTACATCCATGCCCCCTTTAGCGCACCCTTCTCCAGAGGCTGCATGATTGCAGGTGCAGACTGCAGGAAGCCCCCAGGCGCCCCTTTCTGCACTGCAATACCAGGATTAATGGTGGCTGTTCGCCACCGGCTCAATCACTCTTCAATTAAAAGAACAAGGAAAACTTAGAGCCGAGGATTTTCCGAATGCAGAAAAGCCAGAACACCAGTACGAATCGGCCAGGTGCGTGACTGTGGTGATTCTCCTGAAACAGGTTTCCAGGGTCAGGCCGCAAACCACCCCATCATCAATAACAATTTCGGGTAGTTTGCAATGCCGCCTGCTGCCCAGGATGCCTGTTGCTGCGAGTCCTGAGACTGTCCAGGAGGCCAATGCAACCGGAGTGCACTGTCAGGGTTTGCGTGACGGTCTGACAGCCATCACTCCGATGACATCCACTGCACATAATTATCCCGGAGCCCGGGCTCAGCAATAATTAATTCAATGCTTCACGGGCCATAAAATAACCACAATAACAGCACTGGTTGAGCCGCCACGCCGGCCGTACTCACAAATTCTCAGTGGCGCCATGGCCAAATTGTATAAAACAGTCTGGACCCAGGCTGTCTCGGTAGTTTCTATTGGGCATTATCCAGGCTGTCTGACTAAGAGCGGCTATGCGTCACGAAATTTAAGATACATTGTAGCACAGTGGTCGTCAGTGGTGCTTAGGTCAGACTGGAGTGCCCCAAGCCTGAGGGAGAAGCGTACGCAACCACAGGCAGAGTGCTGGTAGCTGACACACACTTATTACCTTCCAAAGCTTTAATGACAGCTGAGACATCAGATATGCGTGACAATGCAGTTCAGTGCTCTGATGTGGATCACCACACTGAAATGCGTTAGTCTAACGCCTGACGCGTGGCACTTGGCAGAACTGGGGCCGGTTTTGCAGCTGGGCTGCAAAAATCGGCCCCTTGTAACAAAAGAGCAACAGCAGTGTTCCCGCCAGTCCCCAGCTCGTCTGACCTAATTGCCAGGGCTGTTTTGTGATCCCAGTCTGGCCCTGCTGAGGACTGCACTAGAAACGCAGGTTAGTGCAGCATGTACCATAGCCCTCTAAGGTCCTTAAAAAAAAAAAATTCAAAATGGTTCTCGCTCATATTGTGAGCGCACCCACAATATGGTTTTATAAATGGGAATATCATTAAAAAAACTAGAAAACAAAATTGTGTTAGAATTATTTTGCTTTCGATCCTTTCCACCAAGTCTTAGCTGTCCCGTAAAACACGTAAAGAACAAGATGAGCAGACATGGCATTGGGCCCTTCCGGCACAGAATGGTTCTGCAGCTGGGGCAAATGCAGCCGGGGTTAAGAGCACGTCTTCAGGTGGTGTTTTCAGAGCTGCTAGAATAGAGGAGTTTACCACTAGGGGGTGCTGCCTACACAGGGTCACCAGCCCTTGACAGTGTCCTCGCCTCCTCGCTCTGTGTCCTGAGGCACCAGGAGGAGAGGATGGGGTGTTATGGGCAGACCTGCAGACTATTGAGCTAGAAAACCGGACGAGTCTTGACGTCGGCCCAACATCCTATGATTCTGGGAAAATCACTTAATTTCCCTGTCCCTACAAAAATGAATGTGTTTTTTATAAAGTAACTGAAAGCACTCCAATAATGAATGTGTCCTTGTATAAAGTGAAAATGCCCCAACAATACCTTACCTTCAGGTGGCGTTTGTGCTATATAAAACTGCATATTGAAAAAAACCACAAAAAAAAACCACAGGAGACTGATTGAGTGAAAATACAAGCACTTGTATGCCGTGCTCCAAGACAAGGTGAAAAGCAGAGCCCAAAATGTGAGCAGTGGATGGACATATGTACTTTGTCCATACTTTGGGGGAGGGAAGAGGCATGACACTCGTGCCACGGACAAATCGGGATAAAGGACTTGAGACGGACGATGGAGCGAGCAAATCGGAAGCCCACAGATTGAACACAACATGTCTCTTCAAGACCGCACATGCACGGTCTAGAGTAGAGACCTAAAAAAGTTTTCAGTGCAAAAAAGTGTGTTTGAGAAAAGGAACTACCGGGCAGCAAATGGCAGGTGCAGAGCTCTTAAGAAGGGAAATCCAAGGAGGAACACTTCAGGAAAAGAGAATGCTGAGAGGTCGGGTGGGAGGGGGAGAAACAGAAGTGGGTGAAAAAGCAAGATGAAGTTGGGGAAACAAAGGAGAGTAGGTGGTTACAAGAAGGCAGGGGAGCAAGGAAGGTAGCTGAGGCAGGAGAAAGGAGAGAAACATTTTTGAAAAAGCAAAACCAAAGCGAAGGAGGGATGGCAGTAGTAATGGACAAGCTGGGGGTCGGGGCAGCAGGGAGCAACACAGTACATGTGGAGGACGATATTTGAGAGGGTAAGCAGCGCACCAGGGAGAGCGCTAGAAAATCAAATGTACTAACATGGAATTCTGAACAAAAAAAACATTAGTTTCCCAAATGTGAGCAGTGGAAGGATACAAGTCATCCAATAACAAGAATGGGAAAAGAGCTATGTTCCAGGGGAGAAACAAACAAGAAATGCGAGTAAAGGGACAGGACAAAATGCGAACAGCTAAGAAAGCGAACCAATGGTAAGCAATAGGCTGGCTCTAAGCCCACTGATTTTTGGTATGGTCCACTAAAGGTCTTTCACCAACAAACAGCTGAAAGCTATCTGTAGGAAAGACATGAAAGGCAAACTGCAAAACCCCAATTCGAACAAAACGACACACCCCAAATGTATGGAGCGGCTGATAGAACCACAAAGCCTAACAAATAGTGGGAATACCACTCATGAAAAGTTTCACTTCAAATCTACAGGAAAAACGAAATATCAAATTCCTTTGCCGCTAGACGGTAGTTAGGGCTGAAACACGAATACATGTTACTGATTTTGCCACAGTAACCCTACTGGCCTTAAAAAGGCACAGGCCTCTGAGGAAACATTGAAATGTGCCTATAAGCTACTCCATCTCGATCAAGGACTCGGTGCCAAAGAAGGAGCAAAAAAAACACTTACATCTCTGTAGTGATAAATCCAGTGAGTTCAGAGAGGAACAGGAATGTGATGAAGAGGCAGCAGCACACGGAAACTAGGAATAAAAAGAGACCAACACATTAAATAGGCACCGTGGCAAGTCTTTTCACTACTCTTAATTAGAAGCACGTTTCCTTTGAACCTGGGTCACATCAAGTAAACAGGCTCCTCCCACTTCCACACAAGACACGCTCTATTTTTTGACGTCTAGTGAAACAAGGCAGGTGCAGATATTGCAGAAAAGGGCACATATGACATGGAATTGATAACTCAAACTAACTACAACCTTGGTTGGCCACCTTTGATATAAATTAATTCAACACCATCCACCAGGATAGTAATGAATTGCTTTATACTCCGGCAGCCTGAAAGTTACATACTGTATAAAGCATTGGGCTATTAGTTAACCCCTTCGCTGCGGCGGCTATTCCGACGCAGCGCTAAGGGGGTGGCCGTACTCGTGACGAAACTGCTCAGTCACGGCCCTCGGGTGAGCTGTGCTTGTGACGGAACGGTTCCGTCACGGCCCCTCCCGCTCATTAGAACGTCAGCGCAGGCGCAGAATTCGCGCCACGCAGGCGCGGCAAGTGGGCCGTGACGGAACCGTTCCGTCACCAGCACAGCCCACCCGAGGCTCGTGACGGAACGGTTCCGTCACGAGCATTGGAGGGGTTAAGGGAGTATGTGCCCACCTTATGCAATAACCATCATCTTTGTCAGGGTAAACCACTACAGCCACTAAAACACGAGATCAACCCCATGGTAGCTGTGGAACAATGCAGACAGGCTTAACTTGGAGACAATGTGTAAAGTATTTATGCAGTACAAAAGAGTGTTAAAGTTGACATGAAAAACAATAAAAATCTAAAAACTAAAGTATAATAAACAAAATAACACCAAACATCCAATAATGGGAACCAGAAATGTGAATGTTAAAGTTTTAATTCGAAACAGGCCCAAGAAGCATGACATGTCAATGATAGTCATTGGACCTAGGCCCAATCGGATGCTGACTGTGATGAAGGGATGGTCGGATACACTAACTAGGTTCATCCTGGTCATACATTTTTCTGTCTCATATCAGTCCTTTAAGTACCAATCCTCAACAAGAGTACAGTTATAAAGCTCTCCAGGACCTCAGGGGAGGCACCTAGAGACTCACAGGGTGGGAGGCTGCGGCCAACAGGAGGATCCAGTCAAGGTGCCATAGGTCAGCTTGGCAGTCGCTGGAAACGGCCTATTGTAGGTTGAGTTCCTGTAGTTTTAATAGGTCAACCTTTTGACCTTTGGAATCCACTTCATTGTCACGAATAAAAGAGGGAAAGCATGTCCTTCTCATGTCTCAGCCTGCAGGTCCAGCAGTGTTCTGAAAGTGGGTGACTGGAGATGCGACATTCATGCCTGGCACAAGCTTGTTGGTGGGAGCGACCCACCAATACGGTAAAGTTGCCAGGGCTACTCCTACCCACTTCGGGCATTTTCAAGATAGCCGAAGTCCTCAGTCACACTAAACTAGGTCTTGGAGGCCTGGAGTTGTGAGGGGAGAGTATACTATGGTAACCCTAGTAATATCCCACATCCACCACGAAAATGCAATTTTAGGCAGTCCCTGTACTCCCAATAAACTCAGGGGCAGAGGGCTGATAGGACAAAGCTAAGCTTACAGCAGCGAGACAGTGGAATCACAAATTGTTCTGGCATCCTCTTTCTATCGCTTCTTCCCCAGATCACCAACTCTCCCCGCAGAGAATATGTGGGGCCTTTGTTTTTACCGACTTTAATTATGAATGCAATCATACATTTTAATCCCCCTTTTTCCCCTACGTTCTCTACACCCCTGCCCCTCACCATCCTTTTGTATAGTTCTGCATAATTCTGCACTTTAGACTTTGTGCACCTTTGTATCTTGTAAAGCGCTCCAATACCCTCACGGGTAAAGTTCGCGCTCTATAAAACACTAAAATAAAAAAATACGTAAAAAAATAAGTTATTCAAGTCCTTTGGCCCAGTCCCATCCTGTGAAAGGAACAAGAACACCACCCCACACCCAAGGCCTTTTGTTACTGTCCTGGGAAGAAGTTCACACCCACTGAAATGCTAATTGTCTGGAAGAAGGGAGATAATAAAATGCAGATTTAACTTCTGGAGACTTCAAGCAGGGCACAGGTGACTTTCTAAATGTCATCTTTCCAAAATACTTAGGATGATCTAGCGGTCAGTTGCCTTCTCCTCAACGCGAGGTCATTAGTCAAACATAGCACGGAGGTAGCAGAGGTAATTCTGGACGCGGGCATAAAGATAGCTTTTATCACCGAGTCATGGACTGACGCAGCGTCAGGTCCTGACATAGTCAAGGCAACCCCGCCGGACTATGTGTGTTACACCCAAAACCGTGACAAGAGGAAAGGGGGTGGTCTAGCCATTATTTATCATAAAGCAATCAGAGGGTCCTTTCAATCCGGTCCCATTGGCCTCGAGGAGTCACTTCTTTTTAATTTCATCCTTTCCGATCATCAATCCCTTAGTGGCTGTCTTGTTTACAGACCCCCAGGTACTAAAGCCCCATTTGTAATAGCACTGTGTAGGGCACTTGAAGCTGTAGCATCGGCCCAAGATTTCACCCTTCTGGGCGGTTTTAACTTTCATCTTGAATCTGATTCAGACACAGACACCCGTGACCTGATCGACCTATTGCTGGGGGTTGATTTGATTTAACGGGTGTCAGGTCCGACACACAAGGCAGGACACACCCTAGACGGGATTTTCTCTAATCATCCCAGTCTGAAAGTATCATTGGTACTGCCGGTCCCCTGGTCCGATCATTCAGCTGTCTATTTCACGGTTTCTCTAACCACCCCCATGAAACCACCTAGCACTAGAAACGCCCCCAGACAGGTCAGAAAATGGAACAATATCAAAGGGGAAACGCTGGATGACGTATTAAAAAAATTCCCTGACAACCCTCGCTGACAATGTGGAGGAAGCAGCCACGGCCTATACAATCTGGCTAGAACGAGCCGGCCCCTCCCAAAATCACTTACTCCACTCGGGCAAATCCCACCGCTCCCTGGTTTTCGGAACAAATCAGGGAGCATAAAGTGCGGTGTAAAAAACTGGAGAGAATCTGGCGAATGAATTACTATCTAACAGACAAGCAAATTCTTAACTCGGAGCAAAGACTCTACAAAGAAAAAATCCTGCAGGCAAAAAGGGCTTTTCTCACAAAACAGATTAATGAAGCCAGCAACACCCCAAAAGAACTATTCCAAACTGTCTCAGCCCTGGCAAACCCGAAAACCATAGAAATTCCCCCCAGTCTTTCACTCTGTGAAAATCTAGCCACTTTCTTCCGAGAAAAAGTAGAAAACATCTTTTTTACCCTAGACGGTCTGGTCAGGACACCCCCTCCGAGGGAGGGTCCGGAATCAGACAACACTCTGGAAAAACTTCTACATTTCCAGCCCATCACCGAAAAGGAAGTGGTGAGCCGTCTATTGAAGATAAAATCGGGCTCCCCACACGACCCATGTCCTACGGCAATAGCTAAATTAGCTCCTGACATCATTGCAACCGGACTCACCCCCCTCTTCAATAAGATGTTGGACAAAGGGGAATATCCCGCCAGATGGAAGCAAGCCTCCATCCTGCCCCTGCTAAAAAAAACAACCTAGACATCACCGAGATGAATAACTATCGGCCGATTGCTCGACTTCCCCTCCCCGCTAAAATCATGGAAGGCAACTTAAATGCACAATTAAGCACCTTTTTAAAAACAGGGGAACACCTTGATCCTTCCCAACACGGCTTTCGTGCGGAACATAGCACGGAATCCGCACTGATCAAATCAGTGGAAGACATCAGACAGGTGATGGAAGCAGGAGGCAGAGCGGCCCTGATTTTGTTGGATCTTTCCGCGGCCTTCGACACGGTCCACCACAAGCTGTTGGTGGACCGGTTGAGGGCCTGTGGAATTCAGGGAAAGGCACTAAAGATCTTACAGGCCTTCCTCTCCAACAGAACTCAGTCGGTGGCCCTGGGAGACTTTGAATCGCGTCCGTTTGTGTTGCCCTGTGGAGTTTCCCAGGGGTCTTCACTTAGTCCCACCCTTTTTAATGTTTATGTTGCGACACTTGCCCCGGTGATCCGATCGTTCGGTTTTCACCTCACAGCCTATGCGGATGACACACAGCTAGTGGTGTCACTACTACCCGGCAACACAGACAGTACAGCAGACAGGTTTAGAGGATGTATGCATGAGGTGGGCTGCTGGATGGCTCAAAACTGTCTAAAACTCCATTCCACCAAGACAGAAGTGCTGCTCTTTGGTGCCAGGGACAACTTCTGGTCCCCGAGATGGTGGCCAGATGAAATGGGACCTCTCCCCTCCCCGGTGGAAAAAGTCAAAAATCTGGGTATACTGGTGGACGACTCTTTGTCCTTCAAACCCCAGATTAACGCACTATCCTCCTCTATACACTACATCCTCAAAACCATCAGGAAAGTTCTTCCGTATTTGGAGAAGGAGCACAGGAAAACTGTCGTTACTGGTCTAGTCCTTTCATGCCTGGACTATTGTAACAGCCTGATGTTAAATGCCCAGCAGAGCGTTCTTAATAAACTCCAGTTACTGCAAAATGCAGCGGCCCGCCTGATTACAGATACCCCCAAATTTGCATCGGTAGCTCAGGACTTGGTAAACCTTCACTGGTTGCCAATTCGCAAGAGAATTGTTTTTAAAGCACTATGCATGGTCTTCAAGGCACTACATGATATGGGCCCTAGATACATGAAATTGCTCTTCCGTTGGCATAAACCAGCAAGAACCCTGAGATCTGGGGAACTAGCACTGGTCATGGTCCCCAGAGTTAAAAGAGCACGCTGGGGAGGCAGAAGCTTCGCCCTTGGGGCGGCGGAGGCTTGGAACAAACTGCCATTCCACCTCAGACAATCTTCGGACCTGATGGCTTTTAGGAAAGAGCTCAAGACCTGGCTCTTTACTCATTAATCTCTTAGCTACTCACTTGCACTGGTTCAATTATGCTAGCGCCAGGACACCTCCGGGTAACAGAGCGCTCTACAAATGTAAAAATAAATAAATAAATAATAAATCAAACTTCACCAGTGAATTGGGCTTTTAATATTCCAAAAAGTCAAAAAATGTAATTTGTAGCGGTTTCATAAGTGAAGGTGATGTTTAATAATCTTGATATAGTATCCCAAAGCTTTCCCATAGAACACCCAACCTTGCTACAGTGAAAATAGCTTTTAGGGCATTTTCACAGCAAGGGCATGTTTAACATGTACCGGTTGTACTTTTAAATACCATGCCCTCTGCGCCATAATGCCTTCTACGGGGTGTCTTGTAGATATTTAAAAGGAAGGTTTATTTTGACAGGTCAAATTTGCAGTTAAAATCTGTACAGCCACGCTACTGGTGGCAGGCCAGCAGTTATGTTTACACTGTCACTGTGGGTGGCACAATGGGAGCTGCTTTCCACTTGTGAGATTTAACTTACAGGCTCTAGGTACACCTTAGTACCATCCAATAGGGACATAAAGCTAAGTTAAATATGCCCAACAGATGTATGCCAATTTAATCATGTTGAAAGGAGGAACAGACACTTAATTTCTGGTTAGCAGGGATAAAGTGCACATGGTTCTATAGCCAGCAAAAGGCAAAACAATCCGAGGTAACCCTGCAGAAAGGGCAACATTTCCAACACTGTGTATAACCATCAAAGTACATTCTCTAAAGGCAAGGCATATTAATATAAAGTTTGGCACACTGCTGCTGAAAAAAAACCACAAACACAAAAAAAAGAAAAAAACGAACAGGTCAAAACGTGCTTCAGGCAAGTCAGATTCCTGGATATGGTGGAAGAGATTCCGATCATCTGAGTCCCATCCAGAACGGGACACATTTCCAGGAAATTCGCCTGCATTTCTAATGTTCTGGCCATTCAGGTCAGAGCATTTTCTTAGATTCTTTTATTGGAGAAACAAGTTAGAGAGACTGGCTTCATAGGAAGGGATGTGCATTTGCAGCAATGCCAGACAAATAAGTTACTTATATTTGGTAACACTAACTGGTGGATACCCTAACCACACGTCTCACATTGAGAATATCTCAATAATCCGAGAGGATCCAGAAACTCTTAATTGCTCCTTCCAGGTGAGAGATAGTGCCACAGCCCTCTGTTGTGACTACATCCCACCTCCAGTCTTGATGATAGAGTCACACAAAGGACCAGCACTGCTGGCTTACCTCAGTTTAATCATGGGATATTCTGCTCCCAAGAAACGCCCACTCTTTTTGATTCCCTGTCTGGTGGAAAGGTAGCAAAATAATTTGGCTTTACTTCGCTCTTTGAGATCTGCACTACACGATTTTCTGGGATTAGATGTTGAATGAACAAGTTACTTATCTTCTGTACTGATATATCTGGAATAGACATATATTAATTATAGATTCCTTACCTTAGAATTACCCCCTGACGACAGACTGGATCCGGAGAATTTTTTCTTCAGCAGTACCCCTGCACATCGGTAGGTGGCATTGGTCGACTCGGAGTTCATCGTTGGTGTTGTGATTGCTGGAATGACGTCACAGTATCTACTTAGCCTATTCCCCTGCGCGCTGACGTCAGTTCTTTACACAACATTCCACGACAGAAGAGCAGAGCCATGCAAGACACTGACCACTGGTGCACAAAACTAGGGCCCTGAAAGGGAGTCTCTTACAATAGAAGTCAGTTAGCAGAACCGGGGGGGGGGGATGGGTGGGGCGGTAAGGAATCCATTAATAATGTATTTCTCTTACAGATATATTGTTACCGAAGGGAAGTAACTTCATCTGAAAGAGACTTTTTTAGTTATAGATTCCTTACCTTAGAATAGATACCCCAGCAATACCAACCCTGGAGGTGGATTTGTGAACAAATTCACACCAGAAAGTCCTGGAGAACTGAACGGCCAAAGAAGCATTCTTTCCGGACTTGACTATCCAGGCAGTAATATTTAGTAAACATGTGCAGTGATGCCCCATGGCTGCCTGGCAGACATCACCGAGGGGGAACTCAATATCCCAAAGCAGTAGTGGCTGCCGTGACCCTAGTGGAATGGGAGCGCAGTTCTGCCTGAGGCTTCTTTTTCGCTAAGGAGTGACCAATCTTAATGCAAAGGACGACCAATCGAGAGATGGATCAGTTTTTGCACTGCCCAACCTTTCTTGGCACCCACATAGCCAACAAAGAGTTGATCGTCCACCCGGAATTCTTTTGTGCAATCCAAATATCAGGATAACGCATGTTTTAGATCCAGATGGTGGAGTCTCTCCTCCTCCTTAGAAGGATGCAGAGGCGGGAAGAAGGTGGGCAAAGTGATGGTCTGTCCTAAGTGGAAAGAGGTAACCTTTTCTTCCCAAAGTGATGGTCTATAGTTCGAAGGACAACCTTGTCCGGATGACAGCAAGGGAAGGAGGTTTGGAAGAAAAAGCCTGAAGCTCACTCACCCTGCGAGCAGAAGTGATGGCCACTAGAAAAGCAGTCTTTAAGGTGAAGAGTCTGAAAGGACAATTATGTAAGGGCTCGAAAGGAGCACACAAGGTAAGTTAAGACCAAATTCAAGTCCCACTGGGGTATTACGAAAAAAATAGTAAGAAAGAGGTGAGTAATGCCCTTAAGAAACCTATTTACAATAGGGGACTTGAATAGAGAAGGCTGATCAGGAAGGCCAAGAAAGGCCGAAGTAGTCGAAGGATAGCCTTTAAGGGTGCCCAGAGCAGAGCCCTGCTGGCCCAAAGATCGAATGAAGAGGAGAACATCTGAAAGAGGGCCAGAAAGGGGATCCACAGCTTTGCTGTGGATCATGCCACAAATGTGTTCCATCTACAGGCGTATAGCGTTTTAATGGTGGGACGCCTGGCTTCCAAGATGACATTACAGACTTCGGGCAGAAGGTCAAAAGCAGTTAACTGGCGCCGCTCAATCTCCACCCAAGGAGGTGTAGGCTGGACAGGTGCAGGTGGAGGACCATCCCCTGCGGCTGAGACAGAAGATCCTCCTGAAGAGTCAGTCTGATCGGAGGATCGATGGCCATGTTCAAGAGCTCGGGATACCAGACTCGTCGTGCCCAGTCCGGGACCACAAGAATGACTTGGGCCCGGGCGCGCTTGATATTCAGCACTCTGGACAGAAGTGGGAAGGCGGAAAGGGGTATAGGCGTATAGAAGACCGCAATGCCACCCACGACAAAAAGCTTTGTAAGCGAGTGCCGCCTTGGAAATTCCATCGCGCAGAACTGCTGACATTGCACGTTCTCTTCGGTGGCAAACAGATCTAACCAAGGCTCTCCCCACTGCTGAAAGACCTCGCACCACCACTAACTGAAGACACCATTCGTGATGCATCTTTCACAGGCAGCTGAGTTAGTCTGCACTGGCGTTCAGGGACCCTGCCATGTGTTGAACCACAAGGGATATGCCCAGATGTTGCAGCCAGGTCCAGAGAGCCTCTTGACATAAGGTCCATGACCCCACCCCGCCCTGTTTGTTGCTGTATACCACATGGTGTTGGCGTTGTCCGTGAACACCTGCACTACTCTTCTTTTGACACAAGGAAGGAGTGCTTTAGTGCAAGACGAATCACCCGGAGCTCCAGCAGGTTGATGTGGAGCCCGGACTCCGCCGTAAACCAGAGACTCTAATCTTCACCTATCCAGTAGCGACACATCAGTCACCACTGTAAAGTCTGGTTGGGGAAGGGAAGAGGGATCTGCCGATGACCCAATCCTGGTTTGTCAGCCACCACTGCAGTTGGTGTGCAGTGCCCTCCGAGATAAGGACAATATCGGAAAGATTACCCTGATGCTGCACCCACTGAAACTTCAGGTCCCACTGCACAGCATGCATATGCCACCTGGCATGATCAACCAGCAGGATGCAGGAGGCCATGAGGCCCAGCAGCCTCAAGGTCAATCTCACCGAAATCCAGGATATAGGCTGAAACATCAGTCTCATATCCCGAATAACCTGGATTCGCTGCTTGGGAGGATAGACCCGAAACTGCGCTGTGTCCAGAACCGCTCTCATGATAAGGAGCTTCTGAAAGGGAAACAGGTGTGACTTCGGCAAGTTGATAGTGAACCTTAGCGAATGCAGGATGTTCCGCCATAGTCTGGAGATGGGAGACAACAGCCAGGGGCAAGACTGCCTTTAACAGCCAGTTGTCGAGATAGGGGAAAGACTGGAACCCCCTGATGCTTCTTCGCCTTCTTCTTGTGCTTCCACTTACCCGAAGTTGATGACTTGTAGGAGGCGTGATGGTGGTGACTGACTGGTCCCGCAACCTACCTCTCGACTGGGACCTCGAGAGGCATGTAGCGGACTGCTGGGCATCCAGAAGCTTTCGGGACCGCTCCTGCAAAGACTTCAGGTTCATGGCCCAACAGTAGGAGCACGACTTCGGGTCGTGGTCACGCTCCAGGCACCAGAGGCACATGAGGTGCGGGTCTGTGACCAACATCAACTTGTGACAGGAGTCACAAGGTTTGACGCTGGTCCGACGATGGGACATCCCTACGTGCACCAGGAGTCGAACAACTCAAAAAGATGTCAAAAAAGTGTTAGTCAAAACGTGACTAAGGGTCCGCTTTCTCCTTATCTGCGATGGCTGGCGAGAAAAACCCCCAAATAAAAGCACCGACGTCAGCATGCAGGGGCGGCATCTAAGCAGATACAGCGAAGTCATTCCAGCGATCGCGACACCAACGACAAACACAGAGTCGACTGACGCCACCTACCGACGCACAGGGGTACCGAAGAAAAAAAATTCCGGATCCAGATTGACGCTTTGGGGGTTATTCTAAGGTAAGAAATTTATAACTAATAGTCTCTTTCAGATAAATAAATTCTGGCTGTTCGACACCAGCTTGTGACAGCTCGCAATGGCAAGACTCAAGGCGGAATCCAAAAATGACTTAAACCATGCAGCTGGGACAGTCAGGAAAGGAATTCCTGAAAGGCAGCTAGGATTCAGAAGAAGGTGGTGTAGTTAGGAAGATTTCTGTAGGGAAATCAGACCATGTCTTTTCTCTAGATAGCAGTAATACTCTGACTCTGCAGCCCTCCGAACCATAAGTTCACAGGAGGTTCTTTTTAGGTCGAGCCTGTCCCATTCCGCAGGAATGGATAGGATCGAATTTTAGTGTTGCATCAGAAAAGCTAAACCAGCCGGCAGTTTTCCTCAAGTGCATGTGATCGTGAACATGCATCCGCCTGCTGGTTTAGCTTTCCTGATGCAACTCTAGGGATCTGCTCCGCCCCCTACTGCACGCGCTTTCTATCCGCCTGCCTCGAGCGCGTCCACTTTAAAGCCATCTGTTGCTCGGCCTCAGTTCTCCACTTCTCCTCCCCCCCTCCTCCCCTCTAATTACATCCCTGTTCAAGAACGCAAGGCCGTGCTTCAAAGGGATCCACAGTCCCGCCCCATAAAGCTTCTTTCCTGACTCCACTCTCTTCCCCTCCTCTTTCCGTTCTCTGTTCGTAACTTCGTATCCCTCCTAACCCCTCCTCTCTCTTTCTCTCTCTCTCTTTCTCCCTCATTTCTCTCCAACTCTAGCCCTTCGTATCCCTTTCTCGCTCTATTTCTCTCCCCACTCTACTGGTAGATTGAGGCCACAGGCACACGGGCAGAAGTGCTCGAAATCGCACCCCTGCTCTTCAAGACCCAGTGCTCAGTTCACCCCTCCAGGCACCAGCAGTTTCACCGGTCAGTTTAGCACCTTCAATTACCCCCGCACAACGCGGGACATCGTTGCTTTTGATGCCGCGAAAAAACACTCAAAGCCGTGGAAGCTGCATAATCTAATCAGGAGCAGCCTCTCCGGTCAGTCAATCGCTTCCAATATCTCCTCACGGTTCGCTGGATACCATCACCTCGGCACCAGGAAGACCCGCACAATGCCATAACTCCAGGACCAAAACGGTGTTGGATCTAGCCCTGATCTCTTGACTGGGTGAGAGTACTCTGTTTAATTCAGAGACTCTGTCCATCACCACCCCTTGTTGTAAATAACTCCAGGTCGCAGCAGCTCCCGGCGGAAAACCAGTCCACTAGCCCATCACTGCTGCCATTCCGGGGGCGGGGTCACGGGAGGCTACACGGAGGCGTGTTACTTCGTAGCCTTTTGGTCTGCGTTTCGTATAACATTGGCGCGCAGCACAAACACTCAAGTATACAAATTCTTAAATAATTGTTCTCCTCATTGTGTGCCGCATTAACAATAGCGGCCTTCTACATACCGGCCGGTCCCGCCCTCCAAACCTCCCATGTTGCTTCTGGACTATAGCGTTAAATAAACAGTGCTGGTTTGTTTTTACACTGCTTGTTTTTAATTGCACGCTTTCACTTTTAACAATAGCGGCCGTCTCCATACCACCCAGTCCCGCCCTCCAAAGCTTCCATGTTGCTTCCGGACTATAGCGTTAAATGAGCAATGCTTGTTTTTACAGTGCTTGTTTTTTTTTAGTTTCAGCGCATTACAGTGCGATTTTACTCTTAACAATCGTAGCATTTCCCATCCTGCCCGGTCCCGCCCTCCAAACCTTCACGGACTCGATCACTTCCTTGCAGTCTGCCTGCTGAAGTTTCACGTCGTGTGCCAAGCGCTTTGTTTTTTTGTAGAACTTGTCCTTCGGCTTCTGGTACCTCATGGCCCTTGTGGCTGATTCATACTCTGATGTTCTCTGCCACACATGGGAAACGTAAGCTGAGCTAGAAAATAGCACACGTAAATATGCTGAACATAATAGGGCATAACAATACACACTAATGCATATTCGCCCCTAACTTGCGCACAGAACTGTCACTATGCAGAGAAAGTAACGACTCTCGGATGTGTCAGTCGTACACCTGCAGTTTCATCGCTAAATTACGTCTAGGCACACACATGCAATATTTCAATGTTCAGTTATTCCCCTCTTTGCACCCTGCATACAGGCGGACTCTCAGATGGTTGTCTAATAGAGCGTACATTACATAGCACACTGTAGAGTAGTGTTCTACCTCCACCTAAAGACCATTTCGCGTTTCAGCGATTTTTGATAAAACCGGCACCATGATCTCCTCTACATTCCTAACCTTTACCTGTGAGTGAGGGACACACATGTAAGAGTCGAAAAAATCCCTAGATTCTGGCAGCACTTCTTAACCACTTATTTAACCTCTCTATTAGCAAAGGCATTCTGCCAAGTTTTGAAAAAAAACTACTGCTCCCACTCCATTTCTCATAACTCCCGTTTCATTCTTGAGAATCTGGTAAAAAGCGATATTGCTTCCGTTACATCATCCCTCATTGCTAAATGCAGCTCAGTCTGAAATTTGAGCCAAGCGCAGCAGTTTCACAGCGTGAGTTACAATCCTGGAATCTGTCTTAATGGAGGTGAAAATAAAATGTGTGTCACAGTGGTAATTGATCATTTAAAGACCTTCAACAGTTTTGATGATGGAATCGATATTAAGTACTCCCAGCCTTTGGCTTACCTGTAGTCAATTGTAAGTAATCCCTTGCAACTGGGAGCAGCGTAAACTAGCATTGACAAAGCCATTAGTTTGGGCTTTAGTACATTGACCATTTTCTGAAGCTTTACTAACACAAAAGCACTACAGCTTGGGTAGCAAAGTGCAAGCTGCTCTCTCACACAGATCAAGTGCAGTGTCGGCAGCAGCAGTGCATGTTAGCTTCACATGCAGGACATTTATAGCATAGATGGCAGCAGGGCAAGCTCCTGTCACGCAGAAATCTGGTGCAATCCTGACAGCAGCAGCTCATTCATATTGTATATTTACAGCATAGATTGCAGCAGGGCAAGCTGGCCTCTTGTGCAGCTCAAGTACAGTCCTGACAGCAGCAATGCATGTTACAGTCATATCCAGGACAGATGGCTATTGGCTTTGTGAATAACGATGCTATTAATTTATATATTTTAAAAGACAACACATTAAAAGAAATGTGTCATTTACAATACCAATAGCTCACACTTTCCTAATGCGAGACCTATTGCATTGCAAATGCTTGTTTGCATTAGAGACCCTAAAAGGAAATCCTAGGCAGACTCCAGAGAGTATCCAAGCAACTGGAATTTTGAAAACCCAGACATAAGCCACCATTTGTGAAATGAGCTCATCATCCTCATCCTGCTGTAGGACTTCAATAGGGAATATGGTTGTTGAGCCAAAGGAACTGTAGGAAATCCCTTATACAAAGCATTCTCTTTGGTAATCTAGTACTTCAACATTGGGTGCGCCATAGACAAAGATATTACAGGATTTCAACGCCAAAAAAGGTGATAGAGAGATACCCACTATAGAAGAAAGACTGGAGGAACATACTGTTTTATGGTGCCAGAGGATGGACCAAAAGAAGCTGAAATGAACTAAATTAGCAGCTGCATGAACTTTCTAAAAAGCCACAACCTGCTGTGGAGACGACAGCCTGGGGACCTCGGGGTGCATGGGCTACAACACTGGTATAAGATCAGAATTGTGGGTCACAATACAGACTGTGCAATCTCCCCCTGGATTCGTCTCTTATACATGGAGTGGCTTCAACTAAACTTCTTGCATTTCTTCTTTGGCCTGTCCCTGGACTTTACTTTAAACTTTGTCTTAGATGCAACTAATGAGGTCCTTTTCAACACTGACCGGCCTAGCTTCTTGTATTCTGTCACTAAAGAGTGTGACCTCTCCATCAAGATGGCCTTCTCGGGAATAAAGTAACAATTGTAGTGTGATAAAGTAATGCTTTGTCCTGAGGCACCAAAAGCAGACGAGGTGTGGGTCTGTAGCCAGCAGCAGTTGGACACATGCAGCAAGGCTTGAAACTTGTTGTCTTTGAAAACCAAAAATCGAGGGGAGTGTGAGACTCCCTAGACATCTTCTTCCACCGCAAGATCGCCGACATCCACGACAGCTTCAACACCACAACCGCCCCAACTACGCCAGACTCCACCCCCCCTGCGAACACCACCAGCACCATCTGCCTGACCTCCTGGTCCAACATCAATGACGACGAGACACGCAAGGTCATGAACTCCATCCACTCAGGATCTCCGTTAGACCCATGCCCACACCACGTATTCAACAAAGCAGACGCAGCCATCGCACCCCAACTACAGAAAGTCATCAACATCTCCTTCGAAACAGCGACATTCCCAGAAAGCTGGAAGCACGCTGAAATCAACGCCTCCCTCAGGAAGCCCACAGCGGACCCCAAGGACCTCAAGAACTTCAGGTCCATTTCCCTGCTCCCATTCCGGGCAAAGGTCATCGAGAAAATTGTCAAAAGGCAATTGGCACGCCACCTGGAAGACAACAACATCTTGGACCCGTCCCAGTCCCGATTCAGACGAAACCACAGCACCGAGACAGACCTCATCGCCGCCCCAGACGACATCAGGCGCCAACTAGACAACAGCAATATATCAGCCCTCATCCTCCTGGACCTGTCGGCCGCCTTCAACGTGGTCTGCCACCGCACTCTAAAGACACGCCTCCTAGAAGCTGGAATCCAAGAGAAGGCCCTTGACTGGACCACGTCCTTCCTCTCCGGCAGAACCCAGAGCGTCCGCCTCCCACCCTTCCATTCCAAAGCCACAGACATCATCTACGGCGTCCCCCAGGGCTCATCCCTTAGCCCAACGCTGTTCAACATCTACATGGCCCCCTCGCATAAGCGGCCCGCCAGCACGACCTCAACATCATCTCCTACGCCGACACCCAGCTCATCCTCTCCCTCACAAGGACCCACACACCGCCAAAACTAACCTCCACGAGGGAATGAAGGCTGTCGCCGACGGGATGAGGAGCAACCGTCTAAAGCTGAACTCGGACAAGACGGAGATACTCATCCTCGGACCCACCCCCTCAGCCTGGGACAAATCTTGGTGGCCGACCACACTGGGAACAGCACAAACACCCACCGACCATGCACACAACCTAGGATTCATCCTAGACTTCTCCCTCTCCATGGCTAAGCACGTCAATGCCGTCGTCTCCTCCTCCTGCTACAACACCCTCCGCAGGCTTCGCAGGATCTACAAGTGGATCCCGACTGAAACAAGAAGAACGGTGACACAGGCCCTCGTCAGCAGCAGACTGGACTACGGCAACACACTCTACGCAGGAATCCCAGCCAAATACCTACGACGAGTACAACGCATTCAAAACGCCTCCGCCCGTCTGATCGTCAACATCCCCCGCCGCAGCCACATCACCCGCCAACTGAGAGACCTACAGTGGCTCCCCGTCGACAAGAGGATCACCTTCAAGATCCTCACCCATGCACACAAAGCACTCTGGAACCCCGGACCAGCCTACCTTAACAGCAGACTCAGCTTCTACACCCCCACCGCAAGCTCTGCTCCGCCAGCCTCGCCCTCACCGCTGTCCCCTGCAACCAACGAACGACCTCCGGTGGCAGATCCTTCTCCTACCTCGCCACCAAGACCTTTGAACTCCCTCCCTACCCACTTACGGCAGACCCAAGACCTACTCGCCTTCAGAAGACTCCTCAAGACCTGGCTCTTCGAGCAGTAGCAGCACCCCCTCCCCTCAGCGCCTTCGAGACCCTCACGGGTAAGTAGCGCACTCTACAAGTACTCTGATTGATTGGAGCTCTGGATCCACATCTTTTGGAAAGGAAACAAAGAGCAACTAATATCAATACGCAGGGATGGTGCCTTAATGGGGATTCATCTCATTGTGTTCAGAAATGGAATACAGGTTGATGGTCCCACCTGTCATTATGTAGGAGATATTCAAGGTGAGAAATCGGAGGTATTCATCCGAAATCAGAAAACAATGACAGATTGATCAGCCCGATGAAGACTATGGGGAAAAGATGGCCACCTAGAAGATTTCTGAGACGCAGCTTGCAACCTCTGCTCACAGTAATTATGTGTTCGAAACAGCAAAGACTCCTAATGAGTTTAGTCTGATAATGTGAAACCACAAGACAGGTTGGAGCCAGGCCCTAATCTGTGTGCAACAATTTATCAGAAAATGAGGCGAAGGTTGTCTGGAGCAGAACCTGAGGAGGAAGTAGATCCAGGCTAAAAGGTGTAGCAGGATGCCACCTCATTAAAGGTAGCAGTCCCGGGGGACAAACACAAATTTACCCGGAGGTTGGCTGCTTGACTGGTACTTGCAAGGTAAATGAAACCAGAGCAGAGCAGCCAAAGTGGGTTACAGAGAGGTGAACAGTGGAACATACGGCTACTGTGTACTGCGGGACAAATTGGGAAACCTTCTTGCAACCTCTTGAAAAGGGCACCTCATCATAATTTCTGGATTTCTCGGACAGATGCTGAACGGATCTTTGCAGGAGTGGCCGCAAGCTCCGAGCTTGCGACTGGAGTGTTGAGAGGATTAAATAAAACTTTTTTTTCTCTCTACTCAATGGTGCGGCAGAAGATATAGATGCCTAAAAGCAATTAGTCTTAATGCAGAAAAGGTTGGAGACCCCTGACACTGGAGTGTCTTAAAAGGCCTGTTATGCGTTCTCTGATGTAGGGCTACATGACCACAGTATCTGTAGGTCACCACTGGAGGGCTAGCTTGTGGCCCTGACCTTCCCACTTTCTCCCTGCTGAAGCCATCTCCTTATTTCAAACATGGTTTTGGCAGCAGTTTCATTTAATTCTGAGTTTTGTCATGATTTAGCAGTTGCTTCCTTTATATTGTGACCTTTCTTAGTTGTGTTACTGTCGCGTTTTCCAATTGGCTTGTGGTGGCATTGGAATCGGTGGAGAGTTAAAAGGGACGAAACCTTGAATATTCCCCAAATATTAAAGTAGAAACATTTGGAGGCCAATTGGCTCCCTCCTTTCTTTGAAGGGGTGCCTTTTCTTATATACTCGGGTCAGTACTTTTCCACTTTTGTCAGTGTCCTCTGACGACTATGCCCTTATAATGTGTTTATGGAGGACATGGATCCCTTCTGGTCGCCACTGCTGCATTGCCCGAGCCCCCCCACCCCCGATTTTTTTTAAATCCCTGAAATCTGATGAAATCGGTATTCCAGTCTCGAACTGCGGTGTTCCTTTATTCGACCATTCAGGGGCTCGGAGTCCTGCTCGCCCTTATCTACACACCTTCGGGTAATGGGGGCAGCTGCGTATATTTATGTATCTGTTTTGCGGGCACACCATTGCTCCTCACATACTGAACAGTCACAATTGCACAGAAAATAGTTAATTTTCTTCCTCTGCTTTTGAGCATTTGTGGAATGTATACTCGCGCCTATTACTCGATGAATCTATCCGGTTTCATGTCTTAAGGAGTTGTCGCTCTGCTTTTGTGGCTGTTGCAATCGTAGGTTTAGGAACTCAACACTAGTTTTTCCCCCCCAACTAAGATATGATGCACATTTCAGAGTCAAACCGCTGTTTTAGGTTCAGTCTCTAGACCGCGCATGCGCTGTTGAGAGGCTTAGTGTTTCATATCAACAGCTCCGAGGGGCTTGGAGCTCGTCCATTGCTTACCATGAGTTGGCTTTCCTCATCAATCTGCGTGCTTTCTATTTGTGTCCTAGTTTGTCAGTGTGGTCATCCTGCCTCCCAGGGAGGATTTCCTCTTTTTCATCTGTTTATTTGGCTACTGTCCGCGCATGTTCTTGCCTTCTCTTTCCCTCGTTGCTTTTCCTTTCCGTTGTGTTTCAACATTTGATACCGGCATTTAGTTTACTTTTTTTTTTTTTAAGTATGTTTTTTTTTCCTTTTCACGCATGGAAAAACTAAGTGATTTGCCCCGAACCACATGGTGTTGCCCTGAGACGGGTAACAGGTTGCCCGATCTAAAGTGTACTTCAGAGTCCTTTAGGCCAAACCTCCTTCCTGTGACCTCTTTCCTTTAGTTGAGCACACCGTGCGTTCCAGGAATCTGTGCACTTCAAATGTCTTCATGGACGAGCTTAAAAGTCATCATTGACCTTTTGATAGATTTTTGTTCCTTATTTACTCAAGCTACTTGAGATGCTTTTTGCTACTGGTGGAAAGGCGGAGGCAATCGGCCTCCTGTAATGCTCTCACTGAATCATGCATTGTTAGAAAAGGTTACTAGTATCATGTGTCCGGGCGGTGGAGCAAAAACGGAGCTCGCTGGTGCTGCAAAGAATGAAACGAGCTGCAGTCTAGAACGGAGACTCGGGTTAAAAAAAACAAAAAAACACCAACAAGCAAAACCTCAGCCCCAAAAATGGCAAAGTGCCTGACACACGCTCAGCACTCCCCTTAATGTAAGTTGATGAGGAGTAAATATCAGTGCAGTAACAACGTGTTTAAAATGTCTCCAAATAATAGCGCAAAGGCGATATACAGGCCATAATGGTAATCTTCAGAAATGATACTTTAAGCACTGAAACAGAGGCCTCACTAATTATCGAGATTTGGGGTGGAAAAAAGGCTGCAGAAAACAAGCTGCTTCTGGGAATGACTTTGGGAAGGTAAAACAATGCACCAGGAGAGTGAAGAAAATAAGTGCCTAATGTAGGTCCCGAAATTGATAGCGAAGTAAACCTAAGATTATGTAGATTCTGGTTATTAGTTGAACAAGTGCACAACTTCTGTTTCAGTTGGCAAGAGCACAGAGGGTATGGCAACATGTTTTCATATACAGTGGGGTTTAAAGTAAAAAATAAAAAGCTTTTCAATCACAAACGTGGCATACGCATGGGAAAAGGCATAGTCTATAGATAGAAGTATAGGTGGCAAGGTGTATTCTCGCTCACCCCTTCCAAAAATAGTTAAGTAACCAGAATATAAAATTCGAAGCTATTTCAAATTTTAGTTTACGATGCACTAGAAAGTGTGGTAAAAGTTCACGGTAATGGGGAGGTTAAACACTTCAGTTCGAAGGGCGAAGAGAAATGGACCTTATCACGTCCGTGCGCATGCCCCCCTGCTCTAGTGCTCCTTCACCACTTATACAATCATTACTGACACGTTTTGTCTCTGTATCACTCCTGTAATTCTATACCCTGCAGATTCCGTTGCTACCATCTGCACTCATTCTTGGGTTTTATTTGTTTGATTAAGCTACTTAAGTTAAGGGAAAGTCATCCTGAGCTACTAATAGTAGTGTTGTAATAGCGGCCACACCACACAAGATTACATTAGTAGCCACCATATTCACAATTACTAGCAGTGATCACCTCAGTGCATCAGGCATGGTTTCTATAGCAGTAATGTAAACATGTTTTGTCAATTTCAAATGTCTCTGCCTGATAATACATAACCCAATGCCTGTGACACCAAGGTTATGGCATTAACAACAAGTCTGTCCTTGAATACACAGTCTCAACTTTATCATGCATAGATTAATTCAGCCAAGCAAAGGCTTCTAATTTACTAGGCTGGGTTGCACACAGGAGAGCTCCTTACAGGTAGCTGGAGAGCTACCAGTAGCTCACGTGTCACTTGTTGGAGAAGCCTGCTCCAGGGTAAGAGAACATGGCCTATTTAAGGGGTGGGTGTGTTTCGATTTAAAACCGGGAGTACGGGGTGGTGAGTCGACCACATTACAGGCTACAAAAAAGGCTGAACCTACAAACACATTACACCTACTAGGAAGTCACCCCATGTGGAGTTAAAGAAAGTTCTGTACTGGAGGACAAATACAGGAGTTTCTGTACACGTAGCAGCCTAGAACTCTTCTAGGGAGCACCTGAAATTGACACGTTGATGGCATCTAGTTGTCAAAAACCACACTGTAAAATGCCAAAAAGTGAATTGTGTAGAGGAAAAGGCATAAACCCAAGTCGTGCTCCCTGTTTCCTACTGCAATGTACTTTTGTCCTCAAATGGAAAAAGCTTGCAGTGACTTGTTCATGCGAGCACCGAAAACAGCAGTCATTTAGCATAATTTTTCACCTATGAAGCAAGGCATATGCAAAATACGTCATCCTCCACCTACGACCTTTAATGTTCGCAGCTGCACCCCCTACTTGCACGGCGACTAGAAAACAATTGGCTGGATCTGACGAAATGCTGAACCATCTGCAAACACAGAACAATGAACGAGAACAGAGTGCACTAACCTGTGTAAGCAATGCATAGCATTCAGTCTTCGAGGAAAGGCTTTTACCTCGCAACTTTTCAGTGCAGAATTAAAAATTATGATTGTCTACATAATGCTTCATGACAAAATACACTGCTTGTGCTAGATACACACTAAAGTATACAAAAAAGTACTCTCAGTTTGGACCTAGCTATACGCAAATCAGTCTTGACCCTGCTCCAATAGGAACCGTCCATCTCCAACTGCCAAGCCGGGTACTTCTTGATCTAGAACCCAAGCAACCCAGGTAGGGCCGGACTGGGAACCTAAAGCAGCCCTGGCAATTTTTTTCAGACCAGCCCCCATAAAGTGCACAGCGTGGCAAGCAAAATGAGCAAGCCTGACCACTACAAGGGGGTGGGGGCAGTTTCCCCTGAAGAAAATGTGGGAGGGAAATGGTGCATTCCAAAACACATTTTTCTTTATATATACATTTGTATTCGTTTTTAAAGCACAGAAAAATGATGACCTTCCAGTGCACCAGGATATGGCAATCTTTATTGGGGCTCTTCAATTCCCTCACAATCACCCTCCAACAGTGCCCCATCTCTCCATAGCCCCTCTCTCACATGAATTTCATTCGTTTTATAGCGCCTCTCATACCAGTGTAGGTTATCGGCGCATTCCACATCACACACAGACACATACAGAGACAATGAATCACATGTGTAAATCAGTGTATAGAAAATGGTACATATGACAAAGGTTACTACAGGTGTAGGATTCACATGTCATTTACACTGGTAGGCATTTTTTAAGAGTGCTGGGTCTGGGGAAGCACAAAGTCAGGATTCAGGATGTAACAGTGCTTAGGGTTGACTTTACGAATAAGAATGGATTGCTACCCAAACAAACCCTTATCAAAATTAGGATAGTGAAAGACTCGGGAGGGGGTTCCATAACTATCTAATCTAGATGACAATTGTAACTTATAAATTGCACAGTAACAAAATGATCTCTGTAACAAAAGCAGTGCAGTAGGCATACTAACCCTCTGTGCTACCTTAGAGGAGTCTGAAAAAACGTCAATCTCCACCCAGCAGGAACATTTATCACCAAAGTTATCTTAGCATTTTTATTGCTGCATGAAAAGTTTGGATTTACAAGGAACACTGCAGTGCTTTTAAAACTGCTGCACTACTTCAAAAGCCGCCACCACTCTTCCAGCCTCCTGCGGACACACCCAATACAGCCAGTGCGGCCTTGGACCCAGGGCTGGTTTCGCCATAGTTAGGGGCTCATCAGACCGGCACAGCTAGGTTCCAGTGACTGTGTGTATAGGGCTCACCTCTGGGTATATCCATCCCACTTAGGGCGACACAAATATACAAAAGTGATGGATGGAAAGCTTGAATTAATCTCAGTCACTGGTAATCACTCGGGAAGCAACCCAATCGATTGTTATTGGCACACCATGTAACCTCAGTTTGGACCCTACTACATGCAAATCTGTCTTGGCCCTGCTCCAATGGGAACATTTCAGCCCATACTGTCAAGCTGTATCCTCCCTGAACCAGAACACAGGCCCGGTTTCGCCCCAGTTACGGGCTCCTCAACTAGGGCGAAACTGGTCCTGGGTTACTTGTGTTCGGATTCAGGGAGGACCTGGCTTGGCAGTTCGGGCTGGACTGTTCCCATTGGAGCAGGTTCAAGACTGATTTGTCTATACCTGGGTCCAAGAGAAGTGGACGGTGTGCAAAATAACGATGGGTTGGGGTGCAGCCCAATTAATTACCAGTTGGTGAGACTGAATCAAGCACTGGATCCAACCCTGTTGTGTATATTTATAGTGCTAGATACACAACATTTCATAACCTAGGCCCGATCTCCTGCACTTTTCATATACAAGCCACCCACTCACCCCTTATACAATTCCTCTGCAACCCATAGTGTGTGCAAACCACTTATACCCACCATTTATGCATCCAAACCATTCATCCTCACTCTTAGTGTAGTCCAAGCTCCTTTCCCACACGTCGTCTCCCTTCCATCCGCCTTCCACACTACACCTTGCTGATTCCTTGCCACTCTTGTCACCAGGTGCATCTAAGTCACTCTAAAACCGTCCCCCGTTGTTCTAGCTGCCGCTCCCCGGCTCCCTCTCGTGGGTTCATGGCATTCTTTCTCCACCGCACAGCATCTTATCTTTTGGATGTAGAACCTCATCTTCCCACCTTTGGATGGAGCACCCAACATCTTGGTTTCCCCTAACTACGCGATATATTTCTACGTTTTCATGGTCTTCTGAACTAGTTTTTTTACCTTTTAATAAGAAAGATTCTAGTCTTAAATTTGGCCATCTGAAAAGGAATCAATGACAGCATCACAAAACACACACTATTATACGGCTTATTAAAGTACCGCAAACGTTCTATCCATCAAGGTGCTAAGAGCCATCACTATTCCGCTAAAAGGCCAGTATCACACCACCTCCTTCAACCATAACAAGCACTGGTAAAGTCAATAGGTCTTGCGTGAGCTATTTGCTTTAGCAATGTGTTTTAGCCAGGTTGTACACCAGTGTTGCTGCAGTTCAGCATGGCTAAAACTTAGTACCGTGGAGTGGTGTGAGGTGGAGCAGCATGGAGTGGGGTTGAGTGAAGTAGATTACACTGGAGTGAGGTAGACTGGAGTGGAGACGGATGGATTAGATTGGAGTGGAATGGGGCAGACTGGGGTGGAGTGGAATTGGGTGGACTGGGGTAGAGTATATTGAGATAGAGTGGGGTACAGTGGGGTACAGTGGAGAGGAGAGGTAGATTGAGAGAGTGGGATGTGGTGGAGTGGGCTAGGCAGTACAGTATATTGGAGTGGAATACAGTGGAGTGGGGTAGGTTGTGGTAGACTGGGAAGGATTGAAGAGCAGAGTGGTGTGGAGTGGGGGTGTAGGGTGGAGTAGAGTGGGGGAAGGATGGGTGTCATGGGATGGAGAAGAGTGGGTGGCATTGATGGGTGGATTGGGGTAGACAGGGGTAGGTTGGGTTAGATAGGAGTGAAGAGGGGAAGATATGAGTGGGGTGGAGAGAGTGGCAGACTGTAGTGGCATGGGGTAGGTTGGAGTGGCATATATTGGAGTGGGGTGGAGTGGAGGTAGACTGGTGTGGGTTAGATTGGAAAAGGATATATAGGGATAGGGTGGGGTAGGCTGCAGTGAAGTTGAGTGGGCAGAGTGGAGTAGGGATGGATTGGGGTAGAATGAGATGTAGTAGGGTGGGGAAGATTGGAGTGGGGTAGAATTGAGTGGAGTACGGTAAATTGGAGTGGTGTGGGGTAGATTGGAATGAAGAGGGGTAAACTGGAGTTCGGTATAGTGTGGTAGACTGGAGTGGGTTAGATTGGCGTGGTGTACATTGAGGTACAATGGAGTGGGGTACATTGGAGTCGTATGTAGCGTAGCTGTGACTGCTTTGGCTACATCTCTTGCACCCAAATTCAAATAAATATAGGGCACCTAAAAGCCCTTTTGGTGGAATACATATGAGAATATGGACTTGGGCACAGGATTTAAGGAGAAATGGGAGTAGTTGATGTGCTACACAAGACTGAAGTGCTTAAAATACACATCATTTTTATGCGCAGAAAAGAGAAGGAATTCATACGCGACTGAAGACACATGTTTTAAGAAAAAATTGATTATCTGCAGTGCAGCCAAAAACTAAGACACTTTCAAAAGCCACACACTTTAGCTTGAAAAGGCAAAGATGTGTCCAAAAGGTTTGTGTTGCTTAGTAGCAGCCTGAGCTGAAGCAATGTGACTGGACTGCTTGACTTGAAATACTATGGGAGTCCACTTTCAGACTAGTGTACGTACACTTTAAACCGGGAAACAGTTTACAGTACATTGCATGCCATTACAACACGGTCATAACAATTGCATTGTTACATTGCATACCATTACAACGACTTGCTGTAGGGGGCAGAAGGTGTTGAATTTAAAATCCATCTCCTTCCCTACTGTTGCATAGACTGGAGTTGAAATAGTATATTATACTATTCCAAAATCAGCGATTTGGTTTGTGATGTTATGCGATGTAACAACGCAGTCGTTGTAATGACTGTATTGTAATGGCATGCGTAGTAAACGCACGAGTTGTAACATAGCCTATTCTTTAACCCAACACATTTTGTATGCACAGAGAAGAGACTGCCTACAAACACACAGTTACACGGACTGCTTTTATATTATGTGCTATTTGTTTGGTGCTATAAAAGGAAGCGCCAAACTGTTAAACAAATTAAGGCAACATCAAGCAAAACTGTAGGACGGAACTTAAAAGGCAACCCAAACGTAGCAATGAAGTGCAAAAGACAGACAGAAAAATAGAGGGGAAAAAAGGAGGAAAAAAAATAAACGTAATCAGAAATACAGCACAAGCAGCCGAAGGATACTAATCAAATCAATTACTACTTGGTCCATCCTCCGGAAAAATAAAATTAAGTGACCCTAGACATATGGTGGCCAATTAGGAGGCACCTAAAATGATAGACAATCAGGTCAGAAAATGCTAAGTAATGGGCAGGCACAAACCCCTTTAATGTATACATAACCCAGGGCCATTGGAATTATGCGGCATGAGAGGGACAAATGATGCGACAAGGTTGAGTAAATTATACAGCAAGAAAAGGCAAATCATGCAGCATTATGTGACATAATTTGTAATAGTATTGCTTCATTATTTCGTTGTTTTTAAACTTGATAATACTGTCTGGCATTGGTTGCTCCTCGATAGTACCAGTTTAATACCTAAATAGAACAATAAGCAACAGAACGGTGACCAGTCCAGCTTTGCAAAAGGCCTTTCACTGTGCGGCAACATGCTGCTGCATTTTAAGAACTTTAGAACCATTTGAACTAGAAACACTTTGTTAAAATCTGCAGATTATGCAGCGGAGGATGGATTAAATGCAAGAGGCAGACCTACAATTATGCGAAAATGTCATCCCACGCATAATTCCAGTGGCCCTGACAAAACCGCTCAGCGACAGCACATGCACGCTGATAGGAGAGACCTAAAAAGGACGACTAATCGCTTTTTGACCTTAGTCAGTGACCACTCTTTTGAACCACGTGGGGAACAATCAAACTTTGCACCTACTAAAAGATAACTGAATAGTTTTATACTAAAGTGACAAACACAAGCTTTGTTCAATGTACATCCACGCAAGGGGGATAACTGGTGCCTATCTCTCGTTGGAAGAGAAGCATGCGTCAGACCTCGCCTCCTTTAGGCATTCCTTACACTTTTGTCAGAGGGTCAGAATACACCTGTATTAAGAATCTCCAGTTTTAGGCTCAAGTCTCTTTCAACTTGGAAACCGTGGAGCAGAGGCCGCAAATACCAGATTAGCCCAAGTAACTAGTCTCAACCAACAAGTGGTCTCCCAAAGTCTGTGGCTGTGTGGTCTGCCACAATGACAGTTATGGGTCACATGCTGGCCTCCTCAGGGTTGGACACACCCACATTTGATGCCAGGTCACATTTTCATGGACTCCAGAAACACAATGGAGACCAGAAACTTAGGATGTTTTCGAGGAACTAAAGGCGGCTGCCTTGTAACACTGCCCTTGCTGCTCACTGGCGGTCTCTCTTGGTTTGTCTGTAGAGTTTGGGAGCTTTAATGACCTGAAAACAGATTACAGAACCAACTGCTGTAAGTCACTTTAATCGGCACGGGTAGCTGGAGGAGAAAAGAGGAGCAATTATTTTACTTTACACCTCACCCAACTAAATTTGAAATCAAAAGAGAAAGTATGAGCTGAAACCAGCTCAAAGTAGTCACTAAAGGGAGACTCAGAGGTTTCTATTTAATAAACACAATAGCTGAAAACTTGCAGTCTCACCCCACTGCCTGATATGCAACGTCACAGTCATGTGAGCATAAGTCATACCTCAACTGTCTCTTCCTTCACCTCAGGGGAGCTCAACTTCCACCCGACCCAGCACAGACCTTGTTGACAAAGCTACTAACCACATATTGTTCAGATAGCAACTGCGACTGAGTCACCGACCAGGAAGTACAGCTATCATGTATGCGTCATGGCCTCCGAAGGATGACACTACACAAGAGGTTGGGTCGTTGGAGAGGGTGTTGACAAGTTGCCACTGCAAAACCTACATTACTTCGCCCAACAAAAAAAACCTCAAAAATGTGCCTGCGGCTACCAGCCATCAACGAAATCCTTGAGTTTTGTAAACCAGGCCTTAAGCTTTCAGAGCACCAGGTAACAAGACAAACAGGTCTCAGTTTGTGTTTTGAAAACCTGTATACTTTTTGTACGATTGTGTGAGAGTGAAGTTACTGTCTGGAAGAGCGTTATTTATTTAGCAAAGAGGCGACCCTTGCTTGGAGTGCGATATTTCTTCGGGGTAAACACCATTTTATGCACTAGACACATATAATATTTGTTAAAATGTCTATCTAATGAATAGCCAGTTGCATGATCTTAAAAATGGCTGCTGGGCATGGACTTTTTCTTCCACTGGTTAGGTGTTAGTGTGCCACAGAATGCCGGTCAAAAACTATCCCCCTTTGGCTCTCACTTTTTACCCCTCTGGCCTCTGTTAGTCCCTTTTTGGTTTCTCAGCCCCAGCAAGCCTAAACCAGTTCGCTTTCCTTGATGAATAATGTATGTCTACCCCTAAAGTAACCCTGCCAACATCTAGGTTTACATGTGAAGATTTAGATGTATAAAATGAACATTGCACTCTGGATCAACACAGTGCCAACCAGTGGAGCTGGTGCTCCAGGATGACTTGACGGTTTACAGTAGGCGTGCAAAATGCAGGTTCTTATTGTTTAAGGTGGTAGCTTTCTTTGCACATACAGAGTGCTCCGACATACCTGTAATAGAGAAGGAAGTTGAATGGATGTTTTTTACATCTTGGATGTATAGATGAAGAACGTCTACATTTTGTTTCCTTCTTGCAATTCTTAATTTCCAGTCTAGTGAGGTCCTGGCTTGTATGTGTGTTGTGCTCCTAATGGTCTTATAGGATATACAGTTGATCTTTAAGATGGTCCAGGCATAAAGTGGGAGCCCATGCATTTCTTTCAATGCTGAATTTTGGTGGTGGAACGGTTTCATGCCTCAATCAAATGAGCCAGACTTTAGGATGCCTTTACTGTGTGCCAATGAGGTGTGGGGGAGGGCAGAGTGCAGGAAGCAGAGTGTTGCTAGTACTATGAGAACTTGGGTTTTCTTTGAGGAAGTAGTATGTGTGGAGGCAGGATCCAAATTACTTTGTTCTCCGCATTGAGACTTTCCATGGCAAACAGCGAATAGAAGTACTTTTGCTGTTTGGACTTGGCTGTCTTTCTGTGCAGTCACCCCCAACATTTGAGCCTTCAACACTTTTGTTTCCTGCACTGGTTTTTGTTGCCTTTTAGGACTCTAGCACTAGTTAGCAGCTGTAAAGTGCTTGTGCTCACTCTTTGAAACATGGTACATTTGGCTTACAACGAATTAGCACATTTAATTTACTTATACGTCCCTAGTACAATGGTACTACCTGTAGTAGCATTTCATGTAAAAGCCCTGACTAGTGGGCCTGCAGCACTTGTTGTGCCACCCACTTAAGTAGCACTTTAAACATGTCTCAGGTCTGTCATTGCAGCCTGTAGGCAGTTTTAAACTGCCATTTCAACCGGGGAAAATAACCCTTTTGCCAGGCCTAAACCTTCCTTTTAATATATATATATAAAAGTCACCCTTAGGGTAGGCCCTAAATGGCCCATAGGGCAGGGTGCTCTGTATTTTAAAAGGTGGACATGAACTTTTAAGTTTCACCTGTCCCAGTAGTGAAAAAAATCACAAATTTGTTTTTTACAACTGTGAGGTCTACCTCTCCCACAGGATAACACTGGGTTACCTTTTGGCAGCTAATAAGCTGGTATCAGATACTGCCCCCCCCCCAAACAAACTCTTCAGATCACATCTCAAACCGTGGAAGACTCAGAAGAAGGACTACTATGCTGCTGGAAGGAGTGCCCTGTTGCCATGCTGCATGAGGAAGAAAGGCTGGACCTGCTCCTTGGACTCCATACCACCAGAGTGAGTCCACAGGCTTGCTGATAGACCTCCTGTTCTGAGCTACAGGTACATAAGCTCCAGAGACCTGTCCCACATCTCACCTGGACATCCTGTGCCCTGCTGCTGGCCTCTGCTGAAGTGAGTCCTGATCCCCAAGAGGTGTCCTCCCCAAGGTTCTTGACCCTCTGCTCAGCTGGCACCAGAGTGTACTCCTCCTGGCCCAACTGTGGGTTTCCTTAGAACCTATGCAGCGTGAGGTAGGACCTTGCATCACATAAACTAGCAGTTCCTAATCAGTGGCCTCATCGGCACGGAATAACGCAGCGCAGATCCTGATCAGCGGCCACATTGGAATCCCACGCAACACAATGCACCTTGACGCAGGACCTCGCATTTCAGTCCAAGTACAAACAGGAAAACTGTCCAGTGGGTCGAACTTTGTCCTGTAACCTCCTCACACTACTGCAGCCAGCCTGAACTTGTGACTTTATCCCGGCCCAGTGCACCCAGATAACCCAAGTTGGCACTTTGTACTTTTTGATGCTTACTTAAGAATTTGAAATTGCACATATCCAGTTCTACTAATTGGATTTTTTGTCGTTTTGATATCATGTCATATATTAAAATGTACACTTTCCTAGATCGGTGTGGGATTTTTCTTGTGTTGGGTTTTCACTTTATTACCCGCTTGAGTGCAGGTTAAATACTTTACACATTGCCTCCAAGTTAAGCCAGATTGGTTTTGTACCTAGCTGCAAGAGGGTTAAACACAGACTAATTTTGTGACTTTTTGTGGTTCACCCCAACAGGATTGTGGTAGTTGCTTGAGGGATTTCACCCCTCAACCAAGAACACCATTTCTCAGAGCCCTGGTGCTCTTCTTGGGCGTGCATGTGAACATGTGCATAGATAGTTCACATGAATCATCTGCGTCAATAGTTCACATGAATCATCTGCGCCTGTACACTCCAGACACTTTGCCAACAATATGATCAAAAGGGTAGTTATTCCTTGAAGAGGAAGTCCTTCAGTGCATACGTCAGGACTGAAGGTAACCTTTGGGCATTTTACCCTACTTCTGCCAATTTCCATGCTTGACACCAAGTTTAATTAAGATTGATTTACAGACAAGCAAGGTGAACAGTTGCTTGGTACAGTATCTACAGCCCGAAGGTATCGCCAGAGTACAATTCTTCTTTGTTTCTGTTTGGTTTTAGGTAGACACCCTGTAGTTTAGAGCCACTGCACTCCAAGTCACTCTATTCTACTCTAAGCCACTGCCCTCTGCACCACTCTACTCTGCAAGAGTAAACACTCTGCCACTGCATTCTACGCCACTCTACACCATTGTGCTCTATGCTACTCTATTCTACTCTGCACCGCAGCTCTAATCCACAACACTATTCCACTGTAATCTATTCTGCACCACTGCACTTTATACCACTGCACTCCACATCATCCTACTCTACACCTCTGCACTCCAGCCTGCGTCACTCCACGCACTCCAGCCTGCGTCACTCCACGCACTCCAGCCTGCGTCCCTCCACGCACTCTACCCTGCGTCACTCCACGCACTCTACCCTGCGTCACTCCACGCACTCTACCCTGCGTCACTCCAATGTAGGCCAATGCAGTCTACACCACTTTACTCAAAACCAATGTACGTCATGCCACTGCACGGTATGCCAATCTACTCTTCACCACTGTACATTATTCCACTTCACTCTAGGCTACTCTACTCCATGACACTACCATTGTCCACTGTGATGCTCTACTCCATTAAACTGTACTCCAGTCTACTCTGCCACCACACAGCGATACTCCACCCTACGCAACTCCCTTTATGCCACTTTACTCCACTCTATTTTACGACACCACTCCACGCTACAGCAGTACACCATTCCATACTTTTATACTACTATACTCTATGACAATCTACTCCCCTCTACAACACTTCTCCACTCTATGCAACACCCTCAACGCCTCTCCTCTCCTCCAATTTACAACACTCCCCGGCACTCTCCTTTACCCCATTCATTTTTAGCCATGCTGAACAGCAGACACGCTGGTGTACAACACAGCAAAAACATATTGGCAAAGCCAATAGCACTTTAACAGAAAAGACAGTATGGTTTTGCCAATGCTTGTTAACACTATTGTTATCTTGAGACTTAACACAGCACCGCTATGCCAAGGGGGGCTGGTTTGTTATAGGTTAGACCCTGGCGTCTAGCAATCGATGAACATGGTTGCTCCTGTCCCCAGAGGCAGTACGTCAAAACCCTACCCGTGACTGGTCTGGTGTGATTTACGCCCCGAGTCCTGTCATACGTACCCTTCGGTGTACAGCCAGGACAAAGCGTTCCAAAATGGCAAAACATGCCGTGGCAGGCTCGGTGCAGAAGGGTGCGAGTGCCAGATAGTGAGTGTATATTTTATGGCTGCCTTGGAAGTTGTTTGCTCACAAAACTCGACTGCACGTGGTAACCTGGATCCGGGCTAGGTATTGTAACAGTCGCATTTGTTTTTTTTATTTAGTGTATGTGCGTATATATACACAAAAGAAGAGTCAATGATGCCCTCGACCCACTACACCTAGACAGACAGACAGGTCTCATGTCCTGAAGGCACCTATTAAAAAAAATGCACCTATTAAAAAAAAATACATTTCTCAACCCGTTCGACGCTCTGCGGTTACTTCCGTGACTCAAGGACGCAGCGTCACACTGACTCAGTGAAACAATACTTCGAGAGGGCATCAGAGGATGTGGCGTCACTATACTACCTGGCGTCACTGCGGAAGTGCCAATTTGTTTCTAGAAGCTCTCTCACTGGCACGGCTTCCTGCAAGGATGCCCCAGGGGCGAACAACCTAATTATAGAGCGAAGGAAATGCCAGGTCAAAGGGCCAGTCCAGTGGTAGAGGTGAAGATTGTTTTCCCGTCAACAACGCAATAGGGCTTGTCACACAAAAAACAATCCTAACAATCATGTTCTGCTTTCGTTCAAATTATTCATAACTGAAAAAACGCTCATCTGTGTTCAACCCATTGCGATATTACTCTCTATAAAAAAACATTTTCTTAGTTCACGTTCTTAAGCTCTCATGACACTGCTCATATACAGCATTTCATACCTAATTATCAGGCACCCTGGCACATCATCGGGAACGGCAGCACATTAGCATGCCAGTACCACCTTCGGGGACTGCGTGGTCGGAACAGTGTGGTATTTGAGGTGACCCCAATTTTGGACAATTTTTGTCAACATAGTACATCGTTTTGATTGGTTTGTTAATTCAATAAAATGGAACCAAATTGTTAGAGTGCCTCAATTTTACTGAATATACCTCAGGGGGCCTCTCATGCCTCCAGCATTCTTTGCCCATCTCACACCACTCCATATACCTCAGTTAGGCAGGAACTCTTTGGCGGTCCAACCAATTTATTCTACACCATAACGGGACTAGAAATATAAGTACTGTTGATAATGCGAGCAGCACCGCGTCCAGTACATTGAGCACCACTAATGCCTCCCATCCGAAGGGCAGAGGGTGTTCACTGCGTAAGTTTAAGACACTTGCGTCCTCATGGATGCTGATAAGGTAATCTACGGTGCATGTGAAAAATAGTTAGTGATCACAATCCAGTTTCTGACCATCTGGATTCCACTCCAGATTCTTCCAATATCAAACCACCACATGCTCGGTCTACTTGCCCTAGACACTAATGCGGACAAAATGTGGCAAGATTCCCTTAGTTTACTAGCTCCCCCAGAAGTTACTGGGCTAGAGAACTGAAAGTTACTCAGAGGTGGGTGTGGGTGAAGCATACTTCACATTTAGTAACGGATCATGGTCTAGAAAGAGGAACTATACAAAGTGAGGAAGGTCAATGTGCAAAAAAAGATTTTCAACAGAACGAGACAGAAAACTAAATCTGAAACGATTTTATTCTGCATAGTGTAGCATAAAAAAAAACTGATTTGAGGCAATGCTTCAGGTAGGCCTGTGTTAATCAGTATGCAGGTTAAACTCTTTGGTTTCAGGCTGAGGGCCTACAGACGGAAAAGGTAAATGGCTCAATGGGCCAGTTTATCCATTTAGGCTCTTGAGGTGCCACCAGATGCACTCTGAACTTGGCGTTCGATAAGGCTTTGAAGGCCCATACCTCGACAACGGCCAGCTGGTTTTTGTAGCCCTGATGGCGCTTCGGTAATAAGAGACCAAACCTTTTAATCATAATCCGAATAGTGTACAATGGTCTTGCCTCAGGATTTGAACTGGAACATTATTTCACTGGTTTGCCTCAGTGCTTTAAAATGGTCGGGTATTGTAACACACAGGGTACCCACGCGGCTTCAATTCGAAAAACATAGTACCAATACAGTGCAGCAAGGCTAAATTACTTATAATGGAAGAGTACCAGTACTTTTCTAAATTGCACATACTTTATCTCAGAGTATTAGTTTACTATTTCCTTTTCAAGCACTCGTTTGTCATTATCTGCCTTGTGTTGCATTTGGAGTCCTTGGTACAGGTGGGTCTCTAAAATGACCAGTCGTTGGAACTTGTGCCAGGACATCCCTGGATCAGAGAGCGGCTTCCTTCCCAAGTGTCTGGCAAAGTACTCTAGAGGAGGGTTGTGCACCCACAAGACGGAAGGTACAGGGTCTGGTAGGGAAGTGTTCCTCTGGCATATCAGTATGTTATGTAATGCAGATTTGTAGAGCATACCATCATCCAGGATGGTATCCTGGCACTGAGCAAGTGAGCGTTTGGCCACACCTGGGGCCTAGTGGGACTACTTGAAATGCCAGATCTTCAGCTTCTTCTGGAATTCAAGAAGTGAGGAGGATGCTCTTATTTGTAAAAGGGGGTCGTTCCATACTTTAGGAGCAATGTGGAAGGCTCGACCACTATCTGGTTTTCTGTATGCATGGGATGTGCGCAAGTAGAAGTGCAGAAGGGCAGAGGTGTCTTAAAGGTTTGTGTAAGCAGATGTAATTGTTGAGGTAGGCTAGGCTAATGTTATGTAGTGCCCTGAAAGTGTGGGTGGGGAATTTGAATTGTGCTATAGTTTGCGAATGGGGAGCCAGTGGAGCTCCTTCATGGGTGGCATGAGGAGAGTGCGGCATGGGAGGTTGATGGCGATTACGGCCACTGAGTTCTGCATGGTCTGCAGCCCTCTGGTGAATTTTTAGTGGATCCCAGATTAGATGGTGTTTCTGTAGTCAAGATTGCTTGGGATTAAGATTTGACTTGATTGGTGTATTTGTAAAGCGCACGAAAGCCCAGGGGCGTCTTGGCGCTAGAGTCAATAGGTCAGAGCGGTTCTGGCGGGGTACGCAGACTGGGTCAGTTGGCATAGAGCCAGGTTTTTAGCTCCCTTTAAAAGACTGCAGCTACGTGCTGCTCTTTATAGTGATTGGAAGTAGGTTAGAGGTCTTAACTGTCCCCAACAGGAAGCTTCTTCCACCCCAGCGGACCTTCTTGAACTTAGGTGTTTGTAGAAGTTTTGAATAAGCTGATCTTAGACTTCTAGCTGGCACATACCATTTCAGGTGAGTCCTCAAAAACTGAGGTCCTATGCCGTGTAGAGCATTAACCCCTTCGGGGCTGATGACGAGCTCAGCTCGTCATGGGCGTAACCTGCCCTACGCTGATGACGAGCTGAGCTCGTCACGTAACGCAGGTTTTTTAAAATCGCAGCGCGCAGCGGGAAAACCGCTAGCGTGCATGCGGTTAAAGGCCAAGCATTGGGATTTAAATGTAATCCTTTTGTCCACTGGAAGCCAGTGGAGGGTTCTTAATTCGTAGGAGACTGGCTCAAACCTAGGAAAATCCAATACTACTCTGGCTGCTGCATTCTGCAGTCAGTGAGGGGGAGGGGGAAAGGGGAAACCTGAGATGGGGTTAAAGGTGTCCGAAGCTGTTGTAGTGATCTTAGAGATGGAGTGGATCCTATACCTAAAGGATTTATACACCGTCTCAACTTTATCTATGAACGACAGTCCCAGTAAATTGCATAATTTGGCGCTGCTTTCCATCAGAGGTATGACTGGGAGTTTTGATAGTTTTACTACTGTAGAGAAGAGCTCTTTGCAGGAGTTGCTAACCTCAAGGATTTTTGCTGTAAAGTATTTACTTTTTTCCTCTATAACCAATTTCTTGTAAACTTCCAATGATTGTGCATACTTAATTATTTTTTATTTTACCCAGATCATAGTTTACTCTCCACTTTCTTTGTGACCTACTGCACGCTTGTTTTTGAGCTCTAAGTTTATCCATAAAAAATGGTTCGGAAAGATTTTTCCTCCTGGAGAGGCAGCTCTTCGTAGGGGCTACGATGTCTACTGCGGTTTTGATCCATGTGGATTACCTATGAACAGCAGAGTTGGAGTCCATCAAGAGGTCTGGTTTGGTACTAAGTAATAGTGCTTGTAGGGTAGGAGGGTTGATATTGGCCCAGTCTTGGTGGGTGACTAAAATGGGTGCGTTTGTGGATATTGGAGGGTGCTGATCTGCACTTAGAAGTAATTCTTGTCCCCTGGTCAGACCATAAAGCCATAATGTTCGCCCTGAGACTTTGAACGTAGGATTTGAAGTAAAGATCTCATCTGGAGTGTCTCTGCTGGCATGAGTATCGTGCTTGGCTATCTGTGCCAGACAAAAACTAGCCATTGAGTAGACTAGTGAGGCAGTATCCTGGTCTGTCGATATTTCTAAATGATAGTTAAAATCTCCTAATATCATGCAATCGGATGCATCTAGACTGAATTCGAGGAAGGGGCTGATAATATTCAAGACAGGGGTCCGTGACCATGGAGCCCTGTATAGAAGGCGGCCTTTTAGTGTGCAATTATTACTGAGTAGGATCTGAAAGGATAACGTTTCACAGTCTTGGGAGCTTCCAACGGAGTATTCAACCACTTGCAAATCCTCCCTGAAGATAATAGCAAGAAATGCAGGTCATCTGTGGCAGTGATAATGTCAGTTTCCATGCAGTGGTTGGGTCTGAGACCAGACTGAGTAGTTTGTGGCTGTTGAGGTGTCTGCTGATAATTTTCTCAAAGACACCAGTTGGGAATGGTACCAGGGAGACTAGTCTGTAGTTGGAAAATATTGAAGGGTCTGCAGAGGGTTTCTGCAGCTAAGAGAGGATGGTTGCGTGTTTCCAAGCCTCTGGGAATGCGTGGAAGACGTGGAGTTATTTAGAATGGGTGACCATTGCACTGACAGGTTGCAGTTCTCTGGAGAAGGTGTGGTAGGGGCAGGAGTCCGATGGCACTCCAGAGTGGATGGACTGCTTGGTTGCAGAGGTTTCTTATGTGGTGATGATGGGCCATGTGGTTAGCGTCGGTACTTTAGATATGTTTGGAGAGGTCTGTAGGGTTCGCTGATGGGCCATGTGGTTAGCGTCGGTACTTTAGATATGATTGGGAAATGTTTGGAGAGGTCTGTAGGGTTCGCTTGCGGGTTTAAGTTGCTGTAAACTGCAGTGATTTTGTTGCTGAAGAATTGAGAGATTGCTACAAAGGTTCTATGAGGGGGCGAAAGTGTTTGAGGCAGCAGCGGGTGAGGGGAAATCTTTCCCAAGGGTGAAGATTTCTTTGCTTCTGTTGGTACTAGCATCGATGGGGACCACCAGAGCGGTGCGTTTAGTAGTCCGGATCATTTTGTGGTAGCATCTTAGAGCGGATTTGAAAGTACTCATCTTCATTGTCCTGGTTCATACCTCCAGTTGTTTGCTGTGGCATTTCATGAGCCTGAGCTCCACCATGTACTAACTGGCGTGGGGTCTGGATCCGGTTGCACTGCTGTGTTTGAGAGAGCCAGGAAATTGATGGAGGAGGTGATCCCATAGTTGTAATGCTTGATCGCTTTGGGGAGGCTGTTCCTGTGTGTGGTCGGTGGGTGTTGAGGGCGGTGTTCCAGTCCTTGTCAGTTATGCTGACATGGCAAATGTGGCAAATCTACAATTATGCAAAAAAATGCAGCAGCCACCCAATCACATAATTCCAGTGGTCCTGGGTTAGGGCAAGGTTTTTAAGGTCTTCGATGAGTGCTTTTAACTTTGGGCAAGTGTGGTCTTCTATGTGAAAGTTAAGGCCTCAGAGGAAGGTGAAATTCCTAATATAGGGGGAAGTGGTGAGACAGTCTGTGGTGGTGCCAGTGAAGTTGGTGTACGGTCCCGGTGGTCTGTAGATGGGAGTGCCGCTTAGGGTGAAGTTGGCTGCGACAGGGAGCTTGAACGACAGGTGTTCCATGTTGGAGGATGGTAAGATGACCTTTTAACACCAAGAGACCGACAGGACCCTTCTTTAAAGAGACTAATCTGCTTGACTACTTTCTCTACAAGGAGCAATGATATAAAAAAAAGTAATTAATAGCCATTGGGGCCTAGTGGCGGATGATATCAAACAACAAGAACCACCTATGCATGCTTTCAAAAAAACCAAAAGCATAAAAGACCACGTGGTCCATTCTTTTCTGGCAACTGAAGAGAATCCTACTATACAGTCCATGTGGAATCTACCACAGATTAAAGGCCACCACAAATGCTGTCAATGTAAGGCGTGTGCAACCACCATACAGACCAAAACCTTCACACATAAACACATGATTGACTTACAGGGATTTACCAACTGCAATTCCTCAAACGTGGGCTATGGTATCCTGTGCCCGTGTGGCTTATTATACGTAGGCCAGACCCAACAGAAGGTGAAGATGAGGATCCTTCAGCATCAAAGCAGGATAAGATGTCAGTTGCAAGGAGCGCCCCTTGTTGAACATTTTGTCAATCAATGCCACAGACCAGAACAAATGAAATGGCTTGTATTGGAAAAAGCGGAGTTGGGTCCAAGAGGAGGTAACATCAGCTCCATTCTAAATATAAGAGAACCAAAATGGATGATAAAACTGGACTCCATTATCAATGAGCTGAATGAACTGGATACCAGTAATGCCCAGCTGGCATGTCTAACTATACAATAGAATCCCCTGTTAATGATGCCAGCATCACCACGATTTGTCTTCCCAAGGGCCACCCTTCCTATCTTTTGTTTGCTAGGAGAGTCATATTGAAAACCATCATATGAACCCTTAACTAGTTGGTCTTTTGGTACTTCTGCAAAAACTTGACACATGCCCTTCCATAGACTGATGTACTTTGTAATTTATGCATATGTGATGTCTTCTATGAACCGTGTATAAGTTGGCCATTTACCATGCATGCACCTATGTAATTGACTGTTCACCTCAGATCAATCAACTGTATCGTTTGTTAGTTAATGAAGGTCATTATGATCGGTTTCAAAAAGCATACGCCCTTGCTTAGATTGATTAATCCAGCATTACTTGCATAACAATTGTGCTGGTCCATCCTACTGTGGGAGACATGTTTAATTGTCGGACAAATGCGGTGAAGTATTAGTATTGCACTTTGGTTAGCCTCACAGGAGTCTCTTTTTACCTGAAAGCTATCCATTGCCTAATGATCAGCCTTTACCTTGTGATTTATTATCTACTTTTCATAGAATTTACTTTTCCTCTAACTACATTAAGACCAAACCCCGAATCATGCCAGATATACTAGTTCATTCGTAAATGTTACGGCAATGCAGACAATTGCCAAAGTTAGTAAGAATCCCAATCACACATCGGGCCAATACCTCTACCAAGTATTTTTTCACTTTCCACTAATCTAGGACGCGTCACGCATAGTCTCCAACATGCACGTGAAGCGTGGTGATCTCCTTATGTCAGTTAGCAGCACACCGAGTACGGGCTGTTCCCACAGACTCTGTCATTTGGCCGAACGGGTAAGACGCATTCAGCTTTCTGCCTTTCTATTTTGTTCATGTCCCTTTGCGACACGACTGCTTTATAGATCTAGGCACAAGAACGCCAGTAATGACAGCCATTTCCATTCCTTTTGGCTTTTTCACAATCGAAATTAGCTAGACATAATTAGCACCGATATCGTTGACATGTACTGACTTTATTTCACGTATGAGTTAACCGCAAGCACTTTCTAATGGAAAGTCCCATTCATTTTGGCGCTAGTGTATTTACTGGCACCCACAGTAGTAGTGGCCTCAGTCATCCTGTTCTCATCGAGCGATCATCACGATGGGCACAAATACGATCGACTTGCATTTTTAACTCAGGCACAATAGTTTTAATGGTCTGATGTCACAGCACAAACGTGTGCCCTTTTGCGCCACTCCATCTGTAGCGAGTTGGGACATATTTCTCACTCGCATTTAGCTGTTCAAACCAACCGCACTGTTAACCTTTGCATTAGTAGACCACATTGCTTCTGCACATAACTGTAATTGGCATTTTTAGACCTTATTGCCGCCATATCCCGTGTGCTTGACACATTTTTGTAAATTGCACTCGGCTCTTGTCACACTCCTGAGTACATACCATAGCTCTTTCTTGACTTGGTTTCTTAGCTGGTTTCTTTTCTCTTATTCTCCCCAGATTGATTCCGTTTCACTGCCTTTGATTGATTCAGGTTTTGTTGGATTCACTTTTAACTTGGGGGATAATTTGTCCACCTGTGAAGGAATCCTGTTGACAGATTGGAACTCGGCGCGCCGCACACACACATGCAGGAAGTGTGCAGTGTTTTTACCATTTTGGGATGATTCTCATGCCCACTTTATTTAGGCTAATTGTCACCTCTATTATCCAGGTGACGCCTCACTCCTACCAACTCTATATACCCTGGCGAGCCACAGAGCACTCTTTCTCAGCAATTGATCTGTGAGAAAATACTTCCCCTCCCGCTGCTACACTCATGGTAATATTATTTAACCTTGTCCAAACTCCTGGGATTTTGTTTTTTAAGCAACATGTCAGGTACTTACATACCGTCCCTCCCCCCTTTTTTAGGTGTTCCCAGCCCTTCTCACATCACACCTGTCCTGAGGAAGACCCCGGTAGTAAGGTTCAAGATACCTATGAATATAGGTGTCGAAACGTCGACTTTACAGCATCTGCCAATACCGAATTGACAGTGATAAATAAACTGTGATTTCATATGTTATATGGCAACTATGTGTATAAGATGTGGACTATCCGGTATATGACCAATATATACTAAAACTGTATGCGATATGTTTGTCACCATCACCAAACTTTCTCTCCCATCACTTACTAACACCCCTTTTTCACCCCCCTACCGCCCTGGACACCATACATTAATATGATACCTGGTTAGGTTTTTACTTAAAACGGTAAAATGCATTCCCAATGTGATTAAATAACATTGGTCGAACATGGTTTCCTCTCATACTGTTTCATGACTTATGCGTTTAAAATAAAAAAAAATTTTTAAAAAATGTCCCCTCCATGTGAAAGCCAGTAAAACACTGGGACCACTTTTATATATACCATATGATGTGGCAAATCTACAATTATGCAAAAAAATGCAGCAGCCACACAATCGCATAATTCCAGTGGTCCTAGGTTAGGGCAAGGTTTTTAAGGTCTTCGATGAGTGATTTTAAGTTTGGGCAAGTGTGGTCTTCTATGTGAAAGTTAGGGCCTCAGAGTAAGGTGAAATTCCTAATATCGGGGAAAGCGGTGAGACAGTCTGTGGTGGTGCGAGTAAAGTTGGTGTTCGGTCCCGGTGGTCTGTAGATGGGAGTGCCGCTTAGGGTGAAAATGGCTGCGACAGGGAGCTTGAACGACAGGTGTTCCATGTTGAAGGATGGTAAGTTGGATTCTTGTGGATGATGGCAATTCCTCCTCCGGGCTTGGGAAGTCTGTCTTGCCTGGCAATCTTGTAGCCAAGTGAGGAGAGGGGCCCAGGGGATGGCTCTGGTGAACTCCAGTGCCGATGCAGGGTGAAGCCAAGTTTCCGTGAGTAAGTCAGTTCCGTGAGTAGGTCCGTGGTACTGTCGTGCAGCAGGTCTCAGATCTCTGTGGCTTGGTCAGGGAGTTATTAGGTGTTGAGGAGTTTGCATTAGAGTGTGGACTGTTTTGTGGGTGGATGCAGGACTGTGTGTGAGAGAAAGGAGTGTTGGCTCCTGTTGGTGCAGGTGCTGTAAGAGTTGGGTGTGGGTAAGTGCATAAAAACATGCAGGACATGCATAAGAATGTTCACTCAGTGTTGCAGAGAGGAAGCAGCATTTGGAATGGCAGGAAGTGTGGAGGGTTGCATCATGGTAGCAGCGGGAGGACCAGAGCTTCTGCCGCTAGGAAAGGAGGGGCGCAGACAGACTTGCCTTTGGCATGCCAGAGCTATTTCCATTGCGCATCCACTCTGTGTCAGCCTTAAAGTAAGTCCTAGGAAGGGGGAGTGATGTCATTTCCTGTGCAGATGGAAGACTTACCAGTCATAGCACTTTTTCCAGGACGGACATACCCACACTTTTCTTTAGTGTGCTTCTGGTTCACTGGATCTGCCTCTCACTATAACTTCAACTAGTCCTCAGATGGACAAGTGTCACAGTCTGTGGATTATTGTGGCAGAAGGTGGGTCCAGGGAATGGTAGTCCAATCATTTTCGCGCAGGAGGATACTGCTGGTCTGCCTACAAGATAGTCAGATAAGAACACGGGCAGAACTTCTCCAAGTTGGGCCATGTAGGAGGAGGGATGGCAGTAAGCATCTCCATGCTCAGGAAACACTTGTCGATTTAACTTTAAGTTATCAGCATTTTCCATAACTTGCTACTCGAAGGGCCCATTAATTATAGTCTTTTGATGGAAGATAAGTAGGAACTAGCTCACAATCGTTAGAAGCTTCAAACAAACGTTGGGTAACCAGCCACTTATTGCACAGGGCAATTTTGCAAGTTCCCTCCTCTGGAAAAACGGAGTAAAGAGGCCCTAGGTTGGCATGAGGAGTATTCCAGCCTAAAAATAAAAATAGCAAAACCAAAGGAAATGATGGACGAAGCGTTGACAATATAAGCACTCACCCACAGTCAATTGATCTGGGTTTAATCCATCACCATTCTTTAGCCCACTCTGCCACCCCAGTTCAGACATGGCCATATGCAAATCAGTCTGACCCTGTGCCTCATGGGAACAGTCCAGCCCGAACTGCCAAGCCATGCCTTCCCTGGACCGGAAACAAGCTTCCCAGGACCGGTTTCTGGCATTGCAGCCGTCTTCAGCCGTGCTTGCTTGAATCCAGTGGCAAAGTGAGCAAGGGACTCACGTCTGAGCATACCCTGCCAACTTGTATGACATTGTTCTGCATTCTGTCCATCACCTGTTGTTTTTGCAATTGTCACCCCAAGTGGGACGGGTACGCTCAGACGTGAGTCCTGTGCACTCCATGCCACTGGAATCAAGCTATCCAGGCTGATGAGGGCTGAAAGCCCGAAACCGGTCCTTGGATGCTTGTTTCCAGTCCAGGGAGGACCTGGCTTGGCAGTTCGGGCTGGACTGTTCCCATGGGGCACAGGGTCAAGACTGATTTGCATATGGCTGGGTTCAAACTGGAATGGCATGGTGAGCAAAAAAACGATGGATTTAGTCCCAGATCTCTGTATTGGGGTGAATGTATGACATTGTTCTGCATTCTGTCCATCACCTGTTTTTGCAATAAAAATAAACATAAACCTCCACACGCAAACATACAGGATGCTGGAAGTGTCTGCATAGCAAAAAAGGAAGGGACTAGGAAGACTGATCTGGGTCTTTAGCAGGATTTAAAGAGCCCACACTAAAGTGTACCGCTAGTCATTCTTTGTTGTATTTTCTTAACAGGTGAAAGCTAGGACTTTGCTTGGTTGGAGGAGATAGGGAGATGGAGTTCAGCAGCGTTGGTTTGCAAACAAAGCTCTGCACCCTTGCTACAGCAACAAGACTTTGGTCCCTAGCACATCAAATTCCTTTAACCAGGCATGTGTCCAACTGGATGAAAGGAGGAACACTTTTAAAGCTGCTCGACCATGGAATTAATAACTCTGCTTGATAGTATCCTACTGGACTCTGGGATCAGAGACAAGATAAAAGCGACAATGTGGTGTAGGAAAGTGAAAAGTTCAAAGAATGGGAACATTACAACATACACTGCTAGACATAGGTCTTTACAGCCCCGGTTTGATGAGCACTGCAAAGCAGAACCATACTCTGTTGAGAGCATTCAGGCTCAGTGACAGCTTCACAAGCTCAAACTGTGCACCATAAATACATGGATGAGGAACATTAACTTTACCAAACCAATAAAGTGGCATATGGTAGGGTGTGCTTCACAACTTGCGTGATGAATTTTCCAATTCTATGCACTTCCTTCGCAATCCTACCGCTGAAGACCATGAAGATACAGCCATTTACAGAAATGCTACATCAATGTACATTCTAAATTACCTAAGCATCTATATACATACAACACTTTTCCCTTACCCACTAAAGGGCATTACTTGTAGAACGGTCTAAAGCCGCACTGGGGTATACAAGCAAAAAAAGATACAGATGACTCCGACTCAGCTCCTTACTCCAGCCCACACTGATTATGCTCCCCTCTTCCACTCAGGCAGGTTTACATGTGTTTGAACTGGAAGGTTGTGGGCAGTCTCTTAGTGGTCAAGGGCACTGGCATCAAATAAGTGAAATGGCCATGCAGCCCACTGTTGAAGCTGCCGTACAGGAAAGCCTAAGACCAGACTTCTAATCCTTGTTCTCCACTTGAACAAAGTGTGCAGAATTGGACCAATCCTCGTACTGGATGGTAGCTCTTATACCTGTGCCCACTGAGGGCTTGGGCCAGGTTATCTAATTATAATTAAAGAAACAAAAGTTTGTGGCACATTTTTACTAAAAGTGTTGCTTACAAATTATGGTTTTGTTACATTAGCTGTACATGGAGATGGTTAAAACAAATTGTCGCTGACGGCGGTCTAAAAGATTACAGTTATATCTCCAGCTATTTGCCTTATTCCAAAATATTCCCACTTATCTCAGTAAGAATAAACTCATTTTTAGGGCTAACCAGAGAAGGTGCATGCGCTATTGCTTGCAAGACAGCTTGTTAGCAAACAGGGTAGTTATGGCCCATCCATTTTTTTTGTAACCACTGGTGGTCTTCATTCATTCATTTCCTTGCTTCTCCTTGGTCTGTGCATGCCACCTTAATTTTCTCTTAATGAGTTTGTCCCCCTTAGAGCTTGGCCCAACTACTGCTTCCTAGTGCCAGTGATTGCCCTTTCACTCTACCACTCTTTCAGGTACTTTTTTTCTTTTAGTTGCTTGCCTGTCTTGGTTGCTTGAACCATTGTTGCTTTCACCGCCTCTTCCATTTAATGCTGTCGCCACAGCCCTTCCACCCCCTTCCAGATGCTGTGTAGCTTCTCCCATCCCTCCAACCCTCACCCGCATTGCGAGGCTTCTCCCGGCCCACCTAACTTCCTCCTGCAGTAACTCGTGTTGCTTGCCCCCTCCTTCAATTGTCCATTGGGTTGCTTGCCCCTTTTACCCACTTTCCCCTGTCCATCTTGCCACCCTCCCGCTGTCCAACGTGTTACTAGCCCCCTCCCATGGTCCCTCATGTTGCTTGCTCTCTCCTGCCCTCTATGTTGGCCAACCCACCATAACAAAACAAAAAATAAGTGCAAGGAGACGGCCTGCGCCTTTTTTCTAAATATTTTTTGTTTTTTCATTTTACCTGAGCTGTGGCGCCCTGACACATTGTTGCTTGCTCACTTTCCGCCTTGTAGCAGTCCTTACTCGGTACTCTCGCAGGTCTTCTCTGTATGATACATAATGAGATGTGCACTCTATAAGTAGTTTTATTATCCAAGGACAGTCTGAAAACCCTGCCTTACTCATTGGGATACATGCCGGAGTCTGTGCCGGTGGTCCGCGTGCGAAGCAGTCTTTAACCTACTTTCATCCTTCTCATTGCATTGTGGTGCAATTATATTTGCAGTCTTTTCAGGATGTTCAAATGCTTCTCAACTTTAGTGTAGACACTTATTTTTCCAATAACTTAACCGTTATTTTCCTTAAACTCTACTTTGGAGTGCATGGTGATCTCAAACACACACCACACACCGCCCCCACCCACTCCTACTCCCACTCCATGCCTTATCTTCGTCCGACCTTGCAGGTCAATGTGAGCTATTCCTATGCTGGCAAATTTCACTGAACAGATACTTTCCTTTAATCACTAGTTTTTACAATACACATTTAAGTTCTTTATATTTGCAATACCATAGATTACATACAGTATCTTAAATCTGTGTGCAAATTCTTGAAATATTGGTTCAAAAAGGAGTCAAAATTGGTAGATCCAATTGTGTTAAATTTGTTTCTTGTGGTTCCAGGGCAACTTCCGAATGTGCTAACAAACCTTCACAAAGATAGTGTTTGCTTACTTCTCCAGAAATGTAACAAAATGTGACTTCACAGACAAATCCTCCTCCCTTGTCCGACTGTTCACATTTACTATTCCCTATTCCCTATTCCCCTCCCCCGATTGTTGTGGGATAGCGATTGCTTCCTCATACTTGGTATTTATTTTCCTCAATTTGTTTTTGCACTGTTAATGCTAGATGTCCTGCCTATACAGGTACTGGATACTTATCCCTTGGTGAGTTTACCTCTACATGTGCTCTTTGCGTGGTATGGCAACTCACTGTTGCACGCAGCAGGCTCCATGAATTTGATTATTACATCGCTCTGTGTACCAAAGTTCAGTGGAAGTAAACATCGATGCTTAATGTGGCCAAGAAGACTTGCAAATAAAAGCTGCTGAGGGCAGAGTCTCATAGATACTGCCAAGCGCTCAATGTCCACACATATCTAGATGTGCAGATAACCAGGTCTATGGGCTTCAGCTCTTAAGCAGGTGGCATTAAAAAATGCCATTGACTTCGTATTCGCAAGATAATCCATACTATAAACCCCTGTAGTATGCAAGTTATGCATCCCTACAACTGGATCTTCTTAGTGGGGAAAATCTTTGATTATATTGATTGGTTCAACAATCCAACGGATGAATAACCTTGTAGCTACTGCCTTGTGAACAGTACTGCTAGACAGTGCCCAAAAATAGAAAACTGCTTCCTTACCACTGGTCCTCATGTTTCTTGCCCCTCCCCCCTGCCTTGTGAACAGTACTGCTAGACAGTGCCCAAAAATAGAAAACTGCTTCCTTACCACTGGTCCTCATGTTTCTTGCCCTTCCCCCCTGTCCGTCATCTTACTCTTGTCTCTCTGTCCGACATGTTCCTAGCTCATTCCAGCTGTCCCTAGTATTGCTTGCCCCCTCCCACTCAGTGTTGGTTCACACACCCACACAGTGCATATCGAAGGGAAAACAAAAGTGCTATGATGGGAGCCAGTGCTGGCAGCCTTGTAACGCTCCCTCTCTACCCCAACTAAAGTTATTAAAAAGTGTTTTTACTTAGGCTGTGGTGTACGGCTGCATGGTATGCTCCTTCCCACCCTTTCCCGCATTGTTGCTTGCCCACTTAAACCATCTCGTTCAGTGTTGCTTGCCCCTCCCGTCCGGTCACAAAAAACCTGACAAATCCAAATAGCTTTTGCATATGATACACAAGAGCTATTTGGCTTTGTCAATGACTTTTTTGTGTTGAGCTATGCTGTACAGCAGAATAGCTGCTGTGCATCATTGTTGAAAGTATTTTTTTTTTTTAAAAGCTATGATGAGGCAAGCATTGACCATGTCATAGGGCTTTTTATTTTTTTCCAATTTCAGCTGGTGCTGTACAATATGGCTAGTTACATTGGCAAAGCCAATAAATCTCATATAGGAAGGTATCTTTTAAACAGAATGTAGGCTCAGATGAGGCAAAATCTTTGTTAAATCTGGGGAGGTCGACAAGGTTTGAAAAACCATGCCAATCTTGCATATATTGGAATATCAGACAACACATAATCTGACAAAGTGACTAATCGTAAACTAAATGTGGTAAAGTGTTGTTCGAAATCAACATTTCTGCAGTAAAAGTAGGCGTCCCTTAACAAAAACGGGCATTTTGTGTTGGAGGTAATCTGACAACGAGACAAAAGGAAGTTCTGGAATCAAGTCAGCTGTAACATGGGTAGCATAACCTGCCTTGTGGGCCATCTCAATACCAGGGGAGGTTTGAGATTACTCGTCTTGTGAATCTGCAGGGGGTATATCCAACTCCTCCATCAGCTGAGTTACTCTCTGTCCAAAAGATAAAAGATACTATTCTTACAATGAAACTGAGCCACGCAGAGGATTCTGACAATCTCCAGACTGTGCCAATAAAACAAGTGTGCACCTGTCTGAGAACCCTCTCCTAAACACCACTCAATCCTGGATTCAGGCCCAATCACAGTACAGAGACTGCCTCATTGTCCATGATCATCCGGATGTTGACAGAGGTGACATCTCCACCTACTGGATCTCTACAGCCTTCAACACAGTCTCCCAACCCATCCTTATCCAACAACTGCATGAAGCAAGCATCCAACATCTCCCACTTCACTGGATTTGCTCCTTCCTGACAGGCCACATTCAGTCAGGCTGCCTCCCCCTCCTGGACGCTGTAAACCTGGTCTGTGGAATTCCACAAGGATCCTCCTCACTCAGCTCCACTCTGTTCAAAGCCAACATGACACCACTCGTCAGCATCATCTACGCCCCCTGGTTCAATATCACATCCTATGCTGACAACACCAAAATCATACTCCGACCAATTTCTCATCTGCATGATCGAAGCTACCAGAAAGATGAAAACAAACCACCTCAAGCTCAACACAGACACGAAGGAAGCAGAAATCTTTAGTAAAGACACCTCGACTGGGACTCCACACAATGGCTGCCAAACTCAGACCCCAAACCTCAACTGACCAGAAGACTCCAGACTATACAACCCACACTCGCATCACCCCGTACTACAAAGACCTCCACTAGCTCCCAAATCACAATAGGAGAGTTGTGCGCTGTACAAATACACTTAACGACTGGTCAACTTGAGAAATGTTGCTTGGTTATTTTTACTGAAATTGACCGGAAACTGACCTGTTTCCTTATTCCTGGCAAATTGTCCATGTAAAATTGACCTCCCCCCCCCCCCCCCCCCCCCACCAAAAGAAAGAGATGCCAGTCTTCAATCAAATTATAGACTAATTGGTTTACCAGATTAGTACACGAAGGACAGAAGGATGTGCACGGTAGCATGATCCACAGCGATGAGCTAGATTGCCCAGTAGGGGTTTGTTACTTGTGGCCATAGGCCCTTGTCTTATAGCAGCACAGTAGTTTTCACCAACCCAACATTATCTAGTATTGTGAAAAACAATAGTTCTGGCCTTGTCAAGCATGTATTTTTATTATTTCTTTTTTGCAAATAGGCAACAAAAAAAAAAGTGCGGCCAGCAGCCTTGGCAAGTCAGTGCACTCCTTTTCAGGTGGTTCTGCAATATAATCTGGCAAACTTGCCATCACTCAGGGCAAGAGAGCCAATTGATAAATTGAGCTAACCCATTGCCCCATGCTGTATGCTGCCATGGGAAGAAGCAAATGACACTAGACAAATGGATAAGGCATCACTGGAAGCACGCTTGCATGTATACAAGTAAGTATTTTTATAGTGAATTTTTTGTGAAGTATGAAGCGTCCGAAATGCCCAATTCAGAAAACATGAGGTTAGCAAGACTGCTGAACCAGTCTCTAGGCCAGACCTAAAAAGATTCTTATATTGAGCCAGCTTCCTGAGCAAACAGCACATGCTTGAAGAAGTCAGACAGAGAAGACTAGTCTGTTCCTTCACTCCAGGAGTAGAAAAGGGCACAAGAATTCCAAGGATAAATAACAAGGACTGGGAAAGTCATGAAATGGACTGTACTTACTCAGAGCTCCAGTGTATGTTGGCTGTGTCAGGTCTTTCGGCACCTTGCGGTAGATGTCAAACCTGAATGAGAGATAATAGTCAAGAGGCAATAAGCAAAAGGAATTATATCAAATCTTATATTTTTCTCAGATTGTTTCATTGAGATACCATCCCATGCTTTTAACTTCAGAATAGTGTGGATTATCTGAACTGCAATTTTTGCACCCACGTACACGACAATACATTTTACACCAAGAATCACTGGAATGGTCAAAAAGAAAAAACTTTTTTTTTGCCAAAGAAACCTTTGAAAGCAGAAAGTAATTGCCCCTGCTCTGCAGATCTTAAAAGTCAAAAGCTCTCCAGCGCATTGCAGGAGATAAGAAGGTCTACGGCCTGCAAAAGCTTTGGTCACAAAAACAATCCCAGCTGAAGCACTCCCATCTGGGCAGGTTGAACACTCAAATCTATTATGGTTTGTTTGCATGTATAATTCATTTGTGCTAATGACTGGCATGAGAGGACCTTATAATAGTTAACACATCAGGAGACATGTTGACATCACTAACACCATCCAAGAGACCCTACTAGATCAAACAATGTTTCCAGAAAAGCCCCACCTTCAATTTGAATACAAAAACTGAGTAATGACAAGGAGATGATCCATTGATAGGCTCTATATTAAAAAACATGTCAAGTGCTTAAAATGCATCACTCAGAGGTGTGGAATAAAAAAAAATATCTACTTGTCCATGGATCAAGTTGCATCAATAATCTACTTGCCCTAGAACAAAATACACTGGTCTGTTTCGTGCCATTTAGTGTAGAGACAAATTATGGAAGCAATCTCATTTTAGAAGAGCTCTGATACAGCCTCTGATTATGCCAGAGCACATGCTATTATAGGGCTTGAACATTAGCAATTTATTTATTTTGCCACCTTTCCACAGATCTACATACTGGGGTTGAAGGTAGTGGTAAGCAATAGTTCCAGCATTGAAATGTCCTTTTAAGTTTGGCAAACCTACTAACTTGCATATTTTAAGGTTTTTCAACAGCTCTTCCCTCATCTTTTTCCATACTGTGAAAGGTTGGAAATTTACTCCTGACAAAGGCAGACATAAAACTTATTTCACAGTTGGATAAAAAGTGGTTGGAGGGAAAGTGAACTTGCAAACGCTCAACAGATTTTTGACTGAGGAAATCTACACATGCATGTTTCCTCATGCTAAAATGCAGTTAAACATTTTCTATGACTACGATATCTTGATGCGTTTCTGTAAATTCATGAAAGGTGTGTGCGCGCACACACACACACACACACAGGGTGCACGTTTGAGATTTATTTAATAATTGGGCCCCTAAGTAGGTCTAGCGTTAACCAAGAACTGTTTCTTAAAATGATTTCTCTCTCACAGTCTAACAGCTGGCGTCACTACGAGTGACAGCATTCTGCTCTTTCACAATGACATATTGGCACACACAATAGTTGTGTTCAGTGCCAGGAACTAATGTGGCAAAATGAGCTTTTTGAGACCAAACTTTTTTTTGCCCTTGTCTAGTGATTGTTATAATGGCGATGGCCCGGCAGCTCCCACACTAATAAGGTTTTATAAAAACCATGCCAAAATAAGACACGCATTGACAAAACCAAAAGGCTGACCACTAATTTCAGACCTACCGACTTTGCAAATGCTTGTTTTATTTTTGTATGCCATAATCTCTTTGAAACTGGTTGCACAGATTTTCCATTATGAATGTTTTTGGGAAATACTAACATGCATCAACACATTTTATAAATGATGCTGCAAACAAATGGTACCTAACATTTTACAGTAGTTTAGCACAGTGCTTTTTTCCTACTTTCATTTTTTTGTGAACATTTTATATTGAAAGCAAAAGAATCATTCATCTTGCTTTCAAGCTCTGCAAATATTTGCATCTAATCAGAGAGCATTCTGGGAGCATTAAACATAGCCTCATACTGTAAACTTTGAAAAAGTGTGTACACATGCTTATATTGTAACCTCTGTCAGTAGTTCAGTCCGAGCTTACAACATTTCCTTTGAACACTCACCCTCATAATAAAGGATTTGCCTTAATGAACCATAAATACAAGTTTGAACAGCAGTAACATGAACACAAAGGGTAGCCTAACTGCAGACAATGCCCTTCCCTGATCCATAAGGTGGTACTGTAAATTGGCAGCCAAAGGGTTTGTACTGCAGGAGCTAGGCCTAATTGTCCCAAGGACAAAATACACATGAACATATTGTCCTTGACCCCAAACAATAAGTCTTGGGTGTGGGCTAAAGGAATTCCCCACCCCTGATCAACTGCTTCAAGGTGTTCTAGCAACTAGAATATCTAATAGCCGAGTGGAAGAGGGAAGTATAGGCTATCAGCTTGCTGAAATGCAGATCAACAAGTTAAAACAGATAGGGTCCAGTATAAACAACGACAGAATGGCGAATAAACTACAAGAGATTTGGTAAAACATAGTATAAGGAGCCTGTCCGGCTAAAGGACAAATCTGCAGAAACATATCGTATGATCACATGGCTTGTTCAGTCAACAGTTTCAAAAGATATCTAGGCCAATTAATTTCAATACAGTTAGTTAAGTCCCGGTGTGAACTGTTAGCCTAAACATAGTGACTTTGACCAGAATCACTATACCAGGAGAAAGCACGTTATACACACGCCCATGGCACCAGAAGGAGGCTAGCATGGCCAGCTGCCTTGTTAGAGGTCACAATGTGGGTACGCAGTCAACAGCAACCACAAAAGTGGAATGCCAAACTTGGAAAATAGCAAAGACAATCCACATTGGTTGGATGAGTAGGGCTACTTGCACAGCACACCCCATATAGTGAAAACATCATTCTGGGGGTTGTTTAATGCACAACTATCCTCTTGGCTGGAGTGCACAGGTTTCGACAGAGGCTGGCTTGTATAGCCCTACAGAAGTTATATATGGTGTTTAAAGAATATTGCTTCATGAGCCCTCGAGTTATGTGAATGAGGCCCCTAAAACAAGCCAAACCCTCCTTACCCTTCAGCCTGGACGAGGTGAAAAACCCAATTCCGTTTGCAATGGGTTTATTCAGTGGCACAGCTCAAATTAAGGCTGCACTCCATATATTGATTTCTCTCCCGCCACAAACCAAAAAATAAAATTAAATAGTCTGTATTAGATATAGTGGAATTACAAAATCGAAGGGCCCCAGAAGCTGGTAACTGACTATAAGGAGAAACAAGATCTAGCTTCTTCCATGCCAGGGCAAAGGCTGGCAGCCTGTCCTGCCACGTCAGTGTCCCCAGCTCCACTAAGGGTTTTCTATTTTAACTTCTATGACCAACACATGCCATTCAGTCACTTTCCATTTAACACTGTGATGCATCTGAAACACAAATTATATCACAAGTTTTATGGGACTTGGACAAATACCGAGCTAAATATGGAACGGAAAACAGTGTTTTGGGTATGAGTGGATAGAAAATGTGAGAAACGGCCTGTTGTGCAAACTACTTTTCAGAAGAAAGGGAGGAGGGCATCTGCACAGATCGAGATGGAGGCGATGGCCTGCAAAAAGCTGAGAAAGTGAGGCACATAATTCATCTAAACCTAGCAAAGTTACTGCAGGGAAGACGCGTCCTTGTGGCAATGGAGAACAGCCCCAGAGAGAAGACTGCTGCTCTTCAACTCCAACCAAACTTCCAGACACGGGCCGAAGGCCAGGGGTCTGCAACAGAGAGAATGGATCCAGAATGCTAGCAAGAGCTAGGTACGGAAATGACTGAACACAGTCCCACATCTGAAGAGCAAACAGGCCTTTGACATCTGGCTGACACCATCAAAGCAGTGACCGAGTGATGTGGAAAAAGCACCTCGCCCCATAGCTTGGCAGCACTGCAGCATATATGCACCACATCGTATAGATCCCATTCCCCCCTTGCTAGTTACTGCCACTCACTCCAACACCGCTTCCATCAAGGACAGACCCCGAGACCAACTTCATCAGTTCCTCGCGCCCCAGCACTCAGAGATGCGTTCCCTCTCCAGAAAAATCATGGTCTTCTAGTTAACACCATTGGTGCCGATCTTCAACAAACACTCACTCTACCTCACTAGCACACTCTGTATACACGAAGGTAACAAAGTGCTTCCAAACAGCACATGGTAAGTCATGAAAAATAAAAACAAAACAAAAAAGTCTTCATGAACCATCAGGTCTACTATGTTCTGAATTTACTAACACCTGTTAATGAGGCAGAGGTACCAGACAGAATGCCACAATGTATTGTCAGCTGTGATGTATTGATTATCAGACCTAATTTCTTTATGGTCATGGGTGGAAGGCTAGCGTGTTTAAGTTCGGTTGGCCAAGTTTTCAGTAGATTACTATAAAATCAATAGTGATGATAGATGGTACAAGCAGACCAGTTTACAAAGTCTTGTAACTGGTTAAGTGATCCGCCGTGGGTCACACTCCGGATACAATTCAGAGACAGCCCAGCTGATGTCCAAACTTGTCTCAGTCGTAGTTAAACCAGTACACGTGGATACTGGTGCGGGAACTGTACAGCATAAGAAGTACATATCCCAACAGTACCATAATAAAAAGGTCCTGTACCTCGCAATGGACTAGATTCAGCCACGATTTTCTGCTGTAAGTGGCACCTACAGGACCAGGGACACCTACTAGACACACAGGCTCAGAATTGGGGTCAGAGCAACAGATTTAGGGTTCGAGGTGAACCAGGACATCAAATAAATCTATTTGAAACAGCAAGAAGAGACACTCTGCTAGAGTAGCTGAGCGCTTAATAAAACCTATGATAACATAACATTTCTGCATTTTCCATAAAGATACGTGAAAATGTGCCTGAATCGCAGAGACCACATGCAGCTCTCCATCACTACTTGAAGGTCTAGTATAAATATTAATAACACATACCTTTCTCAAAATGGAATGGGCCAACAGGAGCTGTAAAGAGCCATGGTATATATGCATATGCTTAGTCAAGGATGATGCAGTGATGCTAGGCTCCCAAAATGCACCCTATAAGCCCATGACCTTATGGTCACACAACTATTGCTAAAGCCTGCGACCAGCAGGGACGTAAACATTTGGCTCGTAGGAGGCTTATTTCCTCGCGATGACCTCCCCACAGGCTTTATTCAGCTGGACTTTGCTTCTTCCTGTTAATAGGCCTTGCTCCACACCAGGGAATGCAGCTTTTTTCATGGAACTGCATCAGAGGTATTTTTAAAGAGAAAACTTGACAGGCCTGTTCCTGGCACGCATCTGTCAATGTGATGCCCATAAGCTTCTTAAAAGGAACAAATAAGTGCAATTCCTGGCTGGATGGGTCAGCATTTCACCCTGCTTGGGAACACTTGTCAAAAATAAACTTATTTTATATTCATGGGTTTGTGGTGTAGCGGGAGGGAGCCGACAATAAATGGTCACTGAAATCTGTACTACACCCACACTCTTTCTAGACCAGACCCAAGTTTACAGAGAATGAGTTCATATGCTCCTCATTCAACAGACATTTATTGGAGGGGGTGAGGAAGAATAATAACAGTAATGCGGGTTGGCGACATTGTGGAGGAAGTTAAACCAAACGAGCCCTTCCTCCTCCATTTTAAAGAGGCTAAAATAAACATACAAATAAAACTTAATGAGCGTCCAACAAAAATACAGTTTCTCCAGGTCCTCTTAAGAGCAAGTAGTACTCTCCATTGCTCCTGGGTTTGGGCTACACTTCGGATGCACCTTCTGGCTGAACTACATTTGTGCTTGTTGTGAAAATGTTCTGTTTTTTTCAAAACCTCTTTATTTCAAGATATAACCGGAGCATGGACATCCCAGGCCAGCCAGGTACCAACTGCCTGCACTTGGAATGCTTGCACTCAAGGTTAAATATAAGCACCTCTATCACTTTAGTAGACTGAAGGCCACCAGAGGTAAGGAATACGACACAGGCCTAGAAAGTGTCTGAGCGGCAGGGCAGCACAGATTTTCCATCCATGAGTGGATCTCTGTATTGAGCACTTAGCGTGACATTCAACTACAGGTATTAGTGGAAATGTGGGAGTAACTTAGACTGCCCTAAATAGCCTTCCAAGTTTTCTACTTGTGCTTCCTTTTTTAAAGTTTGTTCTATTGTTCTGAAGTGGGGAATTAAAGAGGTTAACCGATTTCGTCTCTTTAATGGGGCATATCTATAAGATTCCTAGCTTGAAAAGGTGCCACCTGCCTGTCCCAACCTTTAGGCACCCTACATTCTAGGATACTGAAAAGAAGTCTGTCAGGTCAGTGTAGAGGCAAGACCAGCAAGGCTAAGATCTCAATACCTGTTCAATGACCCTACCAGAGTCCTGCAGGCTTTTAAAAGAAATTGACAGATCATGGAAACTATACCACGTCCATCATAGCATTCAAACCAGCAGGTGCCAGGCACAGGCTTCCCTGGCTGGATTCCCCAGGGTGGTGAATCGGTTGTGTGGGTATGGAAGTGGATGTGTGGGCAGACTCCGCATAGATCCAGTGAAGACTTATTGATGAATGCATTGTGTTCAAGTCACAGGCTTCCAAGAAGGTGGTTGAAAATGCCTCAAAGGGATAGTGAGTCGATAGGGGTAGCGCTATGCACTTTTCTGTGTGTTTGCTGTATTCTTAAGAAAACCTTTTATGGCCTTAGGAATTATTTGCAGAAGTCACACAATAACGGCGAGGTTCCAACAAGAGCTCGTCTCATAGGAACCCATCCTTTTCCTTTTGCGCAAATGCCATTTGAGCACAACTCACTCCTAATGCCGATGGGGGACCACTAAGCCAGGAGAAAGTTCAAGAAGCGAGTTCCAATAAGCTACATTATGCTGCATACTTTAGAAGCTGGACACAGAAAATAATCCAGACAGTGACCGTGACAACTTGTGTACCAGGAACATCAAGGAAAGGAAACACCTCATAACAGCGAAGAGCAGCCAATTTTAATCACGGAGAATGCTAAAAATACAGAAACCTTAAACAATGTAGAAAATTAGGTTTCCATGTTAGCCCTGCCAATGCAACTGCATGGTTGAGTAAAAGGGGAGAACGGAGAAGGCGGGTCAGGAAATATTATTAGGCTGGTAACTGTACTATGAACCTTAAAAGTACTTACTTTTTACAAAACTCGAAGCAATAAAAGGATGTCAGAGGGAAAAATTAGATGGTTCAATGCCTCCTTCGGGTGAAGAAGTAGGAAGCACAAGTTTCCTGCAGACCAGTTTGTGGCAAGGAAAACAAGCAATAAACTCACTCAACTAAGGTGGTCCAATATTTTAGACCCAGTATATAAAATCATTTAGGTTTCAAAGCTTGCATGGGTGCCAGGCCTAGTTGGAGATCCAAACCTGTGGCAAACTAAACTCCCTTAACTGAATGAAGTCTGTTTTCCTACAATCATTTAGTAGGGACACAGAGGGTACATGCAGTATTAGGTTTACACCAACTCTCGCTTAAAGGCTGCGGAACAGGTTTTGTTGCTAGTACCATGCCCTCCGTTGTGTTAATCTAAGCAGGGAAGGGAGGGGGGGCGGTGTGGAGTATCCAAATTGAAGCCCATCTTAGACATATACTGGTGGCACCTCAAATGCTTGTCTAATTCTTTGCATAAACCTACTTCATTCACTATGGCATGTGTGATGTAACGACACTTCTAAAGGGGTATATGTTCCACTGGTCAGTCAAGTAATTTGATCCCCGTCCAGGGGCGTTGGCTTTTTAGAGAAACAGTCCCATCAAAATTGCTTCTACAGTCCATTGAAACTAGACCATGTCTATCCCAGCAGTCAACCAACCAGGTGCCAGGCACAGACATAGGGGCTAACCAGAGTAAGTGGGGAAAGAGTGTGTTACTAGTACTCATAGTGGAGTACTTAATGAAAGGCAAAGTATACATGAAAATTAACTGGAGGAAAGACCTTCGGAAGACACCTGCCTTTGTCCAGTAGTTATTCTAAAGGTACAACTTTGGTTGTTGGACTGGTTTCTTTGTTTACAGAGAAAAACTGGACTGGGCATCCCAGATGGCTTATGAAGCACACATACAGGATTGCTATGGAAGAGGGCATTTTAGGATTTATTTATTTTTAAGCAAGACTAACTAGAATTTGAAGTATTGCTCTAGCACGGCTAAGAGGAACAGAAGTAGTAAGTGGAAGCACTAAACCTGCAACTGACTCTAAAAAACAAGTAGGGCTGCTGTACAGGAGCCAACCGGGCATTCCTTAATGCGTGGAGTAGACTTCAGACGTCTGCCCCAAAACAGTCTGAAAAAGATCTATAGGAAACTAGCACTAATCATCGAATAACACCTTCAGTCAAGCAAGAGTCCCAAGGTCTGTTTCTGAAGGATAGAGATCGATACAGACAAATTACGTACGCCATATTCCAGTCTAATATTTTTTTGCCTATTGTGCCACTTCAAACAGAGAAAATCTACATGCACATCAGTTTTGGTCCGACTCCAATAAGCGCAATCTACCTGAACTATAAGGGCATGTCCCACCTAGACATTAACCAAAGCAACCCCAGACCAGTTTCGGCCTAGTCACGGAGGTGCAGTTTGGCTCCAGTGACACAGTGTGCTCTGGACCCACGTTTGGGCATACCAGTCACACTCCGGGTGTCTCACTAAGAATCCATGAAGGAAGGACATGAGCATGTGTTTCAGGACAGGAAGCGGTGGCAACGGTTTTCTGTCCCATGAAGGATATTTCTAGCCAACTAGTGTCGTCGAAAACAGTCAAATTTCAGTTTCATAGTGGACTGACAACGTGGCACAGGCTTGCAACAAATCTGCTTTGACAGTGATTGGCACCTCACCCGCTGCAATGAGGGCAGGCCACCTGAAGGCAAGACCCATGAAATACCCACGGGCTAGGAGCAGACACTTCAGTGGTCTCTGGGGCCGAAACCATAACCAAGAATGTGCTAGTATCTGGTCTTACTTGCAGCTAGACGGGGCACACAAAATTAACCATTTTTTCACGTAATAAACAGCTCCATCTTCGTCACTCTCAAAAGAATTTACTTTTTTTCTAAAATCAAAGCAAGAGTAGGCTAAATCAGCCTCATAACTTTCGGGTTTGACTACATGCCCCAAATCCATTAACCAACCAAGCTGCATTTAGAGAATGCAGTCTTGGCGGAGATCCAGAAACCAAACTGCAATTTTTTATATTTTATTTTCAAGGTCCAAACAGCACAACAAATAAAGAGAACACCTGGTCGCAACTAGGTGTAGTCACAAAACACCAGCACAGCGCGTTGGGCGCGTAAATGGCTACTGAGTGCTCCAGAAAATGAACTAATAAGATTGGTTTGGTGAAAATAAGTTTTACACTTCTCCTACTTTTGCAAAGCCAATGAGTGCATGCATCCGCTCTCTGAGGAAGACTGGGGGAGGATGAGAAACAGATTAACAGCAAATCACCGATAAACAGGTGAGAGATGTGTCAGTCAGCTACATCTTGATCAATGGAACACAACCTTCCTAGCTGCGAACCAGCCTACGGCACAATGGAAAAGAGCGCCTTCCTCACCAATGCCTCACAGGGGTCTCAGAGCAAACACTTGCACGTTTATCTCCACCCAATTGCCCAAGTAAGGTCACAACCCGTGATGGGGACTAGTTGGGTAGAATATGTTCTGCTGACGTCACTCTCAGGGTTGCAGACAGCTCTCCAGCGTTGCGGACATCATTTTGCGTCACCTAGTCCCTGTGGCCCGAAGTCCACTTAAGATGCGGCTCCAAGGACGTCAATTCACCAAAATGCCAGGGGTAACGGAAGTGACTTCACATGCCGCTTCACCTTCACATACATAGGCTTAGACATATACAAACACACACTCTGCCTACTCATTTGCACACTCTTACATGAACACATTTAAAACTGCCAGCACGCACACAACATACTTGCATTTAAAAGCATTTTTCCCCTTAACTCAGCTACGCGGGAAAGGCATTTGCCAGCTATGTATACCCTATTTTTTTATTAAACGAATAGCAAAAAATGTAATATTCACTATTGGTATAACAAAAAAATTACAAAAACAGGCGAGTGAAGCCCTTACCAACGATCAGGACGAAATGCTTCTGTTCCTGCTAACGCTAGGGGTCGCAAAGGCAGTGACAGGGGTGACAAGGGGCATGCCAGGGGTAGCGACCCTGGTGACCCCAAATGACGTCCATGTCCGGCGCAAGAGAAACGATCTAGGAGCAAAAGGTGCACATTGAGAGGTGCAACCATGTAAGAATTTAGGCCCAAGATACCGGGGTTTGCAGGAGGCCGTGAGAATGCTCAATGGAAGTGCATCTTAAACAGAGAAAACAGGAGAGAAAAATATCTGAGACCATATTCTATAGTCATTTTCCAGCATTATCAGGTGACTGCGTAAGTATCAATACCCTGCACCCAAAAATAAGTCGCCGTGAACTCCTTTACTGGAAAAGCCTCAGTGGAAACCCTAAAGATTAAAGGCCATACATGTTCATGCAAATCGGAGATCACCAGCCTAAGTCCTTCTCAAAGTGGAAAACAGAATACTTCCAAAGTTTGCAATATCCCGGCATTTCAGCCTGGATTTATGTATACTATGCAATACTCGGACAAACGTCATTTTCCAGCATTTACATTTGGGAGAATTCTACAGTTGAAAAGGCAGCAGACTCCTGGCCAAATCTAAGGGCCCGCTACAAGACGACTATCGCACTCTGAATAAATAAAGGCATTGTACGAGCAAAAACGTTTATGGCAGAAGGAGGATCCCAGAAAATCACGGGAAATTGGAATGTGGTTGTGCTCAACTCAGGAGGGCATTTTAAAGTGCTAAATGAGCGATTGTTGTCACCTGCTGAGAACATTTACCTTCACTGCCACATTATTTGTTCACCATGTTGTCCCCAGGAATGCTGCTATCCTACAGCTTTCCGGAGGGTGTAAAGCGGCCGTGTGAACAGTACACAAACAACGTCACTCCGGATAGCGTCACAAACACATTATGTTGTGCAAATTTGATGAGCGCCAGCCGAGTCAGCAGAACGACTTTGAAATGCATGTTTGTTAGCAGCCTGCATGGAGCCCGTTGGGTAATGCCAAATACTCCCTTCAAGATTAAAAAGTTGCAAATCTCATTTCAAATCAATATGGCGTACACTATTTTCAGGGCAAGTGTTTAATAACGGCACCCCTTTATAAGATATGTGTGCTCATATGAATTAGCGATGTTGGGGAGAGAGGCACGCGCACAGGTTGGCAAATCTGAAATAGAAGTACCCTATCCTTCCTCTAGCTGCTTGATCCATTCGAGGACCAACTCCCATTAGGAATCCTTCCAAGTGGGCTGAGCGATGGTCGGTGGCACGCCTCCAGCTTCCAATGCCTTCTCATGTATAGGCCTTGCATCGCAGGGTCTTGTTCATCTTTGTATCGAAACATTCTCCCTTTCAGGTGCTCTCGGGTGTTTCTAAATCAACAGTTTTCTAGGTTTCATGCACGATCATTTCACCTTCATCTTAAAAGAAGATACTATAATTGAGAGGCAGAAATTAAAACAGCACATATTTTCCCATTATATACGGCTGTACCACAATTAACTGTTTTGAATTAGAATTTTCCACCAAAACATCTGGTTCACACCAAAAGGAAGATTAAATATTTTGTGCGTGTGTGGGGGGGGGGAAGGAGGGGGGGGGGGTTGTAGAGCTTAAATATGTTTTCAGGTGTGTATAAGATACAAATTTTAACCAAAGTAGGTAATAATTTTACTGCAGCATAAATCAAGATTGTAATTGAGTTTATATAGCGCTTACTAACCCTGACGAGAGGTCGAATCGATTTTTCGGTGAGTAGCACGCTACTCCGGAACCCAAAAAGTATTAGTGGTGAATTAGTGTAAGGAAATAGGAAAATAATTTGAGTGGTGGACATGTAAATTTGCTATTTGGATTGAAAAAGGATAGTGGAGGGATAGAAGAGGGAAGGATTTGCATTTATACTGTGCGTGGAAAACATTGCAGATGCTTTTGTTACAGGGGGCTGACATTGCAAAAACGGCCACCAGCAATAAAACGCCCCCCCCAGGGGATCCAAAACTTGCCCACACCCTGGAGGCTCACCAAGAAAGCACCTGTGGCCCGCTACGGCCAGTTCGGCTCTGGCCCGATTGCCACACCCTGGAACGGAGCAACATTCTAGTTCATAGGAGCATCATGGAAAACAGAGCTGGGTTAATTTCTATGTACTGTCTTAAAAAAGTACCTCAATCATTTGACCGTGGATTCATTTCAATAGGTCATCTACTACACGTTTAAAGCAGATGTGAGGATGTTTGTGGAAAGCTCAAGCATGCTTGTTGAATGGTTAGCCATGGGTAATAGTGTTTCACTCACTTCCTCGCAAGGGGTGGAAGCAGTGCCTAAATGTCTAGATACAGGTTTGGTGTGTCACAACGTCATTCGCAAGTAGCACAAGCAAGCAAATTTACACCTTGAGCAAGTGTGTGCTACAGTGATGCTAGAAAGGAGATTCCGAGTACTGTGCTTTCAACGTCACTATGTAAGATACCGATAATAAGCAAGGAGCCAACAGAAAGGACAAAAGCATTAAATAAGGAAAAACGGGATAGAGGAGCCTGGTTAAGAATGTAAAGAGGAATGGGCTTGCAAGATTCCAGATCAGGGAAATCGATTCGCCTTTGCCATGGTAGAATCCACGCCGCCTTAACACAGATTAGCTTTCTCCCACAAATATAATAAATATGGAACAAGTGGTGAGAAACCTACTTGAACCCTCAATGTTATTCTAACCTGATAAGGAAGGAAATATCGTCATAAGGTAACTTCTACCTTAGAAGTGTCACTAACTGTCCGCTCAGAATTTGTTCTTAGACTCACTCATAATTCTACGTGCATATGCTTCACGGTAGGACTGCAAAAGAGCTCTATAATTATTTGGAAGAGACAACGGCTTACCACACTCAAAGGTGCAGTAATTACTTGTCTTGAAAAGTATTTTGAGGGGGAGGAAACATTCTAGCCCTTATCAGCTCATATATGTCCACTTTGGCAAGCACTAGATCACTCTCACGAGCTCACCACAATCAACTGCAAAATCACTCTTTGGATTAACCAAGTCCCGAGTTTTGCAACAGGACTTTTTCCCTCCCACTTTGCCCAGGTCTTTCTTTCTACTCTTAGTCCCAAGGCAGGCAGAGGATGCTCTAACATTTCTCAGAATGGAATGATTGTCCACTTGGGATCCACCACCCACTGGGTTCTCAATTCGACCAGAAAGGGTGGTACTTAGAGTTCTACGACCTGTTTTCCGGGTTGGCACGTGCAAACCAAAAATCATGCAGAAATTTGAACCGCTATAAATATATCTGTATAACATATTTAATATAAAATCCAAGACCGTGTCCATCTGGCTTTCTTCATGCAAAAGTTATGGTAAAGTACCAATTAAATATGAATACAATGAAAAAGCAGTTATTTCAGTAAAATATATCCTCTAACACCAGCAGCAGCTCCCCTGCTAAGGTGTAGGAGAATCGCCCAACTGCCTCTCAGCAGTGCAAAAAATGAAAAATAAAATAACACAATGTTATTTTATTTTTCAGTGCGAGCTAGTTAAGGGCTGGGCTGTCAGAGCAGGGGGGAAGAGGAAATATGTGCATTTAAGTGTACATGCCGGTTTGGCCAACCGTCTTTAGTCAGCCTAACAGTCATGCACACTTCGCATGTTCCTCGCCTGGCTGTATTGTACAGCCTGGGTGGAGAACATGCACAGGCTCCCACTCCCTGAAGGAGCGCTGAACCAAGCCGCTCAGACCAATTACGACTACAACGTTGCTGTCATGCTGGTGATAGCAGCGTCGTGATTGGCTTAGGGGAGCTTGTGTGCTTCCTGGAGTCAGCTAGAGAAGAAGAGTAGAGGCGGCGGCCGTGCAGAGGGAAGTGTTATATATATATTTTTCCAATGTAAAATCTGCTGTGTGTAAATGATAACGCGTTACCATACTATGCTTTAGTTACATTCGAAAGTTGCATCTCTTGATGTCCATTAAAAGGCAGATTTGTTGCAAAAGGTTGTCATTATGAAGTGGGTTGCGGTTCTAAAATGTTTGGGAACCACGGTGCTAACAATGACTATGCAATGCCATGTCTCATGAATCCACTGCCTGTATGCTATTGTACGACACAGTAAAGTTGCCATTACATCTGTACATTTACTCCTGCAATTTGCACAGACATTTCCAGGCTGCTACTCTAATAGACACATTATCAGACCCGTTGGCAACATGGTGCACACAACACTGGACCAAAGGTAAATAGTGTGCTTAGCAATGCTGCTCCAATAGCACAGGACCAAAGGTAAATAGTGTGCTTAGCAATGCTGCTCCAATAGCACAGGACCAAAGGTAAATAGTGTGCTTAGCAATGCTGCTCCAATAGCAATAGGTCGGCCAATCTGAACGCCTTAAAGTAGACGAAAAACCAGACCTGGAGTCAAGACCTTAATAAAACATTCTCTTTCACCAGCAAACAGGACACACATACAAAACCCACCTCTAACAAAACACTTCAGATAGACTTCTTACCAACCACACAAACAAAAGAGGGGGAGCCAAACCCATTCAGCTCGCCAACCATACCTGCCCAATTTTCATTTGGCAATCCTCACATGACTAACTCACACATGACAAGCAGATCATGTTAAGACCAAACTTCCCTCTCACGCCCACAGCACAGCATCACTGTCATGCAGTGTGCAAAGACACAGGCTTCAGAGCAAATTCTTCAGAGAATCGCCTATACATGTTAGCCACACCAGATTATACTCTCCGGTGCACATTACAGCTCTCAGACTATATAGTTGGCGAACTCCGGCTCTCAATCAAGCCTCACTGAATCACCCTGAGACACCTCAACATTATGCCGGACAACTAAAAACGGTGATCTTGTAGAATAAAATAAGAGACTTTCCTTTGGCTCACTCACACACAAAAACATAGTACACAATTACGTATATTATCTCAAGATTTAATATGCTATACTTCTTACAGGGAGGATGCATGAACCACCACTACTCACTTCTCTAAAATCCAACCATGAATGTCCAGACAAAGGTCACATCCCACAATCAATGTTGATAAGATATCCCAAAATTGTAGAGAAAGGGAGTCAAAGAATTTCAAAGATTGTTATGAGGCAATACTAACAGTGTGAGCTGTACAAAAGATGCAAAGTTGTTGATTGAACGTAATAAGAAATAAATCCGTGCTGGGACATAGTGGAGGAAGTGAACTGAAGGATGTTCACAAACACTAAGCATGCCTTTATATCACTTTCGCAAGGGTGTATATCCCTCCTAAACAATGGTTCTACTCCGCATGGTGGACCCTCAAGCAGGGAGGGAATCAGAGCCCTGGCTAAACAGAAGTGCAATATAGCAAGTTAAGAATGCAGAAGTATGAATCACGCTATTTACCGTATTAAAAGTTAGGTCTCAAGACTAAAAGTGAGCAGCCTGGGGCCAAGGTGTGGAGCCCAGAAGGTATGAAGCAGGAGGGCAGAGGAAGTGCAGTCAGAACAGAAGACAAACTCACATAGACTTGCTTTTTCTGGTCGGTGAAGTTGTGACTGGAGACATATTTATGTCTGGAGACATATTTATGTCTTTAAAACCGGAGAAAAACTGAAGATAAGTTCCCAGCTTGGAGGTGAAAAAAAAAATGTCGATTAGCAAAATAAACCACATAAGGCTTAAAGTAACCTGGGAACATTTCGAAGAATTTAAAAAAATGCAGGAGGGAATAGTTCCTCTCCCCATCACTACCAAGCAGACTTCCAGTTGCATGTGTAATGTTGGCATCCTGCGGATTAACGGGTTTAAAACCAGGTGCTTCCTTCTGCCCTCATCACAGTCAGCCTTTACATATAGATGCTGGTACTACATAGGGCCCTTGCCAGCCTGCCCTGGAAACCAGCTTTAACACAAACTGGCCTTCTTCTTAGCCCTACCCCTCATAGTCTCTTTGAATCAATTTTTTTCTCTCCTGGCTATTGCCATCCACCACTGTAACACACAAACATGGCCAGAAGGAGTAGATCAGGCATCTACATAGACTTTAATACAAATTGTAAGCTAAACTGCAATTGTAGCAATTCATCTCCTGGATACAAGGGCATCAAGTGAAAAAAACGACTCCAGGTGGACTAAATGATCCCAGCAAGACAAATCCATAAATCCAAGAATGGTTTAAAACCATTTCTCAGAGGCTGACTTTGATACCAGGGAGAGTCAAATCAGAAACCAGCACAGGATATGGCAGGGGCAGGCCAGCACACCCAGATATTGTCTTGTAGGCACAACTTTCTGTGGCCCTCATCTTGCCGAAGAATACGGATTTGAGGTATACTGGTATAGCAAAAGTCCACTGTACTACAAAAAAAAAAAAAAGGAGTTTCTCAGCATCCAATGCAGATCTATGGCTGGAGTAGAGAGTATACGGCCAAGTAGTACTTTTCAAAATATATCACGGACATTCTTCCTTGACTGTATGGCAACAGTATATACTCCATGTTAGCTCTGGCCAGACTGCGTGTCCGGATCAGCCTAAGAGCACTACAAAGAATAGTAAAACGATATAGCAAGAACCACCGTAACATTCTGATATTGTTAAACAATAAAAGCAAGCATAACTCATTTTAACCAGGAACATATATGCAAATAAAAAACTAGCATGCCTAGCCAAGGTTCAAAAATTGCCTTAAGACAACCCACAGCTATTCAAAAGAAAGAAAATATAAAAGGTGCCACATAACACCATATTCATATTAGGAATCACAACTAAACAAAAATAATTAATTGGATTACCTCATCACATAAGTTCCAAAATCTGAACAGGCTCACTCGAAGGTCAGCGACATAAAAATTAGTCCTTTTAACCAATTAATGATTAAGTCAAAAGAAGATCCAAACTCCTGACTATCCCAAATTGGAGGGGTCAACTCAATGTCGATGTTTAAAATTCCAGAGAATGCGATCCATTAAAGTTACATTTCAAATACATTTAAAAAAACTATACCTGTGCCTACTCATCAGGAAATGGTTTCAAACAATATGGGAAAACCGAAGTGGACACACCTAGCGTAATTCCCTGGCATACATTTATTAATACAGATAACAAAGCCAATGTTCACCACTCCAGCAGCTGAGCGAGCATACTCCATTTTTACATGGGAAATAATGTCACAACTCCTCCAGTCCCAATACACAAAGTATTTGAGTTAGAAAGCCACTCTACAGAATCAACCACCTTTTCACCACCAAGCATATTTGCAGCCACAGGTATGGAAGGGTCAATTTGATGCAACATTCAAAAGCATCGGTTAAAATTACACGCTATAAACCAACCTCAAACATATTCAGCTTGGACCAGTTATCACAACCCAAGCACAGCGGGTGTATAGCAATGTTGGCCACCATTTTGCAGTCTATCTTTCTAAAGGAAAGTGGTCACTATAGAGGGTGCTGGAGCTCAACTTTGTCACGCTTAAGCACAAAAGTCTAGTGAATGCCCAGCCTTGTGTTTCACTCATTAGAAACCAGCCAAACATGCTACTGTTTTGAGATGGTTTATTATCCCAAAATCAGGAAATCTAAATTGGGAGACAGACCTCTTTCATATCTTGGCCCAGGATGTGGAATTCTCTTCCATAGAGTTAAAATCCAGCATATGTCATAGGTCTTCAGTTTTTCTCGGATTTTCTGAATGAACTATACTTTTTACTCAGATTACTAATGCCTCATGTATTTGTTATTTCTTTTGAATGTTTGATCTGTTAGCTCTAAGATGATATTGTATAGTGACTGTATGCACTTTATAAGTACCAAATCGACGCCATCATCATCAAAATATATAAATGCCTTCATGGGACGAGGGGGGTTGGAGGTAAGGGGAGGCAAGTCATCTGCTAATATCACTTCCTCATACACTGAGACTAGCTGAGGTATCAGACTGGTTGTTACTACTCATAAATCTTGACTGAGATGTCAACCGAGCCAGGAGTAACACTCCAACAAAACCTATTACTGCACGAACAATTTCTTACCTGTCAATAGCTCGGTAATCCCTTGCCAAACCACCTATTCTACTCACACCAGTGCTACTCAATTAGAATACTGTGTTCTCAGTTAATTTGTTTTTTTGGGGGGGAGGGTTGCGTGGGCTCTAAAAAGGATCGAGAAAGCTTGCGGTACCCGCATAATTGTACAAGTGTGCATAATAATTAGACATCAATCAAGAAAGCACCGGAACACAAAGCTAAATTGATGGAAATTAAAACAAGAACAAACACTAGGCTTTAATTAAATCCCCTCTCCCTCCGAGACCGCATAATAAGAGAATGATGCAGTGTCAGAGGCTCAGGGGACAGCAGTGTGTGTTCCAACAAGAGCAGCTGCCTTTCCTCTGTGGGATGCAAAGAGCAAAAGCGATAGGGTTCTTGCCAAAACTGGAAACCGGATGGTGCAGGGAAATGCGCCAAGCAAACACCAGCACAGCGTGCATTAAAACGCTTGCCTGGTCTAACCAAGAGCCAGAGCATACGGCAGCACACTCCGAAGCACCAGCAGTGTTGGACTGGCACATTTGGCCAGATGCTACCAACAGCTAGTAGAGCCAACTGAATGGAGCACCGGTCAGCCAGGCATCAAGATAGTATGGCCTGAAAAACTTGCCCCTTTTCAAGCAAAAGGCAGCAAAGAGTGCACTGAAATAGCTTGCCTACAAGCCCCGGAAGTGCCTTGGGGCATCAACTGTTCAAACAAATAGTAAGAGAGTTAAAGCAAAAATGAAAACCACACACAGCTCAAAATGTCTTCTGGTAGGTCTCGGACACCATGGGCTTCCATGTCAATGGGGGGGGGCAACTCCGGTTTTAACTGGAGAAATGGAAGCATGGTTTTTACTGTTGCCTAGGTATTAACACCACGTCTATAGGTTGAAATCCAAAAACGACCTTGAAGCTTGTGTAATTCGGTCTGATCTCCATCTTAAGGTCACTAACATGCCTACCATGCTATCAAAGAAACGTTCATTTATGGAAATTACTTAATTGTTCACAGTTATGGTGTCAGTGATTGCATTTACAAGGTAAAATGGTGTTCTAGACAGAGCCATCACATAGTAAGAACTAACAAGTAAAGAGTAGAACTAAAAAGAATAGGGATGGTCAGTAAGCATTCCAGACACAGTCAAAAGGAAGGGAATCATATGTACTTTATCTCCACCTCCAACCATATTCTAAAGAACAGATTTATTGCCAAGGAGTAACCTGAGTAACAAATTCAAAATGCACTACTATAATTGGCTTCCGCCCACCATTCGTGCCGATTCAGCAGTGGTAGCCATACATGTTGAAAGGACCACCCGTTTTGGCGTATCCGTATGACCCAACAGAGTCTACTATTCTGTTAGGGAGCACCATAATACAATTAAGAAAATCACTGGAATTGGACTCGTGACACTGCTCTACAGTACAAGAAAACCAATGTAGTCTACCAAGACGAGGAATAGGTTGCCAGACACACTTTTGACCAGACATGAGAAATTAGGCGAATCATATGACAAGTAATGTCACTGCATTTTGAATAAGAGCTTATTGAACGGACAAATATTTATCTTTAGAGTTCCACTTTCTAAGATCAAAATGGTCAGCTACTAAAGGCACAGGCTTCTATGGTGGTGTGAGGTTAAAACACCCGAGTACAGTGACTTCCAATGACAAGGTTGTTTCCTTCTTTCAGTAAAAAGGAATAAAAATCTACAATTCAGAAGTTAAGCTCAGTCATTTCTGGCAGTCTTATGGTACATTTGAATTAGTCAAAAATGATAACTTATTCTGTGACAACCTTGGTCAATCGTAGGCTTGTGTGTGATACAGCTGGGGATTTAATCAGAGAATCCTACAGCTTCAACCAGCCGCAGTACTGGATTCCCACAGCTAAATTCACACACAGCCACTAGAGCGCCTACTCAAGTCTGTTCAGAGTTCACTTGCGGTTCTTTAATGTAATAGAAGGGCACACTACCCTGTCACGGGGTGTCCCATTAGCAGCTACTCTTTGATCATACTACCCTCCTGCCCCCTAATTCGATTAGGGAATTTTTGGAGAAAGCAGTCTTGAAGAGTGGGCAAAAGGGGGTCAGGATAAGTTGGTGGCAGACTGTGGAAGAGACTGTGGTTGCTGCTGGGAGATGGGACACCAGGGAAACAGTGTCTAGGAATAAATTAACACTGGCTACAGAAAGCCTGCGAGAGAACACTGGAAATGGAGGTACCAGAGTCCACCATGTAGGGTTGCAGATATTCAAATATTCTTTCAAAGTGGGTGTAGATGCATATGGAGGCAAACAGTCCACATACTCATGATCATAGGTGGTTCCTAGAGGCATAAGCAATCAGAGACCTGGCCCCCTCTCTCTCTCTCTGAGGAATGGTTACTTAAAAATGCCCACTCATGCACAAAGGCCCTCACTCATAATAGCAGTCACTCGCCACAAATTGCTAGAGGCACCACAGATATGAAAGCATACCGTTCTGCCATAGCTCATACAAGCTCACAAAGTCTGTTTCAAACTCCTCCCAGAAATGGAGCTGAATGCTGTACTCGGACCCAGGGAAAGGCAGATTTACTAACCATCAGGAAGACTATCAGTTTTTCCTGCAGGTGCAGATATGATCTTCTCATTACCCCAGAATATTCCCCACTCCCTTCCTTAAAGGGGACAACCATGATTTCTGTACCTGGAGTGGGAGTTACATTACTATTCCTTGCAGATTTCCTGGGATCGTCCTCCGGCTCCTCCCTCCTAGGGCATTTTACATACCACTGTGGGTGCCAAACACCCAATAATACAATGAACCCCAATAATAAATTCACCCCAGACTTCAGCTCTGGCAGTTTGGTTCCTTCGATCTTGCAGCTAGAGACACCACTCCCTTTCCTCAAACTCACCAAATTAACAGAGTATAAATCAATATAATCAAATAGTAACTGAGAACTCAATAACCGAGGTCTGAATTAGGGGAATACATTAAAAAAAAATATTACAGGAAATCTTAGAAAAGATGCTACAGAAAAATGCAATAAATGTCATGAAGACTCGGATACAAAAAATAAAAAAATATCAATCAGAATAATAATCCCTATTTAAGCATTAAGTATCTCCCGAATGAAAGTGTCAAGCTCATAAAGCATACTGACAGCATCCCAGGGTAGAGGAAAAAGCCTCAAGTAAATCACAGGAGGAAAATGAGAAGTCAGACTCTCAATCCTCCAAAACCAGGATTTTTTAATCCATATTTCTTGTATAAACAATTCGCAAAAACTGCAATTTCAGCATGACGGTTTGGTCACTTTGTACAAATTAGAAGCACATTCATGATAGTTAAGACCCTTACTACTAACCCATTTGTTAAGGAAAACTCCATTTGCCTCCTCAGCAACTGCTCGTACAAATAATGTTCTTCTACAGGCCTACATCAAAACTTCCAGGGGAAGTACTTCAAAATAATACATTTTCAGTAAAATGATCATCATTTGCGTCATAACATGCTGTGTCCACGGAAACTGATGAAAGTAAACTTGCAGCGGATCACTTTTTGGGAGGTGGGAAGGAGCAGGATAAACAAAGCACCAGAAACACCATCCATTTTAATAAAATGGCGTCAGACATGAAAACGTGACAAATGCACATCCAAACCACAACTTTTTTTTGTTTCTAGCGCAACATCATTAATTCATCGGTTGCAACCATATGCAGCCTGAAAATGATCAATCTGCACAAACAATTTGTCAGCAGAATTGCACATCAGAAAAATCTAACACTATTGTATTCGAAACCGCTGCAGGGAAGTAATCCCAGGATTCTCCAGGGAGCCCCAGTCGTTCGCTATCTAGGTCAGGCTATTGGACACTACCACTATTCAACATCTAGTCTCATTACAAGACCAAACCCCCGTGGGAGCCCAAAAGGCAAAACCGAGCTGGGAGAGGGTTCAGGAGATTTCGAGAACAACTGGGCCTTTTGCTATTCCCAAACAGGTTAGGTCTCATCCAGCAGCAGACTTCGATTTATACATTGTAAATTACTACCACACCCTTTGGGCTTACAAAAGGGTGGATTGAGGGATAATGAAAAATGTCCCAGAGGTAGCGCACCGAGGCACGGTTACTCTGTCGTGGGCTTGTGATAGGGTGCAGCACGTTTGGTCAGAGATGCCACTCCGGGTCCTACAGGTGCCCTTTCGGGCTATGTGACAGAAACTGAAGCTCCACACAGGAAATTCATAGCTTTGGGCCTCGTGATGGCCTAGACATTGCTGGCTAGTATGTGGGCAGATGAAGAGCCCCTTACATTTAAGTAAGGGTGCAATCCAAAGACATGGGGATTAGGCAGCATGTGATTGTCTCCCAGCTGCACCTTTGATAGGGTTTCCGAGGGCAGAGATAGGCAACATTCAATACGCAGAATGATCTTGATCTATGTGACAAATCATCTCCCCCTTCTAATATCCCAATAGGCCTCTGATAATGTTAGAGCAGATCTGCAATGTGAACCGTATTCTCTGCAAAGCATTTTTTTATGTCTGTTAAAAACTACTAATAAAATGCCATGAAAAAAAGCATGATTTCTGGCTCCGGCCTCAGCCTTCTTTCACAAAGGTGTTTGGATTTTTCCTGAGTTAAAGGTGAACAATGGATAAGACAAAGAGATCACTTTATGTCCACATCTTGGCAGTTGGCCTGCAGCCTACATAACCTTCACACTCAAAGTAGGCCTCAAACTTCTGATTAAAAATGTACTTTGACACTTTTGGCTCCCTTCAGATGTGCCCAGAGGAACTTTGACTTTCAGGTTGTGGAATGTTGTCCACATGAATTCACGCCAGTCAGGTTCTTTTGCAGCCCATCCCTTTGTAGAAGGTCTTGAAACTTGGCCATTCCCTAGGTCACAGTCCTATGTTTCTTCTTTCTGACTTGGCCAAGGATAGGTAAGCCTAAAGGATACTTCCTTCTCCACTCCTATCTCTCAAAGTGAGATACCGAGACATTCGAATAAAGCAACATGGCCTTTCGCTAAGTTATGCATTCAAAGCCCAAATGTCTCGTAGGAAGAGTAGACCCCAAATAATGTGTTATGTTATTCATAATTTATAGAGCGCACGGGCACCCAAGGGTTTCATGGCGCTAGCAGGGAGGAAAATTAACGGCAAATAACCTATACAGATGCTTGCTTAAAGAGCCAGGTCTTCAAGGCTCTCCGGAACACCATAAGATCTTCACAGCTCCTGATTGTCAAAGGGACTGCATTCCAAACCTTAGGGGCAAGGTAAGCAAATCAACACCCTCCCTGTCGCTTCCGCTTAAAGGAGGGTAAGGTAAGCAGAGAAAGATGAGCTGAGCGGAGATTACGGGAAGACTCCTGCTTCACAATCATGCTGTTGATAAACCTAGGACTCTTTCCATGAAGGGCCTTAAAGGCCAGACAGCCGACCTTAAATGCCACCCGTTGAGCGATAGGTAGCCAATGAAGGTCGGCCAGCAGCGGTCTTGCCGACCGCCAATTAGGGTGTTGTGGATGAGTCTGGCCGCTTGATTCTGGACAATTTGCAAGCGCTTTAATAAAAATGCAGGTAAAAAAGGCAGAGAGGATAGGGAGGGCAGTGGGCCTGAACTTGAACATTTACATGTCCTAAGGATTGGCCTCACGGAAGGCCACTCACTAATAGCTTAAGTGGGCTGCTTCATTTAGTTCAGACCATTAATGAGCATCTAGCTTCTGGTTCTTTCTACCTTTCCATCACGGGGTGGTCTTTGCCGGCAAGAATTTACATTACTATATCAGAATATTCTTCCAATTACAGTCTGCAAGATGCCTGGAGACCCTGGGGTGTAGTTTGAACGTCCTGTAAAACGAGCAGACTATTCAACTGTTCTCACCTCTTTCCACTAAACAGGAGCATGTGTCAATGGACCAGAGTCCCTTGGACTGTAGGATACTTCATTTGCACTTAGAACGAACTAGGTTTCTGGAAACACTATCCTACTCTGTCCAACTCAGCAGCCACATCCTTTCAGAACATGTTACACATGATGGAACAAATACCTCAGTTATTCACTGGAATTGGAGATTTAGCCCCACAAAACATGTTCTGATTGCAGAGTCTTAAAAAAAATACTCTAACCGTTCATTTTTCCAACCCAGTAATAAAGCCCATATGTCCCAGAGTGTTCCTCAGGACAAGCAGAAACTACACCTCTACAAAAGGCACATTGGAGACCAGCAACAAGGATACAAACATTTCTTCCATCTTTCTAGTCCTGTTGCTTGCTGGTGGCACTGGTTGGGTTTTTAGAGATCACAGGCTCTTAGACAAGCTTGATAATAATACAGTATCCTGGAAATCAATGTACTCATTCAGCAACTATTCAAACGTTTTTAAGTGTAAATGAATATTCCAACTAAATGCATGCTACGATTTTGATTACAAAACAATAGATTTTTGAATTTCAGAATACTTCTCTACTATATTTCAGGGGAAACGGCCTCTACAATGCGGCCGTTTCCACGGAAACATTAACCACGCATGCATTACAACGCATGCGTGGTTACCACGAAAGCCTTTACCACGCATACCTTTACTACGAGGTATGTAGTAAAGGCATGTGTGGTAAAGGCTAACATTAAACAAGCATTAGAAATGCAATCGGGCTCGGATTTATTTGAGTTTGAGCTAATGGCATTGTAAATGCCAATGTATTGTTGCTATGTGTTATGGAGTGTGTTCATGTGGTGTGTACTGCCAGTGATCTCCTTGTGAGTGTGAGAATATTGCACCGTTACTGCCTGTGATGTCCTTCTTGTGAGTGTGAGAAGCTTGCACCTCTGCTGCCTGTGGTCTCCTTGTGAGTGTAAGAAGCTTGCACTGCTGCTGCCTGTGATGTCGTTCTTGTGAGTGGGAGAAGATTGCACCTCAGCTGCCTGTGGTCTCCTTGTGAGTGTAAGAAGCTTGCACAGCTGCTGCCTGTGATGTCCTACTCACTACTCTACTCACTACTCTGCACTCACTACTCTGCACTCACTACTCTGCACTCACTACTCACTACTCTACTCACTACTCTGCACTCACTACTCACTACTCTACTCACTACTCTACTCACTACTCTACTCACTACTCTACTCACTACTCTACTCACTACTCTACTCACTACTCTACTCACTACTCTGCACTCACTACTCACTACTCTACTCACTACTCTACTCACTACTCTACTCACTACTCTACTCACTACTCTACTCACTACTCTACTCACTACTCTACTCACTACTCTACTCACTACTCTACTCACTACTCTACTCACTACTCTACTCACTACTCTACTCACTACTCTACTCACTACTCTACTCACTACTCTACTCACTACTCTACTCACTACTCTACTCACTACTCTACTCTACTCACTACTCTACTCACTACTCTACTCTACTCACTACTCTACTCACTACTCTACTCTACTCACTACTCTACTCACTACTCTACTCTACTCACTACTCTGCACTCTCTACTCACTACTCTACTCACTACTCTACTCACTACTCTACTCACTACTCTACTCACTACTCTACTCACTACTCTACTCACTACTCTACTCACTACTCACTACTCACTACTCACTACTCACTACTCACTACTCACTACTCTACTCACTACTCACTACTCTACTCACTACTCTACTCACTACTCACTACTCTACTCACTACTCACTACTCTACTCACTACTCTACTCACTACTCACTACTCTACTCACTACTCTACTCACTACTCACTACTCTACTCACTACTCTACTCACTACTCTACTCACTACTCACTACTCTGCACTCACTACTCACTACTCTACTCACTACTCTACTCACTACTCACTACTCTACTCACTACTCACTACTCTACTCACTACTCACTACTCTACTCACTACTCACTACTCTACTCACTACTCACTACTCTACTCACTACTCTACTCACTACTCTACTCACTACTCTACTCACTACTCTACTCACTACTCACTACTCTGCACTCACTACTCACTACTCTGCCCTCACTACTCTACTCACTACTCACTACTCTACTCACTACTCTACTCACTACTCACTACTCACTACTCACTACTCTACTCACTACTCTGCCCTCACTACTCACTACTCTACTCACTACTCTACTCACTACTCACTACTCTACTCACTACTCTACTCACTACTCACTACTCTACTCACTTCTCTACTCACTACTCTACTCACTACTCTACTCACTACTCTGCACTCACTACTCACTACTCACTTCTCTACTCACTACTCTACTCTACTCACTACTCTACTCACTACTCTACTCACTACTCTACTCACTACTCTACTCACTACTCTACTCACTACTCTACTCACTACTCTACTCACTACTCTACTCACTACTCTACTCACTACTCTACTCACTACTCTACTCACTACTCTACTCACTACTCTACTCACTACTCTACTCACTACTCTGCCCTCACTACTCTGCCCTCACTACTCTGCCCTCACTACTCTGCCCTCACTACTCTGCCCTCACTACTCTACTCACTACTCACTACTCTGCCCTCACTACTCTGCCCTCACTACTCTGCCCTCACTACTCTGCCCTCACTACTCACTACTCTACTCACTACTCTACTCACTACTCTACTCACTACTCTGCACTCACTACTCACTACTCACTACTCTACTCACTACTCTACTCACTACTCACTACTCACTACTCTACTCACTACTCACTACTCTGCCCTCACTACTCTGCCCTCACTACTCTGCCCTCACTACTCTGCCCTCACTACTCTGCCCTCACTACTCTGCCCTCACTACTCACTACTCACTACTCTACTCACTACTCTACTCACTACTCACTACTCACTACTCTACTCACTACTCACTACTCTACTCACTACTCACTACTCTGCCCTCACTACTCTGCCCTCACTACTCTGCCCTCACTACTCTGCCCTCACTACTCTGCCCTCACTACTCTGCCCTCACTACTCTGCCCTCACTACTCTGCCCTCACTACTCTGCCCTCACTACTCTGCCCTCACTACTCACTACTCTACTCACTACTCTGCACTCACTACTCACTACTCTACTCACTACTCTGCACTCACTACTCACTACTCACTTCTCTACTCACTACTCTGCACTCACTACTCACTACTCACTTCTCTACTCACTACTCTACTCTACTCACTACTCTACTCACTACTCTACTCACTACTCTACTCACTACTCTACTCACTACTCTACTCACTACTCTCCTCACTACTCTCCTCACTACTCTCCTCACTACTCTCCTCACTACTCTCCTCACTACTCTCCTCACTACTCTCCTCACTACTCTCCTCACTACTCACTACTCTCCTCACTACTCTCCTCACTACTCTCCTCACTACTCTCCTCACTACTCTCCTCACTACTCTCCTCATTACTCACTACTCTCCTCACTACTCTACTCACTACTCACTACTCTACTCACTACTCACTACTCTACTCACTACTCACTACTCTACTCACTACTCTACTCACTACTCTACTCACTACTCACTACTCTGCACTCACTACTCACTACTCTACTCACTACTCTACTCACTACTCTACTCACTACTCACTACTCTACTCACTACTCTGCCCTCACTACTCACTACTCTACTCACTACTCTACTCACTACTCACTACTCTACTCACTACTCTACTCACTACTCACTACTCTACTCACTACTCTACTCACTACTCACTACTCACTACTCACTACTCTACTCACTACTCTGCACTCACTACTCACTACTCTACTCACTACTCTGCCCTCACTACTCTGCCCTCACTACTCTGCCCTCACTACTCTGCCCTCACTACTCTGCCCTCACTACTCTGCCCTCACTACTCACTACTCTACTCACTACTCTACTCACTACTCACTACTCTACTCACTACTCTACTCACTACTCTCCTCACTACTCTCCTCACTACTCACTACTCTCCTCACTACTCTCCTCACTACTCTCCTCACTACTCTCCTCACTACTCTCCTCACTACTCTCCTCACTACTCACTACTCTCCTCACTACTCTACTCACTACTCACTACTCTACTCACTACTCTACTCACTACTCACTACTCTACTCACTACTCTACTCACTACTCTACTCACTACTCACTACTCTGCACTCACTACTCACTACTCTACTCACTACTCTACTCACTACTCACTACTCTACTCACTACTCACTACTCTACTCACTACTCTGCCCTCACTACTCACTACTCTACTCACTACTCTACTCACTACTCACTACTCTACTCACTACTCTACTCACTACTCACTACTCTACTCACTACTCTACTCACTACTCACTACTCACTACTCACTACTCTACTCACTACTCTGCACTCACTACTCACTACTCACTTCTCTACTCACTACTCTACTCTACTCACTACTCTACTCACTACTCTACTCACTACTCTACTCACTACTCTACTCACTACTCTACTCACTACTCTACTCACTACTCTACTCACTACTCTACTCACTACTCTACTCACTACTCTACTCACTACTCTACTCACTACTCACTACTCACTACTCTACTCACTACTCTACTCTACTCACTACTCTACTCACTACTCTACTCACTACTCTACTCACTACTCTACTCACTACTCTACTCACTACTCTACTCACTACTCTACTCACTACTCTACTCACTACTCTACTCACTACTCTACTCACTACTCACTACTCACTACTCACTACTCACTACTCTGCCCTCACTACTCTGCCCTCACTACTCTGCCCTCACTACTCTACTCACTACTCACTACTCTACTCACTACTCTACTCACTACTCTACTCACTACTCACTACTCTGCACTCACTACTCACTACTCTACTCACTACTCTACTCACTACTCACTACTCTACTCACTACTCACTACTCTACTCACTACTCACTACTCTACTCACTACTCTACTCACTACTCTACTCACTACTCTACTCACTACTCTACTCACTACTCTACTCACTACTCTACTCACTACTCTACTCACTACTCTACTCACTACTCACTACTCTGCACTCACTACTCACTACTCTGCCCTCACTACTCTACTCACTACTCACTACTCTACTCACTACTCACTACTCACTACTCACTACTCACTACTCACTACTCACTACTCTACTCACTACTCTGCCCTCACTACTCACTACTCTACTCACTACTCTACTCACTACTCACTACTCTACTCACTACTCACTACTCTACTCACTACTCACTACTCTACTCACTACTCTACTCACTACTCTACTCACTACTCTACTCACTACTCTACTCACTACTCTACTCACTACTCACTACTCTGCCCTCACTACTCACTACTCTGCCCTCACTACTCTACTCACTACTCACTACTCTACTCACTACTCACTACTCACTACTCACTACTCACTACTCACTACTCTACTCACTACTCTGCCCTCACTACTCACTACTCTACTCACTACTCTACTCACTACTCACTACTCTACTCACTACTCACTACTCTACTCACTACTCTACTCACTACTCACTACTCTACTCACTACTCTACTCACTACTCACTACTCTACTCACTACTCTACTCACTACTCTGCACTCACTACTCACTACTCTGCACTCACTACTCACTACTCACTACTCTACTCACTACTCTACTCACTACTCACTACTCTACTCACTACTCACTACTCACTACTCTACTCACTACTCACTACTCTGCCCTCACTACTCTGCCCTCACTACTCTGCCCTCACTACTCTGCCCTCACTACTCTGCCCTCACTACTCTGCCCTCACTACTCTGCCCTCACTACTCTGCCCTCACTACTCTGCCCTCACTACTCTGCCCTCACTACTCTGCCCTCACTACTCTACTCACTACTCTACTCTACTCACTACTCTACTCTACTCACTACTCTACTCACTACTCTACTCTACTCACTACTCTACTCACTACTCTACTCACTACTCTACTCTACTCACTACTCTACTCACTACTCTACTCACTACTCTACTCACTACTCTACTCACTACTCTACTCACTACTCTACTCACTACTCTACTCACTACTCTACTCACTACTCTACTCACTACTCTACTCACTACTCTACTCACTACTCACTACTCTACTCACTACTCTACTCACTACTCACTACTCTACTCACTACTCACTACTCTACTCACTACTCTACTCACTACTCACTACTCTACTCACTACTCACTACTCTACTCACTACTCTACTCTCTACTCACTACTCTACTCACTACTCTACTCACTACTCTACTCACTACTCTGCCCTCACTACTCTGCCCTCACTACTCTGCCCTCACTACTCTGCCCTCACTACTCTGCCCTCACTACTCTGCCCTCACTACTCTGCCCTCACTACTCTGCCCTCACTACTCTGCCCTCACACGGACAAACAGTTGTACGGCAACACTCTCCGTAGAAACCTTCTTTTAAACATAAATATATTTTATTTCATGTTAAGAAGTATATATAAATAAAACAAATATTGTTATTACAAAATATGTGAATAACTTTTAGTCAATGTAAGTATTTCTTTAAAAAACATTACATTATTTTAAATAAATTCTATACGTAAACTTTAAGATGCATGCAGAGGGGTGGGGGCAAACCTGAATTTGTCAATATTTGTGAAGCACAGCTTCGGCGTTTCCTCTGCACTGGGAGGGGTCAGAATTAAGGGTATGGAAAAAGTTTTGGTTTTTTTTTTACACAGGCTACTTTTGCCAAGTGTCTGGATTCCGACATTCAAGTTGGAGAAGTTCCTCAGTTTAATTGCATCTTTGCCCGTGTAAATATGAGCCACAGGTCAAGATCATTTCCAACCTGATCGAAACAGCCAAGATGGAAATTGTACACAGAGCTTTTCTTTGCAGTTGTTTTTTAATGCACAAAAGCACATTAAGCAACTGCCTCTCCAAGTTTAGCTTCTGAGACACATTGTCCCATATTTATAAGGGAAAAGCATAAAAAATTCACAACATCGTAAAACTGCCAAGGTTTCCAAAGACGTTGGCTTCATGCAATGCCTGTTTCTGCAGCGAGTTCTGGATGTCTGCTACCAACGTGTAGCATTTCCAGTGTTCTCTCCACTCTCAATGTCCTTAAATTCTATTTTTTACTGAATGTCTTCGGTGAATGAAGTACCAAGTCGCCATTTTGAGAATGAAAGCTTCGACACTCCTTAACACTATTCCATTGCCAGGAAGCCCATTAAGGAATTTCCATATGGTTCATGGCATCATCTCTCGTTGCTGACATACCATCGAAGCCCAGCATGCAGGGGCTGAAACATTTTGCACTAACAGTGTTAAGGCACTAGGATTGCGAAGGGTGCCGCGGGCAGAGAGCCGGAGCGTTAATGCACCACACTGCGCTGCAGAGTCGATAGGAACCCACTCTACATTCTGACCATTTCTCTACAGAGAACATGCCCATCCTCAAAGAAAACACGTGCACTTGTCAGTGGCCAGACGAGAACAAGACATGACCATCCAACTTGAGCACTGACATTCCAACAAGGTGCCGTGCCCCCCTGAGTGAGGATGGCTGCAGAGCTAACTTTGCCTATCGTGTTTCGACGCAATCACAAACTTTTTAATTCCATGGTGACCAATAACTGGAACTATACATGCCTGGCTATTGTAGGCTCACAAAGCTGAGACGGGTCGCCACTTATATAACTTGCCTTGAAATTCCAAGGGTCAGGGTGCCAGAACAGGAACAGTGATGGGCAAGTTCCTGGCATAGGAATTCTAGCAGACGAATTAGCTGACATTGTAACTTTGATGCTTAGATTTACTTACATACAAATTGTGACTATTATAGTCCCCGGCACAAGAATGTCGAGCACAATATGTAGTTGTCAACAGCGCTGTTGCGATGCAAAGCTCGAGTGATGACCACCCAGACAGGTAGGTTCAGAGGATCTCGGATGTTCCCTCCTTAGTTAGTGGCTATTCCATGATCGCTCCTGTGTTAGGAAGTATTTCTACTGAGCTTCGTCAATGGGACAGGTATTCTGAGGAGCTGATTGGTTGGCATCTGAATTCTATAGGACCATCAATGGAACAGGTATTCAGACGGCATATTGAAAAAGCGCCGGGATTGTGATGGGCGGGGGTAGAAGTACAGAAGCTCTCAAGATGTCCTGACAAAGCAGTTCAGATGGGAATGTTCTAATAGCACGGAAACCCACCAGAAGGGAATGTTTACCGGCTCAAATTTTGCCTGCGTGGCTTTTAATGGACTCATTCAGCACTATTGAGCTGTGTTCAGCCTCTTCCCTACTGAATTAATTAAAACATTTCACCGGCTTATCAGACCGCAAAAGTGGTCGATGTTCCCCAATCATTACGAGTGACCCTGCCTCGCGTGTGATTTTGCTTTTGAAAACCAAGGACAACGACTGTTGCAGGTTTATTTCCAAAGGTCAGAGCCATGACGAACAGGCGAGCTAATTATCTGAAATTCACCTCTTGGGAATTTAAGAATCACTGTATTGATTACCTCTTATATTGTTATCAATACAGTATTTGCACCCGTGACGAGAAGCCAGCTGGGGTGAGACCAAGCAGGATGCACTATTAACAGCGTTTAAACAAGACAAAAATAGTGCAGTGCAGCCAGCGTGCGAGGAAAAGAAGGAAATGGCGCCCTTTGGAAATGAGACTCTTCAGGAAACACAAGAACTACAGTGTGGACGAGCATGTATGAGTCATCTTCTGTGAGCCTCGCCTGCTGCCTCTCGTCATTTAACATTGAACGCGCTCACCGCTGTGAACGCGTTCGCATCATCTGGCTTGCATTACACGGGCACTCTGACAGCTCGTAATTAAGATTAATCACTCTGCCATGCTCGTTCTCGCACACAAAATGCCACATCGGGCACGCGTAAATTACTTACAGCCTATCACTTCAAGGCTACTACATACACAGCACAGGGAAGACGAATCACTGACCAGATGCCAGAAAACGCTAAGGAATGTGTGGAATTCCTCTCACCAAGGCCCTAGGAGATACTTCTTTTTTTTCTCCTTTAACATTAGTTCTCGAAACTCCTCCCAGTTTCACTGGGGAGGAGTCCGAGCCCTAAAAAGGGGCTAAAAAAAAAAAAAGAAACTCACCTAAAGTCACTCGGCGTCGTTTAAGAGGAAACGGAAAGAAACTTCCGCTTCCTCTTAACGACGTCACAACAAACAGAGAGGAAAAGGTTATGCGTTGAAATAGCATTCCGTTGTAACGCATGCGTGGTAAAGGCATGCGTTGCAACGGAATTCGTTGTAATAACATACAACCCCATATCAGCATATGACTTATTGTGGGCTAGCCACAAATTTCAAGAAAAGGAGGCTCGCCCACTACCAAAGAGCAGTGTGTATGTTCTTTTGACAAACTGCTCGCTGAGCTAAGCTACACCTTACAGTATTGTCAAAGCAAAATACCTCACAACACTAGTGATTTCTAACAACAATCTTAATGAGTGAGCAAGTGGTACAGTCAGCACAACAGCATGACCAAAGATGAACCAGAGGCTACGCTTTATGGAAATATCAGTAAAGCAGGAGCTAGAAGAGCATTAGGAAAGGCATTATTATAACCAAAAGAAGCACGAAAAGAAACAAATGGTACAGGTAACAATGGGAGTAAATCACATCCTATTTGATCAAAACGTGTTAAAACCAGCTTTTTGCTTTGTATGCCTTAAAATGCTTCTGGATTCGATTAACCAAGCCCACCGGTCATAGATTTGGGGTGCCTTCTTATCCATCTCATGTATGACCATGCAGTCACAATGTCAGCAATAGAATAGTTCCTTGCCACACCTGAGACAGACAGAAATGTATCCCACCTGGAACAGGTCACTTGATATTCCGGGGAAGGTGAATTCTTTACAGCCATTTTGTGTGAAAGGACAATGGTCTAGAAGGGATACCTGTTAATTTGACTACTCTGACCCACTTACATTTTTCACAGACGCTAGTAACAAAAATTGTAAAACCACTACTAAACGGATCCTGTTCGAAAAGGTGTAGCCTGTCAACATATGAGCATACCGCTTTACCAAACACCAGAACAGGGCCTTATTTTACCAGTTCAATGGTTTTTAGCGTCTACTGACAAAATCTGCAAGCAGTAGACCGTTTACACTTACAAATGATAGCAGAGCAGACTCTACTGGACATGAATAAAACAAGTATGTAAAAGTATAATATTACACCCACACTACTTTATTGGTACATATACACGTGGCACTTTCAAGGCACCCAGGAGCATTTTAATAGAATCAAAATTAGAGCAAACTTGTCCTGGAACTTGTCTGGGATAGAAATATATTCTACTTTTTTAGGTCTCACCTACAGATGGCTTAACCAGTCTCAACAGTTTTATTCGATTGCATACCTTCCTCTTCTCGTGTTTGTCCCTCCCCCTGGAGCAGAGCTTCACCATTCCTTTGACTGGATGATTTGCATCATTACACTGCTTACATTCAGGGCACTATTTTTTATTTTTCATTTAGCAGTCCATGAGAGTGCTTTAGTGGTGTTGCTCTCTCTACTTGAAATGTCCTATACCCACACTATCAGTGTTGCTCGCCATCTCTCCCAGCTTGCTGTAGAAGTACAGGCAAACAGGTAAATTTTTTCTAGGGCACGACTACAGAGCAGACTGTAAGGGCCGTTTTTGTTTCAACTCCTGCATTCCGAATATTTAATTAAAGAACTGGCCTTGGAACACAAAGGCTTTCATGGTACTGTGGGTTGGCATCTGCTGTAATCACTCAGGTGGCATTGGAGGCAGAAGGTGTAATTAGCCAGACTTGAAAAGAGATGTCTCTTCAGCTGGAAACTCAAATCGGCTTCCTGGGCGATTGAGCGAAAAATATTTTAAGGGGAAAAAAAGTCATGCCATTTATAGAGACTGAACATCTCTATTTCAATGTACAGTTTTGAAATACATTAAATCTGTTTGCTTTTCCTTTTTAAAAGACAATGCTTTACAAAACAAGCATAACAAAGTCAATTTCCTGCCACTCATAAAAATGAGACAGACCTATTGGCTTTGCGAATACTTGTTCCTAATGGGGCAGTTCGATTCAAAGCATTTACCTACAACAGTTGGCGCCATAAAAAGAGAAACCAAAAAGGTAAAAACTACACTCAATTCTTAATTACCAAAAGCTTGGGATTCAAACTTTTACATCTGACGAAAAAAATTATCTATGGCAGCAGAGGTCCAGCTCTCAAATATTGTGTGGTGCCTCCTTGTGCAGTCTTGTAAGAAGCTCTTTCCTTGATGTTCTGTCAATGTGATGCATTGATGTGGGATTGTTTTCAGACTTCCATAACTCCTTTGGCTGCCATTTTCTGGCCTCGTTGCAGCACTTCAAGTGTGTAGGTTGGCAGGTCCAAGTACACACCGCTCCTATAATCTAGAAGCGAAGCAAGCAGCACGGTCACAGCAAATGAACAGCTAGTTTCTTCTTACTGCCTTTAGCTAGTAATAGAATGAGTGAGTCATGGCCACCTGCTTCTATATGCCAAGAAAGGAATTCAATAACATAGCCACATTTTTAACTGGCGACAGTCACGTCATTTTACCTGAATTTTGCACACCACAGAGCCTGGCCTCCAAACACCATTACTTACCTTTTATAGGAATTAAGTTTCAGTCAATGACTTTACATTTACCTTTGAATCAATGCATGGGTTTTATTTTTATAGTCTTGTTAGATTTGGCTTCCAGGTTGGTTTATAATCGGTTTGTGCAATGTATTATTTACGTTTCTTTGAAGATTGCTACTTCTTCAATTCTAAAATGGTCTGTGAAAGACCAATCACAAAAGACCGGATGTCAAGGTCTAGGAGCAGTGTGGCATTGGTATTCCCGTCTGGCCCAATAGCCAAACAGTGGGGCATCAGAAGACAGCAGGTTCGTGATAAAGCAAAACACTAACTCCTACAATGGACGAAAAACATCTCAGGGAGATTGTTTTCCTGTCAATATCTGGTCACTCAGTTATTTTGAGCAAGAACATTTCTTCCACTTTAGTAGTCACAACATTGGTAGGGCTCTGAATTCCCTTGGGACTCTAGCAACCTTATAGTGGATTTGTGGGAGAACACGTGGTTCAAAAAAGGAAAAGTGGAGTAATACTCAAATTATGAAACGTGTTAACGGGCAACTAGAGTTCTAGTCTAGAGCTTCCCAATTTGACAAATTCTAAAACCCTGAGCAAATTCCTACCTCCAAGTGACTTCAGTTACCCCATCTGACAAAACTGAAACTAAAACAAACAAAACGACATTGTAATGAATTACATTAAGAACCACAACAGACTGGCAAGGACACAGTTGAAAAAAATAAACAGTTCAAAAGGTGATCACGAAGGGAAAATACGTTAAAAAAATGGTCAGAATTGTACTTTTAAATATAGGCGTTTTAACTTTTCACTTAATGAACCCTCAAAAAAGCAGTCTTGGACGAGAGATTACTAAAACACACCATTCCTCACATGCCAGTTAGCTATAGAAACACCCAACAGCGAGCATGTCAGACCATTCATTATATACACACCTCACGCTCGCTCCCGCCTAGAAACCAATGGCTTTGTTATAATGCTGTCAATCTTGCCTCCTTCCTCGACAACTCATTAAAGGGGAAAAAATCCATTTATTTATTCTTCACTCACGACTCCTGCCCCTCAAAGAGCGCTGCTGCTTTCCTACCGTATAATTAGTGCAAAAAAGCACAGACTAAAAGAGCTCTTGAAAGCTTCAGATCCAAATCAAATACTCTACAAAGCCGGAAATAACAGCGGGGAATGCACGTTTCAAGATATAAGAAATTGACTTAAAGCCATCAGGTATGTGGGGGATTACATACCCGACCGGTCCCTTCAAGTATAAACTGTGTGGCAATAGCAAACTGGGGTGTCCAAACAGAAGAGTAATGCCGAATCAGCATTACAAGGTGTTTGGACAATACTTCGCCCTCAGTTCTCCCCCATAACCATTACCCTACATTTTGACTAGGTGGATTCAGAGCAGTGAAAACCTAGTGTTTACTGGGTGCAGTATCATGGCTTCTGGCCTTTGCTCAAGTGGTGCTGGAACTATTCTCAGAGTGGCGGGGCTGGAATCAATTATAAATTATTGAAGTGATAGGGACTGTGAAAAATCAATGCATAACTCAAAGAACAAGTATAGCAAATAATCATGCCCATTCAGCAGGAGAGTGGCATGGGTGTGGCATGTAGCCGGCAGTGTGTTGGAGCAAAAAAAGTCACAAATGTGGGACTAAAGCATGGTGTGACAGTATACCATCATTTACAGAGAATACATTTTCCATTGAATGGCCACAAAATTCGCACAGACATGCAATTCTACTGATTAAACTATATAGTGCACAAACGATGAGTGGAAATATTTTTTTCAGTACATTTTTACTATTCGCACATCACCAAATTGAGTGTCTCGATTGGTTTTTATTCCATTAAAATGTTTGTTTCCATCATACTTCAGAATAACAAAAAATGTGCATCATTGTGCTTGCTTTGCTACCGGATATATTTTAAAATGTGTATAGTTGAAGATTTTTAATCGTGGTCTGCATCCTTTCACACTGCTTGTTCTCCAGCAAGGCGGTCACAGAGAGACCACTTTACTTTCATTTCTTTGAATGCCTAGTTAGAGGATTTAGAAAACACCAATCTCCATGTTGAAACAATAAGGTGAAATTTGTCAGAAGACATAGCCTCACATTTGACCACTGTCTTTGAAAACAAAACCGTGAGGAAATAAAATTGAAGGAGTCTTTTTGGCCCAGTCACCTTCAGAACACCAGCATGGTTAGCTGGGGTGTTGCAGCACCCCTACTTCCAGAGCCTGTGCTTTGCTGTAAGTGAGATTGGGTAACTCAATCTCAAGGGCTGCACAGATATCCCCCATTGTGGAGTTTCTTTGCCAGCAAATTCTCCTTGAGGGGATGTTGGCGGTGGGGAAGGCAATATCCACATTCCTCCTCAGGCGTTCTTGTGGCAATGCACAAATAACTATAGAGACGACAACGCTACGGATTAGGCCGGGAAGACCTCAGCTTGCCTGAATTTAAGCTGTCCAGAACACAGCACCTAAACTGGTACATGAAAACAAACATTGCCTAAAATCACAGTGCAACTTCCAATGATATGGAACATGAAGACCCAAAGAGGCATCCTGCAGGTATTGGCACTGTGCACAATAGACTTTCAACAAAAGGCAAGAACTAAAAATCAATTAACATCAAAATAAACATGCACCAAGAAGGCACTTAGAAGAAAACTAGAAGGTTCTAACAATAAGGTTTTTTAAATGAGGCTTTCTAAATCAAATGAAAGCCCCTTTTACGTTAACGCAACCATGCAGAATAATGCAAGACATATAACCAAATGATGATCTATGTCAAGTCAATGGCAAAATGTTGCTCTGTATTATAAACTAACAAGGACAGCAAATGCCTGTCCTTAATGCCAAAGTTTTCACCAAAAGTTAGAAGGTTGAAAAGGGAAGAAGTGAGTTTTTCACTACAAATCAAAGAAAAACTGGGTTCCTGAGCGTGGTTATTCTTTTGGTTGTCAGCTTTTGAGCTCCCACGGATTTAACAAAGAAGAGCTCGAGGTTAGCAGAAGAGTGAAGGAGCTGTTGGGTTGAGGCGTAATGCAAAGAGACGCTTCAACAATAATGGGCGTCACATACAAAAAGGTAATGGATGGAATGCTTGAATTAATGTTAGACACTGGCAATCACTTGGGGCCAAATCCCAATCAATCGTTTTTCGCCCACCATGCCAACTAATTTTTGTCCCAGACATATGCAAATCAGTCTTGACCCTGCTCTGAATGGAACAGTACAGCTCCAGCTGCCAGGCCAGGGCCTCCCTGAACCGGAACACAGGCAACCCAGGACTGGTTTCACCCTAGTTAGGGCACTCCAGCCAGGTACAGCTTGGTTACCTTTCAACCAGATAAGCGGTTTGGTGAAAGACTGTTGCTGGTTTAGTGAGTTTTGTTGTCGTGAGGTGGTATATTATTTTAATGAAAAGAGGAGTGAGCTCCAACTTTATGGTGCCTCTGAACTCTGTTGGATGCATGGGCATTGTTCTGGCTAAGGTGTTTTGTTGGGGATTGTGATTGTTTACGTGTTATTAGGACTAGTAATGCTGGGAGGTCAGTGACAACCATCTACATGGAATACGACATGAACCCCATCCATCACTGCTCCCACCTCACAGGAGTCAAAGAAGTTTTTTCCATTACAAAGGCTTGGATGTCATGGTTTAACTTGGAGGACACATCTCCCAAAGGTTTGTGGCCTTGACATCAAAACCCATCAAGCAGACATCAGCAGCACTGCCACAAGATGTCTTTTGGTGTGCTGCCAGTCTACTTTCGTAGGTCTCAGTATAAAAGAGCCCCGCCCAGAACCACATACTCAGCGTTCTACGAACCACAGAGCAGGACAACTGGGAGAACATCACCAGTGAAAACCCCTGCAGGAACCAACTCTAGCCAGTGCTCGGGTGGAGCTCTAGCGTGCAGAAACTTTTGATTAACCCAGATTGCATTGTAGACCTCTGCAGGCTTTGGAACTTTCCGCCATACCTAGATGTAAAACAATTAAAAAAATTGAGAACCAATAGCATTTTAAGAGCTCGTAAGGCTGGGATCTTCTGTAATGTGGAACATACTTCTGTTTGGTATGGGACGAGAGGTGTTTTTTTTAAATGTTTTGACAGGCAGCACAATGACTAGCCACTAAGTAGTTATAGGGTGCTGGACTGACTGCGAGACCTCAGTCACAATGCACCTTAAGGACTTATTTCTTTTTCACTAAAGCAACATCAGTAGTTCACTAGAAATGTTTGCTTCTCAAGTCCAGAATGATAAATACATGCAGGAGAAAGCTCAAAGTAGGAGTCTGACAGTACAGAAGGGTCTTTGGAAACCTTACCACCTCCAGGAGAATGTAAAGGATCACCCTCTGCATTCTACCCAACTAAAATAGGAACAGTGATAGCAATGCCACACTTTTGCTTGTGAAAATGTTTTTGCAGAACTTGGTCCACCTCACCAGTCAAGTTAGTTGGAAAAGACTCTGCGCTGCTTCGCACTGCAGTTTTACAAGCATCGAGTTCTCAAAAGCAAACCACAAACCAACCTGCAAAGGACAGGGTGCCAACAAACTAGCTCCACTGCTTTAAACAGGCCTTTCTTGTTCTAAAGCCACAGGAATTTTAAAGTCACCGTGGTTACCTTTGAGCCAATCATTAGGAGGCACGTCCAAAACCCTGTACAATGTTCAGGCCCCTCCCCCATTTTTGATTCATAGAAGTGGCATGTCCCATGAATTGTTTTGCGCACAAATCATTGTACTTGTGAAAAGTACAGCCCAAGGTGAAACCTCCTGGGGTAAGGGACTCTCACACATGAACATCTGACCTCCAGCATATTTCGACCACAGCAGACTATAGTCACTGAGCTGTGGTAAATTTACCAACTTTGCTTTTTTTTTTTTTTTTAAATAGAATTGCTTCACACCACACTTCACCTACTTTGAAGCACTGTATGCTATAGGTATTGCTTTTGTCCACTTTAACGGTATTCAATACAGTGGCCTCAAAAAGATTAATATTTGAGTTAGCTTTGCGAGGACTGGAACTTTTAAACTTATGGGGCCATATGTATCAACACATTTCCCCAGACACAGAATGGGCAAAACCTTTGATACATCTGGCCCTTAATCACTAAATGTTAGCAATTATTCATATTAACTCACTCCAATTCTTTAATGGGCAAAACGTCCCAGACTAGTCACGCTCCTCAAGTCAGTGTAAGCTGTGTGGTCTATTTGTTTTAGTATGTTCAGACTTGCAAGAGAAAGTAAGCTATAGCTGTATTTGTCGTTTGCAACATCGGACATAAGAAAAGCACATTTGTGTGATCCGAAATACCAAAAATAGTCGAAGATGCCCAAAGAATAATAACTGGAAAAAACAACAACCCATAATCCATTCACAGGATTAGTACTCTTGCATTACAGTTGCCAAGTTAGATCCAATTGCAAAATAACTACACACGTAATGGTCTCCTAAGCTAGGAGCAAAGGTTACAACACACCTAACCACACATTTCAACATGATCACTTCATTAGAACCAGATCAAGCACGTTTTAAGGTTTGAGAAATCTCATGGCAAAGTGTTCCGCTATGCGAGAAACAAAGTTCATTACGTTTACGCCAGACGCATTGACAATGCCGCAAAATAAAGGAAGGGGCAGTGGGTATCAATTTAACTTTCACCTCAAATATTCAAGAAGCAGCCCATTCAGACAGGTAAAGGTTGTGTGCAATATGAAATGTAAACCTGGCCCTAAGCAGAAGTCAATGTAGACTTCTCAAAAAAGACAGACAGCTTCACATTTCATTATACTAAAGATCAGTTGCCAAGCAGCATTCTTTACCCCCTTATAATGACAATTTTGGGGTCCAGCACACATCTAGTCCCCACTATGCCGACTGCTATGTAATACAGCAAACATGATTTAGTAGTTCTTGTTGCTGTAACAAATATTTTTTTTTATTTTTTTTATAAAGCCTTGTGCCCAACCCTGAGGACCAGTGGATCACACTTTGTCTGGTCTCTACACTTTGACCTGTCTCACTTTGGCTACCCTGCCGGAGACTAAGCTCCCACCGGCATAGCTTTCCAGGTCACGGTGACACACAAGCCACTTCAAGGTGGTGTTGGTTCAATCTAACCTCCAACTGTGACAGTCCCGACAGGCTCATCTGAGGAAGGAAAGCTAGAGTCACAGCTAGAAGTAGACTTTATTACCACCAAACCATCAATACGACCAGAGTGGGTTCTTTTGTACAAGAGTCAAAACCAGACAAGTTACTTCACACAGTCACAGAAATGACCCAGACAGGAACACCCAAAAACTTTCATCACAGAACTATTCAAACTCTGTTCTGCAATGGAAATCTGAGAACTGCGTGGAAGGAGCTCCTCCTTACAACTGTCCCGCACTACAAGTCCATACTAATGGAGCACTGTGCATAGCACAGATACCACATTATCCTAAGTTGAAAGACCAAGGTCTTAACCATTGATTGACTTAAGGGGTTATAAGGGACGTCAGCATCCCAGCAAACATCTTCTCCACTTTTGTAACGGTTGCAAAGAATAAAATAAAAGCGAACATAAAGAATGGAAACATTTCACTAAATAATCTGGCTGGCCAACCACTGTGCTGCTATTTGAGTCTTCACACTAGTAATCTCAAAGCTATTTTGGCTCATAGACCATTTTAAATTAGTCAAAACCTTACACATTATGGTCATTTTTTCCCTTTAATGACCATTGATTTCCCTAATGAACTTTTTGGGTTTTGAATATAAATTACAACACTACTACTTAAAATGATTGCTAATGCAGCGTACCTATTCTTCAGTGACTAAAACCTCAAAACCCCACCCACACAGGATTTTTGTGGAGGGCAAAAAAAAAAAAAAAGGAGGTCAATTTGTATTTAAAAAAAATCAAACCCATACAGCACACAACCACCATAATCTTCTACAGTACCAGCACAGGTTTTGAAATAATCTTACATTTTATATCCATTAGACATTCTCAAGTCTCAAAGAACGGAGTTGTCTGGGGCAAAGCAATGTTGGTGAGCCTTCATTTAAGGGCTGAAACCGAGGATTCCAGAGTTTCTCAAAGTGCCTGATCCAATGACAGCCTTTTCATCGCAATCAGTAGCCATAGTTTGGCTAACCATTCCTGTATGCACGGTGGACTTTTCATGTTCCATTTAGAAGCAATTAGTTGTTTTACTACTAGCCGTATGTTCACCAGCAGTCCCCAGTGGCTCTTAGACAATGTTTTCAAAGTTTGTGGTTTTGCTCCCAGTAGCACTGCTGCCGGGAATGGGTACCTCAGGACATCATTTATGTGACTTGAAATTAATTTAACAAGCATTTTGCAATGCAATAGGTCTCGCATTAGGAAAGTTTGAGCTATTGGTATTGTAAATGACATTTTTTTTATTTATGTGTTGGTTTTGAAAATAGCTAAATTAATAGCTTTGTCATTTACAATGCCAATAGTTTTAGCTTTCACAAATGTGACACCTATAGTTTTTGTAATGCAATGTGTTTTTTTCACGAAAATCCAAGAACAGAAGTGAAATATTAAAAAAAAAAATTGACATTTATAAGACAGACATCATTGTTGTTCGAGTACTTTACGCTGGTGTTTGGATTCCTGTAAATCCCCAGTGTTGCAGGGTGCTGGTAGAATGCATGCGCTTAATGTCCCGTGACAAAATATGTGTACGTAGTGTCTGTGCTGGTAGGGGCTAAGCGAGTTGTTAGTTATCTTCCCTAGTACCGCCTAAACTTTCCTTTTAGAGCAGCCAAAAAAGCTGCATTTCAGATATTCTAAAATAATTGTTGCAAAATAAGCATAGTGTTTGGAACTAGCTCCGTGTAGGAAGACCATTACAAGATGAGAAACAAACTCACTGGGGAATCGATCGTGGCAAACCGTAGTCCGTCACATAGCGCTTACGCAACCGGAGGGCGGCATGTTAGTAGGCGTGACCTTAAGCTGCGCACGCGCACTGCTTCGCAACGTTCTCGTCTGTCGTCCTTTGTCCCGGGCGCTATCTTGCGCAGGGTGATCGGCCTCTGATTGGCTCCACAACCGGACTCCAGAACCCAATCAGAGCGGGAAGGAAACCGGGAGCGGTGAGAGCGAGCGGGGGGGCGGGGGGCTTGTATGGCGGTGGTCTCTGTATGTGTGTGTGCGTGCGTGTAGGTGCGCTCCTGTGTGTGTGTGCGGCGGGGGGTTGTTCCAGTGAGTCGGGGGAAGTAGGGGAGGGTGCGCGCATGTGTGCGTGTGTGTGTGTGTGCCTTCCTGCCTTCCTGCCTGCGTGTGCATGTGTGTATGTCTGTGTTCAGGGAATCTGTGGCAGGGGACGTGCACGGCGCCGGGCTGGGCGTGCATGTTAGCGCACCCAAATCCAAGCTCGCAACACTCTTTTGTCCCTCATTCCCCCCGAGTCAGGTAACTAAAAGGCTCCCAGCTGGACGCATCCTTCGGAAGAAGTACCAGCGAGCCCTAAAAAAGCAACCACTCAACCTAGGATGAATGTTGTGCACCAAATGCCATTGACTTGACTAAGTCTGGCTTGTGCGCATGTGCTACCGTAGTCACAACCATAGAGAGATACATGAAATGATGTGAGTAGAGGAGAGACCTGGTCATGATTACAGAAAGAGGCTAAGAAGAGATGGGCATTAGCATTTAAGGGGCAGCGCGACCTTCACTTCAGGATGTAAAAAGGAATTGCAAGGGGGTGGTACGGACAGAGGGGAGACAGGCACACTGTCAAGGCATAGAAGTAGTGTAATGAGTCAATGCTCACATTGCCTGGTCTCTGCTTCCTACTGCGCTTTACAAATGCTGTATGATGGATTATTGATGCCTGCTTGTTGCTCCGACCACCACATAGTAGCTGGCGACGAGGATGGGATTCCATCCTCGTTGCCAAAATGTGGCATACTCTCCACAAAAGAGACGTGGGTGCAGGTAAATTTTATTGGTAAATCGGGAGTCACCGGCTTGGGCTACCACACTATGACCATCACTGGCAGGGCCGGGCACGCACTCACACATTCACACAAAATTCAGCACATGGGCGCCAAAGCTCTCTCTGCCAACTAACAACAAATTTGCTTTTCTTAGTTTTTTTTTTTGTTCTGGGGCGACTTACGTTGAAGACAGCACACCCTACCTTACAAATATAGAGTGATTGGTCCCTGTGCTGTTAGTCACAATGTGGTGCAGGGCCTGCAATGTCCTTATAAGTGAACCATCCTTTCATTATGAAAATAAGCCTCTACTGAATGAATTCCCTGTGGCTCAGCAGGGGGGGGGGGGAGCGTACTGGCATTCAGCAGTCAGAGACTAGAGCTGACAGGCTTTGCTCTGACAGCCCCATTGTTAGAATCACTTCCCTTCAACCCTGTTCCAGCCCCTGCTCAAAATCCCTGGTTAGGGGTACCCTCCCGGAGCAAGGAGAAGTGCAGGTCCTAAGCAGGCGGAATTCAACACACACCGGTATAGAGTGATTTTATGCGTTTTTATATAGCGTGGACTTTACCCGAAAGTGTCAAAGCGCTTCACAATAGGAACAGAACTGATACATGAGGAGAACATTACAAGTGAACAAATTACAAAAGCAAACGTTAAGTTACATGAGGCAAAAATGACAATTACAAGGGGTAGCAAACGGTGCATTACAGGAGGAAGACGTGACATGTGTGCAGGTTACAACAGCGCACAAAGTACAATACAAGTAGAGGTATAATACTGCAATAAATGGCAGACACTCAAGCACAAGAATAGTCGCGCCCTCCTGCGTGCTCGCCCCTCTTGTGGTCGCACAAACCCCACAATCCTGTTTCTTTTTGTGTTGCGACCCTCCCCACCCCACCCCACCCTCCCAGGTAAATCCACTCGCGCCTTGATTGTCCCGACGACATATCTCGATAGAGCTGGGAAGTTGAAAACAAGACAATCCTGTCAGCTCAACTCCCAGACCCCTAACGTTCACAAAGGGGGTTAAACGGATTACCGATGGAACACAGACCGAGGCAAATATTCTACAGAGACAACACCGCAATAGTATAATGCAGCAAGTTACAAATTAATTCGAAAGCGCCAAATGTAACAAAAAAAAACAACCGTTTCAGAGCACTTCACATTTGACTGGCGAGAAAGTCTCTATAAACATTGCATTCTGAGAAAGGTCCAGAAAGGGACAGGACAGGCGAAGGACAGGGTGTTGTTTGGTGCTCGAATGTCCTGCAGTTGATAGCACGGCCCAGGCACAGTGTCCTTCATTACCTCTAACCTAGTCTCGAGACCTAGTTATCTCTCGCGCCAGCCTCCTCTGGAACCAGCAAATGAGCAGACGAAACGGCGGCTGGCTCGGCCGCTGAACCATCAGTGACACTAGTCCATTGAAAGCATCTCCGAAGGCGCAAGCCTGTTTGTACATGGAAAGTAATAAGCGTGTATGCACACACTTACATTGAACTTTAGAACAATAAAAACCTACGGCATGCTCATCACAACACAATTAAACATTTACTGAGGTGGTGCCATTCCCGACACTGTTAATAATTTATTTTGCTATCACTTACATTATATGTCGTATTGCGCTAAAAACAAGTATAATAAAAACTCACCGCCGCAGCCCGGCTTGTACAGGAAGCCAGGCAACCTGTGTTGGGACGGGGGCAGGGCCGCAAAAAGACAGGAAGCCGACGGGAGCCTACCCCGCGCTCCTGTGCCCGTCAGCCGGAAGATTGCCGGAAGATTTGCGCGTCAGCTAGCGGGGCTCCCGTGCTCGTGGAGAGCCCCGCCTGCTGCTAAGGATGACCCGCTGCCTGCCGCTGCCTGCCGAAGGAGAGAGGGACACAGGAAAAGAACTCGGTGAGTGGGATGGGTGTGGGAGGGGTTCCATGTGCGCGCGCGCGAGTGTGTCTGTGTGTGTGTTTGTGCCTGTGTGTGCGCGTGAGTCTGTGTGTGTGTTTGTGCCTGTGTGTGTGTGTGTGTGTATGTATGTATGTATGTATGCATGCATGCATGCATGCATGCGTGTGTAAAAAGATCCGATGACTGGTGGGGGGATGTAAAGTGAAAGTAAGCAGCGCGCGTGTGGTGGCTGGCTGTGTGCGCACGCGTGGACGGAGGCGACGTGCGCGTTCGCGCACGCGTGGACGGAGGCGACGTGCGCGTTCGCGCACCCGAATCCAGTATGAAAAGCTCGCGCACCCTCTGGTCCGTCATTCCCCCCAAAGTGATCGCTACTGGTCTCCAGCTGGATGCATCCTTACGGATGCATTTCCAGCGAGACCCAAAAAAAGGATGCAACACAGAACAAGGCTCTAAAACGTCCAGATGGCCACTCTCGGCCACATTCACGGCAAACATACCATATGTATCTTAGAGCATAGGCTTTGCTTGCATAGGTGGTATGTACCAAAGAGTCATGTTTATATAGTGTCCCTGCTTTGTATACAAGTCCGTTTGGGTATACCCTCACAAAGTAGTTACTAAGTGCATGTGGGGATATTTTCCTCCAGAATGTTATTTTTTTTCACGTATAACCATTCTATTATGCAGGCTCACCTCTAACAAAACAGCATTATATTGGAAACCAAACCCCTCATATTTGTGTAGGTAGTGAAATGTTTTTTGAAATGGGTTAATTGCCTTACCATGCATTTTTAGGTCTCGGCATGCGTGGACTGCGCACATGCGCAGTCTCGCTGGCAAGATTTAATGATTATGGGGAGCTTTCACTAGCGGACTTTAAGCCCCGCCCCTCGTTCCCATTGGCTGGCATCACCGTTTAGGCTAAACTGTGGACAGCCATTGGAAAAGAGCTTTTCATGACGTACACTTTTCTCTTTGAGCCGTCCCACTTGGACAGGCTCGTCTGCCTTCCTTCTGCCGTAAAAAGTTTCTTATCTTTATGGGGCCAAACTCATGGCCCCATAAAGATAACAAACCTTTTACTTAAGAAGGAAAGCAGGCCGTCCAAGTGGGACGGTACAAAAAGAGAAACTATACGTCATGGCGAGTGCTTGTTCTCTTCCCTCTCTCCCCATCTCCGTGCCGCCCCTCGCATTCACCCCCCTCCACCCCCATGCCTCAGACTGGGGGCGAGAACGGGGAGCTGGGATGGGGGGAATTACCAGCAATGAATAATCAGCCCCCTCCCCTCAGCTCGTTACCCCCTGCCTGTCTGGCTTTTCTTCTCCCAGGGGCTGCCTCCCTCCAGCCCCCACCCTCACTTCCCACTCCCTGCGAAGCCCATTCAGGCAGCATTAACATGAGAATAAAGGAGGGGGCCCTTCAAATCCCCATCAACTGCCTCTGATGACCCCCCTAACCCCTCCCGCCCGCTCAGCCCCACTGTAAGCCACAGGTTGGCTCAGAGGGGGTGAAACCTCTAGGACTACTTTGGGACAACGAGCGACCCGATTATATCACGACTATTGCACGCTCGTCTATGGTGTGAATGCTGCAGCAGGCTCGTAACTCTACAGCGCACTCACGAGAGGGTGTGAGTGTCACTCTGCATAAAAACACTCCTTTAGTGGGCCTCAGAAGGATGATAAAATGAGCTGGAGATGCGCAGGTCTCTGCATACGCTGCAAGCGTGAGCACCACGGCACAGGGAATAACTGCAGCTTTTTGCTCATTAAATAGCTAGCACTTTTTGCGTATTGAATAGCCAACGCTTTTGCACATTGCCCGCCGTCAGAGCTCTGTACCGCAGAGAGGTAAGGAAAATCTACACTTGCGGAATACCACTCCATGGATTATCCTTAGGGAGGTGTTCCAGGTGGGAGAGATGCATTCTAGCGCCAAGAGCTGTGGGACCAAGGAACAAATCCAGAGTCCTGCCTTTGGAGGGTCAACATCCAGTGATTACGGGCAAATCTCTTATCCTTTATATGTTAAAAGAAAGTATTGCATGGTTCTTGTGTGAAGCGCTCTAATGCCATTGAGCCAACTTTGCGCTTTATCTAACTGCACAAAAAGTGGATCTTGCAACCCTCCAGCCTACCCGGGTGAATGTCGGGTGGATAGTGGGTGGTACGTGTGTAATAATACTCAGAGGGGTTGGGACTTCCAGTTCCTCAACCAACCCACGTCCTCTGGTGTTCGCCAGGCACAAGTTCAGATCTGAAGATGTGCTCCATCTAACAGTTATGTCAAGCAGGTGTACTGTAGGACTTCAAGGAGCTGTACTAATCTGGGCCCAGTCTGAGGTGTAGCTTCTTCCAATGCTCATTTGAGATCCTGAGGCCTGCCCTGGTCTCTGTCTCCATCTATCTGTTCTCCTGGTGCGCACCAGAGGCCTCATTTGACCCGCTCATCCCCCACACACGTGTCTCGCGCTCTGTGATCCTGTGGTTCTCTTGCACTTGGGGCCCACTCGCAGCCTCGTTTGACACCTCACATCCCCCACACAGGTGTCTCGCCCTCTGTGATCCTGTGGTTCTCTTGTACCTGGTGCCCACCAGAGACCCTGAGTCCCCAAGTACTCACAGCGCAACGTGTTTTCTGCGGCACCTCAGAGGCTCTGTCTGGTCCTGGGCCCTCATTCCTGCCTTCTGATTACCGAGGGGCGGCATCTGAGGTTAATGAGGGTCTGGCAGCAAGAGGGAGGGGCCGGTGAGGCACAGTGACAGGGGCGTGACAGTGCACTCTACCAATGTCTGTCTGTCGCTCTGTCCTGGCTGTCTGCTTCACCCTCCGCCTGCCAGCCTGTCTGGGCAGCTAGTTGGACAGACCGAGCACAGAGCGAGCTGTTGAGGGACACATCACCCCAAGGGCACTCTGCCACTGTCTCAAACCCTCGTACAGATGCAGGTGAGCGGCCCCAGGGCCTGATGCCAGCATTTCACCTGCATGGGTCCTCCTTTCAACAGGGCGCTCTCGCTTCCCTCCGGTCTCCTTTACGTTCACTCTCCCTCCGTCTCTCTCTCTCTCTACACACACGCACACACACACACACACACACATACACATACACACCTACACACACACACACACAAAAACACTGTCTCTCTCCCCCAGAACACGGCTCACTTACCTGCACACAGGTATCCCCGTTATATACACCAGTCAGGCATAAATGTCACACTCCTCACACACGAACCCCACAAACTTCACACTCCCTCACACACGAGCCCCAGGGGCGTGACAGTGCGCTCAACCCGTGTCTGTCTGTCCGCGCGTCGCTCTGTCCTTGCTGTCTGCTTCACCCTCCGCCTGCCAGCATGTCTCGGCAGCTAGTTGGACAGACAGAGCACAGAGCGAGATGTTGAGGGACACATCACCACATGGGCACTCCATAACTGTCTATCACACACACACACCAGTCTTTTGCGTACCCACAACATAAACTCGCTTGGCTCCACTGCCCTGTACCAGCCCCATGTCCCAGAGAGGCCATCATTGGCGGGCACTGTTTACAGGTGCTTCACAGACTGGCCCATAGCAACCCAAAACCTGCTTATAACAAGCATTGAAAATGCAACAAGTCTCGCCTTTGATTAAGTTAAAGCCATTTGCTTTGCTAATGATATTGTATAGCAAAGCAAATGGCTTTAACTTAAAAGGCGAGACCTGTTGCATTTTTAATGCTGGTTATTATCTGGCAATTGGGTCCACTGTCGGATTAGAAAGGTATGCATGCAACTCCGGGGTATGCAAAGAAGAATTCCTGCTGTATGAATCAAAGTGTTTAATTTCACCCTTGTGAAACAAATACCTCAACATCCTACAATCCACAGTGTGCCACTTACAGAACTGACCTCCAGTGAGAAGTTGGGGTTTTAGTATAACAGTGTAAAGAGGGAAGAGAAAGGATTTAATGTTATGTGACCGTGTTACTTTGTCCCAGGCCCATAGTGTCGGGTGGGGTACTTCCTAAACATAGTCCACTTGTATTGTGGGACTTTTTTGGTTACAAGGCCACATCACAAGGTGTGTGGCCTAGAAGAGCCACATCCATATGTATTCAGTTATTCTCTGTTTCCCTGAGGTACCACAAGAAAGAACAGAAAGTGGGCTCCCGGATAGTATTGGGTGCCAAATCCCCAGACCTCCTCTAACAGAATTCTTTTTGAGTTTTTAGCCATTTCCTTCACATCCATATTTAGGACTTATTGGCCACTGGCTTGGGCCAAAGTGTTTAATCATGTGCTTCTCTTATACTCGCGAGGTTTCCCCACATACTACGAGAACCCCGTTGAGGACCCGTATTCTCTTATCCATTGACTTGCCTGTTTATCCTTGCCCTGCATTAGCGGCTATCGGGAGTGGCCATCCGAATATTATTTTGCAATCCATTGAGCCTACTCTTGTGCGCCCGGTGTGGGCATTCTGTTTATATAACTGCTAGGCAATCTTGTGTTGTTGTCCTGAAGATGAACCTTGAATTAGATTAGTGTTCGAAACGTCGTCGACTTTCATACACTAAATGCTTTTTTATCCATTGATATTATTTGCATGTGTATTTTTGGATTGTCTGTGTAGAATTTATGATATTCAGACTGCCGTAAATTGCCTATAATTCCCTGTTTGTTCCTTCCCTGGTTGTGTTAGTCGGGCACCGGCTGGTGTCCCACTTGTATCACACCTAACTTTTATGTACTTTATACATTGTAAAATTAAACTGTCCGGCTGGACATTGGATATAGAACTATCTAGTCTATATTTATTGGAATCTATTGTCCTCTGGCCTAGGGACATTGTTTTGGTTAATATATAAGCACCCAAGGTCCCTAGCTTACTGCACCTTTGGGTACCCTTGTGTTCTGTAAACAATCTCTTATACTTAGAGGCAATGAGGAAAGTTGAACAGAGGAAAATAGGATTTCCTGATTTGTGCTATTTGCAGGATACTCAGAGATTCTTATACGACTCTCTCAAGAGGTCCCTTTACACCTAGTGTGTCCCGGGTGTGCTTCAACGCCTGATTACAGCGGAGCAGGTATGTTGCCGAGTGTGCAGTGAAGAGTGTTATGGAAGTGATGTTAAAACGGCTTGGCGGGGGTCCCAGTACCCAAGGGTAAATTAAACTTTAATACCTGGGCCTCCGTCAGCGGTTAAAAATAAGGCTGTTGGATGTTGTAGGCTATAAACGGCTATAGTGTAATGGTACTGGTGGTACCATTAGGTGAGATTCGCACTTTAAGTGCGAATCTCACCTAATGGTACCACCAGTACCATTACACTATAGCCGTCTATAGCCTACACTGCCTCCGCTATAGTGCCGGCAATCAGATGTGTATAATGCCATACATCTCAGTGACTCTTTTTCCTTGTATGTTTTGTCTTTGTCCATATATGTTACATGTACAGGTGTTTTTGAGAAGGGAATCCCCCTCTCACACATAGATAAACACTTTAGGGCGTGTACACACATAGTCTGAATTACACACCCACTAATTTAATCACACTCACCCTTTTAATATAGGTCCTGAAGAAAGCCAGCATATTCATAAGGCACTGGCTGAAACATGTTGACCCACCACTGGATGTGGGAGGTCGTAACTCGCCTCTAACATCCAACAGCCTTATTTTTAACCGCTGACGGAGGCCCAGGTATTAAAGTTCAATTTACCCTTGGGTACTGGGACCCCCGCCAAGCCGTTTTAACATCACTTCCATAACACTCTTCACTGCACACTCAGCAACATACCTGCTCCGCTGTAATCAGGCGTTGAAGCACACCCGGGACACGCTAGGTGTCACTGGGTGGGCCCGATGATGAAGCATGCCACCAACTAGGTTGGTGGGTGAGGGCTTCATGAACACACTTACCAGGTGTTCCTACCCCATGACGAAACATACTCTAGTCCTTTACTTTAAGTAAATTCGTAATACATGAGCTAGTCTCCTTTTGATTAAAATCAAGACTTTCCCAGTGTCATATGAAAAAAGATTAAAATAATGCTATCCCTTATGTTCTGTGTCATGCCATATGTAAAGATGTATCAAATCTCTACTTGTCCCTCTTGGTAAGTTTCCACCTCGTATTGACCTCCCATACAAATCTAGCATGGTCTGAAATGGCTATGACCCCTAGGTCTACCTTGTTGGCACCCAACCTGCAGGATTTGTTGGAAGCTCTAGGCTAGGCTGATCGCTGAATGGGATGTGGGAAAAGAACATGAGTTCCCAATCTTGCAAGTGCAACTCTCGACATGTCCAGTAGGCCCAGCTACCCCCCTCTCCCTTTCATTGACATTGCATCTTGGAGGTATCTATCCTGGGGGTTTATGTGTAGTGTTGTATCTAGTACAAGGTTAAAGTTAAAGTTCCCCACCCAGATTAAGTCTCTTGGGGCATTTTGATCCCTGAGTTGAAGTGGCACGACACAGACACTGGGACGGCCACTGGTAAACCCGGCAGACTACTGCTGAACACTGAACAGATAAGTCAGACCCAAATATATAACTTGGCAGATGATCACCCCGACCTGCAGGGTGTGTCTTACAGAAAATTATTTAGTTAGTGGGGTGAGTTGGGATATTTAGGTTCTGGTACAAGGAGATGTTTTTGTAGTGCAATTGCCTCTGTTGGCAATTATCCCCAGTTTATTCCACGACCAATGCTTCCTGTTATAGAAATATGTATATACATATATATAGTGAGGGGGAGGGCAGGTTACATACAACCTTTAGAGTAGGGTTTACAATAGGCAGATACTTAAGTGGGCACTTGGCATATTAAACATCTATAAACATTACTATGGATCCTATGACTTGTCCACTGCACCCTGCCCCGTCAATGGCGGAGAAGGATAAGAAAGCAGTTATGGGGCAATTGCAAATTTTAACCTGGAATTCCAATGGCTTACTGGATAGGGTTAAGAAGGTGCCCATCTTGAAGACGCCCAAACATATAGGTCCAGATCTACTTCTTCTGCAGGAGACCTATTGGGTGCGCAATAAATACCCCTTTCACGCTCAGACGAGATGCTCCCAGGTGTCCATTGTGATCCACAGTCACATTTCCTTCAAAGCAACACAACTCTGGCAAAACCTTGGTAGATAAACAGCAGTTACAGGGTTTCTGCAGGGAGAACAAATCTCTCCCATTAGAGTATACGCATCGCCTTCATTAGGTGTAGAATCTCTCAAGACCCCGGGTAGCCTATTGACTCAGCTACCCTCTGGACCTTGGGTGCTAGGATAAGATCTAAATAGGGTTGGACATAGGACAACCGGTAGATCAAGTGATGTGGCAAGAGGACGCACAGTTACCCAATCCCCCATGCCACCCACCCCATGAGGAGTACTCACTTACCGGGGGGGTTGGGGGTGTTTTAGTGGAGACTTTACAAAACCCCCTTATTACATATCACAACCGATACAGATGAGAATAGATATAAAAGGGCTCCACTGTGGCTCAGATTAGTCGTATCTTAGCCGGGCATTGCCAAATCATAGAAAGATTCAGAACCTCCATCATTGGAAGGGCTGACTGCTGCATATGCCCTAGCTACACTGTCAGAGAGTGCCCTTACAAAGAATGTAGGATTTGGAGGAACTGATGACAGTATTGGGGGAGTCTGCTCGAGCCCTGTGGCTGGCGGACCTGGACCTTGGACAGTGAAGTATTTACTTTTGAGACCCAGGCAGTCTGACATGCAGTTCCGTTGAGGGGTGAAAGGTTATAAAAAAGAGGTGTAACACAGAAAATGGTGTCTGCGTGAGTGCGGTATAGAACGGGGGGCACACAATGGGCTATAAGATCTTGTATAACTTGATTGTAAACCAATATGTTCCTTTTTTGGTGGTCTTGATATTTTTAATAAAATGTTTTACACAAAAAAAAACGAGGGACTTTTGCTGGTCAAGGGGCTATCTATCACATGATGATTCTAATTATGTGCCGATGCCAACCGAGGGCAAAAATGTACCACTTTTTTTTTTAAATCACTGTTGAGCCCTTTCAGAAGGCCTTTTCACCTGTGGCCTGGTGGTGCTGCTGCAACTGGTTGGTTCTATTGCTTATGCAGCACCGCACTCATCCTTACCTCCGCGTGGCTACATGGTTGGACTTCCACCCAGCCTTGCTTTGCTTTGCTTTCACTCCTCGAAGGTTCTGAGGGCCGCAGGAAGGCAGCAGTGATCCCACCATCCATGGCACTCTATAAGTTGTGTATTCGTTCAAGACAGCAGTGCAGGGTGCCGATGTGTTACTTGGCTGACTCACTATAATTTTCTATCAGACAGCTCTTCTTCGGACGTTCAGTGAGGATCTTGATCCAAAAAAGCAGGTGGTTGAGAGGACTAATCAGAAGATCACAGCTCACCATTTTGCCTCAAAGTGGGTCACACACCCCAAATGAAAGATATTTTATCAGACATTCCTGTAATACACATGCTAAACTCAGTGGTCGAAGTGGGGGGGGGGGGGGGAAGTAGGGGAACTGTGGGCGGAGAATCAGAGGGCAGGAATTTATTTATTCATTTATTTTATTTTTAGAGTTTTATATAGCGCGAACTTGAACCGATTAGGTTATCAGAGCGCTTTACATAGCACCAGTTCCGTTACATGTTATCCAAGCACTTTACATAGAATCAGTTACGTTACATAAGGAACACATTTCTTTTTGTTCTAGTGAATAGGGTTATCTCTTCACACGGGGGAAGGGATACACCTGGCTATACTTAGGATTACATGCGTTATAAAACAGGTACAACAGAAAAAAAATTGCAAATGTACAAGAGATAGTCACACAAGGAGAAGGTGCAAAAGGATAAACTCTAGGCATATACTAGTGATATCTCTATCTACTTAGGGAGGGGATACACATGGATATACTCTAAGAGTCACATAGGAATGTTAGAGAGCAAAGCGGACTCCTGCATAAACTAGTGATTAGAGTTATCTATATATATATATATATATATATATATATATATATATATATCAAAAGCTCCAAACACCAGCCGGTTGCACTCGTGAGCGGGTGCACGCCCGAACGGGGGTGTACCCGTTGTATTATAACAGCTACAAACAATCCACGAATCCTTAATTCGTAAAGAAAGCAGCACACACAGGGGGTGGTTCCGCATAGATTTAATGAGGGAACCTACAGCATACGACGCGTTTCGCCAGAGGGCTTCGTCAAGATATGCAAAGGGACAAGGCGTAACAACTCATTATAAATCAGAAAAAACTCTTACTTCCGCTATTACAATGGTAAGAAAAGAAGGACTATGTACATGGTTACAAATGAAACCGCCATATTTGAAAGGTACGTATTGATCCAATTGTGTACAAATGAGAAATAAATATACAATCTATATACATATATACATGAAATACTGCACCTCTAATGCATGTCAGAGGGGTGCATAGTTAATCGAGCCCAAAATGGGCATAGTGAGTCCTTCTTTCGTGATAACGCCCAGAATGGGCATATCAAATGAACAGGTGAATTGTACAATAAATGCGGGTGTTAGTAAATATACATTCCGAGATACAAGAACCGGTAACCACATGTACATACATAAATGCATCTATACATAAGCCGCGAATCAATGTATTCAACATAATCTAGCAGCATGGCACGGAAACATATGATCCCCAAGGGGCACACCCTAAACACATAGAAAAATAGGTCAAGCCTAAATCTAGCCCTGTATGGGCCTATGTACACACCTGCATAGGAAAAAATAACCAAAAAATATAGGAAGTAAGAACAAATTTAAATAATAATAGTAGTCATATTTTCATCAAAAAACCAGAAATGCAAATGACATAAGTGGACTATGGTAACAAATTGAGAATACAGTGTATGTGCCAACATAAGAATTCATCATAGATACATGCAGATTAACCCAAATGTACCGAAAGCTCTTCATGCATATTAAGACCTTTGGGGTATTTACTCTGCAGGTCGATGATGTATCTCGACTCCAGCCTTCTAAGTTTGAGAAGGCGGTCACCACCCCTGATGTTCACTGCTACACTGTCGAGACAACAATAAGCTAACAGATCCCTGTTGCTGTTATGTTTCTTTTCAAAATGCCTCGCTACAGGGTAGGTGGTGTCTTTTTTGGCAATAGCACGCATGTGCTCTAAGATTCTCAATTTGACAGCATTGGTGGTGCTTCCAATATAATTAAGGCCACAAGGGCAGGTAAGACAGTAGATGACGTAAGCTGTAGAGCACGTAAGGAATTTCGTGATCTTTTTAGGTGCAAGAAGACCAGGGATATTAAAAGCCAGCGTCCGCTTGCTATATTTACAGGCCTTGCACCGGCCACATGGATAGAAGCCTTTCAGTGCAGGCAATTGGGCTTTGTTTTCAGGAGCTACATGATAACTCGAGACTAACTGGTCTCTAAGAGATCTGGCTTTCCTAAACGTTACAAGGGGATTGCTGGGCAAGTCAGCTTTGATGATATTATCTGACATTAAGATGTTCCAATTCTTCTTGAGTATCTTGTTAATTTGGCCAGCGTTACGGGAAAAGGTGGTGATGAGGCGAAATGCCCCATTGATGGATTTACCCGTTTTCTTGGGTTCTAATAGTGTTTTCCTTTGTGTCTTATTGGCTCTATCAAGAGCCCGGGTCAACACCTTTTCACTATATCCCCTTATTCTGAATCTTTGAAGACTCGCATCCGCTGCCTTCTTAAATTCCTCTGAGTTAGAGTTGTTCCGTCTAAGCCTTAGAAATTCTCCATAAGGAATACTTTCTACCAATTGGCGCGGATGGCTGCTAGTGGCAAAGAGAGTGGAATTCCCTGCCGTCTCTTTCCTAAATAGCTTAGTTTGCACCATTCCCTTGTCATCTATATACACAGTGAGGTCGAGGTAGTTTACAGAGGTCCTGCTTATATGACCTGTGAACTTTAAATTCATGTCATTGGTGTTAAGTAGATCTATGAACAACATGGCAGTGTCTATCGGACTCTCAAGGATGATAAACAGATCATCGATATATCGATGCCATCCGATTATTCTGTCGTGCCACTCTGGATTGGTGATACTCCAGGGAGACTGCTCCTCCCACCAACCTACAAAGAGGTTAGCAAAACTTGGAGCGGAGCAAGCTCCCATGGCGACTCCAGAGATCTGCCTGTAAAGCTGTTTGCTAAAAAGAAAGATATTATTTTTCAAGCTGAAATTCATGAAATCTAGCAACATCTTATTATGTTCATAGTAACACGCAGGACGTTTGCCCAAAAAACTAGCCATGGATCTCAGCCCATCATCATGAGCTATACAAGTGTATAGACTGGCAATGTCTAACACCATCATGCAATAAGTGTCTTTCCATACAATATTGTCCATCAAAGTCAAAAAATGTTTGGTGTCTCTCAGATAAGAGGGCAATGACATGACCAAGGGTGAAAGGAATGAATCCACATAAATGGAGAGGTTTTCAGTGAGGCTGCCGTTGGAAGCGACAATGGGCCTTCCCGGGGGGTTAATCATGTCCTTATGTACCTTGGGAAGGTAATAAAAAGTTGGAATCACAGGGCTTAAACACCGCAGAAACAGATATTCATCTGTAGTGAGCATTGTGCTGTTGTACCATTTAGATATCATGTCATGGTACTCACCCACACTTTTGTTGTAATCCTTTTCTCCCACGATAGTATACGTTTCCATGTCTCCCAATAGTCGATTAGCCTCATTTTCATATTGTGCCGAAGTAAGTAGCACAATGTTCCCCCCTTTATCAGAGGGTTTGCAAACCAGTTTGGAATCAGAGCACAAAGTTTGTAGAGCAATTTGTTGTTGTTTGCTGAAATTCTCATTGGATGAAGTATATTGTTTCACCCTACGTAGTCTGGTAAGATCTCTTAGAACAGCATCTGAAAAGATGTCGATGGCGTCGGTACTCATAATTGGCATAAACGTGGATGCAGGTTTGAATCCACTATGCCCACCTTTTTGTTGGATGTTAGAGGTGGACAGCATCTGTGTGTTGGTCATTTCGACCTCCAGACCCAAATTAATCTCTTGGTCTAGACTCTCCATAGCTCGAAGCCCATCTAGGTCACGACAACTGAGATTTTCCGTCATGCTGATACTTCCAGACGCAGTGCTCTCAATGTGCGGTTTTAATTTGAAAAATTTATGTAGTTTTAACTTTCGAGTGAACTTAAAAATGTCAATCCGAGTTTGTGCAAATTCGAAGTTTTTTTGTGGACAGAATGATAGGCCCAATTCTAGAATAGAATTCTCTTCCGTGGTAAGAACTTTATCCGTAAGATTAATGATGGTGAGATTATCAGGTTTCATGGAATTTTCTAGGTTTGAGCTAGGTTCTTTTTCTTTTGATAGTTCTTCATACTGCGGGTTACGGGAGGTGAGCCTAGAGGATTTCTTCCTGCGGCCCCCCCGCCTCGTCTTCCTCTTGGTCCTTGGTGGTCCGGGGGCTTGCCCCTGCCTCCTACCAGTTGGTTGTTTCTCATTACCTTGTATTCCACCTGAAAAGAAGAAGCCTCCTCACTCCCATCTTCACTGAGCACATCATCTGCGTTGGTGTCAGATTCGGAAGTGGCAGGTTCCACAGTGTTGGGACCAGTTGCTTTGATCTTGAGTTGTTTCCTTGTGTGCTCGTATTTTTTAGCAAAGGTTAACACTCTTCCCATTTTGTAATCTTTTTCGTCTCTATCAAACTTTTCCTCTTTACGTTGTTTAATTTTATTTTCATATTTCTTCAGACGTTTTTTGATAAGTTCACGTTTATCTTCCAAGCCGGTTTGATCCTCTTCCTTTTGCAGATCATCCTCTATCTCCTTTATCTGTGTCAGAGCTTTGTCTCTGTCACTCCAGGCAAAGCGGACCAGTATAACCAGACTACCTTTACACGATGCAGCTGTATGTTCAGCCCAAGCGTCTAGTAATTTAGGATCTGGGTTCTCATATGCTGGTATAGTGTATATTCTTAATCCACGAGGGACCCGTTCGGGCGTGCACCCGCTCACGAGTGCAACCGGCTGGTGTTTGGAGCTTTTGATTTGGATTACTGGCTGCACCGAGTCTGCCTGCAACTCTACACCGCATTGCCCGGTTCCTGAAGATACCGCCGCGAGTTGACATCAGGACTCGCATCATCTTAGGCGTGTGTGTCATTTGGGTAAGGCGCGGTGTGCGCTATACTGACTATTTGAACTTGGTCAGGCGCTGGCATTTTACTCTGAGCGAAGGGGGAAACAGCTTGTTTTTTACACAGGTAGTTGCGGCCGCACTACCTCTACATCATGTTTAGCGAGGCAGAGAGGAGAGAGGCGGAACTTGGGATGTTCAAAAACAAGAAAAAACCAGATGCAACACAAAAGGCAAGCACTAGTCCAGCGGGAGGAGGCAGCACCACTTTGAACTCAAAATTGGCCACTTTGGAACGGCTTTATGAGAGAGAAATCAGAAAGTGGTGGGAGGCAACATCACTTCAGAACTATATAGATGTTGACCGTGTCCCTCGTGGATTAAGAATATACACTATACCAGCATATGAGAACCCAGATCCTAAATTACTAGACGCTTGGGCTGAACATACAGCTGCATCGTGTAAAGGTAGTCTGGTTATACTGGTCCGCTTTGCCTGGAGTGACAGAGACAAAGCTCTGACACAGATAAAGGAGATAGAGGATGATCTGCAAAAGGAAGAGGATCAAACCGGCTTGGAAGATAAACGTGAACTTATCAAAAAACGTCTGAAGAAATATGAAAATAAAATTAAACAACGTAAAGAGGAAAAGTTTGATAGAGACGAAAAAGATTACAAAATGGGAAGAGTGTTAACCTTTGCTAAAAAATACGAGCACACAAGGAAACAACTCAAGATCAAAGCAACTGGTCCCAACACTGTGGAACCTGCCACTTCCGAATCTGACACCAACGCAGATGATGTGCTCAGTGAAGATGGGAGTGAGGAGGCTTCTTCTTTTCAGGTGGAATACAAGGTAATGAGAAACAACCAACTGGTAGGAGGCAGGGGCAAGCCCCCGGACCACCAAGGACCAAGAGGAAGACGAGACGGGGGGGCCGCAGGAAGAAATCCTCTAGGCTCACCTCCCGTAACCCGCAGTATGAAGAACTATCAAAAGAAAAAGAACCTAGCTCAAACCTAGAAAATTCCATGAAACCTGATAATCTCACCATCATTAATCTTACGGATAAAGTTCTTACCACGGAAGAGAATTCTATTCTACAATTGGGCCTATCATTCTGTCCACAAAAAAACTTCGAATTTGCACAAACTCGGATTGACATTTTTAAGTTCACTCGAAAGTTAAAACTACATAAATTTTTCAAATTAAAACCGCACATTGAGAGCACTGCGTCTGGAAGTATCAGCATGACGGAAAATCTCAGTTGTCGTGACCTAGATGGGCTTCGAGCTATGGAGAGTCTAGACCAAGAGATTAATTTGGGTCTGGAGGTCGAAATGACCAACACACAGATGCTGTCCACCTCTAACATCCAACAAAAAGGTGGGCATAGTGGATTCAAACCTGCATCCACGTTTATGCCAATTATGAGTACCGACGCCATCGACATCTTTTCAGATGCTGTTCTAAGAGATCTTACCAGACTACGTAGGGTGAAACAATATACTTCATCCAATGAGAATTTCAGCAAACAACAACAAATTGCTCTACAAACTTTGTGCTCTGATTCCAAACTGGTTTGCAAACCCTCTGATAAAGGGGGGAACATTGTGCTACTTACTTCGGCACAATATGAAAATGAGGCTAATCGACTATTGGGAGACATGGAAACGTATACTATCGTGGGAGAAAAGGATTACAACAAAAGTGTGGGTGAGTACCATGACATGATATCTAAATGGTACAACAGCACAATGCTCACTACAGATGAATATCTGTTTCTGCGGTGTTTAAGCCCTGTGATTCCAACTTTTTATTACCTTCCCAAGGTACATAAGGACATGATTAACCCCCCGGGAAGGCCCATTGTCGCTTCCAACGGCAGCCTCACTGAAAACCTCTCCATTTATGTGGATTCATTCCTTTCACCCTTGGTCATGTCATTGCCCTCTTATCTGAGAGACACCAAACATTTTTTGACTTTGATGGACAATATTGTATGGAAAGACACTTATTGCATGATGGTGTTAGACATTGCCAGTCTATACACTTGTATAGCTCATGATGATGGGCTGAGATCCATGGCTAGTTTTTTGGGCAAACGTCCTGCGTGTTACTATGAACATAATAAGATGTTGCTAGATTTCATGAATTTCAGCTTGAAAAATAATATCTTTCTTTTTAGCAAACAGCTTTACAGGCAGATCTCTGGAGTCGCCATGGGAGCTTGCTCCGCTCCAAGTTTTGCTAACCTCTTTGTAGGTTGGTGGGAGGAGCAGTCTCCCTGGAGTATCACCAATCCAGAGTGGCACGACAGAATAATCGGATGGCATCGATATATCGATGATCTGTTTATCATCCTTGAGAGTCCGATAGACACTGCCATGTTGTTCATAGATCTACTTAACACCAATGACATGAATTTAAAGTTCACAGGTCATATAAGCAGGACCTCTGTAAACTACCTCGACCTCACTGTGTATATAGATGACAAGGGAATGGTGCAAACTAAGCTATTTAGGAAAGAGACGGCAGGGAATTCCACTCTCTTTGCCACTAGCAGCCATCCGCGCCAATTGGTAGAAAGTATTCCTTATGGAGAATTTCTAAGGCTTAGACGGAACAACTCTAACTCAGAGGTATTTAAGAAGGCAGCGGATGCGAGTCTTCAAAGATTCAGAATAAGGGGATATAGTGAAAAGGTGTTGACCCGGGCTCTTGATAGAGCCAATAAGACACAAAGGAAAACACTATTAGAACCCAAGAAAACGGGTAAATCCATCAATGGGGCATTTCGCCTCATCACCACCTTTTCCCGTAACGCTGGCCAAATTAACAAGATACTCAAGAAGAATTGGAACATCTTAATGTCAGATAATATCATCAAAGCTGACTTGCCCAGCAATCCCCTTGTAACGTTTAGGAAAGCCAGATCTCTTAGAGACCAGTTAGTCTCGAGTTATCATGTAGCTCCTGAAAACAAAGCCCAATTGCCTGCACTGAAAGGCTTCTATCCATGTGGCCGGTGCAAGGCCTGTAAATATAGCAAGCGGACGCTTGCTTTTAATATCCCTGGTCTTCTTGCACCTAAAAAGATCACGAAATTCCTTACGTGCTCTACAGCTTACGTCATCTACTGTCTTACCTGCCCTTGTGGCCTTAATTATATTGGAAGCACCACCAATGCTGTCAAATTGAGAATCTTAGAGCACATGCGTGCTATTGCCAAAAAAGACACCACCTACCCTGTAGCGAGGCATTTTGAAAAGAAACATAACAGCAACAGGGATCTGTTAGCTTATTGTTGTCTCGACAGTGTAGCAGTGAACATCAGGGGTGGTGACCGCCTTCTCAAACTTAGAAGGCTGGAGTCGAGATACATCATCGACCTGCAGAGTAAATACCCCAAAGGTCTTAATATGCATGAAGAGCTTTCGGTACATTTGGGTTAATCTGCATGTATCTATGATGAATTCTTATGTTGGCACATACACTGTATTCTCAATTTGTTACCATAGTCCACTTATGTCATTTGCATTTCTGGTTTTTTGATGAAAATATGACTACTATTATTATTTAAATTTGTTCTTACTTCCTATATTTTTTGGTTATTTTTTCCTATGCAGGTGTGTACATAGGCCCATACAGGGCTAGATTTAGGCTTGACCTATTTTTCTATGTGTTTAGGGTGTGCCCCTTGGGGATCATATGTTTCCGTGCCATGCTGCTAGATTATGTTGAATACATTGATTCGCGGCTTATGTATAGATGCATTTATGTATGTACATGTGGTTACCGGTTCTTGTATCTCGGAATGTATATTTACTAACACCCGCATTTATTGTACAATTCACCTGTTCATTTGATATGCCCATTCTGGGCGTTATCACGAAAGAAGGACTCACTATGCCCATTTTGGGCTCGATTAACTATGCACCCCTCTGACATGCATTAGAGGTGCAGTATTTCATGTATATATGTATATAGATTGTATATTTATTTCTCATTTGTACACAATTGGATCAATACGTACCTTTCAAATATGGCGGTTTCATTTGTAACCATGTACATAGTCCTTCTTTTCTTACCATTGTAATAGCGGAAGTAAGAGTTTTTTCTGATTTATAATGAGTTGTTACGCCTTGTCCCTTTGCATATCTTGACAAAGCCCTCTGGCGAAACGCGTCGTATGCTGTAGGTTCCCTCATTAAATCTATGCGGAACCACCCCCTGTGTGTGCTGCTTTCTTTACGAATTAAGGATTCGTGGATTGTTTGTAGCTGTTATATATATATATATATATATATATATATAGGGAAGGGGTAAAACTGGATATACTCTACAAATCACATAGGAATGGAAAAGAACAAAGCGGACTACTGCATGTTCAAGTGATTAGAGTTATCTCTATATACATAGGGAAGGGATACACATGGATATACTCTAAAAGTCACATTGAGACTAGACATTAGAGTTATCTCTATATACATAGGAAGGGATATGATCGGAAATACTCTAATGGTCACATAGGAGTGGTAGAAAATACAAAGATCTACTGCATACACTAGTGATTAGAGTTCTCTCTATATACATAGGGAGGGGATATGACTGAATAATCTCTAAATCACATAGGAATGGTATATGGTGCCAGGTCTAAAGCAAATACCATTAATTAGAGTTATTACAATAAGTCAAAGAGCAGAGTTCCATAAGTGTGGATGCTGTCACAGCACAAAGGGAGGGTGGGAGGGACGCAAGGGTATGGAGAGAAGGGGAAGCACAAAAGGGAGGAAACATTTGAGGATCATCCACGGGGAAAAGGGTTAAGGCCGAGGGCATGGTATAACCCGTGGATTGGATCAGTGGGCAAGTCGGAGGTGTGACAGTGAGCAAAATATCCCAATTTGTACTATTTATTTCCCATTTCACTAACCGGTTACAGCTTATTACGTTATTTAATTTAACCAATGGATACACATGTTTATTTAAGGTTAATATGAGTTATTGACATTAAAATACATTCACAAAGTGGGATATGTTTCCAATCACAGAATGTCCCAAATATCCTTAAAAGTGGAATTGCAAGCCATTTCTGTCCCAGCCATGGAGTTTGTCATCAGCAGTTCTCCCTTTTTCCACAAGAGCAGTTCCTGTTTGAATGGCAAAATATCCTTTTTTGCTAATATTTTCCACCTAATTATGGCTCTGCCATATTTGCCACATAATACATCATATGCTGCATAATCTGACAATTTTAACTAGTAAATTGTTTGTAGCTCAAACAGATCAAAAGTTCCTAAAACATGTGACCTGTGCTGCTGTGAAGTGGAGGGCCCTTTACAAAAGGTGGTATGGTCACCTTTCTCACTGCTACAGTTGTATGTTCCATTGGTACTAATGAGGAAAAATCTTTGCAGACTGTTAGCATGTGTAAAAATGTCAAAATAATAAAGTATCAGAAAATGTACAGCACCACTAATACCAGTGTAGGGTGTCAGCATTTTACATCACACATATTACACAGAGACAATCAATCATACATGTGTATATCACTGTATAGGAAATGTTACATACAACAAAGGACTACAAGGTGAAGGAGTCACATGACAATCATACTAGTAGGCAGCATAGTGTAATAGTGATTGGGCTGGAGAAGCACAAAATCAGAATTTAAAATGTAATACCACGGTTTGTGGTTCTCTTTAATAATCAGAATTGATTTCTACCCAAATTAACCCTTTTTCTGCAACTTTAGGATAATCACAGACTGGGGAAAAACAATGCTCTAAATTATAACTTGCAGTTTGCATGCAGCTCTCACATGACAGTTCATAGCTCACTGTTCTATGTTAGGATTTTAACTTATTAACTGCAATTAACAATAGGGTTTCTCTGACAAAAGCAGTAACCCACTGACCTATTTACATTATGTGCACTTTATGACCTGCATGGTCCATGTTCTTAGCAGCAGGCACATTAATCCTCTGCACTTCCTTTCCAGGAGTCAAAATGTCTACTAGACAAACACAAGCTCTCTCTACTAAGAACATTAATCACTGGAGTTATCATTAAATTTTTATTGTTGCCGAAAATTGCTGGAGGCCAGGAAGGAGACAGCAAGTGCTTTTAAAACCATATTATACTTGCAAACACAACGACCCCACCTGAAGTCAGCGCCAGCCGCGGTCCATGCAGGTAACAGCAGTGGGCCCGGGTTAGGGGTTTTTTTTTGAGGGATGATGCAGAGGGAAAATGAATTATTTAATTTCCCCTCTGCATCGTCCCTCGAAATCCTCCCTTACCCAACCCCCCTGTCCAACATATATTTGCTGCCCGGACCGCAGCTAGTCACCACCTGGTGCGGTCGCAGTACCCTAGAGCCACCCTCCTCAAGGGTCCTGTGACCTCAGTGACAGAGTCACTGTCACTCTATGGTGTGCTGATTCATAGGCCTGCAGGCAAGACTAGAGGTGAACTTCAGAATGAATTGTAGCGGACAGGCCTTCAAGGTTAACCCACACTTGCCACTGCTAGGGTCAACCTGCTGGTGCTAAGACACCAGGGCTTTTAAGATCTTGCGGGTCTTCCACGGTCTAGCATGGAAATGTGCTCCCTCAGGGGGAGTGGTCTGGTGGACTGTTCATTAAGCTGAACCTGGTTTCCCGGTTCCAAATTCAGCAGCTCTGACCATAGTGCCCCATCCCCCCCATCCCCCCCCTCCCCCCACTGAACACCGTACTGCCCCACTGAGAGACACTTGCACTGCACTGACCCGCTGTAAATACCTGGATGTGACTCAATTCAAATTATGCACTAGACTAGAGCAATATGCTGCCTAAAGAAAGAAGAAAAATTAGCATCCTAGAAAAATGCAAACACTCAGACTGCAAGATTAAGTAAAGCATGTGAAATGTAAGCAGGAACAACATGGCTACCTATTTCTTTTTACACTCATTTACAAATTAGTGAGTGCTTTTGCCTGAACAGTTAAGGCTATGACTACAATACCCATTGCTTATATCCTTGCAAAACGTAAGCAGTATGGTTTAAAAAGTCCACATTTGTGAATTCAGAGCTGCGGTATGCATTTTGTTTTCCAATTCACCCATCAAGCAGGTATTTCAGTACCTCTAGGAATAGTGCACTTTCCCACCCAGGGAAAACAAGGTTGCCCAACCAGAGATGAGAAAACAAAAGTAGTGCTTCACTGGCAAACACTGTAAAGTGGCGCTAATGTGTTTTGGTGTGAATAAATCAATAAATCTGGCCACCTTGTAGCCACTCGGTCTTGCTTTAGTAAGTTATTTTTCATATTTTGAATGTTTCATTTCCCTCCACCCCGAGGCTGCACTGAAAAATTGAAAAATGTCAAAAAAAAGACTACGTTTCTAGCAAAAGTAATTCTTTTTTGGATCCATTTCACAGGGGAGCAAATAAACGAAAAGAGTTAAGAGAAGGTAATACCTGTTTCTTGAAGTCTCGGTTTTCACTAAATGAGGAGCGAGACAGAAAGAGAGGGAAGAGGGAGAATTAAGAGGGTGTGGGGGGCAGCTGCCAGCGGCAGGAGAACTGGGCACTGTCCTTGTCCTCTCTGGGCACGAAGGAAAAGACAGTCCTTTTCCTTCTCTCCTTCCGCTCATCCCCAAAAGCTGAGCCTTAACTATCGGCCTTGGCGATTTCTTCCGTCCGGGAGGCATGTTTAAAATAAGAAAGTAGGGGAACGGACTCTGAAATTAAAGAAGTAGGGGCACGCCGTGCCCTGCCGATCCCGCCCACTGGCTAAACTGCATGCAAGAAGGCCATGGTACGAATGCAATAATAGGAAATGGTAAGACCATATCTATGAGAAGAGAGTATGCACTTAGGCAGTAAACAAGAGTGGAGTCAATGGTTAACTCCTGCATCAGGAGATGGGGATGTCGTGAGGATGCCAACACACCAAACCTTGCATCCTCTGCTCAGATGCACGAGCCACTGAAACACCTGCATGAAACACTGGCACAAAACCTCGAGCTGCTTTGCATAGCGCGGCAGACCAGTATAACAAAATAAGCAAGGGTACTGGACTCAAATTTATTTGAGCAAGCAAGTTACTGCATCAAAACAATGGCGGTGGCCTAAACCCAGACTAGAAGAAGTAGGGTTGTTTCCCTTAGAAAATGATTCACCCGACATGTGACAATTTAATGAAGCATTTTAAGTTCTCAAAAAGCATACTTGCTACTAGGGAAGAATAATCCAGTCAAATGGTGAAATTACTCTACGAGTGCTATTGCAGCAGAACGCCAGAGGTATCATCGTTGAAAAGGTTTGACCCCCTTGTGCGAGTGTTGATTGTACATGCTTCTCACTGACAATTAGATAAGGCAGTACATTTGCAATGAATGTGCAGATGCAAATTAAATCGAAGCATAAAACGGTGAAAATGAAAGGGAAAATGTACAGAGTGGTGGAGCAAGTTGCACTACCATAAACTAGTGAAACAATTGGGGCGTTCCCATTTAAAGCCTCCTTTTGAGTGCCCTATCATTGCACCTGGTAATTCTGCATCCCAAAGCTCCTGAAACAAAGTTGAAATGCACTCAAAGCTCCATAGAGGTCAAAGTTAAAGAGTAAATTAATTCATGAAGAAAGTAATGCTTGTCTACACAAACAATTAAGTCACTAAGAGCCAAAGTACAGAGAGACAAGAGGGAAACCTAACTGGCTAGGTCAAAGGGTTCGATTCGGCCAGAAAATACATAAAGATTAAAATGAAAGTAAGAAAACAATGATAGAGCAGCAGCGGATGAGCCTTCCATCTTTGGTTGCGTGTAACTTTGTTTTAGGACTGCTTTAGAGTTCAGCGAAGGGGATACTCCATCACAAACATGATGGAAATCCTGTGCACCGTAATACAAGTGCCATACAACATAATGTGTCTCTAAGAGGAAGGGAAGGAAATCCATCAGGTTTGTAACGCAGTGTCCAGTCTGCCAAACTCTAAACCAGGCCCTTAGCCTGCCCCCAAATTTTCAGCCCATTAAAATGTATTGTCTCATTTAGCATGCAAACTACAGAGTCGTAAAACTTCATGCAGTATGTTCAGAGGTAAGCTCTCATTCTGACTGATGGTCTAGGAGTCAGTCGTTGGCTGGTAGCCAACTCCATCTGTGCACAAATCTGGCAGGACTTTCTCTTGCAGAGAGAGTAACTCGCTTTAGAAGTAGAATAGTCCAGGTGCAACAAGGACATTTAGCCTGTGGTGCCAGATGTAGGCTTTACAGAGCCCAAGTCTGAGGTCAAGGTCACTGAGAAGCAATCATCCACCCTATCCCAAGAGTCACTGTTTGGGATAGACTCCGGGAACATTTCTGGCATCCACGTTCTGCGCTAAGTGGGAAAGTTTGAGTTTAACAAGAAGTCATGGTCTAGGACTGTTCTTGCACCACCAAGCTCCTTCTACTTGGAGAAGAGATACAGAGAAAAGACCAGCCAGCATGTGACGGATGTATATTTGACACTATAAACCAAATGGCGTAAAAACACATTCCAAATAACTGACTTGAGAGAAGATAATACAGAAAAGAAATACTTGCAGCAAAGTGGGTTCAGTTGATGACAGCTTGAGGATCCCCTCAGAGAAATACATTTTAGGAAAATAAATATAAAGTATTAAGGTGATTACAGATTGGGACGTAGTACCCAAAGAGCAACATAACTGCATAGTTATAAATTAAGGAATAGAAATAATAATGTAACTTGCTTTTCCAAATGCATTGCTCAAACTATTGTATTGTATTGTAATTGCATTTATATAGCGCTTACTATGAATAGAAGGGACTGAATCATCACAGACTCAAAGCCAGGACAAGATAGCACTTGGGTGGCTCAAGCCACCGTTTGACAATTTTATGTTTTGACACTGAATACAGCTGACAGTCTAATCATACATGGTCGATGCTGGAGATGGAGTGGAGCCGAGCCACATGAACTTGAACCATCACAGTGGTAAGCAGGTGACCCAAGGTAGGTCAGCACTGTAGGGCTTCTCCTCAAAGTGGCTGGGAAAAGGCATAGGTGAGACCTTACTTCCAAGTCTAGGTGGGCAAGTGCCTTAGAAATCGTTTCCATCCACAATTCTGATCTCTCAAAGATTGTATGGTGACCCAACCATTGGTGGACCCATGATCAGCACAGGAGTGTCCGCAGGAAGTGGCTGATACAACTGCACTCTTTTCCATATGTTAGTGTGGAATGGTTCACTATCCCCCCCATATGCCACAATTGAGAATGAAAGTGAACCCCCAATGCCACTAGATAATTTGTTGCTGCTTCTATTGCATAGAATTAAGTTGTGCACACCCTGCTTCAGGCATCCTATCCCAATCTTGGAAATACTTGTGAATGCCAATTGTGTTTTGCGCTCCATTAACTTCGTGAGATGGTGTGTACCAGACACCAACATGTATATAATGACATGTGAATATCTAGTTTGTCAAAGCATGCAGTTCTACATAATTCAGTCTTCCCCAGAGGCAGAAGGAGCAGACTGACTCAGCCCGCTAGATCACATTCTCAACATAAAAGCCAAGGATATATTTCTGCTTCCATGGGCTTTGTTGGTGTAGTGTTGCTCGAGATCCTATGCACAACAAGCCCACTGCTCTGCTCACTGTCACTGGATATGTATTGTCACTGCATAGGATTTAAAATCAGTTTGAGGTTTCCTAGTATAGGATGTATACAGGCTATTTTTCTTCTGGGCACAGTGAAACAGAATTTCAGTTGTGGCAAAAAACAAGTTTCCCCTTTCTAACAATATTGCAGGCAATACACTTTTCCATAAGCTTAGAAATTCCTCAGAACTGTTTCTTAAATTCTGAAGTTTTAAATCAAAATTGTGGGAAAAAAGTATTTATTTGTTACTTGGGAGCTGCAGGAGGAGATTTTCCTAAAATGACTGTACGTATTTAAAGTTCTAACCTTAGCAGACCTCTGGCTAACAAGGGGCTGTTGTGCAGTTTCTGGTTAGTAAAATAATTTTTAACCAGTTGGGAATGAAAAGTCTGAAAAGAGCAATACTAAAGATGAACAAGAACAGAGGGCAAAACATGGAAAAAGTATAGCTATAAAATGTCTTCCTAGAGGAAGTGCTTTGCCATATGTTTCTGATGGAGAGAATAGGTGCCTCTACTTTGTTTCTCTGTATTAAATGACAACTGTGCTAGTCTGATAAATCACACGTAAGGCAATAAGGTGCACAGAGACTACCCACGATCTATCAGTTATTACCAGAAAGGCTTTTTGAAAATAAAGAAAAAATGTGATATCCAAAACCGGGCACACTGGGCTTTTTTGTACCCTTTCTGGTAAAAGGACGTTGCTGACTAAGGCAGAAACTAAATAAGTTATTTTGTTTCTCTTCAGTCCTGAATCAGCAGCATGGTGTTAGCTCAGAACATGCAGCACACTGAGCTGTCTTAGGGAGATACATGCTTTTACCGAGCTGAGCCCCCCACCCTTTCTTGTATGTAAGGCAGGACCCAGCCCGGTGTGCGGATAAAAAACTGCAGGACCGATGCAGAAAGAACGACTAAGAGAAGATTCGCGTCTCAACGCGCCTCCACTGTCAACGCCTGCATTAGTGTTCAATGGACCATATTAACCAAAAGCATCCAAGCTTTGAGTGTGCTTTCACACAGCCACGTCATCAACACTTGTCGAGTGGATGGATGGATGGACACAGGCCAAAGGCACGCCGGCCTCATGGGAACGCACACAGTGCACTCCAACCACTCGAGCACGGATATCCTTCTGCACACCCTCCGAATGGGTCATACCGGATATAGAAGCATAGTTTATCAGCAAAAGCTGAAGAGAGCATGTAAACACTCCAAGACAAAGAGCAAAAAGAAATACAGCAACTCCTAAGTCGAAAAGGGGCATGGTGCAATTTTTATTCAAGCAAATATCTGAAACATGAAGCATATGTATACGTATTTGTGCGAGAAGCTAATTTGGCAAACCCCACAAAAATATATTTTTTGCATCACATTTCAAACCCAGCAGTGCTAGTTGCAGGCACATATTTGTGGTCTACTAGCTTTGCCAATGCTGTGCACCATCGGCAAAAAGCATAGGGGGGCGAAATTTGACATGAGGTTATGATACTAGTCCGTATTGGTTGAAAAAGCAAGCAAGCAAATGAGAAAACAATACAGCCAACCAATGGTAAGCAATGGACGAACTAAGCCCAATGAATGTTAAGTATAGTCCATAAAAGGCTTTTGCCTACAAGACACCTATAGGCTGCTTGGGAGGCAAAATCTCAATCTCATGAGATATGAAAATACGAGCGAGAATTTTCATTTAAGGCCCCATGTCTGGCTTACTTTACCAGAACCATTCAAGATCCTAGGAATAATACAATACTTCCTCTGCTAAAGCTCTTCACTTCACCAAATACGTCGGGGGTAATGAAAATAGCATTATAATGGCTTCAGATTATATATGTGTATGCAGCCCAGTGGGCATATTATAAACTCCAATTGGCAAGGAGCTACTGCAAAAAACAAAATAGAGTAGTTACGAGTTATCCAACAGAAAACAAATGTGAAAACACTGCAGAAAAAGTAAGCTAAATAAAAGACAAAAAAAATTAATTCGACCGGACACGAAGGATGAGTAAAGCCTATAGATCTGGCATGTGTGTTCAGTAATAAATAAGCCACAGCAATTTGCTTTGTCAAAGCTGGCAGGCATGCTTAATTTGTAATTACACCAAAACTAATGCTCCGTAACTAGGCAACACAAAGATTACGCCACCGGTTTCACTGGACTTCCTGTTCAATTTCCAAGAAACGAATTTCACAGGCTCATCTCGTGCTATCCACGATAAACTGAGTAGCTGCCACAGGGGTCGTTATTTTCCTGCATTATCCCAAATATGCAGAATAATAAATACATAACATAAAACTCCATTATGGGGCTAGAAATTAGGTTGCCAACATTTTCTACATATGAACCCGAATGGAAATACTGCCAAGGCCACCTGTGAAGTACTCCAGCTCGCCACCAGGAAGAGGTCACTGACACCCCTGCAGGCTTTACCGGATGCAGTAGTTCGGTATTGTTTCCAGGTGGGTCCAGAGAGGCTGAAGTACCCAATCGACTTTAACACCAAGGATGCACTGAAGCTTTGTTTTGCTGCGTGGCCCTCTGCTCTTGCCGTAGCTCACTTTTTTCAGCCTTGCATAAACAGACGCTTTATTTGCACAGGACGCACATTACATGAATAAATGGAACACAATGCTCTAAAGAAAATGTTCTTAATCTTCAGAGACGTGAATTAGGTCAGTACATTCTGAAGTCTTGCAGACCCTCCTTCTGCGCCACACCCAATTGCATTCCCAGAGAAAAAGCACAAGGGCGCAGTAGGTAAAGTATTATGTTTCTAGGGAAACGGCCACTACAACGAGGCCGTTTCAACGAAAAATGTAACCACGCATGCATTACAACGCATGCGTGGTTACAACGACAGCCTTTACCACGCATACTTTTACTACGAGGTACGTAGTAAAGGCATGTGTGGTAAAAGGGTACATATAAAAAAAAGGGGGGTTGAGGGGGGCTTCCCCCCCCCCCAAAAAACACTCACCTTTAGGCGTGATGTGCAGGCAATCGGCATCGCAGAGGAAGGAAACGGCCGTTTTTTTTTTTTTTACTTATGACGTCACCACGATAAAATACGTGGAAAAAGATAGTCGTGTAAATAGTATTCCGTTGTAACGCATGCGTGGTAAAGGCATGCGTTACAACGGAGTTCTTTGAAAAAACATACAACCCTGTTTCTATAGTGTACCTTCAATGCCGTAAGCCCCTTTTAGAAGGTCTTAAAAACGGATTCATAGAAATCACAAAAAGCTGCACTGCGAACCCCAAAAAGGCAAGCGCTACTAAATCTTGCACTAATTTATTAGGGGCATATTCCTCTTAAAAGGTTATCTAAGTTCTATTTGGGTCTAGGAAGGGGCTGAACGGCCAACACTGGATGCACACATCCTGCAGTTCCGAGAGCGCTGGTGGGCGCAAACCATGGCTATACAACCATCCACTCACAGTCCGCCCTAATAGAAGGACTTGCTCTGTAGAGCGGTAAAGCGTTCAAGGGACACCTCTAATCCTCTGGAGTATTTGAGGAACATAACATCCTTTTTCAATGATGTCCAACAAGCTCACACCAGAAACTAGTGACCTCTTTCTTCAGAAGAATAATCAAGAATCCACTCCCTGTTTATAATCGATTAATGGTAAAGCCACTATTGGGCAGTCGGCTAATTCAGGAGCTTTATGGTATACTCTGGGGCCTATAAGACATCACCACATCGGAGCTACCACTTGTGTGCTGCAAAAAGTATGGTGGGCTCTATTAAGTATTAAAGCTAAACCAACTTGATTCAAAGGCTTTATTGATGACTCAAACCCCAACATAAGCATCACAGAGGTCTTTCTCCTACACCGTGCGGCTCCCAAGACCCTGCATAGCTTGTGTGACCTTATAAAATTCTTCAATTTAACAATATCGTCGCCGCCATCTTTTTAGCAAGATGACACTACATCTTTGGCACACCAAGAGGTAAGCTCGGGCTTGCTAATTATGGCTGAGACTTCTTGCAAACTAGAATCACCATGGACCCACACTTTATCCTGAAGGTTGGGGTTATTGAAGTGCATAATAACTTGATCATGCACCAGATTTCCACAATCCTTTTGTTAGGTCAGCCTGTTGCCTATCTTGGCAGATGCCCCAAAAATGCGTTGTCACCCCATCTAGGTCCTACAGATATATTCTTGCTTGAAACTCAAGGTGTGGGCTAGAGCATGGCATTGGAATTTAGCATCCCAAAAATTCTGGGCTCCCAGATACAGTGTTCCATGTACGAAGACCTTAGTTTTGAAATTAATTTAATCTTTTATTGGTAATCAATGCATGCTCTATAGGGAGACGTGCAGCCAAACTTTGCACAATTTGTAATTGTTGCAAAAGGGATTTTGATGACTGCAATGCATTGCCAAAGAGCAGACTGGACTGTAATAGTGTGGATTGAGATTCTCTTCTGGAAAAGGCAGCATATTTATTTTAGATTTAAAAAAAAAAACATTTTAGCTGCCCGAATCAAGTTTTAGTTGTGTTTGTTGCTTGGTTGTGAAGTGCTAAGATCTGAGTCAATTCAATGGAGTTCCCTATGTTACTCAGGAAATTTGCTGGGCTAGGGCATGTTTCCATTTCAGAGGTCCAGTAAGGCACATTAAACTTTTGAGGACTTTCGGGAACAAGCAGCATTTCAGTCTTTGATGGGTTGAACTTAAAAGAAGTTAAGCGATATCCAGTTTCTCGTATACCGTACCATAGGATATTTGCAATTTCCTGGTTCGACGAGGGGTACTGACCTAAAAAACTTTCTTCAGTTCAAACCCAAACTGTATCATCAACACACATGCAAAACGTCGAACCCAACACATGGAGAGCTAGTGCCAGTAGAAGGAAATAAATATTAAATAGTTGAGACAATATCAAGACATGTTGTACTCAAAAACATAGGAATTGTACACTTAGAAAAGAAGGATGCACTAGTCAGTTTGTGTTGCTTCATTAAAAAATAAAATGTTCAATTTCATGGCTGTGCCATAGATCCCAGTTCCATTATTCTGAAAATTAGTATGGGGTGGTCAGTGGTGTCAAAGGCAGCTAATAAATCGAGGAGGCAAAGGGCACCGATCTCTCCCTTACCCGTTTCTCTACTGAGACAATCAAAGACAGACACCACCTTTATCTCCATGCTACACCCAGTTCTGAACCCTGGGTGATGTAAATCCCACAGGTTAAGTGCTTCAACAAATGTAATCAATTGCGAGTAGACCCATTTTTCAATAAATGTTCCAAAACTTTCAATAACTTTTCCAAAAAACAAAACATAGGGTTGAGATGGAACTATAGTTACTCAACAGCTTAGGTTTTAGATTAGGTTTTTTCAATAAGGGTTTCACAACAGCATGCTTCCAAGTAAATTGAACTTTTCCATTCATCAAAATACAGTTTAATATAGGGAGTATAATTTCAGGATCTACAGAGATCGTTGCCTTGAGTATTTTTGCAGGTGCAGGGTCATTGGGTGATTCAGAAGTTCAGCAGGTGGAAAGTCTCTGCGACAGCTGTTGGAGAAACAGATTCAAACTATTGATGGGGGTGGGGTCAGCAGGATTTCTGCAATCAGGGAGATGTTATGGGAGAGCATAACAGTTCCTTACAAATCTTAGATATTTTTGTCTCAAAGCATGAGGCTACCTAGTTGCAACTGAACATCATACTGTGGAAAGGATCCCAAGTGTGATACAGGTTGCCTAGGTTTAGCTATAACTCTAAAGAGTACTGTAGCCAAATTTGGCGACTTCCTAGCTAAAACTAGAAATATATATTCTTTTCCCACTTCAATCTTTTCTTCATAACATTTGGCATATTCTGTATACTTTGCTTTGGTGGTCTCGTCGTAGTTTATTCACCTTTGTTATTCATATTGGCCTAGAATCAGCTTCATCTTAGCCAGGTCTGGAGTAAACCATCAATTATTTTGTGAGGAGTGTTTTAAAGTTTTTGTTAACTCCGGGAGTTTTTGTTAAATCCACTGCGCCATGGGAGCCACTCACAGCGGAGTTATGGTATGGCACCCCTGCCAAAGCACTCCCTCTCCCCTTTTTGGGAAAGGATCCAGTATGTAGGCCTTGGAGTCTCAGAGACCCCTCTGAGTGAGTCCACTGCGTAAAGGGAGCCTCCCGCAACAGAGCTAGAGAAGTGATACCACTTCCCCTGGGATCACAGCTTACTGGACTTTGGACGTTGCTTTGACTCGTCTACCGGTTTGTGTCCCCGTTGCCCTTCCCCCTCCTCCTTCCATGCTGTGTCCTTCAGCCTCCCCTTCTCTTTCCCGCCTTCATTATCTGTCTACTTCCCCAGCACCTACCCCCTCCCCTGAATCTTTCCCCTTCCCTGCTTTTCCCCTTACGTATTTGTGCTTTTTGTTCATCTCGACCTTACAAATAACTATGTTGCCATGCTCTATTAACTGTGTAACCTTTGTAACGATGTAACCTGAAACTATGATCTGATGTTCATGTAAAGTGCTATGATACCTCCAGGTCTAGCCAGCGCTATATAAAACCTGTAAAATAATAAATAAATAAATAAAAAGATATTTAAGAATCGTCTGTTGCAAAGATTACATCTGGGTCATTCTATTCTTTTACCAGATGATTTAAGTTGTTACAATCTTTCAGCAAGAAAACTAAAAAGTCAAGGTGCCATTTCCTTCTGTTTGTTTAATTTCACGATACTTATTTGTTGTTTTGTTCCCCACCTAATAGGAAGTGTAAAAGGAATAGCACAATGAGGGCTCCAGACTACTTCTAGTAGATCTTGTACCTTTTTTTAAAGGCGTCACAGGAAAAGACTGGGTTTAAAAGTGACTGGTTGTGTGTGCTGGCTTGTCCAAGAAGTCTAGGCCAAAATGTCTGAACTGGGGTGGCGGAGTGAGCTAAAGAACGGTGATGGATTAAACCCAGATCAGTTGACTGGGGGTGAGTGTTTGTATTGTCAACGCTCCGTCCATCATCACCTTTGGTTTTTCTTCAAAAGCAGACTATAGCCTCCTTGATTTGTACCTGGCTACATTGGATTCAGAGTTTGTGCGCCTGCAAGTATGGCCATGTCCTGGGGAAGTATGGCTGCCTGTAACCAGTGCATATTTGCAGATTGCCACTCTAGTCAATGCTGGGCAGCTTCTAAGGGGTATCCACCATTGCTGCATGCCTGATCTTTGATGCTCCTGGACAGACTACTTACATCATTTATAACAGCTGACTGTATCCAGTGCATGCCTGCAGGTCCTATGGAGTATTTACTCTGGTTACCCATTACAGTACACTCTGAGTCACTCGTCTGTCCCCTCCAAGGGGCTTTAAAAGGCATTGCTATTGTGTTGTTTCACCAGCACATTTCTGTGGATTTTTACGCCTCACTCTGGGATGGACTCAAATAATGTATGCCAGTTGCCGCCCATGGTTGCAGGGGCGGGAGGTCTTCAGTCCTTGGAGTACAGCTGAAGAAATGGTGGGCAACTGCCTCCGCTGGGTGCAAATGAAGGTGAAGACCGTAGCCACTGGATACAGGGCAGATTAAAGGAGGTGGGAATTTGAAGAGTCATCGAAGGAAGCAGCCCCTGAGTGCAATGGGGGGAATGACAGCAGCAGCCCCTGGGTACCGGTTGTGATTCTTTTGGAAAGCTCCTCAGAGCAGGTTGTAGGGTGGGGATTGAAGGCAGCAACCCTAGGTGCAAAAAAACGGGGCAGGAGAATTGAATGCGGTGACCCTGGGTGCAAAAAATAGGGAGTAATTTAAAGCAGCAACCCTGGGATGGGCGTCGAAGGCGGTAGTCTCTTGTTGCAGGGGAGTGGGTGAACCGGAGGCTGCAGCTCATGGGTGCAGGACGGGTACTGAAGGAAGCAACTATTAAAAGGGGGGGGGGTTGAAGGCAGCAGCCCCAGGGTGCAGGTGGAACAGGAAAGCAGCAGCCCCTGAGGGTAGGTGGGAGGAAGAAGTAAGACAGCAGCCACCTTTGTGCAAGGGGGAGGAAGAAGTAAGACAGCAGCCACCTTTGTGCAAGGGGGGGGGGGAAGAAGTAAGACAGCAGCCACCTTTGTGCAAGGGGGGAGGAAGAAGTAAGACAGCAGCCACCTTTGTGCAAGGGGGGAGGAAGAAGTAAGACAGCAGCCACCTTTGTGCAAGGGGGGAGGAAGAAGTAAGACAGCAGCCACCTTTGTGCAAGGGGGGAGGAAGAAGTAAGACAGCAGCCACCTTTGTGCAAGGGGGGAGGAAGAAGTAAGACAGCAGCCACCTTTGTGCAAGGGGGGAGGAAGAAGTAAGACAGCAGCCACCTTTGTGCAAGGGGGGAGGAAGAAGTAAGACAGCAGCCACCTTTGTGCAAGGGGGGAGGAAGAAGTAAGACAGCAGCCACCTTTGTGCAAGGGGGAGGAAGTAGTAAGACAGCAGCCACCTTTGTGCAAGGAGAAGGAAGTAGTAAGACAGCAGCCACCTTTGTGCAAGTGGGAGGAAGTAGTAAGACAGCAGCCACCTTTGTGCAAGGGGGAGGAAGTAGTAAGACAGCAGCCACCTTTGTGCAAGGGGAAGGAAGTAGGAAGGCATCAGCCACCTTGGTGCAAGGAGAAGGAAGTAGTAAGACAGCAGTCACCTTTGTGCAAGGAGAAGGAAGTAGTAAGACAGCAGTCACCTTTGTGCAAGAGGGGAGGAAGTAGGAAGGCAGCAGCCACCTTGGTGCAAGGAGAAGGAAGTAGTAAGACAGTAGTCACCTTTGTGCAAGGGGAAGGAAGTAGTAAGACAGCAGTCACCTTTGTGCAAGGGGAAGGAAGTAGTAAGCCAGCAGTCACCTTTGTGCAAGGGGGGACGAAGTAGGAAGTACCCCCTAGGTGCAAGAGGGTAAAGGTGGAAAGCAGCAGCTCCTTGAGATACAAGGGGGTATTCAAGTCAGCTGTGACAGAACGCAAAGAGGGCGGGGAAACAAGGTCGCAGTAGGTGGGCGCAAGGGAGTAAAGTATAATGGGGGCGTGTGAAGGCAGCAGCCTCCTGGGTGCATGATTGGAGTTTGGAAGGCAGGACCGCTGGGTGCAGGAGAGAGGTTGGAAGACTGCAGCCCTAAGGAAGCATGAGGGGCGTCCAACCTAGACCGCACCCACCTCCCCCGGGGCACAAACAGGGAGAGAAAGCAGTAGAACCCTGGGAGCAGAGAGAGTGCTGCAACCCCTGTGTGTATAGTATAGTGGGCAGGTTCACGAGACAGGGGTAAGAACAGGTAGGACCCTAGAGGGTGGGCTGTTTGGTGGAGGAGAGAAGATTTGTCAGGACCAATAAGTCTCATTTATTCTCATTTTCCCTTCGTGGTGCCTTTCTTATGGCCTCGTGATGATGACAGTAAAGAAGCATCTTACAATGCAGTAACTGCCTGGAGGGGGCGGCGTGCCCTGTCTGTGGTGGGCACCGGGGTCGTACCCCGCACACACCTCCTTACCTGCGGAAGTCGAAGGCCATGGCGCCCCCTCTCTCTTGCCGGGTCTACTCCGCCTCTACCCGGATTCCCCTCTTCAAGCCTGCCGGCTCCACAGTAACGCCGGATGTGACATCACGTAGAGACGCTCGGCTCCCAGCCATTGGCCGGCAGTGATGCGGCCCGGGTGATAACTTCCGGCACTGATTTAAAGAGACTGCGGGAGGTCCACGTGGGAGCAGCCCATAAGGTACTGACAGAAGTGGGCGTGTCTATGATCGGGCGAGTGCAGGACAGTTCGAAAACATGTGTTTAACTCTGTTCAATTACACTCGGAGTCGACATTTAAACAACTTGTACCCCGGAGTGCATTGGTCGAAAAATAAACGAACACTTTATTTTAGATCTCGGATTACCGCGTTTTCGCACACGAGTAATTAATTGAGCCCTGCTTTTATATTTCCATTGCCTTCTGGTGCTTGAATGCGCTACGTTATAAAATACAGGGCTACGAGTGAAGGGACATGCAGAAAAACCTAGGACTGAACGAGCCAAAATCTGCATCGTTGGTTTCTAACAACATATGTTCTTGTGTTCGTCGTGGGGTATCATCATTTTGCCTTTTTCTTAAACAACCCACATCTATTTGTCTACATGTAACGAAAGAGATGGGGTCTTTTATCTTTTGCAATACACAGACGACCGCCACTCTTCGCAAACCTATTTTTAATAATTGGTTTTATAATAAAGAGAAAACCGTGGTTGCAAGTCAAGTCCGCTGACATTTTGTAATTAGTTATAAGCAGCTTGTCTCTTTTGAAAGCGGCTGTAGTTCAGAATACAAAAAGCAAATAAGTTACCGTGAACAGCAGCTGTCCAAGAGAACAGTATGGGTTCCCTAAATATCTCTTTATTCAATGATAACTGCATTTTTGGTAAAATCGTCCGCAGGAAAGAGGCAACAAGATGTGTATTCTTATACTATATAAATATTTGTTCAATTCTTCTAATTTGTCTTTCTTTTACACTGAGTGCTGCCCATTGCAGCAGGCATTATTTGCTGTAACTGACAACAATGGCCTTTTCTTATTACAGATGAGTAGTGATGTTACATATTTTATAGAATATCATAAGAAAATTAGAGGGCAGTTTTTATTAAGTTATTTCAGACTTCCAAATATAATAAACGATTGAATCTTCAACTCAAACTGTGTTTGAAATAGTGGGCTCTGGAATCCTGGACTCTCCAGTGTTTAAAAGGTAAGCCAAAGTCCATTGTCCTGTGTATCACATTTATGTGTGAAATATTTACTAAGTGTCAAAGTTCAAGCTAATTTTATTGTTTTAGTTCATTAAAACAATAACCATTTTACAAAAGAATACTTATTCCTTACATTTCAATACAATTTATTGTAAAGAACTTTCATCGAATCATACAACTTGTACTTGTTAGGCAATTTTTTTTTTTAACAGAAGTACAAGAGAGACAGGGTTTAAACTAATTGCCAAGTCGGAAATGGTTAAAACAAAGAAGGCAAAGAGTCCAATTTATCACATCTGTGCAAAGTAAGTAAATTGTTGTATATTTATACTTACTTCAATATGACTACTTGGTGTCTGTAGTCCTTTCTTAGTGTTCTTATCTTACCAGTCTCCCTTACTACCTAAGTGTGTTCTATCTGTGTTGTGGGATTCCAGCCTTGGCAGTTGATGTCATGATCTTCATCATCATTCTCATCTTGATCTTGATTCTCTGATTCTCTTCCTTTGTGTTCTGGAAGTTCACGAGGTCACTGACCGCCTACGTGTTATATGTTTTCTTCTTCATGTTTCTCCATGCTTTAACTCTTACTATGTGTATGAGTCTTTCATTCGTGTTTTGTCTGTAAGGGGAGAAGATGTGTTGTATATTTATACTTACTTCAATATGACTACTTGGTGTCTGTAGTCCTTTCTTAGTGTTCTTATCTTACCAGTCTCCCATACCACCTAAGTGTGTTCTATCTGTGTTGTGAGATTCCAGCCTTGGCAGTTGATGGTCTGGTCAGCTGTGAGGTTTACTGCTCTGCTGTCTTATCTTGTGTAACTTAATAAACCTATCTTAATATCCTGAAGACGTGTCCTGCTGCCTACCTAATCTATTTACAACATAAACATTATAAATATGGAAGCTACCAGGCACTTACTTCAGATCATTCAACTTATTCTTATTGTGCCAATATTTTAGAATTTATCAGGTATACAAGAATGAAATGAAATGAAAGGAAAAGCGTTTTTATTGAGCGCAGCAGCTGCCCTGAGGCGTCCAGGCGCTATAACTGGAACAGAGTCTTCCAAGTAGAAGAGCCGGGGAAGGTGAGAGTTAGTGGAACAAAAAAGTTTTGAGCTGCTTACGAAAGCTCAACAGATTGGAATTGCTTCTAAGGAGGTAGGGAAGGGCATTCCAGAGATTGGACGCATTGTAAACAAAAGAGCGGCCTCCTGCTCTAGCTCTCCGAATCCTAGGGACTTTAGCCAAAAAGGCATTAGATGAGCGGAGCGATTGCCGTCTTGATTGGTGCCTTGAACAAAGTTGTTGCTTCAATTTATCACATATATGTGCAAAAATAAACAAGCATTATCTTTTTTGAAACTTACCAATCAGTCTATCTGATTAATCTATTATATATTTCCTATCATGAGGCGAGATCTTATTTTATACGTCATATCGCTATACATGCTAAAAATACAGTTTGGATTGCATTCAGGATATGCTCATAATCTAATTGATTGAAGATAATCAAGGAAGAGTTTTGTACTTCCTATGGGTACATTATGAATATGAGTAAGATCAAAAGTCCTGGTGACTAAGGCTTGAATCCACCTTCACTTTGTCATAGTTGAGAAGTGAACTACTATGGTGGAATTACCTGACACCAAGTTCTTGAGACAGGCTATTTTCAGGAACTTAAAAAATTTGCAAATTATTTGTGGGTCGTCAGGTTTGAAGCAAGTGATTATGGCTTCCCTACGTGTTCAAATGTTTTGTCACTGAAACTGATCTTTAAATGTTGTAGCTGGAGCATGTGCAGGCATGGACAGATGCAAATCAAATGAATATAGTCCTCTTTGTCATTGCAGTGCTTGCAGAGTGTTGGACCAGTGCATTTTCATGCTCATCTAATAGCTAAGGCAGGTATGTTATCCATGCTTAAAGATAAAATTATATGCTTTATGAGTGTCGAGAATAGAATTGACATATATAAAGCGGAGGAAAGAGTATTGACTCATTGTCAGTGAAACTGCTCTCCCACCCTCACAGCTCCACCATTAAGTGAGGCCCTGACAAGCCCTTGCACTCCATAGTGATAGGTGTTCGAGGCCCTCCTCCACCCATAGGTTATTCCTGCACCTCATCCCTGGTGGCCCAGTGGACCTCTGACTCATTCTCTTGCTCCTCTTTCTGCCCCCTTCACTCTCTCCTTTCTGCTCCGTTTGCACCCTCTGCTTTCTGCTCAATTTTTCACCCTTTCCTCTCTGCTCTCCTTTCACCCTCTGCTTTCTGCTCCGTTTTCACCCTCTGCTTTCTGCACCATTTTCACCCTTTCCTTTCTGCTCTGTTTTTACCCTTTACTTTCTGCTCCGTTTTCACCCTTTGCTTTCTGCTCCACTTTCACCCTTTTAGCTTTTCACCCCTTCACTCTTTACAGCAGTTCTCTTCTGCTTTCTGCTCGATTTTCACCCTTTTAGCTTTTCACCCCTTCATTCTTTACAGCAGTTCTCTTCTGATTTTTGCTCCATTTTCACCCTTTCAGCTTTTTACCCCTTCACTCTTTATAGAAGTTCTCTTCTGATCCGCTTTCACCCTTTTAGCTTTTCACCCCTTCACTCTTTATAGCAGTTCTCTTCTGCTTTCTGTTCCATTTCACCCCTTATTCTTATCATCCCCTTACTCTTATCATCCCCTTACTCTTTATATCTTTTCCTTTACTTTTTTCACCCTCGTTGCTCTTTCATTTTTGTCCTTCTTTTGCTTGCTTCCTCCATTTTTCCCACCGCTGCTGCCCCCGCAGCCCCTCCCCCATGCAACCAGCCCGAGCCAGTTCTCCTCCCCGCTTCTGCCTCCCAGCTGTCCAGCCCTCCGCGACCCTACTTAATGGTGGCCGCGTGCAGCGGGCGTGCCACTTGGCGTGCCAAAGCCAAGGCCATCTGTGACCAGCTCCAGGAACCCTTGACCTTCGCACCGCCAAAGCTACAACCCAGTGGCACTCCCCACATTTAACCCAGGCCGTAACATTAACTGCAAGCTAGCAACACCAGCCGACACCCATGGACCCTTCAGCGGTCACCGCTGCCAGCACACCTGCAGCACCACCAGGAACATGGAGCCAACACAACCCACCCGCAAGAACACACCCGAACCGAAGACTCTGCAATGCATCCTCCTCAGCGTCAGATCACTCCACAAACACACCACAGAAATCTGGGACCTCCTCGACAGCACCACCCCAGACATATCGTTCTTCACCGAAACCAGGACCAGCACCACCTCGGGACCGGACATCACCATCGCCATTCCCCAAGGATACAAGATCTCCAGGAGGGACTGCCCCCACCCGCCTGGGAGGAGGAATCGCCGTCGTCCATAAATCCTCCCTCTGCCTGAGCACACTCCCCGATGAGCCCACAGACGTGATGGAACACCTTCACTTCAAGATACTGGCCAGCCCTACCACTACCCTCCAGGGAACCCTAATCTACTGACCCTCTGGACCCGCGGACCATTCGCCAACTCCATCACGGACATCATCTCCCCGCATGCCATTGCATCCACCAAGTACACCGTGCTGGGAGGCCTCAACTTCCACCTCAGCAACCAACTGGACCCACACCACATCCCTCCTGGACAACCTCCACAACATTGGATCCACCAGATCGTGACCGAACGTACGCACTCAGCAGGACACACCCTTGACCCCCTATTCACAACAGGAAACTCCATCATTGTCAGCCACACCACCAAACTCCCATGGACAGACCACCGATGCGTCGACTTCACCTTCAGAACATCCACCATCCAGAGACACCAGCACCTGCTCCCATGAAAAAACTGGACCAAAATCACTGACGACCAGCTCACCTCCTCACTCAGCATCTCCACCCCAACCATCTCGTAAGACGACGACCTAAACACCACAGCCCGAACCCTGCACCGATGGATCACCGACAGTGCCAATACCATAGCCCCCTCAAGTAAAACAACAACATTCACACCAAGAAAGCCAGATGGTTCACCACCGAATTTCGAGAATCGAGACGCAAGTGCTCCGCCTCGAAAAGGCCTGGAAGAACTCCAAATCTACAGAGACGCACAAGGACTTCAGAGCCGCCATCAAAGCCCACCACCAACTCATCTGACAAATTAGAAAAAAGCAATTGAAGACAGGCTCTCCACACATGCACACAACAGCCAAGAACTATTCAGCATCATCAAGGAGTACGTCCAACCCACCAGCGAGTCTACGGACATCCCTCCCTCACAAGACCTCTTCAACCAACTCAGCACCTTCTTAAACTTCAAAATCAAGAAAATCTACGTCAACTTCGATGAAGACATCCAACATACTGAACCCTCACCAACCACCGACACCCTGAAGCCAAGTATTGACAACTGGACAGCCCTCACCACCAAAGACACACTGAAGACAATGAAGTAAATCCACTCCGGGTCCCCCACGGACCCCTGCCCCCACCACATCTTCAACAGAGCCGCCAACACCATCGCACCCATGATCCGCCACACCATCAACTGCTCCCTGTCGAAAGTCTCATTACCCGACGACTGGAAAAATGCAGAGATCAACCCCTTCCTGAAGAAGCCCTCAGCGGACCCCACTGACCTCAAGAACTACAGACCCATCTCCCTACTCCCATTCCCAGCGAAAGTCATTGAAAAAGCCATCAACAGCCAACTCGCCACCTTCATCTAAGAGTACAACATCCTCGACTCCTCCCAATCCGGCTTCAGAAAAAACTACAGAAACAGCCCTCCTCGCCGCAACAGATGACATCCGCTCCCTACTGGACAGAGGAGAAACAGTAGCCCTCATCCTCCTCGACCTCTCAGCGTTGTTAGACACCGTCTCTTACCGCACCCTAATATGCAGACTCCACAACGCAGGGATCCGGGACAAGGCCCTCGACTGGATCCACTCCTTCCTCTCTGGCAGAACGCAGTGGGTCAGACTCCCCTCTTTCCTCTCGGCCCCTACACCAACCACCTGTGGAGTCCCCCAGGGGTCCTCCCTCATCGTCAGAACCTACGGACTTAACATTGTGCCATACGCAGACGACACCCAACTAATTTTCTCCTTATCCAACAAACTCAACACCGCCAGGCAGGGTCGAATTGGGATCACAATTTGGCCCGGGCACTGACGGAAAAAGTGGCCCACATTTAAGGGGCGTGGCTCACATTTAAGGGGCGTGGCCCACATTCAAGTGGCATGCCCTTTCGTAATACCAGTCGGGAGCCCCTGCTCCCGACTGGTATTACGGTGCTTCTGTCATTGCATCCAGATATGTAAAACAAGTAACATTACACCTACAAGCAGCCAGGACTATTGGCTTTGTCAATGGTTGTTAGTTGCATAAGAAAAATCAAACACCATTTGCACAGACAAGGAATGAAAGTAGGAGGATACTGTTCTTGTGCAGGACACAGGGCCAAGGTGACAATGGCCTACAGGCTGAGCAACTAATAAAAACAGCAAGGCCCCTTTCTGTCACAAAAGTATTCAAGCCCTCCAGCGCAGGAGCACCTGAATAGCAGCGAAGCCCCTGCTATTACTAACCTACTTAGCCCTCCCCAGACCTTCAGCTGAGGAGCACATGAACAGAGGTAAGGCCCCTGCAATTAGTAAATTAATCAGCCCTCCCCATCCCACCAGGCCTCAGGGCAATGTCCTGGCAGGGGAGCGCAAAACACAGCTGAAGGGCCATCCACGTTAGCCAGGGGGAGGCTGAGGTGAAGATGGTGCGAGATCCAAATATCACCTGCCCCCCACAGCCAGACCCATCCTTCCTCGCCTGCTATGCCCTGAATGTAAAGGGCCCTGGGTGAGGTGTTAAGACTAACACTGTTTCTGGGCTGTGTGGGCCCCAGGGGGCCCGAGGTGAAAATGGCTCAAAGGTCTGAGCAAAACCTGGCCCCCAGGGAGGCCGATTCTTGCAAACAATCAGGCCTCCCCATCCCACCCTCAGCGTGATTGCTTGGCAGGGTGAAGGAGAGGCCACAGCTGATGATTGCTGTAGGGCCCCACAGCGAGGCTGCTTTCATTTCTCTGTCTCCGTGCCCTCTGTGGGCAGGTTTTTTTCTCCCCTGTCGAAAAAACCGGCCCACAGAGGGCACGGAGACACCGGCCCTTCGGCCGATGCCCGAATGCCCGCATTGCCAATCCGCCCCTACCTCCAGACACAACTTTCAAGAAGTAATGGAAGCCGTGGCCAAATGGATGAAAAGGAGCTGCCTACAACTCAACTCCGACAATGCAGCAGTATTCATCATGGGCCCAAACCTGGAACAACACCTGGTGGCCCCCCGCCCTCGGAAGTCCACCCACCCCCACGGACCACGCACGCAGCCTTGGAATCATCCTGGACTCCGGTCTCAAAATGGACCACCAGATCAACTCCGTTGCATCCTCCTGCTTCCACACCCTCCGCCTCCTACGTAAGACCTTCAAATGGATCCCCCTCCAGCACAGAAAGACCGTCACTCATGCCCTCGTCACCAGCAGACTCGACTTCGGCAACGCACTCTACGCCGGAATAAACAAAAACCTCACCCGTAAGCTACAAAACATCTAGAACGTCGCCGTAAGACTGATCCTCAACCAGGCAAGACACTGCCACATCTCTCAGCACCTGTGCACACTCCACTGTCTCCCCATCGAGGCCAGAGTCACCTTCAAGACACTCACCCATGCACACATTGCCCTCCATGACACTGGACCAGCATTCCTGAACAACCAACGAAAATTCCACACACCTCGAAGGACTCAACGATCAGCCCAGCTCTCCTACAGCGTGGTCCCTCACACCAGAAAGACCAGATCAATAGGCCTCTCCTTCTTCCTCGCAGCCAGATCCTGGAACTCCCTTCCACTCCACCTCAGACAGACAACATCGCTCCCCATCTTCCAGAGAAACCTCAAAGCCTGGCTCTTCGACAGACCCCTCCTTGATGGATCACTTAACAAACGCTGATTGATTGATTGATTGTAATGCATTATTATCATCCATGCATGCGAGTGGAGCTACATTTACTTTTGTCCTCTAGCTAGGATATCAATTTTGTGGCTCTTCTGGCTCCCCTTTTGAGTGCATCGTATGGCATGCTTACCGTCCAAAGATCTGTGAGACTCAGTATCTTTATAGAGGTATACAGATATTTCTGATTTTCTGATTGTCAGTTGCTTTGAAGAGCTGACCATAAAACTTAATTTAGGGAGTCTTGAGAATGGCTGATCTTATACCAGTTTATTTTATCACTGCAGCTCTTCTGGCTATAACTTGTTTGGTAAGGTCTAATTCTTAGCAGATTTGAGCTGGGAATGCATTCTGTGGTAAATTAAACTCTCGCCTAAAAGTGTTGATCTGTATTTTATCCACTTTTTCTGCAGCCCAGCCTCTCATCGCCTTACTCGAGTAAGTGATTGTTGACAATAGCTTGGCAGTTACTGTTAAACGTGACTGAAATGATGGCCCATTTAGTTTTTTTACCAGAGTGATAAAGGCATAGATTAGAGCAGTCCCTTTTTAACTTGATGTATTGTTTTTGTTGCATAAATGTTCCTCTTGGGTCGAAGTATAGGCTCAGATAATTGGTTACAGATTCAATCTGAGTGCCTTTAACTGGAATTTTTCAGTGTAGCCCGGATGAGTGCAAAGCAACATTGTTTTGGTTTATGCCCCATTTACCTCCAGATAATTATTTTCATCATAGTAAGTGAGTACATTAAGCGATTTTTGTAGCCCACCTTAATTTAGCTGAATAGTACAATATAGTTTCCATACAATAGATGTGTGAGACTAAGGTGGATGAAAACGGGGAAGAGTTTTATTTTCCTGGCCCAAGGCGGGTGTGAAATCCACCATAAAGAGATTGAAAAGGTGACCCTCCAACACACAACCCTGTTTTAAGCCCTGATGTGGTGGTATCTTTCTAGATAATCTCGTGCCATCTACAATTTTTATTTGTACCCAGGTGTCCGAGTATGGCAAGTGAATTGACCCTAGCGGAGTGGCTGGAATGCCCCACTAGGGGAGGCTGGCTTAGTATTTGTTGCACACGTTTGTAAGTGTAGCACCCTGCACTATTCTAGACAGCCCTTATGGTGATTTTAGTGGTCTTAGACAACCATAGAAAGCTCTCTAAGTGGTAGCTGTGGACAGCAGCATTCAGGCTTGGTCCAGAACGAGTGTATAGCAACTTGTTTTACCAGTACTTAATCTTATAGTGTAGGTTAAGTGAAAAAGAACCACACAGTGTAGTTATATAAATATGTATTTATCATAACTACTCACAAACCTACCTGGAGATATAACCACATTACACACAATACGTTGATAAAAGAACACGTAAGTAGCACAAATACACAGTGGTCTCCAGGGGGAGACCAAACCATATACTAAAGTAATTCAATGCAAACCACGACCTAAGTCGAGACTGGACCCAGAAGATGTAGAAGAGCCAGGGACCCAAGGAACCACCCAAGGTAAGTGCCCAGGAACCCCACGGAGGCTGTGTGCAGAGTGGGAACACGACTGCGTGCTCAATACAAGTCAATGGGTAAGTCGCAGTTGCAGTTTTTAAGAAGAAGGACCCTGCCCAGAGGACTCTGAAGAAACCCTGTGGAAGATGGAAGGCTGGAGAGTCACCCCGCCCATGGATACCCCAGGAACCAGGATACCTACACCAGGGAAGCCAGGTGCATAGGTGCGAAGTGATGTTGGAAACCGTCATAGACCACAATGATGACTTCAGTGAAGATGCTGTTTGCGAAGAAGATGAAAGAGTCCGGTGGAACCCAAAGGTGGAGTTAAGATGAGAGGTACCTGCAAGCAGAGAGGACAGAGTGGAGGCCACTCAGGAGTGAGCAGGAGGCATGGAAGACGAATGTCCACCGATGTCGGAGATGCAGGAGAGTTGACGGTGCCATTGAAGTTGCAACTGTGCGGACCAGGCGATGCTGTGGAAGACCTGGAGCCATTCACAAGCTGTCCCACATTGGATGTCAAGAGCCAGGTGGTGGGTGTCCGTCAGGAGCACCAACAAGCCTTGGCAACGACAACAAACAAAGTCTGCAAAAAAAGGTGCGGTGTCAGGACCAGCAAGATCCAAGTGACTTACCACGCACAGGTAAGTCAGAGTAGACCCCAAGCAGGCAAGTGTGCCCATTGGAGCCAAAGAAGGCCCTCAAGAGTACCCACGGGCTGAAGGCACAGGAGTCGTAAGAGGACCTCAAGAAGCTCACCAAAGGATGAAGGCCACAGTGCAGAGGACGCTGTGCAGGCAAAGGTCTTGGTCACAGGAGATGCTTGAGGCTGGAGCTTCTTGGAGCCCGAAGATATCTGGTGAAGACAGTCACCAAGCCGTGGCAACGGCACGTCGACGCGGTGCACAAGGGTACTGCTCCAGCGGTTCAGACGAGGGATACTGGCTTCATTACAGGCCTTGATGGAGTTGCAGAATTACCACCTGTGTTGCTGAACCTTTCTGAGTCCGTAAGAGCTCTGGAACAGCAGACCGGTCAGCTTCGTTGCGATGCTTGCAGATGCAGGGAAGTAACTCCTTTACTTCAAGGGGTATTCCTTCGGTGTCTTGGATGTCCACAGGCCTGTAGAAGAACCTGTATGGAGCACAGGCACAGACGATGCAGAAGACTGGCAGGACGACGAGACCAGGAGCAGCAGGAGTCTTCCCCTTTACAGTCTCGGTTCCCAAAGCAAAGTTCAGCGAAGTCCCAAGTACCAAGACGGTTGAAGATTAAGTGGTTTTGGGGGGCGCTAGGTGGCGCCAAACCAAGATGGCCGCACTGTAGTGAGGCTCTCGCCAGATCGAGCCTTTGCTCTATCCTACTGACCATCCTGACCGGGAAAAGCTACCCAGTCTCCTCGCCAGTGTGTCTGCGCCGCTTCTCTGAACGCAGCGGTGCCAAGAACGTCGAAATCGCCCGACTGTAGGCGGAGATATTCATCGAGTTGCCTGGAAGCGGATCTGGAAGTCTGCCAGCGCACGGCCGTTCCAGGGCCGGCCCGCTGGGAAACTCCGGGGCTTTGCGGCCTCATCGGGACTGCAGCAGCAACTACTGATGGCACATATCAACGCCACCATTAACCCTGCGCCAGTGGTTTGCTGAGGGAGGACCTTCCTGTAATGACGACGAGCCCTCCATAATTGAGACGCGGCTTAAGAGCAAGTAAGGAAAGCCGATAACGATAAAACAAAAAAAGAGCGCGAAAGTTTGCAACCGTCGGCGAGCTGAACTGGCCAGGCAGTGGCAAGGCATAACGAACGGCGCTACACTCCACGCTAACAACACAGGCTGTGTCGTTGCCTTTGGAGCCTGGATTACAAGTTTCACAAGGCGCCTAGGGACATCCTGCACTGCAGCGAACGGCGGCCGCACATATCCGCTCCCCCATCATAACCTCCCCGCTGCCTGCACATTACCGTTAGCTGCCTGCGGCCGCCCCTGAGGCCGGAGGGTTCGACCATAGTGCTTGGGAGGCCCGGCGAGCATTTCTAAATAAAATAGCGGGACCCGCCCGCCCTCCTGCAGCGACCTCCCCGCCGCCCATTGCCCGCTGGCCACTACCTGGGTATTGGAGCCGCTCTGGCCCAGCGTTGTCCTCGGCTCCGGATCGCATGGACAGGGGGAGGCGGCGGACAACCAACGGATCACCCGCCTGCTTTGTTGAGATCACCTGCCTGATGAGCCGTGCCCCATCGGATAACTGTGCAGCTGCAGGGCCGTGACACACAAATAATACACACTCCAGCTGTCTGTCATCACATGGGACATATTGGCTGCAGGTAGGACAGTTGCCGGCAGCTACATCTATCTGCTACATAACGCCACCCTCATATGAGTTGACCCCTCCAATTGTGACGCTACTCCCCTGTGCACTCACCTGTTGCTGTCAGGGTAGGGGGGAACCTCATTGGGGCATCGGCGGGAGAGTCTCGTCAACAGCGACGCCACACAGGACAAGCGTGCCTGCACCTATCTCCGGCTCAAACTGAGGCTGGGGAAGACGAACAATCAGTCCTGCTGTGATCATTTGTTTATCGTGGGCCGCAGAAATACATCACGCCACAAGAGTCATCTCTGACCTGAACTGCACCCTTAGTGTCACTTTCAGGAAGGGTGTTACCCGCATTCCCAATCTGCCCCGTCTGATTCCGGGCGGCTGGACACTGAATCGCGTCACCTCACTCTGGCTGCTGCTGCCACATCGGCTCCGCGTACACCAAGACGCGACATGGGCCGGAATGACGCCAAACAAACTAAAATACCGTTTGAAACTAGGAAAAACCCCAGAAATGCACAGGATCCCGAGGGGAGCCCTACCGCCCGAGGACCTCCTGATGAGGACTGGAAAGCCTTGCTGCTGAACATGCAACAGAGTTTGACGAACATTGACTCCAAAATAGACACGATGAATACCCGCATGAACAGTGTGGTCACTAAGCTGGAACAACACGACACCAGACTTAAAGACGCGGAGGATAGAATTTCTGAACTGGAGGACGGTGCCACTTCTAACAGCAGGCAGGTGACCCAAATGGACAGGCTCCTTAAAATCATTGCGGAGAAGAACGAGGATTTAGAAGCAAGGTCCAGGCGCAACAACATCCGCGTCCTGGGCCTTGCGGAGTCCACCAACACGGGAAAAATGGAGGTGTTCATCGAAAATTTGGTCGTCGAACTCTTCGGCAAAGAATCGTTCTCCTCGCACTTAATAGTAGAGCGGGCCCACAGATCCTTGGCCGCACGCCCACCACCGGGTGCCCCACCGCGTCCCATCATTGCGAGGTTCCTCAATTACAGGGACCGAGATGCGGTGCTACGTCGCGCAAGAGAGATTGGCACCGTGGGTTACTGCAATACTACACTCTCATTTTTCCCAGACTTCACCCCGGCGGTGCAGGAGGCCAGGAGGAAATTCTCAGGTGTGAAAAAGAAGCTCCAGGATCAGGAGATGACGTACGCCATGCTGTATCCGGCAAAATTGAAAGTTTCTCACGGGGGCAAGCAACACTTCTTCCAAAATCCTCAACAGGTGGAGGACTTCCTCAAACAACACAGGAAAGACAAAACTAGAGAAGATTCTGCAATTCATCGCTCCCGATCCACATCGCCTATGAACCTGAAAAAATAGGACACAATCACTACGGCTGCTGCATTAACGATGGATGGTGACAAGCTAGACACCGACAATCTGGTGAGGTACAATTTAACACTGCTGATTAACCTGGTATATATAACTGGTAGGCTCGATCGCCCACCTCCGTCCCACGTAAAGAGTCCGGGTACATACCTGGCTCCAAGTGGGTGCGAGTAGGGAGGTGGATGGCAGGTTGGGTGCCCCTAGAGCGGACCCCCGATGGGCGAGCCCCAACACCTCCCTTCTGTTCGTAGAATGGAGGGATATGTGTCATTACTTTTGTTCTTAAGTTGGGGGGAGGGTGGAATAGTTGGGATTGGGCGGGTTCTGAATACCCGGCGAATTGGGGTTGCCGGAGTGGGAGGGAAAATGTTCCAACATGATGCATACATGACAGAACTGCTTATCGTTCACTCCAGATGTTGGACATGCCAAGAGGGTAGTTGGGGATCACGTCACATATTTGATGCCAACAGTTATACACACATGGTTGTTGCAGACCTTTGTTACATAATTTTTCTGTCAGAGATATGGGAGACGTAGCTGAACCGCAGTCAGCCTCGCAGTTCCTGGTAACCTCCTGGAATATACGTGGGTTAAATGACCCTAGGAAGAAGAGACAGATTCTGGGGTATCTGGACTGACATAAGATATCCATTGCTATGTTGCAGGAGACACATCTGATGCCAAGCGGATCCCCCTCATTCGCTTCCAAATGGGCAATGTGCAGGGTGTTCTCGTCCTACTCTAATTACTCTAGAGGTGTGGCAATTCTTGTGAGACGAGGGACACATTTCGCTCCGTCTGGAACTGAAGTGGACGCTGAGGGGCGTTATTGTATGATATGGGGGAAAGTACACACACACACAATACTGTTTGCATGTTACTATGGCCCTAACACAGATGACCCGACTGCCCTTCTCACCATGTGGGGGAAAATACAGGCCCTAGGAATAGCTCACGTGGTACTAGGGGGAGACTTTAACACGGCTCTCAAACCAGCACAGGACAGATCATGCCCACAAGCCTCTCACTACACGAATACTCAACGCTCACTATTGGAAATAGTGAATGAACACCGCCTGGTGGATACGTGGCGACACTTACATCCCACTGCCAAGCAGGGTACCCATCACTCTGCATTCCACTCCACATGGGCCCGTCTAGACTATATATTTGTTTCAGTAGGCCTGTCCCCATGGTTGACTAAGGCGAGTCACCTGGCGCGTACGTTTTCGGATCACTCTCCGGTCCTTCTTTCCCTACACATTCCCCTTACCATACCCCCTTTCCTAAACTGGCGCCTGAACCCCGCACATTTTACTGACACTGTCTTTACTGCGGAACTGGAACAAGAGATCACAGAGTTCTTTGACCGAAATATTAACTCAGTTTCTAGTCTCACTACGGTTTGGGAGGCCTTCAAAGTGACGATGAGGGGGAGTTGTATAGCTAAGGGTGGAGGAGTGCTCAAGGCATTGCGAGCAGACATACGCAAACTAGAACTAGAGCTCCACCAGCTAGAGCGAGAGATAGCTCGAGGAGACAGGGACCGCGTGGCTCATGCTCAGATATGGGAAAAACTGAACGAATACTCTGAAGTGGCGGAGAGGGAATGCAACTTTCTGGGTAAACCCTTCAAGGCTCGAGTATATGGCGAGGGAGACAGACCTGGTAAGGCACTGGCTACCGCAGTTAGAACCCCTAGGTATCAGAATTATGTCCCTACTTTACTAGACAAACATGGCACACCACAACGAGATCTCACGACACAGCTCCAAGTGTTAACTGAACACTACACCTCGCTGTACACCTCACATAGAACTGACGCACTCAACTTGCAGGACTATTTAGATGACACTGCTATTGCCTGGCTGGGACCGTCCCAGCAAAAATTTCTTCATCACGAGCTCGAACTCGATGAGATCAGAGATGCCATCATGTCCATGAAGTCTGGGAAGGCGCCGGGATCGGATGGCCTACCGATCGAATTTTATAAATCCTTTATACACGTGCTTGCACCCATACTGAAGCAAGTCTTTTACGCTGCGTTAGAGGAAGGCTCACTCCCTCTCACAATGCGAGAAGCACTGATAACATCTTTGCTAAAGCCGGGTAAACCACCAGAGCATTGCGACTCATTCCGGCCTCTCTCATTGTTAAATACAGACAGCAAGATCTTAGCTAAAGTTCTTGCTACCCGTCTCAACCTCCTTATGGAGCGGCTCGTTCTCCCAGATCAGGCAGGGTTCGTCCCGAACCGCGCCACATCTCATAATCTGCGTACTTTACAAGCAGTGCTGCAAGATATTAATCCCAAGTGTGAAGCGGCTGCTGTGTTCCTGGACGCCACAAAGGCGTTCGACTCGCTGGAATGGGATTATCTACTTACACTGCTCGAAAGGATGGGAGTCCCCTTTAATTTTTTAGACTGGATTCGGCTGTTATATTGTAAACCCCAAGCTACGGTGCTGCTCAACGGAGCCCGCTCTGCTCCATTTGAGATCCAAAGAGGTACCCGGCAGGGCTGCCCACTGTCACCGATACTATTCGCGATCGCCATCGAACCCCTAGCCGCTAAACTCCGACAACACCACAACCACCGCGCCCTCATTTACCCAGAGCGGCAACTACTGATCGCGTTATATGCAGATGACATGACCCTCTATGTAGACAAACCCCAAGACAATCTAAATCCCTTGTTACGCGAGATTACCAGATTCGGGGCAATAGCGGGGATACAGATAAACTGGGCAAAATCGGCTCTGTTCCCCTTGACGGATAAAACCACGGAGTTCCCTCTTGACTACCCCCTAGTATGGGAATCTGATGAAATAAAATACTTAGGAATCAGGATCACCAGAAATCGGGAGGCCCTTATCAGAGCAAATTATGGAACGGCGCTAGACAAACTGACGGACAACGTAACCAGGTGGATACACCTTCCATTATCTATGGCAGGCCGTATTTCCCTTATAAAAATGGTGGTCCTCCCCAAACTATTATATCTTTTTACTAACATACCTTATAGTCCTGGTTCATGCTTTTTCCGCGCCCTCAACTCTCAGACGTCGCGACTTATCTGGGGAGGCAAACAGGCCAGACTCAGTTTGAAGACCCTGAGGCTGCCTTACCAACAGGGAGGGTTTGAAGTCCCAGACTTCCGAAAATACTATGATTGTGCCCAAGGGCATTTCGCCTCGTACTGGCTCCACCCCCCTCCATTCATGGCCCACCTGGCAGTTGAAGATGGGTACATGAGACCAGAAAAACCTTCGGGGTACCTCTACACTACAGTCAGTATGACGGACAGAGACCCGACTACAGTGGACTGCACTGTCAGGGCCTGGAAGCGTATTGCAGAGCATATGGGAGTGCGACTCCTTTACTCACCCTTGATGGTGTTGGCAAACGATCCCAGAGTGAGTGTCGCCCGAGAAGAAATAGGACGTAAATTCCTTGCCAAACTCGCTATTTACACCTGGGGAGATCTTTACCTCCACGGTACTTTCCGCACAGCAGTACAGTTTTTTGGAGACAGTTCCCCCACAATGATGGATACTTTCCTTTATGTTCGCCTCCGACAAAACATTAAATCCGTCACACCTAATTTCCCGGATGAACCGGAACTTATGGCACCACTGCATTCTCTGCTACAAGCGGATGCCCCGAGACATGTGGTCTCTATGTTGTATAAACATGTTCAGGTAGCTCCATCTCCTCCCTCCCTCAGAGCCAGGCAAGATTGGGACGCTGATCTAAACGATCCTATGACAGACGAGCAATGGGAGATGAGCTGTTCTCACACTCACGCCGTAACAGGCAACGCTCGCCTCAGACTAATACACTATAGATTCCTGCACCGGCTCTACTTCACGCCTGCAAAATTACACCGTCTGGGTCTCAGGGGCGACGATCGTTGTCTCCGATGTGGCAAATCGGGAGCAGATTTCATGCATCTAGCATGGAAGTGCCGAGCAGTCGCCTCATACTGGCTGGAGGTGTTTGGTGCCATATCGGTAATGATCGGTATATCCATAGACCCTTGTCCTAAAATAGCCTTACTCGGACTCGCTAACCCGGCGATAAAAACACACTGCAAATTTGTTGCACTAAGCCTCCTCTTGGCTAAGCGACTGGTGGCGTGCAGATGGGGCAGGGGGCGGGCACCTAAATTTAAGGACTGGCTTAGTACTATGGCTACCTGGCAGGAACAACTACACAATTATGCTGACCTCTTACCACATAAGTCACGCCCCAAAGATCTATGGGGCCCCCTCACTTCATACCTGCTTCAGACACAAAATGATGAGCATTCCGATGGGGGGATAACGGAGGGATAAATGGTAGGAACCACACCCCTTCCCCCACACCTGGGCCTCACTCAACTTCACAACAAAACGATATACTACCCGCGCTCACCCTCTAAATGTCCTCCCCCTTCTGGCAACTGCATACCCTAGGACCTGCAATAGTGGACACACATCACACCGACTGTTACGCCCCTAAGCACGACCCGCCAAGAGCATTGAGGGAACGAATTGCGAGGCAGCTGGCATCCCCCTTTTGGTTATGTATCAGTACGGCTAGTCTCACTCAGAGAAATATTCACTGCAACACACCCATGGCAAGGCACAATATTATACTCTCTACATGCAAGAACAAGATATACCTTCCCTGAAATTGAGTTATGTCTGAAGACTGTGTACCGGCACTGCCGGAACTGCCCGGCATTACACACTGATATAGGATGACATACTCGCACTACACACTACAAGCTCCATCACGCCACTTACCCAGCGTGGTGGCTTCAACTGGGGAAGAAAAAGTACATAATATGTTGTAAAGTTGTTTTAAATGGTAAAAGTAACCTCACTGCTTTGTTGCTCACAAAATGCACTGTGATCGTGTAGGTATTATACACTCTCCTCTATGGCCCACGTCTAGGTACATCGCGGCCGGCCCGACTGGGTTGTAGGCGGCATGCTGTGTTAGCTATCTACCCCCGCTGGCAATACATGTACATCTTACTAAAGAACATTATAGCTGCCGGCCTACGGACATGGGTTGTAGGCATTGAGCTGTGTACCATGTGTTAATGACCAATAAAGGTTTTCAAAAAAAAAAAAAGATTAAGTGGTTTTGGATCTGACTCCCGTCCCACGATGAATCTGAGGAACCACCCACAGGGAAGCCCTTAAGTACCCTAAGGAAAGGATTGGGACAATTCAGGGGACCCTCCCGCAAGAGGGGCTGGACAGTGGGGTGGATAATCCCATGTCCTTTGTCCAGTTTTGTGCCAGAGTGGGAGCCAATGGGTCCTTGAACTGGTTCCAACCGGAATATGCAAGGAGGGCACCAAATATACCCTTCAAAGCAGTCTAGTGGCACTGGCAAGTGCCCCCTCTCTGTCCCAATACACTTAAGTCCTTTCTGGGAGGTGGTCATACCACTCTGTGACAGCAAACCTATTGTCCTGCCTTCCCCTGGTCGAAATCGTCTCAGCAGCAGGAGGGCAGAATAGAGTTTCTGGTAAGCAGCAGCCATAGTTTGCTGTCCGCGTCTAGGAGACTGGTACCGGGAGCACTGAGGGCCTCCCGGAGGAGCTTTACAGTGCATGGAATCATACCAACACTGTTTCCAACATGTTTGATAGCATTCACAACATGGTTTGTTACAGCCAGTTTAGAGCTAGCCATCGCGTAATGACGCATGGCCACTCTATATATCGTAATGGCTGATGCACTTACAACCCAGGAGAATTGACTCCGTGGATTGTAGGGGTAACGTGCTCATGCTCATGCAGGGGCACCCTCCGACTTATAACTGAACACCCTGTCTTCAAGATTGAAAGGCCTGCCTTAGGGGTGACTTATGGGTATTAAGTGAAGTGACCTCAGATATAAGGAACCGTATATCTGTGGTAAGCGGTGCTAGCACCAGCTTACACAGGCTGCAATGGCAGGCCTGTAGTCACAATTTGAGTGGTTTCCAATGGGTGGCATAATACATGCTTCAGCCAGTGGGGGACCCCTGGCGTACCTATGCCCTAGGTACCCTAGTACCATATACTAGGGTCTTAAAGGGTTACATCAGTAGCCAATCTGGGGTGTACCTAAGTAGTCACCATGTCCAATTTAGGGAGGAAGCGCAGAGACTGTGGTCCTGATTAGCAGGATCCCAGTCAGACAAGTCAGTAAAACATAATGACACCAGCAAAAAGTGAGGGTCACCATGAAAGCAGATCCTACTTTCCTACACCCATTTATTCAGGTTGTGCCACAACAGTTGCCGGTTTATGCGATCAAAGTCTGCTTTGAAACCAAGGTATAGTTTGCTTTTGTCCTGCTTGCATTGTTCTGACAAAATGGTGGTGATTAGTATGTTTGTACTCATACTCACTCCATTTCTGAAGTGGGTCTAGTTCTGTGGGATAATGTCGTTGTTGGACCAAGCTGTCAAATCTGCTAGCAGCAGGAATGCATAGTGTTTAGCTTCTGAGTTAAGGATGTGTATAAGTCGGTAATTTGCTGGACTTGCCCTGTACCCCACTTTATAGATTGGATTTATAATGAATTCCTGTCAACTTTTAACACCTTGCGCGCGGCGCCGATTTCCCCCCGGTGCTGGACATTCCATTCCTGGGTGTGGTTGTGACGGAACCATTCCGTCATCCACACAGCTCAACCATGAGGCATGACGGAATGGTTCCGTCACAAGCATCGAAGGGGTTAAATATGTTACTGCTTAGCTATACTCCTCTGAATAGCGTTGCCAATGTATTCGACCAGAAATCTGTGTCTTTTTGAAGATTGCCTGCGGTAGGCCATTTGGACCAGGGGCACCTTCTCAACGCGCCTTACACAGGTGGTTGTGGAGCCCGTCAAGTGGGGAAGGCTACTGCTAAGTAATCATTGCAAGACTTTAGACAATGACACAGGGTATGGGTGAGGCGATGAGATTGTGCATTGTGTTCATATTTACCCAACCAATCTCATTGTGTAGAAATGGGCATGGCAGCAAATTCATAGACAGAGAGAGACAAGCCAATGTCAGACTTGTGGCTGGAGACAGGCTCAGTCCTTGGTTCTTTGGCCATCTCTGTCTGCGCTCTACACTCAGGGGATCCCCAATAAAATACTAGTTTCCACAGGATCCTGGTATTCATTTGAGGCTTATTGCAAAGCAAGTTCCCTCTTGCCAGACAGAAACCTCTGAGCAATCTATTTATCAAAATACCTATCTGTAGAGTGTAGTCGACCATCTAGCATAGGAGGGAAGGCAAAGGTGCTGGATGAAAGAGGGTGAAACCATTTAGTCTTTTGCAAAAAGGATAGGGTTGAGGATATGTAACTGTAGCTTTTCTTAGAGAAATGTGACGGTAGGTGCTCGCTGTATCTTCTTCCCCATATATGATATACATACATGGGTTTAACCTCACCACCAATGCTTAGCCGTGAGCAGGATAATAAACACATGGTGGGGGAGTTTAATGACTGGATTAGTGATGCTTTAGACTCCATTGCGCATCTGAAATCTAAAAGCATATAAAGAAAAAATCAGTCAGTCCCATATTACTCAGGGGAGTTAGCAGCTGCTGATATTGCAAAAACACAAAAATGGAAATGTAGGTATACTTATTCTGCAACGGCAAAAAAGGTATATATACTAAAACTGAAAACATATAAGTATTTATGCAGATCAGACAAAATATCACACTTTTCCAATCAGATAGTGGCTTCTGAAAATTCAAACTGCAGTGTTTTTAAGGTGGTTAAGAGGTTATGCTTCCCTTCAATCGTGAACACACAAGTACTCAGGTCTGAGAAGTTACGTGAATCTGTCTCTGAGATTTTTAAGACAAGATAGATAAGATCTTGACCAACATTTAGTAAGCCTGGTTGAAGTTTGCAAAGTTTTACTCTGCGCAACTCCGCAAAGTGCCAAAAAAAACTCTGCCATGCCCGTGGTGTTCCGAAGGTGGTGGAGTCTGTTAAGTTGTGCTGCTCGCACTGATTTTTTGTGCCAGGAGTTTGTCCTGCAATGTAAAATCAGTGCGGACGGAATTACCTGTCACGCCAGAGGGAGTAACTGCTTTCTGCCGCTCAGGGATTCTCGTTTCACAGTACCCGCTAAATCTTCAGATCACAGAGAGTTGAGGTCCCGCTTACTCCATTGAGCAGTGCACGTTTAAAAAAAAAACACCTCCATTGTCGGTGTTCCCTCAAGACTACATATTTTACCCATTCCACTAGTTCTTGAGTTGAGGTTTACTTTGTTATACTTTGTGTCCCTGTACAACATAAATCAGTTTGAGTTTGGGTGACCCTGGTTCCGCTTTATCCTGAGGAGGCCTTAAATGGAAGGCTGGAATGCATCGATACCTATTTCCCAGGATCAACGTCAATCTTCCAAGACATGAAAAACATATATGTAACCCTTTGGGCCTTTGACCATAAAGATGTTATTTGAGGTAATTTTTCTAGCCAAGATGGTCATACCTTGATTAGACGTTGGTACCTGAAGGCAGTATTTTCCTATTGTCACTGCCTCAAAAAGGGCAGATAATCTGCCATTGCGGTTACTTGTGTTCACCTATATATATTTTTATCATAATATGATTTTGCCTTTGTACTGTGTTGTTGTTGTGTACATATATAATGGTGTTTGTTATGTTCTACTATGTCAAAAGATTTTGGTCATTAGAAACAATATTAAAAAGAGAACAATGAAACAGCTGTGCTGCGACTTGCTGTACAGTAATGCCCTCTAACAGCTGAGAGATCCATAACGTTTCAGGTTTATGATTGATTGTGGACACTAGGCAAGTTCTACTTTCCTACCTCTAGAGGTAACAAATAGTACATCAACTTTCTGTGAAAGTTTAGAATTTGTCCTGCTAGAGAAGTTTTTTGCTTTTTGTAAATGTGTATGGTGTAGCATAGGTTCTAGAAGGTTATATGAGCTCCCTCCGTCCTTTGTTGCTTTTCTGGCGCTCAAGTAGACATTCTACTCGAGTAGCAGCTTCCTCAACACGAATGGCAGATTTCTCAATGCGAGTGGTAGCGACCTGTCGCAACCGCCCGTGTTGAGAAATCTCGCCAGGAGGAGTTCTAGCGGGAAAGGGGGAGAGGGTGGGGGGGGGGGGAGGGGGTGGATGGGGCAAACGCTTGCCAACTTACCTCAAGAAAAAAAACTCCGCTCTGCATCGCTTTGCGGAGTTATTTAACATTGTTTAAACCCTCATTTGCCTCAAACCCCAGTAGACAAAATAAGCCGTCCATACCGTTACTCAATATTAGACGTAGGCTGCTGAATGGGAACCAGGAGGAAGCGCCCCGCCTACCGGTACACAACAGTCTTAAGATGACACTGGGTCCAAGATGGAAAGGGGTGGTCACACTCCGCTGCGGTTCAAGTAGACCCGGTGACTGTTAATGTTGACCTATAGAGGGAAAGGCTGAGAGGCCCAACACAGTCAAGGGAGTTGCAATGAGGCATAATCATAGGATCTAGATTTCATTATAGGTGAAAACTTAAGTCCTTAATGACACTAAATTATAAATCCCCAAAACTAAGCATTGGACCATGTTAACAAGAAATCCCATAGTGCTTTATTTTTACTACTACTTTTTACTACTCTGCGTTCTACACAGATCTGTCCTCGATGTTGTAAATAAAGAAGGCAGCCAGTCAGAATATGAAGGAGGTGCAACTTCAACACATCTCATACAAATTTCCCTCCTAGCCAACAGTATTGCATAGAAAAGGAACAACCTAGCAGGGCCCATACTTTCACTAGATATACTAAAAATTATCAGGGCAAGATTGATTTGGATTGGAAGTCCCAAAATATCGACAATGGTTGTTCCTACTTTTTACCCAAATTCTGCTATCGTCGGTCATTCCTTAAACATATGTATGTCTGAGGCACTCTTTAAATCACATTTTTTACAGCTGACAGGAGGTCCTTCGCCATTTTGGTCAATCTTGACAGGGATAAATGAACCCTGTGAACCGAAAAAAAAGTGGTTATTCCCCATCCAAGCTGGTTTTACAGTGGCAAACAAGGTGTTAAATGATATTTGCCACAAATATTCCCACTGTTCGTTTGGCAAGGAGACCCCCACAGTTCTTCAGCCAGTTTAAAATCTCCATCGATAGCCTCCTCAGTGGTCCAATAAAGGAAAGAAACCTCCTTCCCCCGCGACGGTCTTACCACTAGCTGTTCCTCAAGAGTGTTTCCTATGCCTATAGGTTTTATTAGATTTTGGGACCAACTCTGCAACTGAATATATTTAAACTTAGACATGCCCTCTTCTAGCCTTTTTGTGTAGTGACAGCCATGGCAAAAGTGAACCCTCAGAAGCGAGGTCTCCCCCACACCTTAAGCCCCGCTGCTCTAAGTGATAATGCTAGCCTGTCTTTCAGGCAGTCTGGTACACCTGGGGATTCCCACAGGGGGGGCCGACTTGAGAAATAGTTGAGACCAGGGCACTGTTTAATACTAGCCCATGTTCGAGCCATCCCCAGCAGGTCTTTAAGCCTAATCTTTTTGAAGAACTTCTGTTCTCCATATTTGAACAGAAATCCCTCTTGAGAAAGATCAGCACCCTTTAACATGGCAGAGAACATGACCCCCACCCCTGTGTGATCTGGGTTTTTTAAAAGCATTGTCGAGTGTGACAGCTGGAAGGCCCATGCATAATATTGCAGGTCAGGAAGTGCAAAGCCACCCTGCTCCCTCCTACGCCTCAGCTTCTTCCAGGCAACCCTTGTAGCCTTATAAGCCCAAACAAACAAATTGATTGCCTGCTGAGGCTTAGCTATGGCTGATTTTTCAAAATGTAGAGGGATGGTATTAAAAGGAAAATGATTTTAGGTAGCACTACCATCTTGACCAGGTTAATCCTCCCCAGGTTTGTCAAGGGGAGATGGGCCCACGATTTCATTCGTTTCTGACACTCCCTAGTCAGACCCCCCAGGATATTGCGGCATAGCTTAGCAAATTTAGCGGCACACATATGGAAATTTAGCTGAACAAATATGGAACTTTAGCAGCATTTTTGTGGCACTTTATTTTACTCATAATCATCCATTTTCAGCTTTAAAACAATGGAAACAGTTATATCAGAGTATTCAGCTCTGAAATAGGCAACCTGGGATATGGAACAGAGGAAGCAGCCACAGGTGAATGCTGCTATCCCTTGGAAATGCCCTCCTCCATTTGCATAGCCCATTCTTATAATCAGCACACCGAGTGAGAGAGGGAGACATTTGAAAGACTGTATCCCGCTTTCTGGAACCATGACTGGGCGTAAAGCTTCAAATGAGTCCTCATTAGGACCACCAGGGCAGCTTGTAATTCTGAACACTGAGTGAAGGAAATGTGTTTTGTTTCTTAATTGCAAGTACCAAACATCACCAGTGGCTTGGCATGGCATATTTTGCACTACCCAAACCGTAATGCGCCGTGATGGAAGTGCACCACCACTCCCCTCAGTGCCTGTCACCTTCCAGGCCCCGCCCCCAGGAAAGGAATAATAAAATGATTATTTATTATTGTTTTATTTTCCTTTCCTGACATTTTTTGGGGTGGAAGGCGACGCTCCTCCGCCATAGCGGAAGAGCCAACGCTGATCTTATCACAGCCTGGATGTTTTGTAGTCAACGCTGATGCGTAGTCTATCCCTCTATTATTTGATATTTCCAATGGCGCTGAGTTTATCTAACATACTATATCCTTCACTGTAACTCAGTCAGTGCACATATTAGGGAAGCACTGCCAGTGCTTTAGTCAGTAAATGTAACACATTATCTGTCGCACTATCACCCTGTTGGTAAATCTGGTGCAGTCACTATTGCACAGTGGGTAATAGCATATATATAACTCTTGAGTACTCTTGCTGCCACACTGTCCTAATATAACTTCTCTCACTCTGCCACTCAGAACATCTAAAATCATCCATACAATAAGGTATCAAACTCTGGGGCATTGGTTCTGTTAAGGTGTCACGTGACAGTATCAACAGCATAAGCGTGCTGACACTGTCACAGCTTGTGTGTGCCGGAGAGGGAGGGAAAGAATAATCGAGAACAGGAGCTAGAACACATGCGATAGAGAGTGAGGAATATTGGTGGCCATTTTAGGTCAGGCGTCATCTTTAGTCAATAGGCACCAAAATGCAAGCCTCCTTGAAAGAATCCAGTAGTCGTTTTCTAAACCAAGTCTAACGTGATTAACATTTTTACAAAGATTGACAAGTGCAACACTCAAATAGTTTACATATGTTTTTAACATTTATAATGTCTCAGATGGTAAAACACCTGACTCTTTCATTCCACATAGAGTGTTTAAATAGCTATTTATCCCTACAATGAGGAAATGTGGAGAAGTGTGGCTCACTGGTTAGAGGAGGCAGACCTGGAAGCAGAGGTCAGCCCGGGACCAGGGTTCAATTCCCGGGTCGGCGGGGTCTGGAGTCCTAAAATGTCCATGGACTTGACAATTCTCGCTCCGGTGCCTACTCGATTCACAGGTTCACACTCTGTGACTCTGGGCAATAGCTTGCTTAATCTCCACAACGGCCCCTCGCGGCGGGATGCCTGGCTTTCACCTTGCGGATACCCTGCCGGGGTTATCTCACAGGGGAATACCAGGACGGGTTCCCTAAGCAAGCGCTTAGAAACCGCTTGGTGATTTGCGCTATATAAATTCCTTTACATTTACATTTACATTTACAATGACCCACCAGGACAAGCTATTCATAGGATAAGGACTAGAAGCTGGCAGCGAATATGGATACAAGAAAGATTATAAGTACTCATCCAGGATGGCGACAAGTGCAACAGGCCAGACACCTTCTCTCACTCTCTCTCTCTCAAGGAGCTTGGATTGAGGACTGAGAATCCTGCAGACTTCCTACTGTGCTACATGACGGAAGCTGATGCAGAGCGGCTTCTTCATAATTTCTCACTGCGGAAGCACCAGTGGAAATTAGCTCACTCCAACCTTTCCCCAAAAACAGGGACATATATTTAAAGTCACAGGACTAATCAACTGGACAAAATGCCCAACAAAGTGTTTCATTCTATGATGAGAATACAAAGATAGTCTGTGAATAGTTCGCCATGAGATAAATTCAATTGTAAACAGTCTGTGTTGTGTGAGATACTACAACACTGGTAATCAATACTTTGAGGACCCTTCTCATGTATGCAATCAATATCTTATTTATGAATACATGCACTGAGAAACTGCACAGAATGGAGCGCCACAAAACCAATATTATTTGCAAAACATTTATAAGTTAACTGAACTCAAAACACAGTAGATATACTGGCGATAGGTTGCACGCGGGAAAAGAGGGAGAGTTTAAGGAAGTGGTAGGGGTGGGCAGTGTGAGTGAAAACCATAGAAGTAAAGGTAAAAACAATTCGATTTTTCAAGAGTTACTGGCAATCCAACCCAGTATCCGGGGACCTGTCCGATATAAAACACTTATTTACATTCAATCTGTAAATTATAATCATGCACCAATGCACTTTCAAGGGTATATCAGGTGGGGAACAGGTACAGGTCTTGTATAGTGGAGGGCGTCGACGTTTCGACTCGGCTGATGCAAGGAGGGGCGTTTGGACCTCAGCTGCGAGTTTTCGTCAGGAAAGGATATGGCAACCTGGGGGTAAGAATGCAAATTAGAAGAGGTGACGCTATGTGTGGGGTCAAGATGTAAGGTCAAACTGGAGGACACTGACCAAATTCTGGTGCCAAGCCTGGCTACTCAGGTGTGTTGTCGATTTTCGTAAACCAATGGCCCACATTCGCCAAAGGTACTGGAAACGGGGGTGTGCAGTTATTCAAACACCATTCAGTACGTGTCTCAGTTAAGGATGTGCGTGAGACAAATCACTCTCCTGTGGAACAAATGAAAATATGTGTCAGCCGAGTGGCTGGCAAGACCTGTGCAAATGTACATGTACAGTGGGGGTAGTACATAACGAGATTCAGAGTGAAACTGGCGAGGCTATTCCACTGTTGTGTGAACTCAAAAGCTTTATTGGAGCTCTGCAGTGAGGGAACAATATACACTATATACAACCTCCGGGAACAATATACACTATCTACAACCTCAGGTTAAAAAGCGCGGTATCCACTGTTAATCAGAGGTGAGCGAAAATGTCATAAATGGCAGCTAACCAGTTAAAAGGGGAGTAAGGCGTATTTCCACTAGCCCCTCGAGTGTTAGATGACAGGTCAGTGATTTACCTTAATCAAGAAGACAACGGTTCGTTCCATGCTGCTTGTCTGAAATCCGTGCAGAGAATGGACATCGTGCCTCGCCGGTTAATAAACCAGGCGACTGGCCGTGCATTGCGTGCACCTTGGGGGAGCACTGTACGGTGTGCGTTTAATCAAACACAGAGGCCCAGAGCGGCGTCAAGGTCTACGTGCAGACGACCATGCTACGGTGGAGATCTATCCTAAGGTCTGGGTGCTTGAAAGGAGGCCCATGCATGTTTAAATATAAGGACCGGGATAAGATGAAGATCGATCCTAAGGTGTGGGTGCAGAAAAAGATGCCCATACACATTCTAATATAAAGACATCGTAATAACAAGTGATATATACATAATTATGTACAGGTGTAGGCACACATTCTGCCTATATACAAACTCAGGTGCACAGACAAAATATTCACAGGTGATACATATACAATTATGTACAAGTGTAGGCACACATTCTGCCTATATACAAACTAAAGTGTACAGACAAAATATTCATAGGAAAAGAAAATGCAGGCATATAGTGCAATGCCTGACCGTTATATATACAGTTGTATGCACATTCAGCCAATGTGTATTCCATTTGACAATCTAGATATGTACCACATAAACATGAATCGCTGCACATATATACATCCTGATTAATGGAAATCCATCGGGATATGCCATGGTGTAAGAGGGCAATGCCATGGTGTAAGACGGCAATAAGCATTAAGTGTTTAGCTAGTTCGCAGAGCTGCTGTCTGACGGGCTATCTCTTCATACTCATTTAATCCTTTGTGTATCGTGTCAAAGGTGTGAATCCATTTGCATTCACAGTAATTGAGATTATGTGAGAGACAACCTCCCCTGGGATTATTGTGTACCTTCTCGATCACCCACCATCTTAGGCTTTCTGCAGTATGTCCAAATTCTGTGAAATGTTCCACTGGTGCGGCTCCCTGTGTGCCACATCTTATCTTGCTGCAATGTTGCAAAATGCGGCATTTTATTTTCTGTGTCGTCTGGCCTATATATAGGAAATGACAAGGAAACTGGATAGCAATTATAACTCCTGAAGAGTTACAGTTAGTGTGTTCTTTCATGGTGTACGTGTGATTGTTATGTTTGAAAGATTTTGTTTCTTTTGTCAAAGGACAAGCCTTGAAATTCCCACTATTAAAGTGGCCCTTGATTGGAGGAGTGTTCCATAGGTGAGTTTGGACATTATATTCTTTAGATTGCTTTAGAATGGAGTAGGGATTTAACCAGTACGTTTCTGAGACTTTTCCCTTTGCGGAAAGCATGTAATGGAGGTTCATGCATGTTAAGATCTTCTGCAACCAAATGCCAGTGTCTGTTGATCGTTTTTCTGATCTGGTTACTCTTGGTGCAAAATGTGGTGACACACGTAAGCCTGTCTGGAGTATTGTGTGTCTTTTCCTTAAGTGTCAATAGGAACTCCCTATGATTGTACCATGCTCTTTTGCGAGCTTTTTTAAGGAGCCTGATGTGATAGCCCCTATCTCTGAGCCTGTTGAGTAGATCAGCGGATTCAAAAAAGTAGTCCTCTCTTTTGGTGCAGTTGCGCCTAATCCTCAAGAATTGGCCATAGGGCAGGTTGTCTTTGAGGCTTCAGGGGTGGTGGCTGGTGTATCTTAATAATGTGTTACGTTCACTGGCTTTTCTGTAAAGTGTGGTATGGAGGTTCTCTTCCTCAGCTCTGATGGTAATGTCTAGAAAATGTATTTCATCTGTGCTATGATCCAGGGAGAATTGAATGTCAGTAGATTGGGTGTTAAGCCAACAGTGAAATGCGTTGAGTTGCATCTCAGTCCCTTGCCAGATCATCAGCACATCATCTATATACCTGCGCCAGAGAAGGATATTATTCCTATATGGATTGCTTGTGCTTAATAGATATGTTTGTTCATAAGCGTCCATGAAGATGATCGCCAAGTTCGAGGCAAAACGTGCCCCCATGGCTACGCCTTTTGTCTGGTAGTAACATGCATGGACCTCCTTTCAAACACCCAGACCTTTGGATCGATCTCTACCGTAGCATGGTCGTCTGCACGTAGGCCTTGATGCCGCTCTGGGCCTCTGTGTTTGATTAAACGCACACCGTACGGCGTTCCCCCAACGTGCACGCAACGCACGTCCAGTCGCCGGGTTTATTAACCGGCGCGGCACGATCTCTATTCTCTGCCTGGATTTCAGACGAGCTGCATGGAACGAGCCGTTGTCTTCTTGATTAAGGTAAATCACTGACCTGTCATCTAACACTCGAGGGGCTAGTGGAAATACGCCTTACTCCTCTTTTAACTGGTTAGCTGCCATTTATGACATTTTCGCTCACCACTGATAAACAGTGGATACCGCGCTTGTTAACCTGAGGTTGTAGATAGTGTATATTGTTACCTAACTGTGGTTGTATATAGTGTATATTGTTCCCTCACTGCAGAGCCCCAATAAAGCTTTTGAGTTCACACAACAGTGGAATAGCCTCGCCAGATTCACTCTGAATCTCGTTATGTACTACCCCCACTGTACTTGTACATTTGCACAGGTCTTGCCATCCACTCGGCTGACACATATTTTAATTTGTTCCACAGGAGAGTGATTAGTCTCACGCACATCCTTAACTGAGACACGTACTGAATGGTGTTTGAATAAAGGCACACCCCTATTTCCGGTACCTTTGGCGAATGTGGGCCATTGGTTTACGAAAATCGACCACACACCTGAGTATCCAGGCTTGGCACCAGGATTAGGTCAGTGTCCTCCAGCTTGACCTTACATCTTGACCCCACACATAGCGTCACCCCTTCTAATTCGCATTCTTACCCCCAGGTTGCCATATCCCGTCCTGATGAAGACTCGCAGCTGAGGTCCAAACGACCCTCCTTGCATCAGCCGAGTCGAAACGTCGACGCCCTCCACTATACAAGACCTGTACCTGTTCCCCACCTGATATACCCTTGAAAGTGCATTGGTGCATGATTATAATTGACAGATTGAATGTAAATAAGTGTTTTATATCGGACAGGTCCCCGGATACTGGGTTTGTTTGCCAGTAACTCTTGAAAAATCGAATTGTTTTTACCTTTACTTCTATGATTTTCACTCACACTGCCCACCACTACCACTTCCTCAAACTTTGCCTCTTTTACCGCGCGCAACCTATTGCCAGTATATCTACTGTGTTTTGAGTTCAGTTAACTAATAAATGTTTTGCAAATAATATTGGTTTTGTGGCGCTCCATTCTGTGTGGTTTCTCAGTGCATGTATTCATAAATAAGATATTGATTGCATACATGAGAAGGGTCCTGAAAGCATTGATTACCAGTGTTGTAGTATCTCACACAACACAGACTGTTTACAATTGAATTTATCTCATGGCAAACCAGTCACAGACCATCTTTGTATTCCCGTACTGTACCCAGGTCTGCTTTGACTTGTTGGGTTACCCCATTATCAATAATGATCATACTATGATGACACAGAATATGAAACCAAAAAGTATAGACATAACTTTTCTACAATTTATATCAATGAATGAGACACTGCATTTTGGTATTCAAATCTATTGCCCAAGATGACAATATACAGCACCTCACACATAATGACCACTGATCAATGTGCATGGAAATGAGCATGACCACCCTCTCCGAAGCCAATCCTTTTCCTAACACCCTAATCTTGCTTGCTCTACTATTCGTAATCAGCATTTCCTAAATCCCACCACTTCTGGCGTCTGGGCTCTATATGCACTTCCCCCTACAACAACAGTCTCCAAACCTTCTAACCCATCAGCATATTTCACAAAGCATTGCACCAATACACATATATATCATTTTCACGGGCACTTATGTAAAAATCGCTGCATTTTTACAAAAGTGCCGATTTCGCAGGCACTTTTGTAAAAATCACGGCAGTTTTTACAAAAGTGCTGATTTTGCGACAAACCACAAAATTTTGAAATTGCAAAATCCTTGAGGGATTGCCTGGAGCTATTTGTCAGGTTGGTCCCTGAGATTTTATCGATGTCCTGCACTATTCTCACCCCCAAGTACCTCATTTCACGCTTGGTCTGGTATTGACACTCCGTCCAGGTTCCAAGTCATAACCTCGGTTTTCTCTGCTTTGACCTCATAAGCGGATACCTGCCCAAAGTCCTGTGCTAAGCTAATGACATGGGGAAAAGTTGTCACTAGATCAGCAGAGAGAAACAAAACATCATCGGCATACAGGGCTACCTTCCTCTCCCATGCCCCATACTTGAATAGCAGAATTCTAGACTCCTCTCTCAAACGCTGAGCGAAGGGCTTAATATATAGATCGAAAAGAAGATAGGAAAGAGGGCAGCCCTGCTTCATACCCCTGGTGATCTTAAAAGGTTTAATCAATTTACCATTTACCAGAGGTCTCGCCGATGGGTCCCGATAAATTAGCTGAATGGCTCGGCAGAACTTCTCACTTAAGTTACATTTTTCCATAACTGCTGAGAGATATACCCAGTTGACCCTGTCACAGGCCTTAGTGGCATCTAATGTCATTGCTGCGAGGGGAAGCGAGAAGGTAGTGGCCAAATCTATTGCACCCACAAAATCATAAGTGAGGTCAGCTAAATTACTGCCCTTAACAAAACCTTTTTGATCGGGGTGAAACAGGCCTCTCGCTACTGAACCCAGCCTATCTGCCAGGATCCTGGCAACGATTTTATAATCTGCATTCAGCAGCGAGATGGGTCTATAGGATCCACAACTCGCTGGGTTCTTACCTGCTTTCAAGATCAAAGTAATAGTAGCTTGTCCAAAGATCCCAAATGTAAGTATCATATATAAATACTCGTCCATCAGCTATTTCACGACTTTGCCGAGACAATCTAATAACTCATCCACCTCTTGCACTGATCTAATATTATGCATTTTGTTGTTGTACATAATTTTCAGAGTTGCAGGAAATTTAAGCTGGGCAAACGCACCAAGCTTTTTGAAGTCATCCAACTTCCTGCCCAACTCCCATTGCCGGTTCAGGGTGGCACGGGCAAGATCAGAGCGGATTTCGGATGAAAAATCTCTGGCTTTCAATGATTTCCCCTTTAGGGCCATGTTAAGGATCTTTTCCTTTAGGGAATACATGAGAAAGTTCATAAGACTTTTCCTGGGCTTTGTCCTGTTGAGGTGCCTCCTGAAAGGGTCCCTATGGACCCTCCGAATGACTTTCTTCAGGTCTTCCTCCGATTCCTCAATCTGCAATGATTCTTTTAAGAGTGTGACTATGCAGGACTTTAGGTCTTCACCCTTCCATCCGCTCTGGGACATTCAAAATACGCAAGTTATTTCTCCGAGAGTTGTTCTCTAACATCTCAAGCCGCTCCCGAAGAACCACCTCCTCCCTCTTGAAAGACGTTATATCTGTTTTTGCTGCTCCCAGATCATACCTTAGTTCTCCCACTGTGTTCTCCAAAACAACTGTTCTTGAATTTAGGAGGTTGATTTTCTTCTCCTGTGACTCAAAAAAAATCCTAATATCCCCTTTATTAGCCTCAGAGACTGAAAATCCCTTCTTGATGTCTGCTGAAAGGGTGGAAAAAAGTGCCTCAAGAGAGGCTACTGAGGGCCCCCTAATTTCGTGATCTTCAGAGACTTTATCCACCTCTGCGCTACAACTAATTGCCATACTTTGACAACCAGGGCTTTTTCTAATGCAAGGTCCATTCCTGTATCTAAAACCTCTGTTAGAGAAATTCTAGGAGTTGCAGGTAAAGTTGGTACCGTAGGGAGGGGTCTACCAGCCGCCTCCATCCTCTCCGAGATGGGCCTTAACTCCAGCTGGCCTACAGAGCTCCTTCTGAGGGCCTCCCCTGTTTTACAACATCCAACACAAGTGGTTGTACTTTAAAGTACGACCCCAATGAGGGGGTGATTCTGATTTTCAAATCCAGGGGATTACTTTTAGCTCTGCCTGCCTTTATACTCCTGCCCTTGACCTCGCAGCGCTGAAAGGTTGAACAACTGCTATCTGTAGCCACTGCAGGGGTGGTGCTGCCTTTCCCCTTGCACTTCCCACTGTTCCTTGCAGCAGATTTCTCCTCCGGGGGCTGCTTAGTGCTTTTTCCATCAGCTTTTAATGTTACCAGCTCCTGTGCCACCCCTCTGCGTTTTTTTACCTCTCCTTGTGCCTTTGCTTAGAAGCACTGTGCTTGAATGCACCCCCGCTGCCTGGACCCCCTGTACCTGCTCCAATTGTTGATGCGGCTGCGGGGGAGATGACAAGGACTCGTATTCACGTCACAAAAGAAACCCCGGGTCCAGAGTGATAGGGAGGTCTATCATGTGACTCGAGAAGTGTCTTGGTTCAAACCAGGTGATTTCCCATTTTAAGGACAGTTCCCCTCACACACCAGAGGTGTCCTGCTTCATCATGGGGGTACCTCCTCGCGCGAGAGACGCGGGCTACAACCCACTCTCTGCGAGGGAGGAGCTCAGAGATGTTTTTTGAAAGGGAGGACGGGTGTACTAAAACCCTGTGAGAGCTTGGTGTGATGAAAGAAGTGCAGGGCTGTGAGATAAGTGGTTAAAACTGGCTACAGGGTCAGCTATGAAGCAACTTTTATTCAGCTGCCCGGTGTCAGGATTGAAAACAGAATATATCTCGTAACGCAGTTGCCAGAATTCAAGGCTACTGTGTTATTACAAGACCAACATATTTCAGCCTATCAGACCTAGAATAGTGTCATGGCTTTCTTCATGGTTGGTAATGTAGCTACTGCAATCAGTACGTGAATTCTATGTGAAAAAAACAAAGAAAAAACATGTGATAAGTGAATGATACAATGCTGAACCAGGGATTTTTCTGTTCAGTATGGTCAAGGTGTACCCTATGATGGAGACAAATAACAACATGTCACATTTATATACACAAATATGTTACGAGTGCACAATTAGATCATCCATTAGAACATATATTCTAAAACATTCTCATATTACAATAATGTATTTATACACTAGGATGCGTGACTCACCACTCTGGGTATATGGAGTTCACCACATCTGTCCCGGCTTCTTAGCCATATGGTACGTGCGCCACTACCTGTGAAAGAAGGTTCGCAGCATTTAAAAATGGAAAACCCCAGAAGGGGAAAGAGTAAGAGAGTAGAATGCTATGTTAGAGTTGCTGAGGAATATCATAGACGAGCGCAGACTCAGAATGTAACTGTCTATTGATTAATGAAAAGGCAACCATAATGGATCCAAAAGCTGACACAGGGAGGCGCGCAGGACAAGGGCTGTGGAACGCGGATCACAAAGTGACAGACCGGGAAGGCGGAATGGCCGAGTACACCCTTTTGGAAAATATAAGGTCCCGATACACAGTGAGGGCAGGGTATGCCTAGGCGTTGCAGTCAGGCAGTGGTTGGAGCTATTAGAAAACACATGCACCCCTCAAAACTAGCAGGGTAGTGCCCAAATGTTTAAAAAGAAGCAAGGCAGTCTTATGGAACTGGTAATGGCAGCCGTGTTATGTCTCCAGGATGCCAAAGTTGACCGGGGTGTTTTCTGTGGGAGCGGGACCCCAAGCAAAGAGGGTTTATGGAAAAAGTTTAGGAGTTAAAGTCAAGCAGAGACGGGAGCTATAATAAAGCCATGTGCCACTCAAATATAGCAGGGTAGACAGTCTTAAGGAGCTGGTAATAGCAGCTGTGTTATGTCCACAGACAGTATGCCAAAGTGGACCCGGGTGTTGCATGCGAGAGCGGGACCCCAAGCAAGGAGGGTTGTTGGAAAAAAGCTTACCACCAAATGTGCAGTCCGTCCTGGAATGCAGCGCTCGTCCAGGAACAGGAGACAGAGTGCTGGCGGACCTGTGGCTTAAGTAGGCTGGTCAATGAGAAAAATGCGAATCACTTGTGCGTGAAACTGCAGCCGGAGATCAGCCGGAAGCCGATGCGTGCCGCGAAATGTAGTTCCTGTGCCGGTAGTCATAACTCCTCTAACTCCAGCCGCGGTGCGGAATTCTTTGCTCACCCCTAACTTTAAGTTGTGTACAGTAGAAGAAATGTATTCTTGAGCTGCAGAGATCAATCTGACTGCAATTTGATCATCTTTTGAACTATTACAACAGGAAGAGGCGTTAACTTCTATGTTAACAATAATGGTAGGATCTTCTTTAGTTAGGACACTGTCTAGGCTTATGCTTCCACCTAGCCATAGGCATTCTTGCACCAGTTAGAACCAGTCTCTGCAATATGGCGATTGATTCAGCTATTACCTGCAAGTGTGGAAGGAGGCCCAGATTCCCCCAACCTAAAAAAGACACCAACTGATCCTAGTCAGTGGTCCATTTGTAGACCTATGTCTCGTCCACTAATTCCAGCAAAAATCTTTTTTTTTTTTAAATTTTTTTTTTTAAATATTTTTTTTATTATACCAGGCGTAAAAAACAGGATGCATTTACAATAATACAATAATGTTGTAAAATATAAAACAAATCAGATAATACAGCAGTACTAATAAATCACAGGTTTTTGAGATTCAAAGAATGGTTCCAGGAAACAAAGAGGATAACATCAAGAAATAAAGTTGTAACGCAATGCAAATAAACCCAAAAAATCGTTTGTAGGTATTTCCAACAATCAACCAATACCACTGGGGATAATACAATTTTTCCATTCAGTTATTGGTCGCCAAAGTGTATCTCCACGTAGCTTAGATTGTATCCCTCTTGTTTCAAATATTGCAATTTCATATCTATAAACTGCCAAAAAGCCAAGTAAAAATAAAGTTTCTGATTCTGGTATTTTGTGCCTGAAAATTTCTTCCCAAAAGAAGTTTATCATGTTTTTAACTAAGGTCAGATCAGGACAGGTGTAAAACATGTGGGTGAGAGTTGCCGGCCCTTGAGTGCATCTAGGACATAGGTCATTCTCACGTTTACCCCATGCAAATAATTTAGCAGGGGTAAAATATAGGTCAAAAACAGTCTTATAAAGTTGTGCTTTAAGATTACTCGCCATCAGTAGCTTTTGACTCATGTTTAATACTTTGTTGATGTCTACATTCGGATTATTCAATTTTAGTGCCCACTTTCTTTCTGTTTTGTCAAGATCATCATTCTTCATACTTAAAAGAATATTATATAAAGTTCCAATTCTAGTGTTTGATCTAGATATTGCATCCATAATTTCAAGTTTATATAAGCAAATTAGCGATTCTTTGGCTTTTAGTGTAGCAAATATCTGTGCAAACTTCAGAAAATCTCCGTTAGGTAAATTATATTTGGCTTTTAAAGCTAGGAAGGTTGTATCATAGTCATTTATTAGAAGGTCGACTATTGTCCTAATTCCTAGCTTGGCCCATTGTTTTAAAAAACCAGCTAAATCTTGTCCCTGAATAGCATTAGAGTGCAAAAGTGGTGTATATCGGTTAATTTTCTCAATTTGGGTATATTTAGCAATTTTATTCCAAGTTTTCCAGGCATTAATCATAATTTCTCCTTTAAAATCTTTATAATTTCTTGTCTCGGTCTTTCGCAGTAGTAAACCTTTTGCCTCCTGACCTACCAAAAGTTCATATATTGAGGGCATTTCAGCAGTGTCCTCTACATTCTCTACATTATATCCTTTAATCATAGGCGTAAGTTGTTTTATCTGTGCTGCCCAGTAATATAATATCATATTGTGAGAAGTTGGCCTGATGTGCAGTGCTCACTATTCTAGTGATCACTATATATCAGTCCAAACAACCCTTATTGATGATTGGTTGTAAGTCAACCTTATAGACCAGCTATCCTAGTAGCATGGATACGAGCAGTCTAAGGCTAAGACTCTAGAGGGCGTGTTAAGCCAGCTGTTTTACCATCACATTACCCCTTGAACACCCAGTGAAAGGACACCACACAAGTTGTTATGAAAATAAACAGTGTATTTATTTATAACAAGACTACCCTGGCTCTTTATGAGACAGGGAGCTAAGCACACAACAAAACTCTTACGAAAATACTTTTAAGTTAGCACGTTACACAAATGCCCGAGGGGCACGAAAAACCATATACGCTAAAAGTGGAATGCGAATTACTAGCAGGTAAGTAACAGTTCTAATAGGCTTTGGAATCGCTAGGACTGGACTAGGGAATCGTTAGATTACTACTAGGAGGCCCAGGGGACTCGGGTGCAGAGTGTGCACTCTCACGCGGGATGCGGGACAAAGTCTATGGAAGCTAGAATTCACAAAGTTAGTGTTCACGGGCGAACCCGACCTGGTAGGGAGAAAACGACAGTGGATCCTGACCCTTGGATAGTGAGGCTATGCTGGGACACCGGAGTGCCGAAGTTACCTAGCCCAGGGGCTGCAGCTGCATAGGTCTGAAAAGACGTCGGGGATCTCGTTGCCGGACCAGGAGCCTGGAAGGAAGCAGTTGCTGGCAGGCGACCAGTGAAGAAAAGTTCGATGGATCCAAGCCTGGATCAAGGAAGAAGAAAACCTGAAAGCAGAGGGGACCAAGTTCTTGAATCACTAGCCAGTGATTAAGTGGGCACCAGGATGGCACCGGGCGAAGTCACCGCAGTCAGGTGAGTGGGCGCTGCTGGGCTCTGCAGTCTCTCGGACCAGGAGGCGTTGTCGGCGACCAGGATGGAGGTGCGAGCTGTCCCACGATGGATGAAGTCGTTGGCGTCGAAGTTACCCAGGATTGGGCAACAAGCCTTGGCTAATTCAAGCCCACGCGGTGGACTCAAAATGGCGTCTTGAGGGGACCAGGAGGGTCCGGGGTGCTCCTCCTCTGGAAGGGAGCAAGGGCCAGTCTGGAGCAACCAGACCAGCAGCAGAAATGTCGTCGGGCGTCGTCAGGAAGGCCACAAGCCAGCGGGCTAGTAGCCAAACAACGCGGTGAGCAGCAAAAAGCAGAAGGGCCCCACGCAGATCGTGGAGATGCTGGGGGGCTGCTCTTCGGTGCTGGAGCTGCTCAGGGTGGGGGCTTCTCGGACCCCAAAGCACTCACCAGGAATTCACTCGGCGGGCTTGCTGGAAAGAAGTCGTGCAGTCTTGAAGATGGCCGGTCCCTCGAGGTCTCGTCACACCCACGAATCTCAGCGTGACTGATGATGCAGGTAGAGGTCAGAGGTGCCAGGGAAGCCGGTTCTCGTCGAGCTGGGCAGTCGGATTCCGGAGGAAGGACTTGCAGCAGACCGCAGTGTTCTTAGATGGTGCCTGCGGATGCAGGGTGACTACTCCTTAGTCACAAGGGAGAAATCTTAGGAAGAAGTCTTGAGTTCCTTTCACAGAAAGTAGTTTCAGGATTCAAAGATGATCTGATTTGGAAGGGGGCCAGTCTCTACCTTTATCCTGTAAAAAGGGGCTGGCACGCGACTAAGTCCTGCCCTATGGGTGGGACTAGGAGGGGGGTGGTTACACCCACTTCCTTGGCGGGCTTTTCCCCAGCACAGGGTCTGGAGTGACCCTGGAACTGGTTCCAGCCAGCCTATGCACAGTGAGCACCGGGGTGCCACGTGCAGTCACCTTCCTCTAAAGCCCTGCCTACCTACAATACACAAAACCCTGTCTGGGACGGTGCTGGCACCGCCCCTGGCAGGAAACCCTTTGTCCTTATCTCCTGCTCTGGGAGGACTCCCAGCAGCAGGAGGGCAGACTTGTGTCTCGGTGGCAGCATCCATTTTGTGGATGCTAAGGCTCTGTCTGACTTTTAACCGGGTTATAGGTTACAGGCATGTCGTGTCCCTCTAGAAGGGTGGAATGCTAACCCCGTCGCCAGAATTGGCGAGGGGTTAGTATTCCAATTCGTATGACACCTTACTCGACATGTTTTGATAAAGCGATACCAGAGTTGGCACATAACCGCGAGGATTATAATGCACTTAAGAGTATATGGTATGCGATATCATGGAAACGGCTAAGGGATGGATCCCGAAAGCCGCAGACAGGCTCAGCTCATGCTAGAGCACCATCTCACACGATTCCAAGCACTCTGCCTTCAGGATTGTTAAGGCCTGCTATAGGAGTGACTGATAGGAGATCTGTGTGTCCATTTTTAGGGTTAGATATAGGTATACTATATCTAAAGCAAAGGGTGAGTACACCACCTTGCCCCAGCTGTCAAGCAGCCAGTTGTGTCAGATTTGGATGGCCAGCCAGGGGTGGCATAATACATGCTGCAGCCCCTGGTAGGCCCTGGGTACACCTATGCCCTGGGTACCTAAGGTACACTGTACAGGGACTGGTAAGGTGACTCAGTATCCAATTTAGATATGTACCTAAGGTACATGGAATCCATTTTACAGAGAGAGCAGTAGGCCTGGGGTCCTGAATAGCAGGGCCCCAGGTCAACTAAGTCAGAAAACCAGCAAAACACCAGGCAAAAAGTTGGGGGCAACCATAGTCAGGGGTCAACCTTCCTACATAACCCCCCCCCAAACGAAAGGAGATAAGGCTATCCTTGTCCAGGTAAGCCTATATTGCCTAAGTGGCCATTTAAGGAAGTACCAGCACTGGCATGGTTACCCCCTATGTCATGGTCCACTAAGCAATCCCTCACCCTAAGGGTGTCTGAGGGTCTCCACCATAGGGAATCTCTACCTGTGGTGTGTTTTGTCAAAGAAAAAGGCTGGTGCTGAAATGGAGTACTGAAGTGAGGCTCCACTAATTGTGGGCTCAGCTTCCTCCAATCATTTTCCACCATATAGGCCTTTCTTTCCAAGACTGAGTTGTTTTGGGCTCTCAGGGTCAACCTCTGGCTACCTACAGCTGGAGGTTGGGTCCCTCTGTTTGGCTTACTGGAGGGACAGGTCAGGTCTGGGGCCCTCAGGTCCCAAGTTTGGCTGTGCCCAACAGTGTACATCTGTGGGAGGTCCCTAACTAATTTTAAGGGGGATCCCTCAGGAGTATGTTTTATTTTCACTTGGCTAGGACTACTAGCTTCAGTGCCCTTAATCTGCTGATTGGGAAATTCTTTTGGACAGGGGGCCCTTTGGGGTCCAACACTGGCCTCCCTGACCTCTACAGCCCTGGGCTGACTGAGGCAGGGTAGAGAGGGGCAGGTTACCTGCTCCAGACTGGGTCCCACCTTGGAAGGGTCCACTGACATCAGGGGTTCTGCCAGGCTAGGCCTGACTACCTCTGTGGCAGTTTCTTCACAAGGGGTCAGATCAGTTCCCTGAGGAGGCTGATCCTTTCCTAAAGTCTGGTGGGAGGGAGATTTCTCTTCCTCCTCAATACTCTCTGTCTGAGTGGAGTGATCCATAGTTTCAGGCTTCACAACACTGTCATTTGTCTGAGTTTGAGCTGTGGCCATCACAACTCTCCCAACCTTTTCAGGAGGGGGCTCAGTTTGGGTGTGGGCTGTTACCATTACAGCCTTGACAACCTGTTCTGGGAAGGAAGTTGTCTGAGATGGGGTTGTGACTGGCACAACCCTCCTGACCTGTTCAGGGAGGATATCTTGGACTGGGGCTGTGGCTACCACTGCCCCACTAACCTCACCATGGATGTTTACCATTCTAGAATGGGTTTCTTGCTCTACTTCAGCCCAGGCTGAGAGCTCTAAATCATTCCCCAGTAGGCAATCTACAGGCAAGTTTGGGGACACTGCCACTCTCTTGTGGCCAGTGACACCTCCCCAGCTGAGATTGACCACTGCCATGGGATGATCTCTCTGTACTCCATCAATATTGGTCACCTGGTATGTGGCACCAGGTAAAAGTTGCCTGGAGGGGACTAGACTCTCAGTCACCATAGTGATGCTAGCCCCTGTATCTCTATAGGCCTCAACTTTTATACCATTGATGAGGGGCTCCTGTCTGTACTTGCCCAAAGTGTTGGGACAAGTTGTGAAGTTGGCAAACCCCATGCCAGTCTCACAGACAAGAGTATCTAAGTTTGGGGACCTGGTTAGGCCAGAGTCCCCAGGAACTCCCAAAGTAAATGCACCCAAATTCTTGGGGGCACTCCCACCACCTGGGGGATTACTACTAGTAGTAACAGGAGGTTTGGGAATGTTACTTGGGGGTATGTTTTCCTTATTGTTATTCTTTGGGCAACTGCTGTCAGTTTTTAAATGACCCACCTGTTTACAGGGATAACAATAAGGTTTCTTCTGGTTGCTGGAAGGATTTTGGGACCCACCCCCCTCAGAGGATTTTTGGGGCCCTGATGTGGTTTGATCTGTAGATTTATTCCCACCCTTCTCTTGAGGCTTGGTTGATTCCTTTTTCTGGTCACCACCTTGGTTCTTGGGCCTAATCCTGGTTCTGACCCATTTGTCTGCCCTCTTACCCAATTCTTGTGGAGAGGTCAGATCAGAGTCTACCAGGTGCTGGTGTAATAACTGGTTCTGACAATTATTTAAGACTTGCTCTCTCATAATTAGATTATACAATCCCTTGAAATCAGTAACCTTACTACCCAGTAGCCAGCCTTCCAAAGCCTTAGTGGCACAATCAACAAAGTCAGACCAGTCCTGAGACTGAGTTTTCTGGGTGTCTCTGAACAGCAACCTGTACTGCTCAGTGGTTAAGCCAAACCCATCAACCAGTGCATTTTTCAGGACCTGGTAATTGTTAGCATCCTCAACTCTAGTAGTGAGGAGCTTATCTCTACCTTTGCCATCAAAGGAGAGCCACAGTATAGCTGCCCACTGACTCTGGGGAATGCCCTGCACAGTGCAGGCCCTCTCCAAAGCAGCCATCCATTTCTGGATGTCATCCCCTTGCTTAAAGGGGGGCACTATTTTAGTCAGGTGTTTAGTATCTAAACCCTTCTCTCTATCTCTTGGGAGATTGCTGCCACCAGTGGGAGCTAGCCCACTCATCTGCTGCTCTCTTGCCAGGGCAAGCTTCTCTTTGGCCAGGGCAATTTCTTCCCTTTCAATCCTCAGTTCAGCTTGTCTCATCCTAGCTTCATGCTCCTTTCTCTGAGGGGAAGTAAATCTCCTCTGTGGAGGATTCCTTCTCCCCTGAGAAGAGGCATTAGAGTGCAGAGATCTATTGGAGTCCCTAGAAAGAGATCTATCTCTCCTAACTCCAAGGTTAGGCCCACTTCGGGTCAGTACTGGGGGGCCCCCAGATCCTAGCCCAAGTAAGTCTAAGTTGGTCCTAGTTAGCCTTCTGACTACCTCAAGACCCTTGTCTACCTCATCCCCAGAGAGTACCTCCTGATCCTCCTCCTCAACTGCTGAATCAGTGTTGTGGAGATCTGGATCCCCAGAGGTTCCCTCTAAGGCTGGCATGTTCTCATGTAACTGAGAAAGCTTTCTGGCATCATATGTCTCTAAGAGACCTATCAGAAAGGAAGTGGTGGGGTTAGACCCCTGCTTCAGTTTTCTGGAGACACAGATCTGTCTCATCTCATGGAAACTGAGAGCTGCATATCTTGAAGTGACCTGTGGAGGGTCAACACTGACCAGGGGAGTCTCAGTAGAGTCCTCCTGAGTCGACATGCTTTTCTAGTGAGGTGTAAGTGGTGCACTTACCTACACTATATGTTTGCCTACTGATCCCTTGCTAGAGTTGTAGTTTAGGGTGTGCTAGGCCCTAGGAGCTACAACAGCTGGTTCAGTAGAACTCAGAGTATTCTAAGCTAAGTTATATGTACCTTTAGTACTTATGTGATCTTTCACAAGATATTCTTAGGATATGTGTGGTAAAACAACAGCAAGCTCAAATCCCAACCGCTGCTCACCAATGTGAGAAGTTGGCCTGATGTGCAGTGCTCACTATTCTAGTGATCACTATATATCAGTCCAAACAACCCTTATTGATGATTGGTTGTAAGTCAACCTTATAGACCAGCTATCCTAGTAGCATGGATACGAGCAGTCTAAGGCTAAGACTCTAGAGGGCGTGTTAAGCCAGCTGTTTTACCATCACATTACCCCTTGAACACCCAGTGAAAGGACACCACACAAGTTGTTATGAAAATAAACAGTGTATTTATTTATAACAAGACTACCCTGGCTCTTTATGAGACAGGGAGCTAAGCACACAACAAAACTCTTACGAAAATACTTTTAAGTTAGCACGTTACACAAATGCCCGAGGGGCACGAAAAACCATATACGCTAAAAGTGGAATGCGAATTACTAGCAGGTAAGTAACAGTTCTAATAGGCTTTGGAATCGCTAGGACTGGACTAGGGAATCGTTAGATTACTACTTGGAGGCCCAGGGGACTCGGGTGCAGAGTGTGCACTCTCACGCGGGATGCGGGACAAAGTCTATGGAAGCTAGAATTCACAAAGTTAGTGTTCACGGGCGAACCCGACCTGGTAGGGAGAAAACGACAGTGGATCCTGACCCTTGGATAGTGAGGCTATGCTGGGACACGGAGTGCCGAAGTTACCTAGCCCAGGGGCTGCAGCTTCATAGGTCTGAAAAGACGTCGGGGATCTCGTTGCCGGACCAGGAGCCTGGAAGGAAGCAGTTGCTGGCAGGCGACCAGTGAAGAAAAGTTCGATGGATCCAAGCCTGGATCAAGGAAGAAGAAAACCTGAAAGCAGAGGGGACCAAGTTCTTGAATCACTAGCCAGTGATTAAGTGGGCACCAGGATGGCACCGGGCGAAGTCACCGCAGTCAGGTGAGTGGGCGCTGCTGGGCTCTGCAGTCTCTCGGACCAGGAGGCGTTGTCGGCGACCAGGATGGAGGTGCGAGCTGTCCCACGATGGATGAAGTCGTTGGCGTCGAAGTTACCCAGGATTGGGCAACAAGCCTTGGCTAATTCAAGCCCACGCAGTGGACTCAAAATGGCGTCTTGAGGGGACCAGGAGGGTCCGGGGTGCTCCTCCTCTGGAAGGGAGCAAGGGCCAGTCTGGAGCAACCAGACCAGCAGCAGAAATGTCGTCGGGCGTCGTCAGGAAGGCCACAAGCCAGCGGGCTAGTAGCCAAACAACGCGGTGAGCAGCAAAAAGCAGAAGGGCCCCACGCAGATCGTGGAGATGCTGGGGGGCTGCTCTTCGGTGCTGGAGCTGCTCAGGGTGGGGGCTTCTCGGACCCCAAAGCACTCACCAGGAATTCACTCGGCGGGCTTGCTGGAAAGAAGTCGTGCAGTCTTGAAGATGGCCGGTCCCTCGAGGTCTCGTCACACCCACGAATCTCAGCGTGACTGATGATGCAGGTAGAGGTCAGAGGTGCCAGGGAAGCCGGTTCTCGTCGAGCTGGGCAGTCGGATTCCGGAGGAAGGACTTGCAGCAGACCGCAGTGTTCTTAGATGGTGCCTGCGGATGCAGGGTGACTACTCCTTAGTCACAAGGGAGAAATCTTAGGAAGAAGTCTTGAGTTCCTTTCACAGAAAGTAGTTTCAGGATTCAAAGATGATCTGATTTGGAAGGGGGCCAGTCTCTACCTTTATCCTGTAAAAAGGGGCTGGCACGCGACTAAGTCCTGCCCTATGGGTGGGACTAGGAGGGGGGTGGTTACACCCACTTCCTTGGCGGGCTTTTCCCCAGCACAGGGTCTGGAGTGACCCTGGAACTGGTTCCAGCCAGCCTATGCACAGTGAGCACCGGGGTGCCACGTGCAGTCACCTTCCTCTAAAGCCCTGCCTACCTACAATACACAAAACCCTGTCTGGGACGGTGCTGGCACCGCCCCTGGCAGGAAACCCTTTGTCCTTATCTCCTGCTCTGGGAGGACTCCCAGCAGCAGGAGGGCAGACTTGTGTCTCGGTGGCAGCATCCATTTTGTGGATGCTAAGGCTCTGTCTGACTTTTAACCGGGTTATAGGTTACAGGCATGTCGTGTCCCTCTAGAAGGGTGGAATGCTAACCCCGTCGCCAGAATTGGCGAGGGGTTAGTATTCCAATTCGTATGACACCTTACTCGACATGTTTTGATAAAGCGATACCAGAGTTGGCACATAACCGCGAGGATTATAATGCACTTAAGAGTATATGGTATGCGATATCATGGAAACGGCTAAGGGATGGATCCCGAAAGCCGCAGACAGGCTCAGCTCATGCTAGAGCACCATCTCACACGATTCCAAGCACTCTGCCTTCAGGATTGTTAAGGCCTGCTATAGGAGTGACTGATAGGAGATCTGTGTGTCCATTTTTAGGGTTAGATATAGGTATACTATATCTAAAGCAAAGGGTGAGTACACCACCTTGCCCCAGCTGTCAAGCAGCCAGTTGTGTCAGATTTGGATGGCCAGCCAGGGGTGGCATAATACATGCTGCAGCCCCTGGTAGGCCCTGGGTACACCTATGCCCTGGGTACCTAAGGTACACTGTACAGGGACTGGTAAGGTGACTCAGTATCCAATTTAGATATGTACCTAAGGTACATGGAATCCATTTTACAGAGAGAGCAGTAGGCCTGGGGTCCTGAATAGCAGGGCCCCAGGTCAACTAAGTCAGAAAACCAGCAAAACACCAGGCAAAAAGTTGGGGGCAACCATAGTCAGGGGTCAACCTTCCTACACATATTAGGTATGGTAAGGCCACCTTTATCAACAGGAAGAGATAATAACTCAAGAAATCTCCTAATCTTCCCATTCTGCCACACAAACTTAGATATGAGTGAGTTGATCAGCATTAATATTTCTTGTTTAATAGCTAATGGTATTGCTCGAAACAGCTAAAGGCATCTAGGTAGCGTATTCATTTTAACATAGTTGACTCTCCCTATAATGGAAAGATGAAGGCTATTGACCCTTTCAAAATCCTTCTTAATTTTTTTCACTAATGGATCAAAGTTGATTTTTGGGATTAGCTTAGTATTTGCACAAAGTTCAATGCCCCGTTATGTAGCTTTTTCAGTTCTTCGTGGGTCCATACAAACTGTGTTAGCTGTGCTTATAATAATCGTCTTTCCCTTATTGAGAGAATATCCGGAATAAGGCCCAAATTCAGAAGTAATTTCCTCTATTTCACAGATAGCTTCTGTCAGTTCAGATGTGATAATCGCGATGTCATCAGTGTAAGCCAGCATTTTTGTTTCGAAATGATGACTAACAACAGGTTTAATATTAGTGCTTTCTAGTAGTTTAAGAATGAGAGGATTGATGTATAATGCAAATAGTAAAGGCGAGCATGGGCAGCCTTGTCTAGCAAAAATCTTAAAGAAAGAAATTGACAAACATCTGAAGTCGCATCTAGAAACCAATAGTGTTCTTGATAAAACTCAAGTTGGCCTCAGGCCACTATATTGCACTGAAACGGCACTGGTAACAGTCCTTGATGAGGTCAGAATGCTCATGGACAAAGGCTGCAGTGAGATGCTGGTATTGTTGGCACTCAGTACTGCATTTGATTAACAGCCAAGCAAAGTCAACAATAGTTTATTGTTTGATTAATTAAAATCATCAACAATACAAAAGCAAAAACAAACATTTGAAAGAATGAAATACTGATTAAAAATTCCAACCCGAGGAGGAGCCAAGATGGCGACCGGAGCAGAAGTGTAGGCTCCCGGCTCCGCTAGCCCTCGAGCCCCGCACTGAAATCCTGACCGTCATCCTGAGGTTGCGCTGCAGCGGGTTGCCGGTGAATGCGCGCTGTCATCGCTCGTGTTCTTCCGATGTCTCTGCCTGCCTGGTAGCCGGAGATATTCGGGAAGTTGTTCGGTGGCCTCCACAGCCCTGGCGCCGGGATCTATGCCGCTGACCGCCGCCGGGCGCTGCTTGATCAACAGCGGCCAGCTGGGCCGGGGCGGAGCCGGTCCTTCGGGATGCTTTGACTGCCGGAGGGGACAAAACAAGGATTCTCTCTGTCGGAGTGCGGCGCCCTGCACCATGAGAATGGAGTGCATCTACGCGCTGGGGGCTCACTGTTAATACACTTCTTTGTGCAACGCTGGAGGTGAGCGGTGTCGACCCCATTTTTGAATTTGCCCGGTTTCTGCGGTCCACTCCTGAATTTGCCCCGGCCTTGACTTACAGAAGAAATGGCTATTACCGAGGAACGCTCCCTGAAAGGATGCCTTGTTGGCATCGATGACTTGGACCGCTGTTTACCGGTGCTGCCTTCGCCCCCATTTTCTCATCAATTTCCCTCAATGATTGAAGCGCTTGATGGCTCACTGGACGGGATGGATTGCACTACCCGACCTATTGATGCGCTGTGTGATGGGGCGTGCGACTCATTTCGTACGGCTGAGAAGTGGAGCCTACTGCCTGAGCTATCCTGCGGCGCCGTTCTTGCTGCTCTTGGGGACCTACGATCTGCGTTGAGGGATGGGTTCCGAGCACTGGGAGAGAAGCTTGACGACATTGCGTCCACTTCGGGGCACTTACGGCTGGACTGCTCCCAGGGGTGCGACGATTTGCTTTTTCCTGTTCTTGAGGGGGCGGCTATGTTTCCACACGAGTGCGGAGGGGAGCGGATTATCCCTATTTGTGTTGGTGCCTGCGGACAGCTGTCCGCCAATTCCTGTGGCGCTGCAGTGTATCACTTTCAGCCGAGGACTGAGACTCTGTTCATTGTATCGCCATTGTTGGCTTGGACACTGTTTTGGCAGCTGTTAACCCCAGTGACTTCTTCCTCCTTTCGAGCCCCGCTTTCCCTGCTGTGGAATGAGTGTCGTCGTAAGAACTTGGGGGTGATGCTCGTCGGGGAAGATAGACTCATTGGTAACTGGCGACGTCCATTTTGCATTTACAGATCTCTCCTCGGCCGTGTGTGGCCATTTTGTTCCTTTGTGTTGGGTGGGGCGGGCGTTCCTCGGGGGCCATGTTTAGGGGGCTTCACACGAACGGGCCAGGGTTGAATGGTTCCCTTTCCTAGTTGATGACCGCTTGGCTGGTGGGGACTCGGATTGACACGTACGTATGATATTCTCGACTGCGCACGATGTGATAACTCTCCCCATTCGTTATCATGATTATTGCTTGCTGTTACTGCCTTTTAATCCTGGGGTGGAAAATAAAATTGTGGCTGGGGAGACCGGGAGCACATATGTATGGCCCTCCTCCGGGTTATATGACTTCTTTTCCTTTCTTTCTTTCCTAATTCTGTGTCTATATTTCGGGTACTCTTTTTCGGGCGACAGGCACACTGCTAGGGGGGGGTAGGCCGTAGCCTCTGCATGTGTGTAGGGTGGGGGGTGAGGAGGGGGGGATTTATTTTGTCCGTTTTCGGTTCTATGGGCCTTATTTTTCACTTTTCCTTTTCTTAACTCTTTTCTCTTCTTGTTTCTTTCTTTGGGTCAGTGTTGTGGCTTGGTAGGGGGTGGGTATGGACCGGCACGTCATATATTTAGTGGTTGTTTATCCTTTCCGTTGTCTTCCTGTGCCGCTATTCTGATTATGTTTCATTGTTTGTTGGATATCCTTTGGTAGGCGTTGCCCACTCTTGCCCTCGGTGGCCTGTATGGTTTGCTGATCCTTCTTTTTCTGTTTTTATATTTTAAAAATACACCTTTTAAAATTTTAAAATGTACCTTGATTTCTCCTGATTCTCGGCAGTCTGAAGATTTCCAGTGTAATTCTGAATGCTTACTGATTTGTAATGATATACTGCTGAGTCACCGTATAACTTGCGAAGTGTATCACTTGCGACATTTGCTTAGACCGACGTCGAGGCCGGCCGGATGGTTGTAGGCCCGTAATTGTTTGCTGATACTGCACAATAAAGGTTTTTAAAAAAAAAAAATTTTTTTTTAAAAATTTCCAACCCTTCGCCTGCCAACCCCTTCGTCTGTATCCCACATAAAATTCACATTTTAAAAACGCTTTAAAATCTAGGTCAGGGGAGATTACCTGTGCCAGTAACAAATTTGCTCATGAGACATAAAGTGCACCTGATCTTAAATTGTTCCTATAGCTAATAGTACCATTACATGTATGAAAAGCAAAACAAATTCCCAGTCTGAAGGTAATGTCATGCGACCAGTGCCAATGACAAGCTAACTCGTAGAGCATTAGGCGCAAAAGGAACCTCTTAACAAGCTCATCTTAATGTATTTAAAACGGTGCTGACAATAATGTACACAGGGAACATTAAAAATAGTTTAGCTTGTATTTTTTTGCAGTCTGTTTACGACTTATCTCAAGAAATTGATCGCCTGCAGTTTTGGTCTTACATTACCTCCATTAAAACAAGCAATAACTGCTTGTAGGCAGGGCTGCACTCCCAGACTGGTGAAGAATTGCCTTATTAATTGTTGTTGCTCTGTCAGAAAAGCTAGCAGATGCTAATAATATGTATTATTGATTCAGGTACATGATTACAGCCCCTACAAGATTGGTTGGTTCCTTTTTACAAGCCATTTCAGATAGAGATCCAAAGTTGGAAAGTTATCTAGCCGCAGAGGCATTAATTCAATTTTTATGCAAAGAAATTACAATGAGCATACTTATTCCTGATGTTCTAAAGTCTCATAGGATTTGCTGGTTGTCCATCAGTGAGCACGTTTTGAGCAGATATTTTTATCCTCCGATAGTGAGAGCTCAGGCGTGATTCTGTTGACATGTTTCGGAAAGACTTGAAATGAGGTTAAAAGTTCCCACAAATCGTTTATCTGTGAAGACTCAATACTAGACTGTAGATTATTACTGCTTGGGCCCTCGTTTATGGACAGTTCTGACCAGAGCCTTTGGTCTAGTCTCTAGTGAGTCCTCCTGTGCTGCTCCCAGTTTGTGGCAGAATATGACAAAAGCTCCTTGTCTTGCGTATTTTTGCTTTACGAGTCTAAACTCCATCCTAATTTGTGCTGGAGATAGTTTCTGGGGTAGGCGAAAAAGCTTCCTGTAGGTATTAAGATGTAGTGACTCGAGCCATTTAGATTCACGACTGCAGAGTGCTTCACAGCAATAAGCTGTTGTGTGTAATAGCTTGGTTCTTATAACCTGCAGTATAGGAAGAAGCGAGTTACCTTCAATCCTCTTCTGACGGGATAGGCAGACGACTGTCAAAGATGCTGCCCTTACTTTGATTTGTTCTTTATGTTGTTAAAAGAGCCGTTTATGTCAACTATCTTTCCCAAATACTTATAGGCTTGTTCTTGGATTAGTATGCTCGGGAGAGACAGTGATATGTGGTCAGAGTAGTGGTGGCCGGATAAACCCAAACCTGCACCCATACCTAAGGAGGCAGTCAAGAACTTGGGCATCTGGATTGATAGAAGTCTGTACTTCGATATTCAATCGAAGGCAGTTGCAGGCACTTGTTTGGGCTACTGAGAGGTCTGAAACCTATTCCGTTTTTTTTTATTCCACTGTTCGTCAGACCATCCTACACGCCACAATTTCGTCCAGGCTTGACTACGGAAATTCTTTATATTTAGGGGCTAGTAAACCATGTTTTTTGCGACTCCAAAGAATTCAAAACGCTGCAGCCCGGATTCTGCTTGCACTTCCTAAATCGTGCTCAATGTGCAAGTCCCTATCCAAACTTCATTGGTTGCCAGTAGAGAGAAGAATTCAGTTTAAAGCTCTATGTGTAGCCCATAAGAATCTGTCTCATCAAGCTCCCTCTGGTCTAGCTGATATGTTAGTGCCGAGTCAACCGCTTCGTTCCTCGGATCAAAGGTTGGTCTTCATTCCCCATGTTCGCAGAGTCAGAGCCGGTGGCCGGTCTTTCAAGGTGCTAGCGGCTAAACTCTGTAACTTTCTTCCCTCTGCAATTCAAGGACTCCAAAATCATCTAGAATTCTGCAAAGCCATAAAGACATGGCTTTTCCCGTGTTAACTCTGTTACTTCTCTCTGCTTTGCTTTAACCATGTTTACTTGGGTAGCGCTGGGATGCCCCGTTGCTGGGGCAGCCATGCGCTGTATAAATTCAGTAAATAAATATGTGATTATTTAAGTACCAAGTTCCTGCTTTCATAATTCTTTTTCTAAATGCTATCATCTTTGTTTTTGCAAGGTTAATGTTCAAGTTATTTGTGTGAGTACAATGGATTAATTTGACCTGCAACATTTGGAGGCCGACCGTTGTTCTGCTGAGAAGAGCTATATCATCTGCATATAACATACTCGTTAAAGGATTCCACCTTAGTTGGAGTGCATGAGCATTTACCTTTTCCAGGGTTCTGTTAGGTCCACCAAAAAGAGATTAAACAACACTAAGGCTAGCATGCATCCCTGTTTAAGACTTGTTGTAGTCTGGATCTTACGAGAGACCTTCGTTCCATTTCCTATTTTTATCCTGATCTATGTATCTGTGTGGATATGTTGAATTGCCTTTAGAGCTTATCAGGGATCCCCCAGGATGTAAGTTTGAACCAGAGTGTTGCCCTGTCCACGCGATCAAATGCGACCTTCACATCCAAAAAACAGGCAAACAGGGAACTTTTAAGCTTTTGAACTTTCCTTATTGTCAAAACGAATGCCGTCAGGTTGGTCAAGGTGTACATACCAGGGCAAAAGCCTGTCAGATTGTTCTGGTCTTCCACCCTACTGTTCAAATCACTGAGTAGAAGCCTTGCATAATATTTTGCCTCATTATTTAGCAACGCGATCTAATGGTAATTTGAGGGTTCAGTGTTTTTACTGCCTTTGTAGATCAGATGAACAACCACGCCCGGCAGGAGTATGGAACATAATTGAAGGTATTACAATAGTTATACAGTGGAGCTAGAGAGTTTGCCCATTTCTCTGAACTTGAATAAAACATTGCATTAGGCAGGCCACTCTACCCATGTGCTCCGCTGGTTCATTTTTTGTTATGAGCATCTCGATTTATCCCAAATTAAAGATTATACCATGCGAGTCATTCATGTCCATTATCACTTGGGATGGGGAAATGCTTGTGTCTGGACTTGTTGTTACTGGTTCCTCTGGGCTTATATTATTGTGAGCGCTAATTACTGGACCCAAGTTGACTCAGTAATATTGGTGCTGCTAGCAATGCATGGGCCTCTTTCCAGTTTGTTCACAGTTCTCCAGATTTGGTTTAGATGTTTGCTTTTACGATTGTAAAGTATTCTTGCTCACTGGCCAATGATGCGCTCCATATTTGCTGCACGTATTTCCTTTTTATAGGTCTGTCGGAGCCGCCTAGATTTCTCTAACAGTAATACGTCAGCCGGAAGCGTCCTTACTGCTCTTACTGTACATTCATGTTGTTTTTTGCTGTTCTTAAAGCTTGTGTGTTCGATTTAGATTTTTAGGTCTCGCCTGTCAATGCGCTTGCGCATTGAGCTTGCGAGAATATAGGGGCTTAACCAGAGCTTAACCATCGGGCGATTCCATGCAGTGCCCGTGAAAAGCAAGCTCAATGCGCAAGCGCATTGACCTAAAATGCGCGTGCACATGTAAGCCAGCCATCTGCCGCCAGCAGCTTCAGTTGAAAGGCATCCGCTCTGCCCCCTGCTGCATCAAAGGCTTTCGGCCGTGTCGCATTTCTCCTCCCCCCACCCCACAGCAATGCCAAGAGCTTTCACTTTCACGGCCGCCAGGCCGTGTCTCTCGTTTCTCCTCCCCCTTCCTCCCTCCCCACTCGCTCATCAAAGGCTGCTCACTCTTCTTCTCCCCCGCCCCCCACCCCATCCGACTTGTCTTCATTTTGCGCTGATTTGTTTTGCACTTCTAGTGTAGGACGAGTCTTTTCAACCCAGGGGCAATGAACGTCGTGTACAAGAACTTTCCTCCCATCTCAATGTCTGAACCCCAAACTCTCTGAAGGCACTTCCTTAACTTAGCAATTCCACTCGAGTTTATACATGTTTCTCACCAGCAGCACCACCTAGCGGTGACACGCATTTTCTCAGTCCCTCCAAAACCATACGTGTAACATTTTACGTGGAAAGAAAAATTATACAAACTAAACTTTGAACGCAGTTGAAGGCCGCCGGTGCCACAAAGTAAATGTATTTCTCATGCGACTGTCTTCACAAGGCCTCACGGGGGCGCTGTTCACAAAGCTGTAAATAGAACCCGAGTTGGTTACTATTTTTATTTATTGGTTGATTTATAAGTAATTTAAATTGGAGACCCAGGACGCGCAGGTATGTTTACAATAATATGCCAGGCCATCAGATGAATCAATGTATCTAAAGAAGAACAGAAGAAGGGCGGAGATCTGGAAAGGCAGAACTACTCATCGAAAAGCAGAAAAAACATTGTCTCCAGCCCTACATTCGCTTGCACCGAGTTACCCCCTACACTCGCTTGCTCTGAGTTACCCCCTCCCCTACCCCATATTTTAAGTCGTTCTCTGCATTTGCATCAACCTCTCCTGCCAAGGAACCAGCCCGCACCAAAAACTTCTTTGTTCTGACACACTTGTAAAAACACAATTAAAAACGTTGCCATTTCGTCTTCTAACAGGAGTAACACGCACACCCACGGCAGCTGGCTGGAAACAAGCAGACGGGCTATTCTACTGTGTAATTGCATGTTTATAGCACCTACATCCCGTGTCTCTCGTTTCTCCTCCGCCCTTCCCCCCTCACTCATCAAAGGCTGCTCACTCTCCTTCTCCCCCACCCCCCACCCCATCCGACTTGTCTTCATTTCGCGCCGATTTTTTTTTCCGGCCGCCTTGTACTTGTTATTTAGGGGGGTTTGTCTTTGTTGCCGTTAGTCAGTTACTTTTAACATTTATAAGCCATTGTGATTATAAAATACAAAAAAAAAGAAACTACGTTCAAAGCGTCAACATAAGTAAAAAAATATTTACATCTACAAAAAAATTAGCTCCAACTTTTCTAATGCGAGACCTATTGCATTTCCAATGCTTGTTGTTTTTTGGGCCTAGTTGATATCCTCTCTGGTGCAGTGAGTTTGACCATTTGTTTAGCAACTTGGCAATAAATGACTCCCAGTCTTGCACAAGGTTACTGGCCTGAGGATTTTTTAGGGCCATCAGAGTGGCACAATGTTTGAGTACATATTTTATAATGCCACCTTTCCACTGTCGCCTTTAAAAATGTTCCATTGTGGCTGGGTACTGGAATGTTACAGTTTTTGGGTGGAGGCTGGTCAAAGTTCTTAGGCCAAACATCTGGAGACAATGATTGCTTTCAGAACGTTACTCATTTCTGAAGGATGTTATCCGATTGAATAGGTTCAAGAACAACAAGGTATAGTCTATTGTTGAATTGATCCCGGGATTCTCGTTTTAGCTGGAAGCGGGTCCTCAAGAAATCACCAGTTCAAGACCCTTGGACCCAAACTAGTAAAGAGCGTGAGAATTGACATGACAATTCTAGAGTGTGAAATATTTGTTGGTTGTTGCTGATCAGGAATCTACCATATTGAATCTTGTTCAATGACGAGGACGTCCCTGACAGGATTATAAATAATTTTTACATTGAAGTCGCCTGATACAATGAATTCAGTGGGGGTTTAATCGTGCTTCAGGTACATTCAAATGGATTGCAGGTTAGCCTCATTTTTGCTCTTTTCTTCTAATAACAGACTGATGTATAGAATCAGAATGAATAGCGAGTTGTTTGTATCCTTGCATCAGTCCTCCAATTTAACTGCCAGATCCAGGGGTAGGACAGGTCCAACCGAGAGACCCTAACCTTTGGATCTTGTGAAATATAAACAGACAGAGCCCCCTTTGGGCACCCCATTAAGGTATGTTTGCTTGGTAAGTTGTTGAATTCAATATATCCAATTAACAGAATTTCATCTAGGGCCAAGGTCTCCTGTAATAAAATAATGATGTGTTTTATCCCAGAAGTGGATACAGTGGGCAATTCTAGTAAATATTCTAATTCCCCCAATTTTCCAAGAGAAAAATTTAAGAATATCAATGAGATCCTTTCCACGGATCATAATGGATTGTGGACATTTGAGTCATCCGGTTGCTCTGCTATTGAGGGCCGATGGGAGCCAGCTCTACTCATCATCTGAATGTTTCCTAGAAATGCGTGTGTTTTGTTATTGTATTTGAATGACACAACCAATTTTTTCCAATGAGATTCACTTGGAAGGTACCCCCTTAAAATAATGTGTGGATAGTCCTCCTCAGCATGCCCCGGTTCTTGAAGTACGGTTTACTTGCCAATCCTGCCTTTGCTGTTTCTTCGAGGCACCAGAATACTATTATTGTTTTGGTCTTAGAGTCTTCTTATGGTCTCATACTTGGGAAGAATTTGACTGAAACTATATCAGAGGAGTTAGTGTCCTGGAGCGGCGAGATGCTCCTGACCAGCCGCAGCATCTTCCCTCGGTTTAATATGTCATGTAATCCCCTGGAGGCATGCATAAGTGGCAAGTATGACTGTTGATTATGTTCCTTACTCCTAATTGCGCCTGGCTGTAAGATGGGTTCCATTGTTAACCAGCACTCTCTCTTGGGGCTCAAATGTGGATTTAGATCAGGCCATTCCATAATCTTAACCTGGTCTTGGATGCCAACAAGCAGAGATGAGATTTGTCTCAATGAATACAAACTGATTGTCATAGCAGACTCTAGACATTGTATTATTCCAGTGGAAGGATTTGTTAGGGATTTATTTTAGGTTTTGGGCTCCTTATTTGCTGCAGCAGATACATTATGATCATGTCCATGTATGTTTTAATTTCCATTTAGCAAATCAGCGTATGTACTGCATATAACAGTTTCTTGCACCTTGTCTTGCAGAGCCTCTGGCGAGCTTCTTTTGGATTTGCCTTCGAGGCCTAGTGGGGCCAAGTTGCTGAGGTCGTTTTCGTGGCTCTTGACCACATTCAACAGATCTGCCTGTGGGCCAAATGTGACAGTATCTTGCTGCTTATCTTACAGATCCAAGTGAGACTTGACCTGTTCAAAGACTTGGCAGTTATCTTTAGGTGCCAGGAATATGACTGCTTGTACCTTTGCATCAGTGCTTAATTTGTAAAATATTCAGTGTCAGGGCTCTGACGGGGAGGCCACTGCAGCTTGCACCACCCACCGCCCTTGTCATTGCTGCCGAAACAATTACTAATCATCTCTCATGTAAATGCAACAGTTCTGATTATTCCAGGTCCCCAAACCTAAAGGAATGGCTGGGGAGGCATATATTTGCAATTTTAATGTATATTGCATTCCTAAACAACTCATCTCTAAATTAGATGAGCAGCGCCACCATGTCGTAGACTGTTCTATGTATGGTGTTGACAGTTAGGTGCCGGTGCCGAGCACCGGAAACCAATTAAGTGCCGGTGCTTAGCACCGGAAAGCCACGGCTCAAATTAAGTACTACTGCTCATGTGGAAATAAATAAAAAGCAATGTTACAAGTGCTGCAAAACAAACACTATAGAGGCTGATATTCTTGCTAGGTAAAGTTTATTAAAGAACCATTGGTGAAATTGAGTCCAGTTACATGTGTGCTGAAGAATTGTTTACTTATGAATTCACAAGTATAACATTGAAGCTTTCAGGGTGTGTGCTGCATGCTTGGGGAGAGGAGTGGTGCCGCGGGCCAGGGCGACTGATGCTTGACCCTGGGGATCACGGTTCAATCCCTGGCTCCGGTGGCAGGGGTCTGCCCAGCACCATGTGACTCTGGGCAATAGCTTGCTTAATCTTCCCTACGGCCCCCAGCGCCGAGATATACCTTCGGGGGAGATTTGTGCGCTATACAAATACTGGTATTAGTAAAATGATATAGAACAGTTTCAAATGGCTGCAATCGGTTATGCTGTGAATTACCAGCAGCCAGACAAATAAAGTACACTTCAATTTTGTTTTACAGTAGCATTGGCAGGAGAAAGCAACTGATGAAGCATGAAATGTGGTCTGTGCTTACATCTGGTAGAAAAGTCCTGCTTTCATCTCAGGCTCTAAACACAAAGGCAACACTACAGTTATTATGAAGGAAAAACAAGCAAGCATTGGAAATGCAATAGGTCTTGCGTTTGTTTGAGTTAGAGCTATTTGTTATTGTAAATGGCCATGTTTTTTCCCTATATATTATGGTGTTTATGTATGTAGTGTGTAGTGGTAATATGTGGGTTGTATTGTATTAGTTAGTTGCAGTATTGTGTGGTGTGGAGTGGATTTGTGGAGTGGAAATATGTGGCGTGGTGTGCAGTGGAATTATGTGGTTTTGAGTGTACTGGAACTATATGGCGTGGGATTGTGTGATGGAAAGACTGGAAGGGCTGGGGCAGTGTTAGTGGAATGGCAAACCCTGCTTGACATGCAATTCCCTGCCAATGTAAAAGGTAAAAGCGATGGTGCTTTTTAATAAAAGTAAAACATGCCATGTTACCGCTTCGGATATACTGGAAGGACTGGGGCTGTGGCAGTGGCATGAGAAGTGCCTGTTTAAAGTGCCGCTCACTGCCACTGTAAAATACGAAAAATATGGTGGGGTTTAAAACTTGACATGCTATAAATTTGTGTCTGCACACAGACCGCACATAAGGAGGGCTGCAAGGTCTGTAATCAGTAGATGCACACAATATAGCTCTTAATGCAAACAATATATCCCTTAAGTCAGCTGTTTGCTGCCAGTCATGACCCACAAACGATGTCACAAGGTGAAGTGACACTCATAATGTGCATTGTTGAAGGCAAATGATCTGACTTTCATGTCCTAACGCTTTGACATAACATTAGCGCCTGACTAGATTTGCATGTGTTATCTGCAAGCCACAAAATATGAACTCAACACTCATCAAAAATACATTCATATAATTACCAAGACATGTTGCAGACGAAATTTCTGCAAGTACTGCCTTTTGTATTCAAGGTCTCCCTGGTTGACATAGGCACTCTTGCAAATTAATTCCCAAATATGCTTTTATCCTTAATGAACTACTTAAAATTACATTTATTTAATTGATTTATGCCCTACTTTTTTGGAACATATCCATTTCGTTTGTTTGCACACATATAATATTATTGTAAGCAAGCATGATTTCACATTTAGAATTATAGCGAATAGAACAGCATTAGGGAAATTAGTTTTAAACAAAAATGTTTCTCTTCTGGGTGGGCAGAACTGGGAGAATTCAAAGTAGAGTCAGTGTCACTTTAACATAAGGTCATTTTGGGCGATTCACAGTGTTTAGGGCCCATTTACAGTGGAGATTGTATAGTGCATGTTAAGATCTCTGCTGACTAAAGAGCCCGCCAGCCTACTTTCTTTGCACATTGTCCCTTTGATGTGCACAAGACATGCTTTAGGCTTTCAACCTATGTGCCAAGACCTATTCTTGGTGCACTTGCTTTTACAACTGGGGGCATGTGAAAGGCAGCATGGCTGTCCCATCTGATCTATATTTTCAAATTGCGGGCATTACGTTCAAATTAAGGGGGCACAACATGAAAAAAACAGGAAAGAAATAAAAACATAAAAATTACAAAATATCGAACATAAAAGTAATTCAGAAAACAATTAACCAACACATTCCGTTTTAACAAAAAGAAACAGTAACCATACATATTTTAGGTGCACTAGCGCAACGAAAAAAAAAACTAACACAATATAGCGGACATAAAAGTAATTCGGAAACAATTAACCAACACGCTCTGTTCTAAAATAAAAACAGTTTCAAATCGCTCAACTCCACCTTTTTTGGCCAAAACATGAGTGGCATGGAATTGTAGAATACTTTCACCTGTGTTACAGAAACCTCAGGGCAATGTCAGCAGGCATGACATTACAGTTTGTTTATTAATATGTGATTCTATCATGCACAGATATAAGACATAGCAAAGCGTTTTAACCATCTCATGAGCCAGTGAATTTTGATGTATTCCCCGTGTGCCATTTTAACAGGAAGGCGCAGACTTGCGATGAATAGAGGAACAGAGAACAAGCCAGAAAGAAAACCAAAGTCAAACGAGTTTTCAAGTGATAAGGAAATGGCAAAGCAAGAACCAGACTCCGGCATCAAGCCCAGAGAAGCTGCTGGAAACAAACACAGATCTGTATGGAAGACACAGCTCTGAAATTACCTGCTATCAGCATGTGTGGGAGCCACCCCATAGACATATAGACAGACATGCAGACAGGGAGACGTACTGACAGCCAAACACCTATGCAGGGCACAAGCAGGGACATCTTAAGGATTTTGAGGGCCTGGGCCATACATATGTTGGGGGCCCCTGTTTGGAAAAGCTTTGAATTTGTGATACAATGTCAGCTCTTTTATGCCCTCTTTGGCCAGGTCACTGACAGTGCACATGCGCACTCACCCAACATCTAAATGTGTGTACATCTAATATTTAGGGATAGTGACATGTTTTCAATATTGTAACACAGCAGCAGCTCATTAATATTACTGCAAATAACCTCTGGTACACCCTCCCATTTCTCATATGTGGAGTCCTGTTTAATCTAAATAAAACATGTTTTAATGGATGTAGCATTAAACATAGCACAGTCTTTCTCTGCAAAATGTATTAGAATCTCACAAATCAACTACATTAAAAATAAATGAAAGGAAAACAGTAATTAAAATAATCTCGTTAAGAATTATTCAAGGTTGGTATTGGACAAACTGACGAGTGTGGAGGGCAGCCTGACGATGCTCGAAAGCGAAGCTGCGGGTACGGACGACAACCTTACTCAACTACAAGACGCGCATATTCAACATGCGGAACTATTAGAGGAACTCCGCGTGATAGATTATAGGGAATACACTAACAGACAGCACACGCAGGCTGACAGGGCAGGCCCTCTACTGGCGCGCTTGACGCGCAACACTCCAGAGAGTACTCCTATAATGGAGGTGAAAGACCAAGGCGGGATGATAATACGAACTCAATTGGGTATAAATAATACGTTCAAAACTTATTACACTGATTTATACAGCCCACATACCCCACTTTTGGAACAAAATTTAGAATATTTCCTTTCAGACATACAACTCCCTCAACTGACACCTACACAACGGACTGAGCTTTCGAAACCCATAACACTAGCGGAAATTAGACAGGCCATTAAAGCGATGCCACGTAACAAGGCTCCTGGGTCGGACGGCCTCCCGGCTGAATTTTACCTGACGTATATTGATACTCTGGCCCCAAGATTGCACACGATGTACAGGGAAGCCCTAGAAGGAAACACATTGCCAGAAACGACGTTACAGGCATTGATAGTGTCCCTGTTGAAGCCGGGTAGGGACGCACTACGACTGGAAAACTACCGACCACTGTCCTTATTAAATATGGATTACAAAATCCTCAGTAAACTACTGGCGACCGACTCTCCCAATGCGTCGCGGACATCATACACCCTGACCAATGTGGTTTTGTACCGGGTAGGAGCACCGCACTGAACTTACGGAGACTGAGCCAGTTGATGACACAGGATGGTAGGGATGGCGACAGCGAGGGGTGTATCTCCCTGGACCTTAGACAGGCCTTTGACTCCCTGAGATGGGACTACATGTTTGCAGTGATGGGCAAATTCGGCATACCACCCGAATACGTTGCATGGGTGAAATTACTTTACCATGGCCCCACAGCATGTGTCCGAACCGATAAGTGTATTTCTGGGCAGTTTGCAGTAGCGAAGGGTACTAGACAGGGATGCCCACTATCGCCCTTGCTCTTCATTATCGCCTTAGAACCCTTGCTGATAAAGGTTCGGACTGTGGCAGTTAACAAAGGAATAACCAGTCTCAATACTCACCATATTATCTCTGCTTATGCGGATGACATATTATTGTTCCTTAAAGATATGACGAGCCCACTAACACCTCTACCAGAGATTTTTGACGATTTCCGGGGTCTGTCGGGCCTCATGATCAATGAGGGCAAATCCTATGGGTACTGCTTTCATGGATCTCTTGAGGACACACATTTACAGTTCATACCGCACAGCTTCCAGATTGCTCCCGAGACTTTCAAATACTTGGGTATACAGATCTATAGACAACCGCGGGATCTACTGGAGGGTAACCTTGGTAAAGCCCTTAGCACCCTTAAGACACAAGTCCGCTTCTGGAACACATTGCCGCTCTCAGTGGCGGGTAGAGTAACGATCTCAAAAATGGTAGTGCTGCCCAGACTAATATATTATTTCACGAACATACCAATACTGATACCCATGCCCTTTTTTAAAGCTTTAAACACGGTCTTAACGGAACTAGTGTGGGGGTCAGGAAGGAGACGCATCAGCCTAGTGAAATTACAACTGCCGACGGACGGGGGTGGCATGGGAGTACCGGACCTGATTGCATATGGCTACGCTTGCCAGCTTCAGTGGATGCCCTACTGGCTAGCGGGACGCAACCTCCATGAACTAAATATGTCTGATGCTGACAGGGCGAGAGGAGATATCCACCGTTTACTGCTCCCGCGCGCTAAGATACCGGACTCTGCCCTAGCTTTGCTCAGACTGGCACTGAGACACTGGAAGGCGGCAGTCAAATACACTAATAACCACTCTACATACGCACCCACAGTACCATTACTGGGAATTCCCCTGGGGACTGGCACACTCACGGAGCGCAGGCTGAAACCATGGCACGAGGCAGGAGTGTTCTGTGTAGGGGATTTCTTCTCAGAGGGAAGCCTTTTGTCATATGCAGACTTCACCAGGTTACACCAGACCCCGAGGGCGCTGTTACTCACGCATGCGCAGCTAACACATTACATAACCACTCACTGGGCACGAGACGGAACGGAACCAGTTATAAACATGTTACTCACAATGCAATACCTAATGGGGACGGGCAGTCACCTGACGAAATGGCTCACCAACGGAATGCGACAAGACTGAGCGGTGTCGCTACAGCCCCTCCGGACCCGCAGGGAGGTAGACGCAGGCAAGGCCCTTAGGGACAAAGACTGGGAAAAGGTACTGATATACCCCAAGAAAGTAGCACGTAATCCTACATTCAAATTTATCCAGTTAATGATAGTTCATAGAGCATACCTAACCCCACACAGACTACATGCAATGTTCCCGGAATCAGCGAACAAATGCCCTAGAGGTAGCATAGACGATGCAGGTCTGTTACATATGTTCTGGGACTGCCCTAAGCTCGGGCACTACTGGGTTACAATCCATGACATTTTGAGGACAGTGGCCCCGAACAGACCCTATACATCCCTGCTGTACGGCATCCTAGGTCTGGGCCACTAAGAAAAGAAAAGGAGTGTTGCTACTAGATTTGTGGATCTGGCGTTGCTGTTGGTAAAACGAGCGATAGCAATGAGGTGGAAGTCACTGAGGCCGCCTAACATTGAGAGCTGGCACGGAGAGGTAGTGAGATGGGGGAAGGCGGAAGGTCTGGAACTACAAAGGGAGGAACGCAGGGGTCTTAGGAAAACGTACATTTCTTTAGATTGGAATTTGATACTGTCAGAGTTTGAGACGTGCGCCACAGCGCACTTTGGATGAGTAGTCACACTAAAACACCACGCCTGGCGATGTGTACCCGGGCCCAGTACCCTATGGCACTCTGGTATTGGTCACGAGGAAGGCGTCCCTGGTTCAATTGCAGGACGGGATGCGGAAACAGATATCATGTAACGTAACATACGAAATGTAAGGGAAAGGAAGTTGACAGTTAGGACAATCATAAGGATATAAAGACATGGGTCATTGCCAAGAAATCTAAGAATTGTGTGTTCAATAAGTGCTGTGGGTGGGAGGGGGGGGGTTCGTATAAGTTTCTAGTAAATAGAAGAGAGAAAGATAAACAAGAAAATTGCACTGCTTACTTGTATATGCTCATATTACAGAAAAATGCGTTATAACATGTTGATATACCGAATGTCTGTATATGTTTGGAGTATAGACGCACCAATAAAAACAATAAAAAAAAAAAAAAAAAAAAGAATTATTCAAGGTCATCAGGGATAGACTCTGCACAACTGAGCTGGCTCTATCAAGGGGGCTCCTGAAAGGCTGGGGCCCTGGGCCAGAGCCCACTTTGCCCATGCCGTAAAACGTCTTGGCACAAGTGGGGGGTACACGCAGGTACACGGCATCCACCCACTTGTATCACAGAGTGGCCGCCGTCACCTCTGTCAAGGAGTTGGGCCCCACAGAAATATGCTGAACTTGTGCCAGTGTAATTTTCAGACACTGGGACACGTTCAGCAACGCCTGCACGTTATCCGCTTTCAATTCCCAGCAGCAAAGTGCAGGCAGGGAAGCTTTTTTTAGGTCTTGTGCCCTGCATCTATGCAACAGCCTCGTAGACAGAAAGACAGGTTGACAGAGAGGTTAACAATCACAGATTGACTTCAAGAGGCAGACAGATATTTGTGCAAACACTAATGCTTTTAGGGAGACTGGAACGTCGTCAGATAGAGGTCAGAAAAGAGAAGTGGCGCACACAAAGTTTATTTCAAACATTATATTAAAAAAAGAAAAAATAAACACTCAACTATTCTAAATTATCCTAAAGAACCAAAGCGTTGTTAAAACCATGTAGAGAGCATGTATGCGGGCATCAGAAACCTATCTTTTTTTCCTTCAAAATGCACACACCCATAACAAAGTGGCTTAAAAACTATTTATTTTCTATTAATCAAACAAAGTGTACCCGTTTAGAATGCATTGATCTTTCAGTTTACGTATTTATCTAAAGCAAAATTAAAAAAATCTGTTTCGAAGGCATTTTACAACAAACTTCGGTTACAACGGGGGACAGCATAGGAAGGAGGAGGCAGTTGCAGCCCATGAGTGAAGAGCAGCTGGGAGGGGCGGGAGGTGTTGTTCTGGGAAGGGCAGGGAAGATTAAGTGAACTGCAGCAGCCAGGACAGCGCAAAAGACAAAGTAGTGCACTGAAGGAAAACATATGGCCCATAGTGAAAGGATCCATGTAGCAGGGTCAGTCTCCAGGGTGGAGCAAAAGGAGGGACTACGAAGTGTATTCACCAATTAAAAGCTAGCATTTCTAAAGGACAGTAAGAGGAGCCAATGAAAAAGTGGGCGTGTTTTTTAAACCCATATCCTAGATACTGTATGTCTCTTCGAGACAGCACATGCAGCACATACGCTGCCTAGGCGAGACCTAAAAACACTGGCACTGAGGGGAACTACCTTGTGTGTGGATGTGCTCATTGTGTAAGAGCAACATGCAGTCACTCAAAGTGAAGTTAACTAGTGGCTGGAGTATGCTGTCCCATGCTGTATCCTGCCCTAAGCCCACTGTCCCATGCTGTATCCTGCCCTACGCCCACTGCCCCATGCTGTGTGCTGCCTATGCCCATTGCCCCATGCTGTATGCCTCAGTGAGTGGAAGCAAAACGTGAATGACACAAGAACAAACTAATGGATCAAGAGAGATGGCTGAAATTACATTTAGGTAAGTATTTTAAACATAATTTTAGTCAAATGAAAAGGTTTGGCTAACACCAGACCTAAAAATGGAGATCTTTGCTTTCCCCCACTTAGCACACAACTTACTTTCTACAAATGCTTGTAAATACCCACCAAGTTACAGCAATGTTGGTGCTCCCTACCCTTGCATTGCCAAGTCTCATGGCACTCTTATGGAAACATCACCTTTCCAGTGACTAGCTTTCAATTAACAACAGATTTTACACAGTCATTAGTGTTATTTGTTCACAAAAAACAGCAGATTCTCATGTTATCAATCACAGCCAGGTATGTGCTACTTTTCATGCACATATGTCAAAACTGTGTACCCACATCCTGTTATGAACGAGGGTTAACCTGTTAAAAACTCAGTTCTTTGTGTGGTTAGGTGTTGACACAGAGGGAGCCATTTGTATGGCAGAGGCCTGGAATACTGAGAGGCCTGGGCCACTGCCCTAAACACCTTCTGTTCTCTGAAAGGACATGTATTATGAGAAGGGCTATAGGATTAACAAACAGTAAAACAGAGCTGAGAGTAAACATTGGCACTCGACCCATATCACAAAAGCGTGCTTTGAGTAATAAAGGTGTGGGAGAAACTGAAGCGGATCTTGAACATGCCATGTTGTTAAACAGATTTTGTTTACATTTGGGGTTTTATAATTGTGCTCATCGCCAAAAAAATGACACTCAAGAGAGAGCTAAAATTCGAACACACCCAACCGCTGATTAGGAAATTTAGTTTTTGCTCAGCAGAGGAAAGAGATTTCTTAGGCCTGGATTGAGGAATGAGGAATTCAACAAGTAGCAAAAATTACTGCATGTATTCACCGTACATGTTCCCAGGAATACTTGCAGGCAGTGGTGGCAGGCACCGATTGGGGGCGGAGGCGGGGGCGGGGGCGGGGGGGAATAATGAAAATAATAAAAATATAAAAAATATAAAAAAATAAAAACTTAATGTACCACCGCGTCACTCCTCTTGTCTCTCCTCCTCGTCCCTCAGCCCGACGGAACAGAACTTGAAGCACACCTAAGCTCCCTAAACCAGTCACAACGCTGTATTGCAATGTTGTGATTGGCTTAGGGGAGCCTGGGGCCTTACCAATCACAATGCTGCATTGAAGCTTTGTGATTGGTTTAGGTCTGAGCGCCGCCATTCAGCGCTCAGCCAGGGAATGGGAGCCTGGGCATGTTCTCCACCCAGGCTGTAATGCAGCCTGGGTGGAGAAAATGCTGAGTGCATATAAATGTTTGGCCGCCCGAGACATCTGGCCAAACATTCATGCGCACTTGCAAAGTGTGCTCACCACTCCCCCTGCTCCTGTATCAGAGCCGCACCACCCTGTCCTGAAAAGCTACCACAGCAAAACAAAGTAAAATGATAATAACCTCGAGTTATTATCATTTTAATTTTTCTTATTTCACAGCGGCACAGCAGTGGAACGACACTTCTCCGCCTTAGCGGAGGAGGCGCCACTGCTTGCAGGATGCAATAATTACCGAATCTGGGTTTTAAAGTGACAGGATCAATCCACACCTGAGGTGCTTTGTAACACATAATGTGATAAAGGTAGTCTAAATGAAATACACTGATGTGCAAGAGAAGTTAAATCTGCAGACAGAGATATGAAAAATCATGCTAATATTTCTTAAACCAATGCAAAAAATAATGGAAAAAATTGTACCAATTTGCACTTGAGTATCTATTGATCTCCAAAGATCTTGGAAGTTTAGAAAATGAAAAAAATAAAAACCATAGGGTCTATATTCTCTTCGCACAAAACTCTGTTCAGTTAGAAATTGTGAGTTCTGAGTCTGCTACACACAACGCCCGCACAAGAAGATCTCTCAGCATCCCAGAGGAGTTGAAATGTGTCAGAGTAGAGTGTGAAAATCCTTTAGTTGTCCATAGTGGGGAGTTATATCCTGTAATGAGGTGAAGGATGACAAAAATGCCATTCCTTTAAAAAAAAAATATCTTTTTATTGGGTATTGTAGGTCATGACAAAAGAGGCACCAACAAGTGCCATTCCTTTTTAAAAAAAAATCTTTTTATTGGGTATTGTAGGTCATGACAAAAGAGGCACCAACAAGTGCCTGATACCGACAAATTAGCAGAGAGGAAGGACATCAGTACATAAGGTGTCCACAGAAATGAATGAAAACAATATAGGAGAAAGCATGAGAATGTCAACAAGTTAGCAGGCACGATTGAGTCGTATCACATACATTAGGGGGTTTGAGATGAAAACACATCACCAAAGTCATCTTGCATATCCAGACCATAGTAATTGATCCAGCTACCCCACACTATGGGTCTTATATGTTACTTTTTCCGCTGCCTCGTATAGTGCCATTCTTTTTTTCATTCAGTCATGATATCTCACCTCCGTCACCCCCCAACACAACCAGATCCCTCTTCGCAATCACTAAGCCCAAATTACACAGTAATACTTTCAACCGTGGGAGGTCTCGATCGTTAGGTATTCGAGGTCTTCAGATAGGTTAAATGCCAATAACTTTGCTGAGCCAGAATGAGTGTTTAGTCGGACATGTCCAAAGTGTGTGAAGAAAATGCCCTCATTGTTGTCTGCATCTCAGTGACTTTGAGGAGGCTGCTCTACCCATTTTGTGAAAGCGAGCTCTATCATAGTAAATTAGATGTAGGATTTTAAGCTGGATGAGTCTCAGTCTATATTCAATCGAACCCTCTCAAGGGAACATTAGTGCAGCTTTTCAGTCCTGGTTTGTCCAATTCACCTATATCAATCTCCCAATTACATCTCAGTTTCAAGAGGGTGGCGGGCATATTATTATTAATGGTATTATATATGGCGGAGATTGCTTTCATCTGTATCTCCATCGTCAAAAGACTACATTCTGGGGTGCATACTCCAGGAGAGGTGTAGGAATGTTTTCAGCTCTCCAGGCATGGGCAAGCTTCAAATATCTATAGCATTGCATGTCTTTAAGTTGGAACTCCCTCTGGAGAGATTAAAAGGGCACAAGGGCACCCTCTTCAAGCAGATCACCCACCCTGGATATACCAATTCGGACTCAGGCTTTGAACCCTTTCGGCTTCCATTTTCTTTAAGGTATAGTCGGAGCCATAGTGTGGTCTCCTCTGTCAAGTCAAGTCAAGTCAAGTCAAGCCATTTATATAGCGCTCTACATACCCATAGGGTCTCAAGGCGCTTGAGGAAGGGTGGGGAATTACTTGTCGAATATCCAAGTTTTAAGTTGCTTTCTGAATGCTAGGTGGTTCTGAGTAAGGCGAAGGAGAGTGGGAAGTGAGTTCCAGGTTTTAGCTGCCAGGTAGGAGAAGGATCTACCTCCCATGGTGGTTTTGTTGATGCGAGGTACAGTGGCAAGGGCTTGGTTGGAGGATCGTAGCTGACGGGAGGGGGTGTAGAAGGACAGTCGTGTGTTGAGGCATTCGGGTCCAAGTTCGTAAAGTGCTTTGTGTGCGTGGGTTAGGAGGCGGAAAGTAATCCTCTTATTTACGGGGAGCCAGTGGAGGTTTTTCAGGTGACCAGAGATGTGTTCTTTACGCTGGATGTCTAGTATGAGCCTGGCTGAAGCATTCTGGATGCGCTGGAGTTTTTTCTGGAGTTTTGCGGTGGTACAGGCGTATAGGGTGTTTCCGTAGTCCAGGCGGCTCGTGACCAGTGCGTGGGTGACCGTTTTTCTAGTTTCGGTGGGGATCCAGCGAAATGTTTTTTTGAGCATGCGAAGAATGTTGAAGCAAGATGATGAAACGGCGTTGACTTATCTGGTCATCGAGAGTGAGGAGTCCAGGATGACGCCCAGGTTCCGTGCGTGGTCCGTCGGGATGGGTGCTTTTCCAAGGGCCTCTGGCCACCAAGAGTCATCCCAGGTGGAGGGGGAGGAGCCTAAGAGGAGGACTTCTGTTTTGTCTGAGTTCAGTTTCAGACGGCTGTGCTTCATCCACTCGGCTACTTCTTTCATTCCTTCGTGTAAGTTGGTTTTGGCGGTGTTAGGGTCTTTGGTGAGTGAGAGGATCAGTTGAGTGTCGTCAGCGTAGGAGATGATGTTGAGGTTGTGTTGGCGAGCGATGGCCGCAAGGGGGCTCATGTATACGTTGAAGAGGGTGGGGCTGAGTGACGATCCTTGTGGTACGCCGGAGATGACTTCAGAGGCCTCTGACTTGAATGGAGGGAGGCGGAGTCTCTGGGTTCTTCCGGTGAGGAACGAGGTGATCCATTCCAGTGCTTTTCCTTGGATTCCGACGTTTCCGAGGCGCTGTAGAAGGGTGTTATGACAGACTGTGTCGAAGGCAGCGGAGAGGTCAAGGAGGATGAGGGCGACTGTGTCTCCATTGTCCAGTAAAGTTCGAATGTCGTCTGTTGCTGCGATAAGTGCGGTTTCAGTGCTGTGTTTGGCTCGGAAGCCGGACTGTGAGGAGTCGAGGGATTTGTTGGTTTCAAGGAAGGTGGCGAGCTGGTTGTTGACAGCTTTCTCGATGACTTTGGCCGGGAATGGAAGAAGCGAGATGGGGCGGTAGTTTTTGAGTTCGGTGGGGTCAGCTGTGGGTTTTTTCAGAAGGGCGCTGAGTTCTGCGTGTTTCCAGTTTTCCGGGAAGGTGGCGGAGTTGAGGGAGCAGTTGATGACATCTCGGAGGTGTGGTGCTATGATGGAGTCTGCTTTGTTGAAGATGTGGTGAGGGCATGGGTCAGTTGGGGATCCTGAGTGGATGGAGTTCATCAGGCGGATGGTGTCCTCAGTGGAGATTGGGTTCCAGTCGTTAAGGATGTTCAAGGGGGGTGAAGGTCCTGCAGTAGGTTGAGTGGGCTGGTCTTCGAGTCGGTTGTCGAAGCTGTTGTGGATGTCTGCGATTTTGTTGTGGAAGAAGGAAGCTAGGGAGTCGCAGAGGGCTTGGGAGGGGGTGATGTCGTTGGAGTTGGCTGATGGGTTGGTAAATTCTTTGACGATGTTGAATAATTCCTTGCTGTTGTGGGCGTTGTTACCTAGTCGGTCTTTGAATGCGGCTTTCTTGGCAGACCGGATTAGTTGGTGGTGTATGCGGGTAGCGTTTTTGAAGGCGTCCCTGGTGCTGGTGTTTGGGTCTTTTTTCCAGGTCTTCTCGAGGGAGCGACAAAGTTTTTTCGATTTCTTAAGATCATCGTTGAACCAGGAGGCGTTTTTGCTGCCTAGTTTGATTTGACGTTTTTTCAACGGTGCTAGGATGTCGGCGCTGTTGGATAGCCATTGGGTGAGGTTAATGGCTGCTTGGTCGGGGTTTGAGGAGTGTGCGGGGGGGTTTAGAAGAAGCGATGAGGAAATCTGGTCGATGGTGATTTTGTTCCAGTTTCTTCGCAGGGTGGGTTGAGGATGGTTGTGGATTGTGGTCTTATTGTAGATAAAGTGAACGCAGCTGTGGTCCGTCCAATGAAGATCTGTGGTGTGACTGAATGAGACATGTTTGCTGGAGGTGAAGATGGGGTCGAGTGTGTGACCTGCAATGTGGGTGGGGGTAGTGACAAGTTGTTTGAGTCCGAGGTTGGCGAGATTGTCCAGAAGGGTGGTGCTGCTGCTGTCATTGCTCTTTTCTAGGTGAAAATTGAGGTCTCCCAATAGAATGTAGTCCTCGGAGGGGAGGGCGTGTGGGGTGATAAAGTCAGTGATGTCGTCACAGAATTGTGCACGGGGTCCTGGAGGCCGGTAGAGGAGGGTGCCTCTGAGTGTGGTCTTGGGGTCGGTGTGGATCTGGAAGTGGAGGTGTTCGGCGCTGGCAAGGTTGGCGTCAGAGCTGGTTGAGATGTGGATGGAATTCTTGTGGACGATAGCGATGCCTCCTCCTGTTTGCTTGATGCGGTCCTTATGGATGATCTTGTATCCTTCCGGGATGGCAATGGTGATTTCTGGGGCTGAAGAGGCATTCATCCATGTTTCTGTTAGGAAGGCGACGTCCGGTGAGATGGTGTCTAGTAGATTCCAAAGGTCGATGGCGTGTCTGTGGACCGAGCGGGTGTTGAGTAGGATACAATTTAGGTGGTTGGTGTCAGGTCTCTGTATGGTGTTGGTGGATGAGGAATTGGTTTTGGTGCCATCGAACTTGCAGGAGTTGCAAGAGAAGGGTCCATGGGTGTGTCCAGGAGCGGCTTGGACGCAGTTGAGGGAACGGCCGGGGTTAAAGGCTAGGAGGGTGGTGGCATCGTAAGTGATGCGCGTGGGCTGGGCATTACGGGAACCAGGGGGTTGGCGCTGGGCGCGGTCCAGGCGCGGACGGGCGTAGATGGGCTTACCTGCGCGGAAGTTCATCAGTCATATGAGGAGTAGGGGGGGAGGGGCGAGGGCGGAGCAGCTGGGAGGCGGGGTGGATATCCGGGGAGGAGAGACTAAACAACAACAAGGTAGTATACAAAATGGCAGTCGGGGCACACACTTGCAATCACACGCTAAAAGTTACTATTAGGGCACAGGGAGACACAATAGTTAAAGCGAGGCACCTCAGATAAAGCTCAGCGTTGCAGCGCGTTGTGCTAGTATGCTAATTAGTCCGATATGGACTAGCGCTACTCTGCTCTGCTGAAATAAGGAGCGCTATGTAAATAAATGAGTGGACAAATCGGGCGCAGCACAAAGCAGCAAAGCAGCTAAATGATTAAATGAGCAATCAAATTGGGCACAGCACAGCAGATGAATGAACGATACCGCAGTGAGGTCGGGGAGGCAGCGTGATGAGGAGCGGCCGTCTCTGACGAGTCAGGATGGTCACAGAGGTCGTGTGGACAGACCGAGCCTGATGCACGGTGGGAGGGCGGGGCAGCTGGGAGGCGGGGTGGATATCCGGGGAGGGGAGACTAAACAACAACAAGGTAGTATACAAAATGGCAGTCGGGGCACACACTTGCAATCACACGCTAAAAGTTACTATTAGGGCACAGGGAGACACAATAGTTAAAGCGAGGCACCTCAGATAAAGCTCAGCGTTGCAGCGCGTTGTGCTAGTATGCTAATTAGTCCGATATGGACTAGCGCTACTCTGCTCTGCTGAAATAAGGAGCGCTATGTAAATAAATGAGTGGACAAATCGGGCGCAGCACAAAGCAGCAAAGCAGCTAAATGATTAAATGAGCAATCAAATTGGGCACAGCACAGCAGATGAATGAACGATACCGCAGTGAGGTCGGGGAGGCAGCGTGATGAGGAGCGGCCGTCTCTGACGAGTCTGTGATTCTGTGGGCTGTCCACAGACATTTACTCGACTTGCACCACAGTCAAGAGTCGCCTGAGTAGACGGCAGTAGGCCTCTTGTCCCTTTCCCCCATAGAGATAGTGGTGGTAGGGGTGGTGTGTCCTTTCCAACACATAAGTGAGATGATCACGATCTGTGTGTTCCCAGTCATTTATAGCTATCAGATGGGAAGCCCAGCAGTAAGCCCCGATATCTGGACGAGCTAATACTCTATTAAAGGGATTACACTGTAATGTTAGGAGAGCTATTCTGGGGTCTGTGTTATTCAATATTTGGGTCCTCAGTATGTCATTGATTTTGGTGAAGACTTCATCAGGGATTTTGTAGTAGGTGTTTTGTAGGGCATAAAGGAATTTTGGGAAGGCAATAATTTTAAGCATTGCTGCCTTCCTAAAATCATTAGTGGAAGTTTCCACCAGAGTTCAGCATCTAAATGGAATTCGCCCAACACCCTCCTAACATTATGATCTAAGCACTTCTGCTCGATTGTGACATAAATCCCTATGTAATGGAATCCCTCCTGATTCACCCATATCCTCCCAGAGAGGTCCAGTAGGTCTAGGTGACCCCCAACAGTGAAAAGAACAGATCTATTCCATTTTATAGTATATCCCAAATGGGCCCCATAGTTTTCAAAGACCTGAAGGACTGTGGAAAGCGAATCCTCGTATCAGGTCAAGTGTAGGAGGATACCATTCACATATAATGAGATCTTTTCTTCAGGGTTTGGAGATCCATTTCCTCTGATGTTTGGATGTGCACGAGCCACCCACACCAGTGGTGAATAGGAAGGGAGACTGGGGGCAGCCCTGACAGGTACCGCTCCTGGTTGGAAACTCCGGCGACAATGTTCCATTGACTCTCATAGCTGCCTTATGCTCCTTGTAGAGCAGGCCAAACCAGTTCATGGACTATGATCCTAATCCTATACTCCTTCACATTTGCATCATGAAAGGCCAAAGTACGGTATCAAAGGCCTTTTCTGTATCTTAGGAAACAAACACATCGGGTTCCTTTCTAGATTGAACCTCTGCCATCCAATTATGGAGTCTTCAGAGATTTCCTCTGGTGGAACGTTTGGGCATAAAGCCGATTCGTCTTGGTGGACCGGGGGGAAATAACACCTATGAGTCTAGTAGCCAGGAAGGTGGGCAACACCTTTGTTTCTATGTTAATTAATGAAATTGGTTGGTAAGAGCCGCATTCAGTGGGTGGCTTTTCAACCTTATGTATGACTACAATCACAATCATGGCTCTGCACGCCAAAAAAGCCATTTCCAATCATACAAACACCAACTCCTAGTAGAGCATGGATGAACTGTCTACTTCACATGGGTTGAGACCTTTAAAAGTGGCCTTGTTCCCTAAGGACATACCATTAGTTAGTATCAAATGAAGTTTTCATGTCCTTGTATAATACTACATGAAGGCTTGGCTGTACAAATCATACACATGGGAATGCTAGCCCAGAATCCAAGTTGGATTGGTTATGGGTAGCAGGGATATGGCCCAAAGGTAAACTGGAAAGAAAGGAAGGGAAGTCCCTATTTTCCACAGCATGGGAATATCATGATCATACCCTCTTTAGTGAACACTCAAGCCCATGAATATAAAAACCACAATGTTTACAAACACTTTCAATTAGATGAGATACTCAAAACACAATATCTGATAGTGATAGTTTAAAACAATTGTACAATTTATTCAGTATAAAACTCATACATTCAATAACAATTTAAGTGCCTTTACAATACAGTGTTAAAAATATAGTTTTTTAAAATTCACATGAAGAGCAGGTTAAAAACTTGTTTGTTAAAAAGATGTCGACGCAGCGTTTCGGTTTTATCAAAGGTAAACTGGGCCAGCTGCTGACCAGTTAATGTTTCATTTGGCAATATTAAGGTGATTCCTGGTAAATTACAGTGGACTGAATGACACCTGGGTAATGAAGACTCTATGCTCCCGATTTAGCAAAAGAGTACACCAGAGACACTAACAACCACCTTACTCATACCAAAAAAAACAAAGGACAAAAAAACAAGAAAAGCAAAAATATATTTTGCTATTATTGATAATAAAGAACTCCTACAATTCCTTACATGCTATCATTGAATAGCACCACAAGGTTAAGATTCCATATTATCCTATCATCTACTTTCACAGCTTTGTGGAACAACTTCTCAACTTTCCGCCATGCATCACGAAAATATAGAAACCTCTGTAAAGCAAAAGAAGACTTAATAATAACTATGTCTTCAACCTTCAAGTCAAGACAAGTAACTGATTTGTGAACATAATAATTCTTCTTTTTATCAGTCCCAAGCGTTTCTTCCTTGTTCTTCCCATTGAAACTTTACCAGCGAACACTGCTCTCCTTGCCCTGACATCCATCCTGGCAAAGCTTCAGTATCCCCTTTCATTCCCGTAAGGAATTTATAAGGGACTGTTCCAGTTGTAGTGTGAAGGGTAATACAAGAACTTCATTAAACCATCTTTCCAATTGCATTACACACTTCTCTCCAATTGTATGCATTCTTCAATTGATCTGTTTAATCTCTCCACAGTGCTGAAAAATTAAAACGAGGGGGGTGAATATTCGCTAGGTTAGCACAAGGCACTCAAATACTTCATGTACAAGTCAATTCAAGACAGTGCAAGCGGTGCTCAAAGTGAGGGGAATCACCCTAACCCTCTCAAACCCAGACCCTAGGGTCTTACAATGTTTAACTCTAATCCTAAGCACACACAATCATATACAGTAAGTTCAATAAACAATTATAAGTCAACACATTTTTCTTGGTCTTAGTCTTGAATTTCCAATACATCGAATGCAAAGCCAACACGTGGCTCCCTGTCACAGGCTAAGTGAAATAACTCTTACTGTCAAGACTTGCACAGGAACAGAGTAGCTAATTTCCCGACTCCCTCCGAGGGATGTCCCAGAGCCCGTCATTAAACTTGACCCTAAGGAACCCCCCAGGGGGGAGGGGGAGTGGATTAAATAAGAAACAAGAGAAGAGACCGCTCTGGAACTGTTCTACTGCTTCTCTTGTTTAGTCCTTTCCGCAGGCTTAAACAACATTAACATATCTCCTAACCTACACTATTCTCTCTCTTTCCCTTAATTTTATCTATTGTACCTTATGTTCCAGATAGCTTCCTTCTCTTCTCTTTCTTGTTATTGCTCCCTCTATCTATTCTTGTTTACTTCTTAGAAAGATGATTGCTGTTAACACACAACAAAATTATTACTGCAATGTTACTATTTAATTTTCCTAAGTATTATCTTATTACTTGACCCCTTACCTCTTAACTTTCTAGTGGGTCCTTCATCAACCGATATTCTTCCTTATAATAATCTGAAGAATGTTATTCTTAATTTCCAACTATCATTAGAATTATGTATGCTTGACTATCCTTAAATGCCCAAATATATCTAACTAAATTATGCGCACAAACTAACTAATCTAATTAACATGGGGTTCTTATTTAGCATAGTATTCTCACTGAACCAGTCTAACTCTTTTTATCTTCTCTTAGGTAATCCAGGAATTTCGTTTTCTTCAGGTAAGTATTCTTTTTCAAATGGTTTCTTGCTTCTTGCCTTTATTAATACTGACATTAAATAGTCATAGTCTTTGTTATTAGAAACAGAGTCAAATCACTTATCTCGCTTGTTGTTCTTCTCCTCAGGTTCTGATGGCGATGGGTCTCCGATAGACGAAGCTGCTCAGAGGAACGGACCACCTTCGGTAGGTACACAGGTTTCTTAAAGAAATTCTCCCACACACGCACTCTCTCAGAACATGCGCGGTAGGAGAGAAAGTCAAAATACACTTTCTCACAGGAAAGCAGGAAATGACCACGGAGCTTCAAAAACGTTAGTCTGACTCGGAACGTTTCTTTAGTGAAGTGCGCAGTAGTTTGTGGTCGCGTGCTTCATGATAACCGCGGTCCCGATTTTCGTGCAAAAGGATGAATACTAATAAAATGCAGTAAGCGAAAGTCCTGCATTTTAACAATTGTGAACAGTGCCAAGGAGGCTAGTGTGCAGTTAATTTATTGCTACATTTCATTCTTTAATAGCACGGAACCAAAAACAAAGACATTTGGTTTAAAGAAACATAGGACTCTCCACGCCGGCTGGCGTCCGGATGTAAGATAGGCTTTTGCAAGGGTTGGAGAAAGGGCAGGAAGGGTTCACCAGGGCAACCATTTCTATGAGTAAGCTGCAGCTTGTGTCTTCTCCATTTGCCAACAGGACGCTGCCACATTTATTGATTTTCCCGGTGGATTTCAGTTGTATGACGCAGTCCTGAAAGGGATACTGTGGGATAAAATTGGTAAGCCCTTGGCATAGAGAATAGATGGTGGATTATTAGCATTTTGTGTCAAGCAGACACACTCATGGTCCTTTTCTATTTCTTTATTTCTCTGGCTACTTTCCCACCCTTCTTACAGAGTTGCTTTGAAAGATCGTCTGGAAAACTAAGATACTATCGTACTAGTTGAACTGGTGGTAAGCTGACGCGATAGATGACTGGTTAGTGCTCTATGATATTCGAATAGGTCATTGTGAGACAAATTTTCTTTTCTTTACAGATTCTCTTGGTCCTGAGGAGAATCACATGAACAAAGGGATTCGAAACGCGTAGACCATCGGTTCTGCCCATCATTTGTTTTGCCAATTAAATTTGGTGCAATTGCACCTAATTGTTGTGATTATTTTGATTTATTGTATAGTTGAAAGATACAACTTTGTAAAGGGTGTATATAAGAGAAATTAATGGTGTAAATAGTAGGGGTTGGCAGTCCAAGTGCCCCTCAAGTGGTTTATTGAATCTCCCTTGGTGTGTGCACCCAGTAGGTTGAATGTGTCTGGTGTGAGTTTGATAGAATGAGTACGCGAAAGTGAATGAATGCTTGTTTGAGTTTTCACTATTCCCCGTGTCCATAAACAATCCCATTGTATGGTTTAGGTTTTAAATGTATTTGAAATATATTTTTTGAGTTTGAAAAATAGTATATTTGAATAAAAAGCTACTAATGAGCTTTCAGATCATTGTTTTGTGGTCTATGCATTCGTGGCAAATTATTTTTGAATAAGGAATCAGTATTGGCACTTCTTCTTGTTATACAGTCATGATAACCCCAACACCTGTGTGGGGACATAACGACTAGACCATCAAACCATCGGCGGCCATCTTGGAATTCCGCCGACGATTCACAACTCTCCACGCATGGTTCCAGGAACCACTCTTTTTGTTAAACCAGCGCGGTTAGCATTTTGAGGTAAGCACAGCATTAACTGTCAGTTTAGGAGTTCTGACAGTACCCCCCAACAAAGGAGATCCTTCCATTCTTGGTTTGGTTGGAAATCTTTGATGGAAAACCTTCACTAATCTGGGGGCATGCACATCCGACCATCATTCCCAAGACCGTTCTTCGAGACCTTAGCCCTTCCAATCCACTAAATAAAACAGCTGCCCTTTGATCTTCTTAGAATCCAGAAAAGCGGCGGACGGATTGGGAGACCCACCAGCCATCCTGATTTGGCGGTGGGTCTTTCAGGCCTCCTCGGCGGATTTCCCGCATACTCCGGGCCGGCGGTGGCTTCCGCCGGCCCGGAGTATGCGGGAAATCCGCCATCCTAATGACCCCTTATGTGTGTGCTAAAATGATTGGCTAGCTGCTTAGCAGTTGGTATCCGTTGTAAGGCCAAAAAATTTGCCATTTTGGAAAATGTATCCACCACCACCCAGATCGTATTATACCCCTGACTGAGAGGCAAATCCACTATTAAATCTGAAGTGATTGTATGCCAGTGACCTGGAGGGGTGGGCAGGGGCTGCAACAAACCTTTCGGGGCCTCTCGTTCCAATTTTCTCTGAGCGCAGATTTCACAGGTCTTAACATAATTCCCAATATCAGTAACCATTTGAGGCCACCAGTAATGTCTCTTGACTAGTTCTTCAGTCTTGGATTCACCCTTATGTCCAGCTAGACGGTTGTCATGGCATTCATACATTACTTGTTGTTGCAATTCTTTAGTAGGTAGGTACAGTGCTCCCTTATGATAAGGTAATTGATGTCGAATTTCTCTATTAGATTCTTCCTTGACCCACTTCTGCATCTCCTCAAGACTCATGGTTCGAGCAATCTGTTTGTTCACACTGTTGGGTGTGATGGCACAAATAATTTTTGACTCTGGTATTATTGTCTGATTTTCTTCTCATGGCTTGTTAATTTCCGTTCCCAATCTAGACAGGGCATCCGCCTTTCCATTCTGAGCCCCAGGTCGGTAAGTGATTACAAAATCATATTCAGAAAAATACAACGACCATCGGAGTTGCCTGGGCGTTAGAGTTTTAGCTGATTTAAAAAACTTTAGATTGCGGTGATCGGTAAACACCGTCACTTGATGCCTAGCTCCCATAAGGTAATGCCGCCACTCCTTGAATGCATCTTTAATTGCTAATAACTCTTTTTCAGTTATAGTGTAGTTCACTTCTGCTGGAGTTAATTTTCTAGATCGGTAGGCAACTGGATGCAGTTGTCCTGTTTCTTTGTGTCGTTGGGATAAAACTCCACCAATCGCTTGATCGGAAGCATCTGTTTCCACGTAAAACGGTTCTGATGTATCCGCATGCAAGAGTACTGGGGCTGAGGTAAACCCTTTCTTTAGCATTTTAAAGGCTTCCTCAGCTTAAGTCCATTCAAAACGGATTCCTTTTCTCAATAGCCTCGTGAGACGTAGTATTTTCCGTGAAAATTCGCTGATGAACCTCCGGTAGAAATTCGCTTAACCAATAAAACTCTGTACCTCCTTCACACTTGTAGGGGATTCAATCACTGCTTTGATCTTTTTCTCGTCCATGTTCATGCCAGTTGGTGAAAGAACAAATCCCAAGAATTCCACCTTGGAAACATTAAAGGCACACTTTTCCAATTTTACGAATAGTCGATTCTCTCTGAGCTTCTGCAAAATTCTTCTCACTTGTTCTGGCTGCTTGCTTTTGTCACTGGAGTAAATTAAAATGTCATCAATATATACTATAGCACATTGGTCAATGTACTCACTGAGGATATCATTAATAAAGTGCTGGAAAGCCACCGAGGCATTACACAAACCATATGGCATGACTTGGTATTCGAATAGCCCGAATCTTGTTCTAAAAGCAGTCTTCCACTCGTCACCCTCTCTCATTCTGATTAAATGGTAGGCTCCTCTCAGATCTAATTTAGTATATATTTGGGCTCCTTTGACTTGATCCAATAGGACTGAGATGAGCGGGAGTGGGTAACGATTCTTCTTTGTGATTTTGTTAATCGCGCGATAATCGATGCAGGATCTCAAATCTCCTTCTTTCTTCGGCACAAAAAACAAAGGCGAGGACACCGGCGATTGGGACGGTCGTATAAAACCGTTAGCCAAGTACTTATTCAAATATTCTTTCAGATGTTGATGTTCCTTTTCTGTTAATGCATAGACTCGACTGCATGGTTGGTTGGAACCAGGCTCCAGGTCAATCTTACAGTCATATACTCGATGAGGGGGCAATTGTTCGGCTTCTTTCTCATCGAAGACGTCTGTAAAATCTTGGTATTCCGGAAGAATTTCCTGAGAATCAATAATACACACAGATGCACTGGCCATGCACAAAGAGTGAGCAGGATTAACCTCACAACACTGCTCATTTTTCTCAAAAACAATTCTCCTTACAGTAAGCAGAATCCATAATTATTGTGCGTGCACTCCAATTAATGGTAGGGTTGTGCTCAGTTAACCATGGTAATCCTAAAATCAGCTGAAACTGTGGTGCATCAATTAAACTGAATTGGATTATCTCTTCATGACCATCAGTCGAAATCATTTGTACAGGTTCAGTATGGCTTATAATAGGTCCGCACGAGAGGTTAGTTCCATCAACTGCTCATACTGGTTCACTTTTGTCCTTTCGAATTCTCTCAACCCTATCTTAGTTGCAAATTTTAAATCAAAGAAGTTTCCCGTAGCCCCGGAGTCAATCATCACGGAAACTTCGTTTAAGGTGATTTGCCGGAATTTGATTACCATGGACAGAATCAAGTGAGGTGAAGATGACTGTAAAGTATTTGCTAACTGATGCTCTTTTGGAGTTGATTCTTGGTTAGCATCCACCTGTCCCACTCCTCCTACAGGTGGTGCTGCAAGTTTTCCTTTGGTTTAAATGATGTCTTGGGTTTCTTTGGACAGTTTTTTACGAAATGTCTGCTGGAGCCACAATATATACATAGCTTTCCTGCTCTTCTTTTCTCTTTTTCTTCTTTAGTTAAAGGACCCCTGATAGTTCCAATCTGCATTGGCTCTGGATTGGATGGTCCCTCCATAGTTCAATTTCCTTCCGACCTTGCTCTATCAAACCTTGGCACAGCTGGTTTAAAATCTTTTCTTTTTTCTCCTCTTCTTTCTCCCTGACGAAAGTCAATTTCTAACACCAAGTCCACCAATTCAAAAATTTCCGTGGGTCTGTTAGGTATTTGGGCTAAGACATCCTTAAGTTCGTCGCGCAGCCCACGATAAAATACTGCGGCTCTTTTGCTCTCCGGCCAATTTGTTTCAACTACTAGTTTATTAAATTGAGCCAGGTAGGCCACTAAATCACGATTACTGTGACACAATTCCAATAACTCATTATCAACAGCTTGGGAGATTCTTCGTCTGTCGAACATTCGATTAAAATTATTTTTTGAACTCATCGTAATTCTGCAAAATGGGATCAGCTCTTGAGACTAGTGGCATTGACCATGACGCTGCATCACCACTCAGGAATGATAAAGCAAACGCCACTCTGGACTGCGCATCAGGGAAAATGGAAGGACGGCACATAAAGTGAAGAGAACATTGGGTGAGGAATATCTGCGCCTTTTGGGGATCTCCACTAAATCTTTCAGGAGGGGCTAAAGGAATAACTGGGGATAAAGAATGAATCACTTGTGTGGTTAGTCTATTTGAGCCTTCAGCTTGGGTATTTACATTCTCTCTCTCAGAGCTAAAGGACCGTCCTATTCTCTGAGCTAACTCTGCGGTTTCTTTTCTAGAATTCATCATCTCTTGTCTAAGGTTCTGATTATCTTCTCGAACTGCTACCAATTCCTTTTGGATAGCCTCTAAGACTGTTCCCAGACTTTGTAAGTTAATGCCCTCAGCCATTCTGTTCGGGTGAAAGTACCTCACGTGGGCACTTCACTCTGTCACAGGCTAAGTGAAATAACTCTTACCGTCAAGACTTGCACAGGAACAGAGTCGCTAATTTCCTGACTGCCTCGGAGGGATGTCCCAGAGCCCGTTATTAAACTTGACCCTAAGGAACCCCCCGGGGGAAGGGGGAGTGGATAAAATAAGAAACAACAGAAGAGACCGCTCTGGAATTGTTCTACTGCTTCTCTTGTTTAGTCCTTTCCGTAGGCTTAAACTTCGGAGAAACCTTTAAATAATATTTAAAGAAACAACATTAACATATCTCCTAGCCTACACTATTCTCTCTCTCTTTCCCTTCATTTTATCTATTGTACCTTATGTTCCAGATAACTTGCTTCGCTTCTCTGTCTTGTTATTGCTCTCTCTCTTTCTAATCTTGTTTACTTCTTAGAATCTTAGAAAGATGATTGCTGTTAACACACAACAACATTATTACTGCAGTGTTACTATTTAATTTTCCTAAGTATTATCTTAATACTTGACCCCTTACCTCTTAACTTGCTAGTGGGACCTTCCTCAACCAATATTCTTCCTTATAATAATCTGAAGAATGTTATTCTTAATTTCCAACTATCATTAGAATTATGTATGCCTGACTATCCTTAAATGCCTAATTATATCTAACTAAATTATGCGCGCAAACTAACTAATCTAATTAACTAGGGATTCTTATTTAGCATAGTATTCTCACTGAACCAGTCTAACTCTTATGTCTCTTTTTATCTTCTCTTAGGAAATCCAGGAATTTTGTTTTCTTCAGGTAAGTATTCTTTTTCAAATGGTTTCTTGCTTCTTGCCTTTATTAATACTGACATTCAATAGTCATAGTCTTTGTTTTTAGAAACCGAGTAAAATCTCTTATCGCGCTTGTTGTTCTTCTCCTCAGGTTCTGTTGGCGATGGGTCTCCGATAGACGAAGCTGCTCAGAGAAACGGACCACCTTCGTTAGGTACACAGGTTTCTTAAAGGAATTCTCGCACACACGCACTCTCTTAGAACATGCGCGGTAGGAGAGAAAGTCAAAATACACTTTCTCACAGGAACGCAGGAAATGACCACGGAGCTTCAAAAACGTTCATCCGACTCGGAATGTTTCTTTAGTGAGGTGCGCAGTAGTTTGTGGTCGCGCGCTTCATGATAACCCCAACACCTGTGTGGGGACATAACGACTAGACTATCAACCCATCGGCGGCCATCTTGGAATTCCGCCGATGATTCCCAACTCTCCACGCATAGTTCCAGGAACCACTCTTTTTGTTAAACCAGCGCGGTTTGCATTTTGAGGTAAGCACAATATTAACTGTCAGTTTAGGAGTTCTGACACTCCCCACTACTTCTTCAGGGCTAGATTGATTTAATAAGACCACTATCTCATATAATTACAGGTACTTCACTGAAAAGAATTATAACAGCATTTGATTGAAGTCATTACACCACTGTGTAGTTCATTCTAAACACTATGTGTACACATCTTGTCAAAGCTCAAGATAAACGTGGACACCCATGCACATCTCATTTTCAAAATTGCTTCACTGAATGTCATAGGACCATTACTATATTTTGCACACTCGGAAATCACAATCTTAGATTTGCTCTTCAAAAACAATAGTATTCCATTGGGTGACTGCAAGCCTGGTGCTAATCTGTTATAATCAAGGAATTGGAATTAGGTATCAACCTCCAGTGTGTGTGTAGCCCATCTCAAGAGTGCCAAACTGTTACCTCTTTCTAGTCACCGCAACAACATACCTGCGTGAATGTACACTTTTCTTATCTCATAGCACACCTCAATCGAAGAGAACTCAAATCAAGATCACCCATTAGTCCATTGTTCCAATATCACATATTTAAACAGACCTTCACTATTCAATACCTCTGCCGTTGAGTCAAATCATTCCCTCAATACTGGTTCTAGTTCCGTCCCAGCTGTGTAATTCAAGGTTCCTCTTACACACTATGTCCAGAAGTCAATTTAGATTTCTATGAAAATAATACACCGTCAATCACTAGCTCATTGACCAAAAACTAATCCTCACACAAGAATCTTCATTCAATAGTAGAATAAACCTCACTCGTATATAAGGTTGGTGTTCAAATAGCCACCCGTTTTCTCTCCTTTCTTTTCCAGCATAATTAAACCTTATTTGTTGTCCCACAAGAGTCCTAGGATTCAGAACACCAAATCAATTCTCTATTTGAAAACCGACATGTACAGCCTATTCCAAAAGCCCCCTCATGAATCCCATTACAGTACCTGTTAGCGAGTACGCAGTTTCACCTGGCAATTCCTGGACGTGCTCCAGTGCGAATTAACCCAGAAGTACTTATTGCGGCTCGACCCGGTATTAAAAGGTGTCATCGCTCCCCAACCACTAGACCTTAGCTTACAGCTCCAAAAAATACCCGGAAGTGCTCGTCCCAATGTTCAGAAAGAAAAAAGGGGGCGTATAGTACTCATCCATCACTAGACCATAGTTTCCCAATTTCTATATGGTATTCATTAAGCCACACGACTCACCGCTTCTAAAGTCACTCCTAAATATTTCAAGGAATTAACTCGACATCCATGTGAATCCACTGCCAGAGTGTTAACCCTACGTTAGCCTATCAGATACACCACGCCCCCAGAGCACTCCTATCCTCTATTCAGAGTTAAGAATAACTCAGTGGTCACAGAAAAATACAACCCTTTTAAAAAATATATTTTTATTCCACCATCGGCTAAGTACATTTATACAGAAGCATCCATAAAAAACAGAACAGTCTTAAAAAGGAAAAATGAAAAAACAAACCCAAAAAGCAGACAGAGATGCAGTACAGTAACGTTATGGCTAGGTTACAGAATAGAACAATGCTGACAAAAAAAATTACACAAAATCAAGACATAAGCAGAAAAAAAATTACTCCAATAAGTTTAAATCACTGAGTTTTACCTGGAGTGCGTTCATTCTAGTTTTCCAATCTATTACAGGGGCCCAAATAAGTTTCCCTAGTTTCCTATACCTCCACCCTTTCTTCTCATACAAACCTTTTTCGAAAGTATACATAGCTAAGAGTCGTGTAAGCCATTGTTGAAATATGGGGGGGGGGAGTTTAGGGTCCACCCATGTAGATGATACACGGATTCTAACCACAGCCATGACAAGAAATATAAATTCCCGGTGAGCTAACGGCGTTCCATTTCGACTCACACCTAAAACCATCAGCTCTGCAGAAAGATTTATTTGGATCCTCAGGGTCTGCTCCATAAATTCTTCTATAGCTCTCTTAAGAGGTTCCAGGGCAGGGCAGGAGGCAAACATATGAACTATATCTGCCTCGTCACCTTGCAGCGGGGACAAAGAATACCATCTGTCCCAGTCCATTGAGCTATCTTAGCTGGGGTGTAATAGAGCGAAAAAAGCGTTTTCTAATGTTGTGCTTGAAGGCTCAGTGTGACCGAGCTTAAGCGACGCCATCAACTCATCCCCTTTAATGTTCAGCTTCCGCTGCTATTTCTCAGTGTGTTTTCTTAGATCATCGCCCTGTAGTTGTCTCAGCTCCGCATACATCTGGGTGATAGTGCACCCATCTGGGTTTTGGACCACTACCATAACTGAATCTCTAGAGAAAGCTTCCACTCCCCCCTTCGTCCTTAAAATAGAGGAGCAAATCTGGAGGAATTTAAAAAAACTCCCTGCGATCGAGGCTAAACAGGATTTGGGCTTTCTTAAATGAGAATATACCATCTGAGTCAAAAAGATCCCCCATCGTCTTCACCCCTAAAGCATCCCAACGCCGCATAATTCCATTGTGAAAAATCTCGGGGAGAGACAGGTTCCCAAATGAAGTAGTATAATAATTCATTCTTCCTAACCCCAGCTTTTTTCTGTCGCCAGTCCAGATCGCTGCTGCTGCACAAGGGTCTTTAATTAAAAAAAATGTTTAATAATAACTGGCTTCACTGAATCTCAAGAGCCAGTTATGGGCCTCTCTTTCTAACAATAGTTCATATACATCCGGAGGAGCATCGTCCCTCCACTGGTCCGTGACCTTTCCACCCAATAAGCCTCGGATGTATTGGATCACCGTGGCCCAATAATATAATTTTAAATCTGGGACCGCCCAGCCCCCTCTTTCCCTAGATAGGGACATATATCTAAGCGTGCTTCTAGTCTTCCCTTGAGCCCAAATAAATTGGTTAATCAGCCTCTCCATTTCCTTAAACCAATGGTTTTCAAATTTCAAGAGTATCGTCATAAATATATACAAACTTTTTGGCTGGAATATCATTTTAATAATGTTGCATCATCCCAAAATCGAATGATGCAAATAATTCAGCCTATCAAAATCTTTCATAGATTTTTGAATCACGGGGACAAGATTCTTTTCAATGACTTTACCTAGTTCTGATGTTATAATAACCCCAAGATACGTGGCGGATTCAGTCACTTGTGGATCCAAAATAGAGAGCCTGCCATTAACTACAATTTGTGTCTTTTCCTGGTTAAGCCGATAGCCAGAGATCGCCCCAATGCATTCAGCCTCATGCTCTATTTCCGTTAAAGCCAAAGATGGATTTGCGGCAGTTATTACCAGATCATCTGCATATCCCCAAACCTTCGTTTCAAATCTGTTTAGTCGAATGGGAAGGATTCCCTTATTTGCCTCTATTTTCCTAATGAAAGGGTCAATATAGAAAGCAAATAGGAGGGGGAAAACAACTCATTTTAATATATTTAAGCCATGTAATATCTAAACAGTTGTCCAAATTCATGCTGCCAGTCAGAATTGTTGTGCGCAGTTGGGCTTCTGGATTTTTCCAGATTCTCAGCCAAAGTAGGAGAGGCTGAAGTTTAATATAGTCTTCTAGATGGTTCAGCCCAACCTCATCGTGGCAGAAAGACTTTGCAGTGGATTGTGGGACTGCCAGTTCCCTTCGTATGAACCTATTTTCCACAGTTTGGAGAGATTTGAAGTTAGTGTGATCCGCAAATACTGGCACCAAATGTAGTGATAGACACACATTTACTTTATTTAAAAATACTAAAGAAATTCATTGGTTAGTGTGGGTTTATTATACGCCACAGAGATTGCACAGATATAAGTTGAGATCAACTGACAGATGTGATAGATGTGGGCAGGAGGGGGCGGGTTTTGTACACCTCCCGTGGCAGTGTGCTTCTATCTACCCGTACTGGGTCGAAGTGACTACCTCCCTCTCCAGAATGGTGGGCATCACAGTCCCTCTTTCCCCAGTTGTAGTACTGTTAGGTTACACGGAAGAGCTACCAAGCACAAATAGAAAATTCCTGTCACTGGGATTTCTTCTGGCAAAACGCAGGGTAGCTTGTTGATGGGGTAGAGACCGGGAACCCACATTCAAGGAGCGGCTAAACGATCTTACATATATTGTAAAGATCAGCTCACTACATATGCTGAGCTACTATTCCCCTCCTCACGCCCCACGGACATCTGGGACCCCCTCCTGTCTTATTTGAGGGCATCCTTGGATTAATAACCATCATGGGGGAGAATGGGAAACAACCCTGAGTGAGATGGAGGGACCAAAAGGGGATTAGGGAGGGGAACACTATCATCACCCACCCATTGATATACCTTTGAGTCTCTAATATTTGCTTTGTACTGTTCTAGATGGGATACATATGATGTGAGCATGTATACACATATTGGAAAATTGTTCCTATAATACATGATGGATTCAGGGCTGTGCGGCAGAGCTTGTGATAAGTGCTCAAATGTATGACAATTGTATGTGCAGATGGGCCAGTGATAACAAGAAAGACTTCAGAAATTTAGATGGCCAAACATACACTATACTACACACATCAGTTGTAACACCAAATATGTAATTTACGTGATTGAGTGTAAATGCAAATGCATGTATAATAATACTATAATAAATGAGCTTGTAAAGCACCTGGTTACACTAACTAATGTGTCCCCGCGCTGCAGCGTACTTGGCCCACTCTGTAACAGTAAATCTTAGCATGGTGGTGGGTCTATATCTTGAAAAGCCATCCGGAGAGCATAGGGGAGGGTATTCCAGTGTTTAGCTGCTAGGTAGCGAAATGCTCTACCACCCATTCCTGCTCTTTTGGTTACTGGGATTTTAACCTGCCCCGTCCCCCGGGACCAGAGGTGATATTAGGCTATGTAAGTAGCTAGGTCCCTTTCCCTGCAGGATGTGATGACTGATACACAAGGCCATAAAGAGGATTCTATCCCTCACTGGGAGCCAGTGCAGGGCAGCCAGGGCATTCTTGGATGAGGCTCTCCTGGGGAGCATCAGAACATGGCAAGCCGCTGCAATCTGAATGCATTGTGGGGAGTACCATCAGAGTGGGGGGAGTACCATCAGAGCGCTCAAGGAGAGAATCAGTGAACATCTGAGAGCCCTTAAACAACAGGATATAAGGTATCCTGTGGCAATACATGCAATGGATTGTGAAGTACAGGGCCAGCATAAACAATTTATGGCATAGATCTTATGGCTCTGGATCCCGCAGTGAGAACAAGGAACTTAATTTGAGACAAAAAGAGGCATTGTGGATCATGTGTCTAAAGGCGGTGAAACTGGGTCTAAACACGGACCAGGAATTGCATTATTTTTGGGAGACTAATAGTAAAGTTATTGGTTTGAGCTTTAACTCATGTGATTTGAAGAGATATAATGATCTGAATGGCTTAATTCCACCTGATTATTCACCAGTCCCAGGATTAGAATTTAGTGGCAGGTGGCTTTTTCCATGGGGTTTAATCACAGCAGTAGTGATAGGAACTACACTTGAATTGCCTCATTAAAAATGGTTCATGCAAATAGCGCTATAATATTGCCTTATGAAAGAATGGAGTATAATATTTACATTGTATTACTGTATTGAATGTGATGGACTTTGTAAGTAACAATCTGATGTACCTAGATGTTTCATTAATTATGTTGTAAATAGAACCTGATGTATTACCTTAATTCCAAATGGTTGTACTTTTCTGTGATCAGTGAGTTATTCTTAACTCTGAATAGAGGATAGAAGTGCTCTGGAGACGTGGTGTATCTGATAGGCTTACGTAGGGTTAATACTGTGGTACTGAATTCACATGAATGTCGAGTCAATTCCTTGACATTTTTAGGAGTAAGTTTGGAAACCTTGAGTCATGGGGCCTAATGAATACTGTAGAGAAATTGAAAAACTAAGGTGCAGTGATAGATGGGTTCTATACTCCCCCTTTTTTCTTTCTAAACATCTGGACAAGCTTTTCTGGGTATTTTGGAGCGGTAAGCTACGGTCTAGTGGTTGGAGAGCGACGACACCTTTTAATTCCGGGTCAAGCTGCAATAAGTACTTCCGGGTTAATTCGCACAGGAGCATGTCCAGGGATTGCCGGGCGAAACAGCGTACTCGCTAACAGGTACTATAATGGGATTCACGAGGGTGCTTTTGGAATATGCTGTACATGCCGGTTTTCGAAAAGAGAATTGATTTGGTGTTCTGTATCCTAGGACTCGTGTGGGACAATAAATAAGAAGGTTTAATTATACGGGAAAAGAAAGAGAAAAAAGAAAACGAGTGGCTATTTGAACATCAATCTTATAAATGGGTGAGGTTTCTTCTACTATTGAATGAAGATTTGTGTGTGCAGGATTAGTTTTTGGTCAATGAGGTAGTGATTGACGGTGTATTATCTTCAGAGTAATCCAAAGTGACTACGGGATACAGTCTGGCAGAGGAACCTTGAATTACACAGCAGGGACGGAAGTAGAACCGACACTGAAGTAATGATTTGACTCAACGGCAAGGGTATTTAACAGAGAAGGTCTGTTTAAATATGTGATATTGGAACAATGGACTAATGGGTGATCTTAATTTGAATTCTCTTCGATTTAGGTGTGATATGAGATAAGAAAAGTGTACATTCACGCAGGTATGTTGCTGCGGAGACTAGAATGAGGTAACAGTTTGGCACTCTTGAGATGGGCTGCACACACACTGGAGGTTAATGGGTAGTTCCAATTGCTTGGTTATAACAGATTGACACCACGCTTGCAGGCATTCGAGTGAAAGCTATTGTTTTCAAGAAGCAAATCTAAGATTGAGATTTCCGAGGGTGCAAAATATAGTAATGGTTCTATGACATTCAGTCAAGCAATTTTGATAATGCGATGTGCATGGGTTTCCACGTTTACCTTGAACTTTGACAAGATGTGTTCACATAGTGTTTAGAGTGAACTACACAGTGGTGTAATGACGTCCATCAAATGCTGTTATAATTCTTTTCAGTGAAGACTCTGTAAATATATGTGATAGTGGTTTTATTAAATCATTCTAGCCCTAAAGAAGGCGTGGGGAACTCCCTTGATGACGAAACACGTGTTGGCTGGGCATTCGAAATATTGAAAATTAAAGACAAAGACCAAGAAACATTCTTTGTGTTATAATTGTTTACTGAACTTACTGTTTATGATTGTGTCTGCTTAGGACTAGTTTTAAACTCTCCACCATGCGATTTCCTTCTGAATGGTGCAAATCACACTTCTTATGACTAATCCCTCTGAACCTCATAAATTCTTCCTTCTCATTAGAGACAAATTGAGACCCATCCACTGCCAAAATGTAGTTCAGAAGTCCTTCTCTACAGAAAATCTTGCTTAAGAAATCTGTGACTATTTTGTCTCAATGTTGCCTACAATGGTAATGTCTGCCCAATGAGAGAACTTATCAATCAAAATCAAAGGTAATTTTCAACCGGCAAAGGGCTCGCAATATCCAAAGCAACATCCACCCAAGGCTTTTTGGGAATAGTTATACATTCTATCGGTGGATTTCTTACATGGTAGATTTTATCACTATTTGTGCAAACACTAATATCTTTCACTAGTCTTTCAATTTCAATGTCTATGCCTGGCCACCAGTGACCTACTCTGATTCTTCCTTTAGTTTTACTTTTCACTGGATGACCATCATTACCCATTTCCATTACTCCTTCTCTTGGTGAAACTAGGACAACTAATGTTCTCCCTTTCATTACCACACTCCCACCTAGTGACAGCTCAGCTCCCACCCTCTGAAAGACTACCAACACATGCTATCTCTACTTATGCATCCAGCTTTTATGTATGGCAGAACACACCTTTTGAGTGATTCCACCCATAGCTCTTGAGACATGGCTCCTTCAGTAACAGAGCATACCTTCATGTGTTCTTCATCATCAAAATCAGTATCCTGTTCCTCATGAGGGCTTAATATCAACAGCAACCCACCACAATATTACACAGATCAGTTATACAATGAATGCTGTAATTAAATTCCTGTAACCTTAGAATCCTTCTGCTGATGCACATGGATACAGCATCCAACCCTTTTTTGTGAGTAAATCTGTCAGATGTTTACGCCTGTACAAACAGAACAAAAATTTCCCCAACAAAATTTCTCAACTTGGTTATGGCCCAAAACACACTCATGGCTTCTCTCTGGGTTGCTGAATAAGTTGGCTGTGCTCCTCATATAGACCGAGAAATATAAGATATGTTATTCACTTTTTTGCCACAAAACTGCACCCAACTCAAAAGTGCTCTCATTCGTCACTATCTAGCACTCAGGATCAAAACACTGTAGATCAGCTGCGTTCACGTCATTTTATAAGACCTAAACTTTTATCTCACATTCTTCTGACTAAACTTATTCTGTTCTTTTCTTGAGTAGTATCCTCATATTGACCGTCTTGGAGGGTAGATTGGCTTTGAACTTTGCATGAAATTCTAGCATACCAAAAAAATACATTGGCTCTTCTTTTTTTGCTGAACTCCACAGATTCACAGTAGCTGACACTAGATCCCTCTTCAGACTAATTCCATTTTTCATTGCAGTGGCCTAAATATTACATTTCGTATTTAACAAATTTATATTTTATCAGCTTCAGAGTCAAACCTTTCTTATTAAGATTTTTTAAAACCCCTCTACTTCTCAAGTCACGTATCTCTGAGATCTCCACATAAATTAGGATGTGCTTCTGAAAAAACATTATTCCTTCCATATTCCCAAAAATGTCTTACATCTTCCTCAGCCAAAAGTGCATCATCATAATCAATCAAAAGTGCTGAAGGGAGTTATAAAAATCCTAAAATCTTTTGATGCAGACTAATTTGATGGTATGCTTCAGTGATATCAAAAGAAGAGAAAAATGCCTTTTCATGCAGCTTTGTAAGCATCTCTTTTATTAATAATGGCTGGAAATGGTCTTCCACTACATACTGACTGAGAACCCTAAGATCCACACATAAGGGCATTTACCAGACTATTATAGTGCCACCACTACAGGGGCAACACACTCCAAACACTTAACACTTTCAGTGATCGATCCCTGTTTAACACCTTTTCAAATTCAAGTTTGACTGCTTCTGTCATTGAAATCCAAATGCCTATGATTTTGATAGATACAGGATCTGCATGCTTGAGGCACTCCAATTTTTCAGAAAAGACATCAGGAAAATCTGACACAAACGTATTATCCACATTGACTTCAACACAATGTTTAATTCAGTACCACAGTCTTTTTGAAGCCTTTGTTGTAGTGGTCCCTAAATTTCCCTGGATGACGGCCTTGGGATCTAATAAAATGCTAAAGTCCCTTTGATGAGTGTTACATATAACATTATCCCTCTTCACAAAATAATACATTTACTAATGACTTTATGACCCTGAAACTCAATCTTTGACTCCAATTTTCCCCTCAGCTCTATAATTTTTCCACCTTACCCCCAAGGGACAACATCATGGTCTTCAATTGGATTTTACCATGAAAGGTTGTATCAAAAACTTCATTAGATATCAGGGTCAAACATACATTTAAATCAACTAGAAGCTCAGCCTGAATAGCATTTATCATCACCACATCTTTGGAATGATTTTTGTTACCCTTTCAGACATCATCAAAATGCAGTCCACTTGTGAGGCTACCTTGTTGACTTTGATATTGTTCCTGTAGGAACTGCAACACTGCCAAATGTCCCTTGTGTTGCATATCTTGCACACAACATTAAGAGAACGACATTTCTTATAGATGACCATGTGCCCAACAACACTACGTCTGTAGCAAGAACCTTTGAACTTAACTGTTGTTGATTGATCCTTTATTCCCTTTAATTCATATAATTCACCATCTTTCATCTCAGTTATAGTAACAAGTGGCTTATGTTTTTGTTAAGGCCTTCAACGCATGCCACTGTGACTGTTCAATTTATTTGGTAATAGAAATTACTTTACGCAGTGTTGGGTCCTCTTTCACCCATACGTCTTGCCTGACTTTGTTAAGCTGCTATAAGTATGAAATGGTCCCTTGTGCATTCGTCCTGTAAATGAACACATTTTCAAGATGATACCAACTTCCTCCTCAAAGCTGTAATGTAGACTTCTACACTTTGTCTATGCCTTTGAACTCTCTTTCCAAAATGCTGTCATTCTAGTACAGTGCTAACTGTGGGTTACCAAATGCAGATCTAATTTTGTATGCATACTTTAAATTTATTCAAATTGTCCACCTCATCATCCTGCAAATCTGGTAAGTTTTCAAACATTTCCTGTCCCTCAACTCCCAGACAGTACTTAAGTCGTAACGTTTTCCTCTAAGTTGTCAGATTGGTACCACACACTTTCACATAAAGGCCAAAAGATGTTTTCCTGTTCTCCTATTTAGTAGGTCAGGGCTCTTCAATCTGTGGGGCGCGCCCCCCTGGGGGGGGCGCGACGCCATCCCAGGGGGGGCACGGGCTCCACTTCGATCTTCCCTTTGTGCCCGTTTCTTTGTCTGGGTGATTCTCCCAGGAGGGGGCCAATTCACGGAGTCGACAGCTTCGGCTGCGGTGCGAGGCAGGGGTCTCCTCTGCTAAAAACGAAAGCAAACAAACAGACACGCTTTCAGTTTTAGCAGAGGAGACCCCTTGCCTCCCACTGCAGCTGAATCTGTCAACTCCGTGAATTAACCCCCTCCTGGGAGAGTTAGCTCTTCCCAGAAGGGAGAGAAGGTTTTGCAGAGGTTTTGAGGCACAGGCGGGGTGGGCTCTGGTCCAGGGCCCCAGCCTTTCAAGGGGGGTGGGAGTGAGGGGGAGTTGGGGGGGGGGCGGGAGTCCTTCAGTTATTTTGGGAAGGGAGGGAGAGGTTGCAATCCGGGTTTGGGCCATGAATTGGGGGGGGGGGGCGGGAGTCCTTCAGTTATTTTGGGAAGGGAGGGAGAGGTTGCAATCCGGGTTTGGGCCATGAATCGGGACAGTGGGCTCTGGTCTGCGGTCCTCAACTCATGAGGATCTTTGTGTGGGCACCGAAGTGTCGGTGTTCAGGGATGCTGGTCTGCAGATTCGAATTTGAATCATCAAATGTGTAAGGGTGGAGTGGTGGATGTATGGGTGGGGGGTGGATGGATGAGTGAGGGGATGGATGGTGAGTGAAGGGGTGAATGGATGGTGGGAGAGAGGATGGATGCATTAGTGGAGGGATGGATGTGTGTATGGTTGGAAGGGTAGATGGATGGGTGGAGGGGTGGATGGATCAGTGAAATGGTGGATGGATCGATGGGGGGTGGATGGTGGACGAGTCGGTGGGTGGATGAATGAGAGAGGTGATGGATGTATTGATGTGTGAAGGGGTGAATGAATGAATGGATGGATGGATGAGTGAAGGGGTGGATGTAGGGATGGATGGGTGATTGAGGAGGGTGGATGGACGGGGGATGGATGGAGGAGTGAAGAGGTGGATGAGTGGTCAATGGATGGATTCATGAGTGGATGAGTGGATGGATGAGTGGGTGGATGGGTGAAGGGTGGATGGAGGGATGGGTGGCTGGGTGAGGGGGGAATGGAGAGAGAGGGGGAGGATGGATGGATGGATGGATGAGTGAGGACATGGATGAATGATTGGCAGAGTGGATGGGCAGGTGTGTGCATGGATGGGTGAGGAGAGGAGCATGGAGATGGATGGGTCAGAGACTGCATGCATGAGTGGGGGGAGGGTGGAGAGCGGGATGGATGGGTGGATGGATGAGTGGGGGGTTGAGTGGGTGGACGGATGAGTGACTGGGTGGATGGATGAGTGGGTGGGGGGATGGCTGGATGGGTGAGAGGGTGGGTGGTTGGATGGATGAGTGAATGGATGGATGGATGGGTGGAGGAGTGGATGGATGGGTGGAAGAGTGGATGGATGAGTGGAGGAGTGGATGGATGAGTGGGAGGATAGCTTGGGTGAATGGCTGGATGGATGAGTGGGTGGAAGGATGGGTGGAAGAGTGGATGGATTGGTGAGGGGATGGATTGGGTGAAGGGATGGATGGATGATGGATGGATGGGTGAGGGGGTGGATGGAGGGATGGATGGGTGAGATGATGGATGGAGGGATGGATGGTGGGTGGGTTTGCAAGTGGTTGAAGGGGTTTGGATGTGGATGGGGCTCAGATGGAGGGACGGAATGAATGGTGGGGGAGTTGGTGGATGACAAGGTGTACATGATGGATGGGGAGGGTTGTGATGACTTCCTTTGCTTTCTTGGTGCCATGGGAGCTGTGGTTCAGAGTGGAAGGTATTTGAATTGTTTGGCTGCTCCCTTGCCTATGTGTTACTGTTCTGTATTCTATGTGTGCTCATGTGTGGGATCTATGCATCATGCGTGTGACATTTTGCGTGACGTCCAGCTGCTACTTGAATGCGGGGCCCCCATGGGCAAGGTCGGGTTCTATGTTTTGGGTTCCGCTTGGTGAAGCACCCATGGTGTGTTCCTTATAGTGGGTTCATCACAGCGGTCCTCCCTTTGGTTCACTTGTGCATGGTGCTTTACATCCTACAATGTATTTGTTTATTTGTTGGGGAGTTTGTGAGATTGGGTTCTCAGCACTTGCGGTGTTGAAGACTAGGTACCATTCAGGACTGGATGTGGAGCACAGCCTGAGGATGGCAGTGGCAGGGATCCACCCACAGATTGAGAGTCTAGGTGTGGCTGGGCACCGGCACACCCGTCACATTCATGTTGGTGGTGTTGTTGTTGATCTGTATCCTGTGTAAGGTAGGGCATCCTAGTGGGGAGAATTTGCGCACATTTTGTCTTGGAGGATTGTGTTTTGAGCTGTGTGGTACGCCTCTGTCGTTTTGCCACACCCACTCACAGGCCTGCAGTTTGCTAGGCACTCTTGTTGTGTTGAGCATTGTTTGCCAGATATGGCCCGTGGTGTGCGCGTGGCAGTCGATCATGTGGTGTGCCGGATTCCCGAGGCTTCTGTCGGGTGGTGGGGGGGCCCAACATCTGGGGGAATTCAGCTGGGGGGGCTCAACCTGGAAAAGTTTGAAGACCTCTGTAGTAGGTGGTTCTTCCGGTGAAGTAAGAAAGAACAGTGGCGCTATTACACTCTGCATGGTTCCCTTAAAGAAAATACTATAGTTAACCAGAACAATCACATAAGCATGTAAATTCAACCAGGATGAGGAGGAACTGAGTAGAGAAATGAGAGGACGTGTCAGAATGAACGTGAGGGTGATGAGTTATTTTGTGGCAAAAAAAGGATAAGCCATTGGGTTATTAAACTGGCCAAATAACTAATTGGCATGAGTGCCAGTTACATGGTTCTATGAGTAACTGGCACTTGATTGAATCTTCACACAGCTCACTCAGACTTTTATCTCTTTGAGATTGTATTATATTGCAACTTTTATATAGTGCTCACTACCGTATGTGGGTTGCTGAAACACTTGCATGCCTGGGTAGCCTACTTAACTGAGTAGAGTGTGTGGTTGGAATGGTGTTGCCTTTGTTTTTGATCCTATGTGGGAAGTGTTTTCATGTTGTATGTAATGACAGCTGAGGTGCAGTTATCACCTTTGATAGATTAAGAAGTGTGAGGGAGTGGTGTGTACTTTGTGGTTTTCAGTAAACTGGCAGTCATTAGTAGCTCTGCATGCCCGTTTATGTTATTTCGTATGATTACTAGGATGGGTACTGCCATGAGTTGTCCTTTCTGAGATATTTTGTTTAAAGTTCTGACCAGTAGCAGAGAGAAAGGGAGAAATGATGGGGAGATCTGCTGTCATTGACTTTGTGGCTACCATGTGGTACAAAAGGGGGTGGTGATGGACGGAGCATCTGAACCAATCAAACACTCACACCCAGTCAACAGATCTGGGTTTAATCCATCACCGTTCTTTAGCCCACTCTGCCACCCCAGTTCAGACATGGCCATATGCAAATCAGTCTGACCCTATGCCTCATGGGAACAGTCCAGCCCAAACTGCAAAGCCATGCCTTCCCTGGACCGGAAACAAGTTTCCGAGGACCGGTTTCTGGCATTTCAGCCGTCTTCAGCACGGCAAAGTGAGCAAGAGACTCACGTCTGAGCAAACCCTGCCAACTTATGGCAAACAAAGTGGTACAAAAGGGGGTGGTGATGGACGGAGCATCTGAACCAATCAAACACTCACACCCAGTCAACAGATCTAGGTTTAATCCATCACCGTTCTTTAGCCCACTCTGCCACCCCAGTTCAGACATGGACATATGCAAATCAGTCTGACCCTGTGCCTCAGCAAGGGACTCACGTCTGAGCATACCCTGCCAACTTATGGCGAACAAAGTGGTACAAAAGGGGGTGTGAGTGTTTGCCACTGGATTCAAGCAAGCCGGGCTGAAGGCGGCTGAAATGCCAGAAACCGGTCCTCGGAAGCTTGTTTCCGGTCCAGGGAAGGCATGGCTTGGCAGTTCGGGCTGGACTGTTCCATTGAGGCACAGGGTCAGACTGATTTGCATATGGCCATGTCTGAACTGACTGGGGTGGCAGAGTGGGCTAAAGAACGGTGATGGATTAAACCCAGATCTGTTGACTGGGTGTGAGTGTTTGATTGGTTCAGATGCTCCGTCCATCACCACCCCCTTTTGTACCACTTTGTGGCTACCATGTCATTGTGAGATGCCAAGAAGTGGTCATAGTATTTAATGAGTCGGGACTCCGGTGGTAGACTAAATGTAATGCTTCCATTGACCTGCATTGGTGACAGATCTATTCAATCAATTCTGTGTCAGGACCGGAAGCTCAGATTATGTTTATCTCCTTAATTTATTCCACTCACCAGCCTTAAAGAACACATCTTTATTCAAATACTACAATTGCCATGAATCTTTGCAACAGGTCATTAGTACATCCATACAGTAAGTCCCATATAGCAACATTAAGGAACTGCACTACCTCTTTCTTCACAGCTCAGCAGCCAGATAAGTGCTTTCCTTAATATTGCTTACTGGGGTCTGGTACTGTTCTGGGTGATGGAAATTAAGCAGAGAGAAAGATGTGGTCTAAATGTCCAGTGCCTCTCAGTCCAGCGAGGCATTTGAATCTTTTGGAATACACAAAATATATGTGCATTACATGAAAATAGAGTGAGACATTCTGTAGAGGCTTTTGAAATGTAGGAACCTTCGACAAGGAACTCACAGCACTGGCTAGGAACCTATGATATTTCTGTATAAAAATACTTAGAAAAAGGGTGCAAAAGAAAAAAATGTAATTATCGAAGAGGAGTTGAGGTTATAAGACCCTGTGAGTCCTGCTAATAATAATCCTGTAGGTGTGTGGCGAAGGCCTGTGGGACAGAACCTAAAATCTGTTGCACTGCAATTTCAGTGACTGAATGACTACCTCATGTAATAAATCTATACATGAGTGTGGAGGCAACTGTGACAGATGCACTAGGAGTTTAATTATACTTAAAAAAGGGGGGCTCTTAGTGCCAATATAGAAAGAAGCATTGGCAAAGCCAAAAGGTCTTGCTTTATCAAGTGGGTACAAGGGATATGTAGAAACATTTAAAAAAAGAAAACATGTTGGTGTTTAAATACGGTGGATTGTGTTATTGTTCTGTGTCAGAATTTGTGCAGCAGTTTGCAATGCCTGGACGTGGAAAGCAAGGTACCGACTCTTCCTGAGCTGAACTGCAATTCCCGGTGGGCCGTGTGCACAGGCTGTTCCATAATGGAAGCTACACTGAGTGGGCCTATCTGACTGCAGTCATGGAGTATCTGACAGCTGGCAATACAACAATAAGAATACCTGCATCTTCCCCAGGCACCTACAGCTCACCCTGTGCAGTGATGACAAACTCAACAAGCTGTTGGGTAGAGCCACTGTCACTCAGGGAGCTGTTCTGCCCAACATACAGGCTGTGCCACTGCCCAAGAAAACTGAGAGATAGGGGGTAAACTTAGCTAGAGCCCAACAGCCAGTGCTACAAACAAATGCTCATAATGGTGTAAAAAAGAAATAAACCATTTTGGGGCTATTCTGTAGAGTGCACTATGTGCATCAGCATGTATAGATGGCTGCCACATTTAGAATCAAAGTAGTAACCATCTTGGAACAAAATTGGCCTTAACGTATCATAGTTGTACCATTCCAAGATGGCGCCATCATTTTGATTGTAAAAGTGGTTGTCATCTTGGAAGAGTAAAACAAAAATTACACAGTATGGAGAATACTGTTCAAAGATTCTCATTTGCTTTACAGAAAGTTGGCAGTGCATATCAAATGAGCAGCCTAGCACCACCGGTTGGGGTGGGGAGGTGCCAATCATGCTGAGAAAAAGAAGTGAGTGACCCAGCAGGACTGGCTATGGTGCTGCTAGGTACTGTAATAAAAAATAAACAGTGCCACTGTTGAAAGGAAGCTGCTGTGGGCACTGTCATAGCAAATGGATTGAATAGTAGAGCTTGTGAGCACTTGGAAAAATAAAGAGTGCACTGCCTGTCCTGCAGTAAAGTACACTAATTTTAAAGTGGATGTATTGTACACTTGATGAGGCAAAATGCTATCACGCACAGTGCAATGGAGCCAATCGCTGGCTGAAAAGCCGTGACACATTAGCAAATGGCTGCAGTGGGTTGACGCACTGCTCCATGCTCCATGGTGTCTTGTGGGTGAAAGCAAATTGTGAATGACACTTGAGCAGACCAATGACAGAGGAGGGCTCCCCCAAAGCTATTCTGTGCACGTATATGTATGTATTATTTCTATGATGTTTTTATTACAAGAGCCTACAGCAGCTAAAGCTGTTAGGCCAGAACAAAAATAAAGCTTTGTTCCAAAACTTCCAGTTAGCAAATAATACCAGTACTAAATGCATATGGTAAAATGTTATTTAGAACTATTCTGCAAGGGCTCTAACTGTGAAAGAAAACAATATCTCATAGGAACAAACATTTCCTTTTAAATTGCAAGCAACTAGAATGACATTTCAATTTGTGCACCATGCAACACATTTAAGATTGCAACATTTTGATCTGTGCACCACAGAAGATGTTCCACAGTGTGCAAATTGGAATTAGCACAATTTGTACATAAAATTCCTGTCAGGTATTACCTGTTGAAAATGGGAGGGCAAACAGAACAATGGAGGCAATTTGCACCTGGGTAATTAGCATAGGTGCAATTAGCACATAGGCAGATACTGCTTGAATTTGTATTCTATTTTGGGTATAACCTGTAGTTTGCACGTGAAATAGAATCAGCCCCATAGCTACTAACAGGACCGTTAGTCCCCAACCTTGCATTTGCTCTCAGACTGCATTCACTCCAGTAATCCTGGCCTAAACCTTTTTGAGCTTTGCTATTCACCTTACCCCCACCACCTCTGCTGGAAGCTGGTTTGGTGCATTCATCTCTTCTTGGAAGGATGGGGTACCTTTATTTACTACAGGGTCTCCATTAGTGCAACTTATCTCATTCTAAACCTGCCCTCTCTCTGCACATCACATCACACCCCACCCGCACTCACTCCCTTCCTGACATAAGCTATGCATCCTCTGATTTTAAAATCTACCAGTTACCTGACACCGTAGTATTTTATCGTGTTGTAATATTTGTATAGAACTTGCAACTCAAATGTGGGGTGCTGAAGCGCTTGTGTTAACTCCTGAGATATGGAAATTACAGTCCTCATAGAAGTAAACAGAGCTATGAAATAACTTCCAGTCTTAGACCCCAACTCTGAAGTCAACGATCTTGCCATCCAATGTCTAACCAGGCTTTCAGTCGTAATTGAAAATGTTGCTCCAATTCATAGTAAAAAGGAAGGCCCACTCTTTCTGGACCACGGTTCAATAAATCCCTCTATGAAGAAGGAGGAAACTTGAGTAACCTGGAGAAACAATGGAGGTATTCTCCTTCCACCGTTAATCTCGCCAATCTCCGTTACGCAAGATTGCGCTACCATAAACACATCTTTCGTGAAAAAACAATGCACTTCAGAACTCTCCTCAACTCAACCAAAAAGCTATCTAACTGTATCTAAAGTACCAACATCTCTCCCTCAATCATCAAATTTGACGACCCTCCCAAGAAAGCAGCAGAATTTGCACTATTCTTCGATGAAAAAGTGAAATTGCTCTTGGATCAGGTCACTCATCCTACCCTCCTTGAGGAACGAAAATCCATGGTACCATGGCAGAAATTTGATGTCAGAAAAAGTAAAACGTCCCTGACTCTTAGAGTAGCAGATTGGAAATAGCTAACTTAATATTTGTAGACATGGTCTAGCTTCAGGGAGATAATTCTCTATATCATCATACAAAGGACTAAACTACACACTAGGCAAAGTGAACTGCTGAACCACAACTTAATTAAATTAAACACACAGCTGAATATAACAGTCAAGCGATTTTTGTCATGTTAAAAATGATCATGGAATTTATTGTTTACCTCCCAATTGGGTTACAATCTAAAAGAATAACACACATATAATTTAAAAACACCACCTAATGTGGTCATACAATGAAAATGCCAAAAACAAGTCAAAGTTACAAAAACAGTCGACGCAGCGTTTCGGTGCTTTTTTCTCTTGACACCTTCTTCAGGACCTTAAAACATTTGACTCCAATATCTCTAAAAGTAAATGAGAGCATTTTAGTATTTATATTTATTGTGTAGGTTCATCTCATTTGCCTAGTTTTACACTACTTGTTACTTATGCATATTTAATCGTGCTAGACCACTTGCCTGGAAGACCAGAGCTTTTTTTTGTACATGAAAATTAATTAACAAATACCAAGTATGGAGGTCCTTCATGAGGTTCTTATTTTAAGTACGAAAACAACCATTACGTTGTTTTATTTTACTCAATGCATCACTTTTTCAATTTTGGATGCAGCTTTTAAATCGTACCTGTGTTTTGAAATTGATTCGTTTCGAATGGTTGCTACACGTACTATGCGGTGCTCAGGTATTTCATGTATCCTTGAGCTATATAAATCATAAACACAAAACCTCGATTCAGTAACTCGTCCAGATATATTCTACATTTTTAGAATTATAAGCAGTATGGATTTACCTCTCATTGTGGAGATATGGTCTTCTAACTGCACGGAGGAGCCACCGTCGGTGAGGAAAGGAACTTTTTATAGTCTTTAAGCCTGGATACAATTTTTTTTTTATATATACTATCATCTATCCAGCTTTTGCATGTATTCTCCTATTTTCTCTGGGATACGGTATACTGACCTGTTTCAGATTTTGGCCAATTCTTTGATGGACATTATTCATGTTAGTTTGTATGCTTCTTGCCCTTTGTCCAAATGTTCTCCTTATAGTTGAGAAACGGGATCTATCAATCTACGACAGAAAATACCACAAGGGGTTTGTTGATGGATTCTGTGGTTCTGCTAGAACATGTCCTTAATATATATATGCCATATGAGAGAATTCAAAAGAAGGGGTCACTCTCAATGTATAGATAAACGGCGATTTAAAGCGGTTACACAAGTTATGATGACCACTAGTGTCTACATCATACTCTGGATTAATCCTGAGTATTTTATACCTGTTCTCCTCGAAATAAGGGCTGGCCTCACAATTTTTATCAAATGGATTTTGTTGGCGTTTAGTTTAAAAATTAAAGTTTGAACACTAAAGACATGTGAGCGACAACAACCAAAAGGGGGTTTTGTCTTGTAATTATGCGCAGGTCCTGGGACCTAACCTCACCTTGTGTTCGGATTTCGGCCTCCCTGCTCCTCCGTGCTATCGTCTTCCTGGAAATTCGAAGAGTACCGAGAATGCTCGAAAACGGCATTTTTATGAGTCAGGAACCCATGGTAACCCGGAAGAGATTCGGTTATTTGTAATACCACAGTTTAATACTTGCAAATTAATCATTCAATTCGCATTTTTGATATTGCCCTGTTATTCGATGTGAATGTATGTTAATACAATGCGATTCTTGTCTAGTTTCGGAAAAACCGGGCATGATCGACCTCGGTCACCGCAAAATCTCAATTATTTTCCTATGCTTGTAAGACATTGAGCCGCCTTCTTTTTTCTATATATATTTCGAGAAGCGGGATCTTCACCATATCTTAAGTTTGAACAATGTCTATATTCGTATATGTAATTATCGCCGAATTTTCGATGGCGGCCATCTTGGAACGGGCTACTAAACATAAATTAGCTCACGAATTTGTGATAACCATCGCTAATGCTAACTTTAAGCCAATAAACTAGAACTCAACATTGTTATTCTAACACATACACATGCTTCAAATTGCTAAATCATTATAACAGTCTTATCATTTCTACTGTCCACATGGGTTTATCACGTTCCACCTTTTAAATACATCACTCATAAAAATCAGACACATGTCTATAATTTCAGTATTCACGTTATAATATATTGCATGGTATTAACTATCTATCTCTACTTTGATTTGTAATCATTTCATTTCATGTGACCGGGCTAGGTATTCAGTGTCTCGTAATAACAGTACAGTTATAGCCCATTACTCAAGACATAGAAATAACAAAATTCTTAGTTTCATAGAGGAACATATAGGATAAAACATTGTTGAGATTTTAGTCTAATACCTCTAGAGTATAGAAAATAATCAACGGTATGTGAGTGCCAAACCAAGGGTGTTCTCTATGTACTCATCTAAATGTATCTGTCATACAAAAGAACGACCTAAACGGTAAAACATGACCTGATATAAGTATAGTTATGAACACAGGACTAGGTATAGGAGTCTGACAGATGTTAGTTTAATATTGGATCAATCGTTTTTTTATAAGATCAATCTCTTGACTGTTATATTCAGCTGTGTGTTTAATTTAATTAAGTTGTGGTTCAGCAGTTCACTTTGCCTAGTGTGTAGTTTAGTCCTTTGTATGGTGATATAGAGAATTATCTCCCTGAAGCTAGACCATGTCTACAAATATTAAGTTAGCTATTTCCAATCTGCTACTCTAAGAGTCAGGGACGTTTTACTTTTTCTGCTGTTAAGATCCCCCTCCCTGCCATAAATTACAGGGGAACCTCCAATTTGTTTGATACAGTAACTGTACAGCTTGTTAGCTGGGAGGCTTTGTTCTCGTTGAATACGAATCCGTTTAGGGCATTGTCCCACACAGTGTATCCTAAAAATCCTCAAAAATGGATACCTTAAAAACCAAAGGGTTCTCAGAAGAAGAGTTCAACAAAATTGTAAATGGTACTTCAAAAAATTATACTGTAACTACATGTACCAATAATGATGAGGAGAAATGGCGGGAATTATGGAACAACAAAAAGAAATTAGTACGTACAGAGTTACATGCCGATTTTCTAATTGACTATTTGAAAAAGGGCATAATTCCTAGTGGGCTTCAAGTTAAAAACGAACCCGGTGTCTTTATCCGACACCCAGGCTTTATAGAAAACTGGACCCTGATTGCTAACAGATGCAGCAGGGATTGGATGTTGTTGATAATCGAAACAGCCAACTCCATTTTAATAATTGATAGAAAAGAAATAGCTGAATTGGAAGCTAAATTAGATATCTCAATACTAGAAGATGGTAAGAAAAAATTAGAGGAAATTCAAAGAGATGTTTCAGGTTATAAGGATTATCTATTCAGCAAAAAAATGAACAAATTCAATAAGGATGTCTCCAATTATAACACTGAAATAGTTTATCCTTATACCCAGAAAGATTTTATCGATCGCCCAAGAGAAAATTTCATCAATAGGAACCAAGGGCAACAACCCTGGCGTACATATCCTAAAAAACGAGTGACTTGGTCAGACTCCTCGTACACCAGCACAGATTCTGAACAAGAAAAAACAACTGATAAAAACAGGGCAGGAGAATCCACATCAACCCCAAATAGAGAATCACTACCTTTTTTAGGTCAACGTGGTCGAGGGAACCACCAAAACCACCACAATCACCCGAGAGGCAATGGGAGAGGGAAGTTCTTCCCTCAACCTCAACAACAGAGGAGGTACTATACAAGAAGCCAACCGAAGTGGGATTAAATCAAAAAGCCGCGATTATAAATCTCTCTGATATCATTTTAACAGAAACAGAAAAAGAAGTCCTTGAGAAAGGTTTAGGTTTTGCTATCAGCACTAAAATCAATAAATATAATCTAGAAAGAGACATACAGGGATTTTTTAGAAAGATCAGATTGCAAGACTTTTTTAGAGACAAACCACCAAAAGAGAACCTCACCAACAAATCTGGTCTCAAATCTAAATCCACATGGACACCCAATATCGGGATGGTGAATAAACAAGTAGATCTTTTCGAGAAGGTGGTTGAAAGCAATATCTCTGAACTTCTAACTCACCCTTTAACAGGCATAAATAATCTAAGCCCAGCCGAAAGAGTGGCCCTCAAAAATCTTGAAAATAATGATCTCCTAACGGTTAAGCCAGGGGACAAAGGAGGGAGTATTGTTCTTATGAATTCTGATGATTATGACAAAAGAATGATGTTTCTACTTAATAACAAAGAACATTACTGTTCCTCTAGTAGATCTGAGTGGAATGCGTTGATCCAGAAAGTAAACACGCTTCTTGACTACGCCCGAGAAGATCAGATAATTTGCATAGATGAATATAAATTCTTAAAAAATGAGGCACCTATAATTCCTGCCCTATATGGGCTCCCAAAAGTACACAAGAACCTAACTGACCCACCTATGAGGCCCATTGTGTCATCGATTGATTCCGTCACAGAACCCTTGAGCAAATATATAGACAAGTTCCTGCAACCGATTGTCACTAAGCAGAAAGCATATATAAAGGATACAACCTGTATGATTGAGAAAATAGAAGGTTTACCATATGACACAACCACACAATGGCTGGTTACTTTGGACATAGAGGCCCTCTATACAAACATCCCCCAGGATGATACCATCAAGATGTTAGAGGGCCTCCTAAAAATAGGATCTGAAGACTTAAACCAACATGCAACATTTATTGTAACTTGTGCAGAAATTATTTAAAAAAATTATATTTTTTTATTTAAAAACAATTTTTTTAAACAGACAAAAGGGACCAGCATGGGGGCTACCTGTGTCCCGAGTCTAGCGTGCCTCTATGTAGCGGCTTTTGAGGAAAGGCATATTTTTAACAATTTGGCTCCTTTTAGTGAAAATATCACACATTGGTCGAGATTCATCGACGATATTTTCTTTATCTGGTCCGGAACCCTAGACTTGCTTAATGAATTTATTCTCTGGCTTAACTTAGGGGATAAAAATTTGAAATTCACTTCTAATTATAATAAGGAAACAATAGAATTTTTGGATATCAGAATTAGAGTAAACAACGGGACATTAGGTGTCGATCTCTATACCAAACCTAGAGACCGAAACACGCTGTTACATTATAAAAGCAATCACCCCAACAGTCAAAAGGACAATATACAGTTCGGACAATATTTGCGTATCAGAAGAAACTGCACTAATATGCAAGATTTTAATAAACATGCCGACGCCCTATCAGATAAACTCAGACAAAGGGGATACCCAAAGAATCTAATCAAACGTGCTTGTAAGAGTGCAAAGTATTACAATAGAGAGACACTGTTTGAGAAAAACAACGATAAAAACACTGCTGATAAGACTAGAGAAAGACTAATTTTTGTAACCAACTATAGTGCAGCAAGTAACAAAATTAAAAACATCATAAATCGAAATTGGGCGTTACTGAACGACAGGCCAGGTGAAAAGATTCCTAAACCTATGTTTAGTTTTCGTAGAAATAGAACCATTAGGAACTGTTTGGTTCATACTTTTAAAGAAAAGACCCGTACCAATCAAAGTACCATTAATAATACACCTCTCCCAGTTGGGAACTTTACTTGCAACATGTGTCTGAATTGCACATCATTAATCAAAGGCAAGGCAGTCTCATACAACGGAGTAGAACATAAGATTAAAAACTTTGTGAATTGTAAAACTAAAAATCTAATCTATATGATCAAATGTCCCTGTAATAAAGCCTATATTGGTGAAACAGCGAGAGAGATAAAAACCAGAATCACAGAACATAAGTCTGCTATAAGAACTCAAAAAAAATCTGCTCCTTTAGTGGAACATTGGTTAACACACAACCACAAAATAGAAGATCTTAAATGGTGTGTAATAGAGGCCATCTCACATAACACCAGAGGCGGAAACATGGACAATAAAAGGAAAAAAAGAGAACAGTTCTATATGTCCCTGTTTAATACCTCCCGTACTGGGCTAAATAACAGGGAGGAATGGGAGAGATTGATCTTATAAAACAACGATTGATCCAATATTAAACTAACATCTGTCAGACTCCTATACCTAGTCCTGTGTTCATAACTATACTTATATCAGGTCATGTTTTACCGTATAGGTCGTTCTTTTGTATGACAGATACATTTAGATGAGTACATAGAGAACACCCTTGGTTTGGCACTCACATACCGTTAATTATTTTCTATACTCTAGAGGTATTAGACTAAAATCTCAACAATGTTTTATCCTATATGTTCCTCTATGAAACTAAGAATTTTGTTATTTCTATGTCTTGAGTAATGGGCTATAACTGTACTGTTATTACGAGACACTGAATACCTAGCCCGGTCACATGAAATGAAATGATTACAAATCAAAGTAGAGATAGATAGTTAATACCATGCAATATATTATAACGTGAATACTGAAATTATAGACATGTGTCTGATTTTTATGAGTGATGTATTTAAAAGGTGGAACGTGATAAACCCATGTGGACAGTAGAAATGATAAGACTGTTATAATGATTTAGCAATTTGAAGCATGTGTATGTGTTAGAATAACAATGTTGAGTTCTAGTTTATTGGCTTAAAGTTAGCATTAGCGATGGTTATCACAAATTCGTGAGCTAATTTATGTTTAGTAGCCCGTTCCAAGATGGCCGCCATCGAAAATTCGGCGATAATTACATATACGAATATAGACATTGTTCAAACTTAAGATATGGTGAAGATCCCGCTTCTCGAAATATATATAGAAAAAAGAAGGCGGCTCAATGTCTTACAAGAATAGGAAAATAATTGAGATTTTGCGGTGACCGAGGTCTTTGACTTCCGGGTCGATCATGCCCGGTTTTTCCGAAACTAGACAAGAATCGCATTGTATTAACATACATTCACATCGAATAACAGGGCAATATCAAAAATGCGAATTGAATGATTAATTTGCAAGTATTAAACTGTGGTATTACAAATAACCGAATCTCTTCCGGGTTACCATGGGTTCCTGACTCATAAAAATGCCGTTTTCGAGCATTCTCGGTACTCTTCGAATTTCCAGGGAGACGATAGCACGGAGGAGCAGGGAGGCCGAAATCCGAACACAAGGTGAGGTTAGGTCCCAGGACCTGCGCATAATTACAAGACAAAACCCCCTTTTGGTTGTTGTCGCTCACATGTCTTTAGTGTTCAAACTTTAATTTTTAAACTAAACGCCAACAAAATCCATTTGATAAAAATTGTGAGGCCAGCCCTTATTTCGAGGAGAACAGGTATAAAATACTCAGGATTAATCCAGAGTATGATGTAGACACTAGTGGTCATCATAACTTGTGTAACCGCTTTAAATCGCCGTTTATCTATACATTGAGAGTGACCCCTTCTTTTGAATTCTCTCATATGGCATATATATATTAAGGACATGTTCTAGCAGAACCACAGAATCCATCAACAAACCCCTTGTGGTATTTTCTGTCGTAGATTGATAGATCCCGTTTCTCAACTATAAGGAGAACATTTGGACAAAGGGCAAGAAGCATACAAACTAACATGAATAATGTCCATCAAAGAATTGGCCAAAATCTGAAACAGGTCAGTATACCGTATCCCAGAGAAAATAGGAGAATACATGCAAAAGCTGGATAGATGTTAGTATATATAAAAAAAAAATTGTATCCAGGCTTAAAGACTATAAGAAGTTCCTTTCCTCACCGACGGTGGCTCCTCCGTGCAGTTAGAAGACCATATCTCCATAATGAGAGGTAAATCGATACTGCTTATAATTCTAAAAATGTAGAATATATCTGGACGAGTTACTGAATCGAGGTTTTGTGTTTATGATTTATATAGCTCAAGGATACATGAAATACCTGAGCACCGCATAGTACGTGTAGCAACCATTCGAAACGAATCAATTTCAAAACACAGGTACGATTTAAAAGCTGCATCCAAAATTGAAAAAGTGATGCATTGAGTGAAATAAAACAACGTAATGGTTGTTTTCGTACTTAAAATAAGAACCTCATGAAGGACCTCCATACTTGGTATTCGTTAATTAATTTTCATGTACAAAAAAAAGCTCTGGTCTTCCAGGCAAGTGGTCTAGCACGATTAAATATGCATAAGTAACAAGTAGTGTAAAACTAGGCAAATGAGATGAACCTACACAATAAATATAAATACTAAAATGCTCTCATTTACTTTTAGAGATATTGGAGTCAAATGTTTTAAGGTCCTGAAGAAGGTGTCAAGAGAAAAAAAGCACCGAAACGCTGCGTCGACTGTTTTTGTAACTTTGACTTGTTTTTGGCATTTTCATTGTATGACCACATTAGGTGGTGTTTTTAAATTATATGTGTGTTATTCTTTTAGATTGTAACCCAATTGGGAGGTAAACAATAAATTCCATGATCATTTTTAACATGACAAAAATCGCTTGACTGTTATATTCAGCTGTGTGTTTAATTTAATTAAGTTGTGGTTCAGCAGTTCACTTTGCCTAGTGTGTAGTTTAGTCCTTTGTATGATGATATAGAGAATTATCTCCCTGAAGCTAGACCATGTCTACAAATATTAAGTTAGCTATTTCCAATCTGCTACTCTAAGAGTCAGGGACGTTTTACTTTTTCTGATGTTAAGATCCCCCTCCCTGCCATAAATTACAGGGGAACCTCCAATTTGTTTGATACAGAAATTTGATGTCAACACCGCAAATGTCTTCCTCAAAAGCATTCTAGAAACAAAACCTTCTAACCATTTGATTGACCCCATCTCTAGTGACATTGTTATTGGCATCTACACCTACATGCTCTCCTAGTGGACCAGTATGGTAAACCTCTTTCTCAACCAAGGCTCCACTTCCGTTGCCCTGAAAACGGGACAGGTTACCCCACTTTTTAATAAACCCTCTGCTGATGTGAATGACCTCAACAATTTCTGCCCTATCACCAAAAATGATCTTCCTATTATTCCTGAAAATTGTGTAGCGAAGCAACTTTCCCAGCATATGAAGGACAACAACATGCTTGTCAAATTCCAATCTGGTTTCATTCAAGGCTGCAGCACTGAAACAGCCCTGCTACAAGTGATCGATAATGCCCTGTGAGTACTTAACTCTGGTGAGTCTTGTCTCCTGATTCTTCTTGACCAATCCGCAGACTTTGGCACTGCTAATCACAACACTGTTTTGAACATTTTAAATCTAAGAATAGGTTCTGAAGGCACAGTGCTCAAATGGTTTGAATCATTCATCTCGGGCAGATCTCGGATGATCAAAATAGCAAATTCTCTCTCTACATCAGTGGCTGTAGGACAAGGCGTCCCTCAAGGCTCGATCTTCACGCCCACCCTGTTCAATCTTTACATGGAACTGCTGGGAAATCTCCTAAAAGAAATCTGGGATCCATTATCACCTCTATGCTGATGACACCCAAATCTACCTAAAGGTGTCTTCTGCACACAACATTTCCGTCGTCAACACCACTTTCAACTCCATCCAAGATTGGATTTCAATTTATCAACTAATTCGTAATCCTTCCAAAACAGAATTCCTTCTTCTCTTTACCTCACTCTTTCCTCCTCCTGTTCAAACATGGATGGACAATCTGACCATACTTAACAACAAACCTATCATTGTTGACAGCGCCAAATCCCTATGCGTCATCCTAGACAAAAGGCTCAACCTACATTCCCATATCAATACTATCGCCAAGAATGCATGTTACCAACTGCGCCTTCTCTTGGGGGTTCGCATTTCTTTCCTGAGCAAGACCTAAAACCTTTGGTCCAATCATTGGTTCTTTCCAGATTGGACTACTGCAACTCTCTCCTTGCTGGCCTCCCCAAAACCCACCTCCCCCCTCTAAAATCCATCCTCCATTCAGCGGCACATTTTGTATATGGGTCCAAAAGAAATGATCACATCACACCCATATTGTTTTCCCTCCATTGGCTTCCCATTGAAGGTAGGTCAATTTACAACACTGCCTGTATCACCCACAAAGCCTTGCACACTACCACCCCTTGCTATCTGGCGAATGAAGTCAAAATCTCAGAGGCTCTAGACCTTCATGCAATGCTAAAAACGTACTTCTCGAACCTCTTACTTTCAAAGGGAAAGATTTATGGGTCAATCCTTCTCAGGCATTGTGGCTAGAATTTGGAACTTGCTTCCTCCAATCAGGCCCGGACTGGCCATAGCGGGCAGTGGGCAATCCCCTCGGTGCGCCGCACGGGTGGGGGCCGGTTTTGGGTTCCTGGGGGCCGTCTTTGTTACAGGGCCGTTTTTGCAGCATAGCTGCAAAATCGGCCCTGTACCAAAATCAGCCGAAAACCGGCCCCGGCAAAGAGCTCGGAGGCACCTCCAACCCCCCGAGTGGGGAAGTGGGGCCGGCCGAGCACTTTGCCGGGCCGGTTTTGGTTCCCAGTCCGGCCCTGCCTCCAATCCTCTGAACCACCACCTCTTTCTGGACTTCCAAAACAGACCTTAAAACTCTTCTCTTCCAAAGACACTTCAAGGAATATTTCAACCCATTTCATGACACTCACGGCCGCTTGTCATTCACATGAGCTCAACTTTGTGAATATGTATTCTATACCTGTATTAACCTATGTTGCCACCTTCAATTTTTTATTCTACTGATTGTATATGTAACTTGTTAGTGTTTAAATTCCATCATGTGTACCTTGAGTAACTTACTTGGTTCTATTGTAAAGCACCCTGACACCTTTGGGTAAAGTTTGCGCTATATAAAACTGCATTAAATAAAATAAAACATTCCAGGTAGGTAAGAAACGAAAGATATACAATAAGGTATTTCTTCTAGACTCGAATGCCTCACGTGTTAGTTTGTCTCTCTCGGTTATTTGTCAAACCGATTGAAAATCCAAAATGCTAAATTTTCACACCCTGCTGTCTTGTGCTCCATACAAACTGGTTTGTCGATTGGCCCTTAGATAATAGATTTTATTATCAGCAAAGTTGCTCGCACTTACTGTTTAGAAAGGTTTATAGAGAGTGTGTTGGGATGCATTCAACCGCGGACCAGAAGAGAGGGAACCCTTCCCTTCCCCTTCAATCCTTTTTACCCCAGTGGCGCTAGAACCACCTTCAGTGAGGGGGAAGGTGGGTGGCTGGCCAGCAATGCCCCTGACTTAAGTGCCTTGTTTGTACTTTCCACGCTGGTGATATACATTTTGGCAAATTTATATTTTACTTAGTGAAGAAAGCAAACAACTTTATCAATATGTTAAAAAATCTTGGCACCTGTACCCCAGCAGGTGCGTCACTGGTTAAAGTGACTAATTACCTTAAACATGCAGTCAGAGACTGGCTTAATATACACAGGCACAGCTCTCCACTGTAAATAAATGAGCAGCAATTTGTCAAAAGAAATGGTCTGTCATTAGACACTTTGTACTTGAACACTCAGTAAATACTTCAAATATAGGCCTGTTTATTGTTAATTCTCCATGTAAACTCCATCAGGCACATATGGGAGTGCTGCACATTTTAATGCATGGGAAAAGAGGGCTCTGACCCAGGCTCCAGCATTTCACGTGGGCCACTGATGAGCCAGCTCTGTTATGCAGAGTCTTGCCCTCATCAGTCAGAGAAGAAAGAGATTATTTTAAATGCTGTTTTCCTTTTTTAATTTTTAATATGGGTGATATATGATATTCTATTACAGACATTTCGCATAGAAATGTTAGGGCAGATTTACAAGCCCCTTGCGCCACTTTTGCGTCACTTTTAACATGGGGAAAGTGACGCAAAAGTGGCGCAAGGGACTTGTAAATCTGCCCCGTTGTGTTTATGTTTAATGCAACATCCATGAAAAAGTTTCTTTCAGATTATAACAGGACCTCATGTATGAGAAATGGGAGGTGTCACAGAGGTTATTTGCAGGAATATTAGCGAGCTGCTGCAGTGTTACAAATATATTGAAAAAACTTCACCATCCTTGTGCATTAGATGTAAACACATTTCGAATTTGGACGAGTGTGCCTGTGCACTGTCAGTGATCTATTCAAAAAGGGCATGAAATAGCTGGAATTGGATCACAAATTCAAAGCTGTTCTGAACAGGGGCAACCAAAATACGTTTGGCCCAGAGCCCCCAAAATCCTTAATATGTCCCTGCCCCAACACCCTGGCTTCCAGAGACTCTGTTGTAGCCTCTTGGCAGATTCCTCACCCGGAAGCGCTTGTGATGGAGGAGCTGCTGCCTGTGCACGTGTTATCAGCGCTGCGGCCGCAGTAAACACATGGTACAACTTCTTGTAGTTACGGTGTGATCCCGACTGCTTTCGCCGGGCCTCGCCCCTTTATTTACTAGCGCTGTGACCATCTGGGCTTGCCCCGAGACGGTCGCTCCCCCACGCTCCCTGAGACAGCGCTTCTCCTCCTAGCGCCTGGTATCGTAGCCTGCTCACTCAAAAACTGTGCTCATTTGCGCTGCATTGCTGGGATATTTGTTGCCTGATAAATAATTGCCAATTGTGCTCATTTGCGCTGCATCGCTGGAATAGTGAGAATTAATTTTTATATGCTCATTGGTGTTAAGTTTCGACTGATCGCATCGCCTGCATTAGCATTTATTTGTGCCGCTTGTGACGCTAGCACTGCCCAGATCTCTGCTTTGCTTCGGCTGTGCCCCTGTTTCGCTTTCTATTTGCATCCATTTTGTTGTTGTGACCACTCCCGTCTCTCCTCCCCGCTCCTGCCTCCCAGATGACCCTCCCTCGCCCCCGCCCCCTCCTCTACCCATTTATGACAGAGGCTTTTCCGCGCAGCGGTCGCGCGCAGCGGTCGCGCCCCATGCGCGCCGAAGGTGCGCCAAAGGTAAGCCCGTCTACGCCCGTCCGCGCCTGGACCGCGCCCAGCGCCAGACCCCCTGGTCCTCGCAAAACCCACCCCACCCGCATAACGTACGACGCCGCTTCCCTCTTTGCCCTCAACCCCGGACGCTCACCACAATGCTGCACAGCTACCCCAGGAGACACCCATGGACCATTCGCCTGCCACTCCTGCAAATTCACCTGTATCAGGACCCACACCAAATCCACTTCCCCCAAACACAGCACCGACTCTAACCACCTGAAGTGCATCCTGCTGAACACCCGCTCGGTCCACAGACACGCCACTGAACTCTGGGATCTACTCGACACTACATCGCCGGACGTCGCCTTCCTTACTGAAACATGGATGAACGCCTCATCAGCACCCGACATCTCCATAGCCATCCCGGACAATTACAAGATCATCCGAAAAGACCGCACCATCCAAACAGGAGGAGGCATCGCCATCGTCCATAAGAACACCATCCGAATCACGACCAGCTCCGACGACAACCTCGCGGCCGCCAAACACCTTCACCTCCGGATCCACACCGACCTCACCCTCATCTACAGACCACCAGGAACCCGCACACAATTCAACGAAGACATCACTGACTTCATCAGCCCACATGCCCTCACATCCTAGAACTACATCCTTCTGGGAGACCTCAACTTCCACCTGGAAAAGAAGAACGACAGCAACACCACCACCCTTCTGGACAACCTGGCCAATCTCGGACTCAAACAACTTGTTGACACCCCCACCCACTTAGCCAGACACACGCTCGACCCTATCTTCACCTCCAGCAAACACATCTCCTTCGATCACACCTCAACTCTTCACTGGACGGACCACAGCTGTGTCCACTTCAGCTACAATAAGACCACGACTCACAACCCCCCACAACCCATTCCTCGAAGAAACTGGAACAAAATCACCACCGACCAACTCACCACATCGCTTAACCAAAACCCGCCTGCCATTTCATCGGACCCAAACCAAGCCGCCACCAAACTCACACAATGGATCACCCACAGCACTGACGAATTAGCACCCTTGAAAAACCACCAGATCAAACAAGGCAGCAAAAAGCCACCGTGGTTCAACGATGACCTCAAGAAATCCAAGAAGTTATGTCGCACCCTCGAGAAAACCTGGAGAAAAAACCCAACCACTGACAACCTGACCACCTTCAAGGACGCCACCCGCAAACATCACCAATTGATCCGATCCACCAAGAAATCAGCATTCAAGGATCGACTCGACAACAACGCCCACAACAGCAAGGAACTATTCAACATCGTCAAAGAATTTACCAACCCCACCGCCGGCACCAACGACATCACTCCCTCCCAAGATCTCTGCGACTCTTTATCCTCTTTCTTCCACAACAAAATCGCCGACATACATAAAAGCTTTGAAAACCAGTCCGAAGAACAGTCCACTCCACCCACTTCCGAACCAAAACAGCACTCTCACAACCTTTGCGCCTGGAACCCAATCACTACTGAAGACACCATCCGCCTGATGAACTCCATCCACTCAGGTTCTCCAACCGACCCATGTCCCCACCACATCTTCAACAAAGCAGACTCCATCATCGCACCCCATCTCCGCGATGTCATCAACTGTTCCTTCAACTCCGCTACCTTCCCGGAAAGCTGGAAACATGCCGAACTCAGCGCCCTTCTGAAGAAACCCACAGCAGACCCCTCTGAACTTAAGAACTACCGCCCCATCTCACTCCTCCCATTCCCTGCCAAAGTTGAGAAAGCCGTCAATAATCAGCTCGCCGCCTTCCTCGAATCCAACAATTCTTTCGACCCCTCAAGTCCGGCTTCCGAGCCAAACACAGCACCGAAACCGCCCTCATCGCAGCCACAGACGACATCCGAACGCTACTGGACAACGGAGAAACAGTTGCCTTCATCCTACTTGACCTCTCCGCCGCCTTTGACACAGTCTGTCATAGCACCCTCATACAACGCCTCAGCAACGTCGGAATACAAGGAAAAGCTTTGGACTGGATCATCTCGTTCCTCGCCGGAAGAACCCAGAGAGTCCGCCTCCCCCCATTCAAATCAGAGGCCACCGAAGTCATCTGCGGCGTACCACAAGGATCATCTCTCAGTCCCACCCTCTTCAACGTTTACATGAGTCCCCTCGCATCCATCGCGCGACAACACAACCTCAACATCATCTCCTACGCTGATGACACCCAGCTGATCCTCTCCCTCACCAAAGACCCAAACACCGCCAAAACCAATCTACACGAAGGAATGAAAGACGTAGCCGAATGGATGAAGAACAGCATTTTAAAACTTAACTCTGACAAAACGGAAGTCCTCATCTTAGGATCATCCCCCTCTGCCTGGGACGACTCATGGTGGCCACCGGCCCTGGGTACAGCACCCATACCTACTGATCACGCACGTAACCTGGGCTTCATCCTAGACTCCTCCCTCTCGATGACCAGACAAGTCAATGCCGTCTCATCCTCATGCTTCAACATCCTACGCATGCTCAAAAAAATCTTCCGCTGGGTCCCCACCGAAACCAGAAAGACAGTCACCCACGCACTGGTCACCTGCCGACTGGATTATGGAAATACCCTTTACGCCGGAACCACAGCCAAACTACAGAAAAAACTCCAACGCATCCAAAACGCCTCAGCCAGACTCATACTGGACATCCCCCGTCAAGCTCACATTTCCGGTCACCTGAAGGAACTCCACTGGCTCCCCGTCAACAAGAGAATAACGTTCCGTCTCCTCACCCACGCACACAAGGCCCTCTACGACCTAGGACCCGAATGCCTCAACACAAGACTGTCCTTCCACAAACCCACCTGCCAACTACGATCATCCAATCAAGCCCTCGCCGCAATTCCGCGCATCCACAGATCCACCATGGGAGGAAGATCCTTCTACTTAGCGGCCAAAATCTGGAATTCTCTCCCCACTCAACTCCGCCTTACACAGAACCACCTCTCCTTCAGAAAGCAGCTAAAAACCTGGCTATTCGATAAATAATGCACCCACCATCCCTCAAGCGCCTTGAGACCCTCTGGGTGAGTAGTGCGCTATACAAATTCCTGAACTTGAACTTGAACTTGAACTATTTATAGCTGGCGCGTGACGACACACGCCAGCGCTAGCGTAAGACCTCCGACGTGGGAAGACTACACTGCTACCCCGCGTCGGAGAACACTACATTCCTTCCAACCTTTATTAAACAACGAGCAAACATTGATCATGTAGATCTGTTACCAGTCACTAGAATTCCAGACCCAGGTTCATCTGCCAGCCGGGAGGATGGAGCCGGGTTTCTTCTCAGGCCATATCTGGAGTGTTTTCCCCATGATTATGGCAACAACAGGGTCTTTTCCTGCGAGACTTCACCCTCAGGGGACCTCACAGGGGAACTTGGCAGACCTCCGACGGGTATTCCAGGCAGTGAAGGGGTGTCATGGTCGGATCGGTTCACATCTTCAGTGGGTATCATCCCTTGGTCACCATCCGTTCCTTCCTGCACTGGCAGTTGATGTGGCCTGGTGTCCAGGTTGTCTGATAGCTGCTGGTCCGGAGTTCCGGCGTGTACCTTTTTGAAGAAAGAGATGTTGCGTGTGATTTCCTCGCTTCCTCTTCTGGCTGTTATCATAGTGCCGGTTTGGCGGATAACTGTCCATGGCTGATGTTCGAACGGAAGCTGGAACTTGCTCTCAGGGTACCTGTCTTTGACATAGACTCTGTCCCGTACTTGAATGACTAACATCCGGGCTCGTCAGTCGGCGCTGGCTTGGTCATTGGAGCTAGTCCTATTGGCTAGGACCTTTCCAGCATCAATCTGAGACGGGTCCAGCTTGGGTGATGCGGGATGGTGTCTCGCACTACTGGGCCTATGCTTGCCGGTCCCGGAGCTGCCTCGGTCGTGAGATGGGGCGTCAAATGGTATTCTCTCAGGAAACTGTATATGGCCCTCTCGAGCGGTGATCCATCCGCATGCGCGATGCGTATTACTTTATTGAGAGTGCGCATGAACCTCTCTACTTCCCCATTTGCTTGGGGCCAGCGCGGGGTCACTTTCCGGTGCTGAATCCCCCAGGCCTTGAGATAATCTGCAAACTCTTGTCCATGGAAGGGTGGGCTGTTGTCTGTCTTCACCACTTTGAATATTCCGTGGGTAGCAATGGTATTCTCGAATTTTGTAGCAACCTCCGTGGCTGTCTGACTTCCCACGTTCTTGATTTCGGGGTACTTCGTGTAGTCATTGATGATCTCCAGGGCATAGCGTCCATCTGGGAGGTGTCCATAATCCCCACTCGCACACTCCCATGGCCGTTGAGGGTTTTCTTCAGTGATGACGGGGTGAGGGCGATCCGGTTGGCCAGATGCCTGGCACCATGAGCATGTTCTGACTGTTTGTTCAACCAGTGGGTCCATCCCTGGGAACCACACCTTGGCCCTCAGCCAACTCTTGGTCTTTAACATGCCTTGATGTCCCCGGTGTGAGAGGCCCACAGCGTGTTGAGCCAGACTTGATGGGATCACTAGTCACGGGCCTCGGAGCAGACAACCACTGCTGTCGACCGAAAGTTCATCCTTGACCCTCACAATTGACTCCAGGGTGGTCTTTGCTTGCGGCGTCCGTCTGGTCATGGTGGACTGAATGGGGCGCCAGTCATTCGATTGGACCGCAATTATGGCCAGTTGCAAGCATTCATCACTCTGGGTGGCTTCTACAATGGTCTCAAGACTCATGGGAAGTGGTCAGGACATTTCCGATACAAGTCGGACATGTTCTTCAGTGTCTTTGGCATCGTCTTCTTCTTCTTTGCCTCGAAAGGTAGTGCGCTGGATTGGATGAGCCTGGTTTGTATTCCACTCAATACTCATACCCCTGCAGTTGAAGGTTCCATTTTTCAATCCTCAGTGGAGGTTTGGATGCTGACCCTTGAAACAGGGGGATGAGGGGTTTGTGATCTGTGGACACTGTGAATGGATGGCCGTACACGTAGACGTGGAAATGCCGACAGACCCAGTGGATGGCGATCGCTTCTCGTTCTATCTGCGAGTATCTCTGTTCGGTGTCCGTCAGGGAGCGGCTCGCATATGCTATCGGGCCCACTCTCCATTTCCTTGCAACTGTGTGAGCACGGCTCCTAACCCATATCGGCTGGCGTCCATAGCGACGCTGGTGGATCGGGCCGGGTCGAAGTATGACAGTGTCATGTCTGCCGACAGGGCTGCTTTGGTATCCTTGAAGGCTTGTTCCTGTTTGGGACCCCACTGCCATGTGGTGGTGGATTTTGTCAGTTCCCTGAGGGGCTTTGTGAGGTTGGACAAATCCGGGACAAACCGCCCGCAAAAGTTCACCATCCCTTGGAAACTCCTTATTTTCCGAGATGTTGGAGGGTGTTGGGGTTTCCTGTATGTCTCGCACCTTTTCGGGGTCCGTAGCAACTCCTTTGTCGGAGAACGTGTAGCCAAAGAAGCTGATCTTGTTCTTTAATAACTGGACCTTCTCTCTGTGTAGGGTCAGTCCGTATTCTTTGATCCTCTGGAGGACCCCACAAAGTCTACGATGGTGATCTATCGACGATGCGTATATGAGTAGGTCGTCGCTGACCCCTGGTAGCTCACTGGGGACTTCACGGATGGTGTTTTGGAACACCTCTGCGGCACTTGAGATCCCAAAATTGAGGTGTTGGTATCTCCTGAGGCCAACGTGCGTAGAGAATGTGGTGATGTATCGAGAGTCCGGGTGTAGGGGCAGTTGGTGGTAGCCGGACAGGAGGTCCATCTTCGAAAACCACTTTGCGCCGTTCAGTTTTACCAAGATGTCGTCGATGGTGGGGGTTAGGTGACGTTTCCTTTTCACCGCTGCGTTAGGGAGGCGCATGTCAATGCAGAAGCGGACCTGCCCTGGCTGTTTCGGTTTCTGTGCCACTACGATCGGGGACACCCAATGGGTGAGTCCACTGACCTTTTCTATTATCCCCTCTTCTCCAGTGCCTCTGTGGAGAAGTGTGGCTCAATGGTTAGAGCAGGCAGACCTTGATGCAGAGCTCTGGCCAGGGACCAGGGTTCGATTCCCGCCTCGGCGAGTCTCCGGCTCATTAATTCCCCTGACTGGATATTCTCGCCTCAGTGCCTGTTCTGATCATGGGTCCCACGCTGCAACTCTGGGCAATAGCTTGCTTAGTCTCCACAACGGCCCCAAAAGCGCTGGGATGCCTGGCTGCACCTGGGGGGTGCCCAGGAGTGGACATTTCCCAGGAAAGTCAGAAAGGGTTCCTAAGCGGTATATGGACAGCGCCGGGACACCTCCGGTGGAGGTAGCTGTGCGCTTTACAAATTCCGACATTTTTTTTTTTCGACCTTCTTTCGCAAATGGAACACAATGCGCCTGTGCCTCAGTACCACCGGTTGGACTGATGGGTCGATGTGGAGAGAGACTTCCTTCCCTTTCAGGCATCCAATGCCTTTGAAGATGTCTTCGAACTCCTCCATGATGGCCTCCAGTTCCTCCTCTTGTACCGCCATGTCGAATGATATTAGCCTCAGGTCTTCTGCTGATTTTCCGCTTATCAGCATACTGCTTCCTTCCTTGGTCGCGTACACTGTGGTGGGGATCTTGAGGTCTTGGTGTCTCAGCTCAGTCTTAAAACATCTTAGGAGCGGGATGGGTGTCTTCTGTCCGTAGGCAAATACCCTGATCCTTGCTTCGCGTAATGGCGGGTGTGGACTTAGTTGATTATACACATTGGCAGCCATTAGCTTGATCGAGGCCCCAGTGTCTATAGTGGCTCTCACATCCTGGTGGTGGATCTTGATTCTGCACCTTGGAAGTCGTCATTTCTTCCGTCGTGGCTGATCTACTGTGAATACATAGTTGACCGAGTAGTCTCCCGCGTCATCATCCATGTCCTCACTGTCACGCTCTTCAGACACTGTCTGTGCTGCTTCTTTCCGTGATTTTGCAGACTGGCATACCGCCGTGAAGTGGTTCATCCACCCGCAAGCACTGCACTTCTTCCCTCTCGCTGGGCAGTCTTGCATGCGATGGGGTGTCTGATAACGTGTTATACTGGTTTAATCATGGAATCCAATTCATTCCTTCTCCTAAATACACAATAAATCCAACGTCCGTTGGACTGCGAATTTGGCGGTCAATCCGAATAGGATAAGCGCCCATGGTAGACAAGAGGAAACGCTGCAAGAGCCACGCTACTGTGGGGCACGGGAGTGATTGGTGAGACAGATTGTTTTGGAAATCAAGGAGGAGGACTCTTACCTCGATCTGAATTTTGAATTTCGGAATAAACTACAGGTTTATGTCAGGACTCACCATATGATATGGGAATTGCTCTCGATATGGGATTTATTGTGTATTTAGGAGAAGGAATGAATTGGATTCCATGATTAAACCAGTATAACACATTATCAGACGCCCTGAAGAAGTTCTGGTTTCAGAACGAAACGTGTTGGCTGTGACTGTGTAAATAAAGAGAAGAACACACACCCTGAAAGAAGGAATTGCATTAATTGGATGAACTTTTTATACCTATGCACATTATTGCAATTACATATTGAGGTGGTGCAACTTTAATACAAGTTTTGTGATGTTAGTTTACCCTGGGATAGGGTGGTGCTCTTGGGCAGTGAGCACTGTTAAAGGTTTGCACACAAGAAATTATTATATTGATTCCTGAGAAACTTTTTGGTAGATATTTTGCTGCGTTTGGGTGCCTGGCGTGAAGTTGATCCACTGTCTGGTTCTGTGTTCTCAATGCGATGGGGTGTGCCTCCACAATAGCCACATTCCCTTTTCTTGTCCTGCTGTCTTCTCCCTGTGTTTTGGTGTGCTTTGGGTCTCACCACGTTTGCCTTTTCCACCTCGTTGACTTGCTCCATCTTGATGGGAGGGCCACCTCCATGTGGGATGCTCTGGCTTGTGACAGTTCTTTTGATCGGCCCAGGGTGAGGATGTCCGCTAAAGACTTGCCATCCTCTTGAAGGATGTTCACTCTGAGTTTGGACGAGTAGCACTTTTGTATTATCTGACCTCGGATTTCTTCCTGTTCATCACGAAATCCGCACGTGCTGGCCAGTTCTTTCAAATGCCCGTGGAATGCATCTAACGATTCCTCCACCTCTTGCTTGGCCTGGCGAAAGATTAATCTTTCATAGTCCCTGTTCGTCATTGGCTCAAAGTGTGCATTTAGGGCGTTGAGAAGCGTGATTTGGGTGTGGCCTCCACCAGGGTTTTGTAAATGTGGTGGATGTCTTTGCCTCCAAGGTGGAGGAGTAGGGCTCAGCGCCTGTCCTGGGCTATGCCGCACCTTCAAAGTAGATCTGGAGATGGTCAGTCCAGTCTCTCCATCGCGGGCCAAGGGATGAGCGGGCTCCGTCCACCAAGAAGGGCTCAATTGCGGGGATCAACGCCATCTTGGCGCAGACGCAGTCACACCTCGCGGCACATGCACTGCTTACCTCCTGGGCATGGTAGTAGCCGCCTGGTCGAGGATGATGAAAATGCTGACAGGGTCCTCTCCTGTGGCTGTGGGTGCTAGGCCTCACTGCAACTTCCTCCTCTCCCAGAGTGCTGGGGCACACATGTGCGTGGGCTCAACAGGGTGAGCAGAGATGGCCCCTCTTCTTTCCAGGTACCATCAGGGGCTGTAGGGCCTTCCCTGGATGCAGCAGACATGCCTGGGGGCACAGGCCAGCACAGGGCAGGCAGCACCTCCATGGACACAGGGCCTTGAACAAAGGCTCATTAACTTCCAGAGATGCAGCCCCATTAACAGCTCTGCATGCGTTTGTTGCTGCCCCTCGTCGCCAGTGTGATGGGGAGGGGCCGCTTGCGCACGTGTTATCAGCGCTGCGGCCGCAGTAAACACATGGGCCAGCGCTAGCGTAAGACCTCTGACGCAGGTAGACTGCACTGCTATCCCGGGTCAGCGTTCAGCAGCTCTTGGTGGACAAAGGCCGGCCAAACCTCCTCCTTCCCGCCTTCCTTGAATATTTGTGCAGCGCTTTGTGCCTGGCCTATCTGAGAGGCGCTACAGACTCTTCTCTGAGCCCAGGTCACGCCCAGTCAGAACTGGCAGATTCGGATCGGAGGGATTCATACTTAAATGAGACTTAGTATGTATGTGTGTCTCCTGCAAAATTAAGTATAAAAATAAAGGACTCCAAATACAGGGCTCTTTTCTTCCTAGAACAAGAAAAGAGAACATATTCCAGTGGGCACCAAATAAGCAAGTTTGCTCTTCGTGAGGAATTCGCGGATAATCCCACATGAACAGGGCAATGAGGATTATTTGAACTGAAGCCCTAGGACGCGCCCAAGTATATTCTACACTAGGTGTGCTGATGCATACAACTCAGCATGCCCATATCTGCATTAACAACTGAATAGGGAGGTGTCAAACTGAGTTAAGGCAGTGTTCACTTAATGGATCAGTACGATTAATTTCGAATATCTGGGTGTATCTTTAAAAGACAGCTTCAAAGATACAGAAGCTCAGAGTTTCTTTAGAGGGCCTTCAGAAGAGTGTTGCTCCGTCAAAGCTAGAGCAATCGCGAACCCCTCCAGAACTATCCAAACTCCTCTCTAGTAGTTTAGAACTATTATGCTCTGTGCTTGTCCAAGCTATAAGCTTGTCTGCCAGTGGCAGCACTAGGGGTGTGAGGAGGAAGGTCAAGATGAGAACGCCTGCAATTTCCTACCATGTTGCGTGTGGTTTTTGGGATCCCCAGTCCCAAGTCTTGGACCCAGAAGTCATTTTTGAGGTCACCTAGGCTGAATACACCATTTTATTTACAAAGATGATGCGCCCCCACACTCCTCGTGAATCTGACATATTGAGGTCATGTTTAGCTTGAGTTTAGGGTTAAAGTGTGGAACTGTGCAGACAGCTGGAGCTTCTCGTTCTCTTTTGACTTTTTTGGCCTATCCTATATTTTTCTCAGCTGCCCGCACAAGGTTAAGTCTTTTGGGATGTCCCCCCTCTTCAGGGTGTGGGCAGATTGCCAGTGAGAGGCAGATGATTAGATATGCAGGGGCAGAGGCATATGTACTTGCACCCAAGGTGAGTTGTCTACTGACCCTGTTCTGGAAAATCATGTCAGTCCCTCATGCCTGGAGACTAATAGGGTCAGTAGGAGTTAGGTGGGTAATCACTCAATACTACAGGCCCCACTCTGCCTGCCACATACAAGTACATACTAAGTAAACGCTACACACTGGCTTGCAAGTGAACATTTATCTGACATTGTGCCTGGTGCACCACCAGCAAAAGCTATCAGCTAAAGCAATGTTGGCCAACTGGTCTGCGTTGTTTTGATGTATTTCATAGTCAAGCGCCACAGCAGAGATTTTTTTTTTAAATGAGAGACATTTCCATGACACTTAAGATGTTTACTGGCTGTGTGTGGGGGCCATTATGGATATTGCCTTCTAAATCATGAGTAAAGGCTCGTTCTAACTAGCGGGGTGCCTTCTGACACATGGCCTTGGTGGGCCTGTGGTGGCTGGACCACTGGAAAGAGACTTCCAATTGTGAAGCCGGTTGAGTCTCTGCCGTCAGAAACCCAGTGTTTCTCCCACTTCTCAGTCAGGGGAACTGTGACAGTGGTGAGGCAGGTGAACCATGCGTTTAACCTCTACCATTCCCCCAAACTCTAAATGATAACTTAGCTGACAAGTTTCCCTGGTCCATGCGTGCTGAGATGCTCCAATCCAGTTTTTTCCTCTGAATTATGGGGCGCGTTGTCCTGTTTTATAATTAAATAAACAAGATTATAAGTTCCAGAATTCAAGGAAAAAGCATGGAGTGAGACAGCACATCATGGATGGACCTGGAAACCCTGGCAGGGCTGCTTATGTTGTCTTCTACCCATCCTAGTGAGAATTAGGATTTCTCTCCACTACTCCAGGGTGCAGACAAGAAGTAATGAGACAAAGGCTGAGGTAAGTGAGATGGCTCCTGGGTCCTTCAGGGGCCACTGAAAATTACTCGACTATGTTCCCAGTGTATGGGCTATTGCCTGGTGCTTAACAAGAAGTGTGCAAGGCGTGGAGCACCCCCACCTCTACAGACAATATAGCTGCGCCCACCTGTCCCTATTCACAACTTCTGGAAAGCTGTGCCCCTCCAAGTTAAGACGCTCCACGGGAAACCTTGGTGTTTTAGTATATGTCAAGTTAAGGAATTATTAGGTCAATGGTGACTAGTGCAAGCAAGCCACCATTGTGTTGTCACTGAGGGTCCTGCTGAGCGAGTACTTCGGAGTTACTTATGTTCTTCGAGGCGCTGTGGGTAGGCACTGCATTTGGGTCGTATGTGCTCTTGGCATGCTTGTGTATTTTGGTGTGCTTGTCTTTGTGTGTGACAGTGCGTGTGTGTATTTATCATTCCCAGACGAGTATATGTGCGAATAGTATGTTTGGGTGTGCCTGTCGTTGAGTGTGCCTATGCAACATGCTTCTCATTCGTGTGTGTGAGTGTGTGTGCTTGATCTTATGCCTGTGTGTTTGGGTGTATCTGTGCCTTCTGTGTGGCCCTATTGTTTGAGGGATGAGAGGGTGTGGAGGGAAGCACCAATGTGCAGGCCCAGTGTAAACACTTTAGTGCTCTGGTCTAGAATAAATCTCGGGTTCTTCCCCTATGAAACTCAATATTAAACCACTTACATTGGCTTATTGATATTGTCGTTTTTTGACACTATTTTGCGTAATTATATTTTTAATCCATTAATGAACAACTGATGAAAGAACACAATCCGCCATCTTTGCTGCCTGTAAGGATCAAGGGGGGAGGGGACACCTTGATTGTGGTTCTGAATGCAATGTCCACGTGCCCCATGGCCTTCCATATAGCCAGCACATGGCAGGCCCCTGGTTGCCTCCGTAACTTAGTCCGGGCTTGTTCACCCCCAGTCAACAGACTGCTTCCCTGCAAAGAAGAGTCTGCTTCTCCCCAAGCAGTGAACTGCAGCCATCTTAGCAAGAGACTGCCCCCATTCCATCCAACATGACACAGCATACCTTCAAACAGGAGACTACACTTCTTCAAACATGAGACTGCTTCCCATCGGAGTTGAGACTACACCCCCTCCGAGCAGAAGATTGCATCCCCCAAGCAAGAGATTGCCTCCCTCTAATCATGAGACTGAAGCCATGCAACTGAGTGATTGCAACCTCTGCAAACATGAGACTGCATGCCTTCTAACATGAGGCTGCATCCATTCAAGCATGTGACTGCATCCCGTCAAGCATGAGACTACATCGATCCAAGCATGAGGCTGCACCACAAGCAAGAGAGTGCACCACTCCAAACAGGATAGTATGTTTTCAAGCATAAGACTTCATATTGTCAGGCATGAGACTGCATCGCTTCTAGCATGAGACGGCACTACTTCAAAGGCAGAATTTTGTCCCTCCAAGCTAGAGACTGACCCTACCAAAAAAGAGGCGGCAACCTTGCAAAGACAAATCAACATTCCCACGACCATGAGGCAGCATGCCTTCAAACATGAGACTGCCTGTCTCCTACCATGAGCCTACATGTCTTCAAACATGAGGCAGCATGCCTTCAAACATGATATTGCATGTCTTCAAGCATGAGGCAGCATGCCTTCAAGCATGACACTGCATGTCTTCACACATAAGATTACATGTCTTCAAACATGAGACTGCATGTCTTCAAGCATGAAACTGTACACCCTCCAAACATGAGATTGCATTATCCCTTTAAATAATGGACTGCATTGATCCAAGCAAGAGAATGCAACGTAAACACGACTCCAAACATGACTTCATCACTCCAACTATAACACAGCATCCATCAGAATGCGGTCCAAATTCTTCCAAGCACCAGACAGTAGTATGCCTTCAAACATGAGATTGTAACCCCTCAAGCATGAGACTCCATCAATCCAAGCATTAGACGGCCTCCCCTCTAAGCATGACATTGCATTCCTCCAAACACACTACTGCTCCGATGTTAGCAAGAGACTGCATTTCTTCAAGAAACAGTCTACACTGCTACAAACAAGAGATGACATCCCTGCAAATATGAGACAGAATCCCTCCAAAAATGAGACAGCATTTCTCCAAACATAAGGAAGCATGCTCAAAAATAAGTGACTGCATCCATTCAACCAAGAGACTGGCGCACCATGCATGAAACTGCATCCATCTAGTCACAAGACATCGTGCCACCAAACACGCTACTGCACCCCTTGAAACATGGCGTGACTCTACCCTTCCAATAATTAATCTGTATCCATCCATAAAGGAGACTGCACCACTTCTAAACATGGGACTGCATCCATCCAAAATGAGACTGAATCCATTTAGCAAAAAGATTGTAGCACCGTATGCATAAAACTGCACCTACCTAATCACAAGACATCATCCTACCAAACATGGGACATCATCCTACCAAACATGGGACATCATCCCACCAAACATGAGACAGCATTCCTTCATAAAAGAGACATCATCCCACCAAACGTGAGAAGTCATCCAACAAAGCATCAACTTGCCACCAAGCATGAGACATTATCCCATCAAACATGAGACATCATCCCACCAAACATGAGACAGCATTCATTCATACAGGAGAGGTCATCCCTCCAAAAACAGGATGTCATTCCTCCAAACATGAGACTTTATCCTACCAAACAAGTCATCATCCCTCCAACATGAGACATCATCCCATCAAACATAGGACGTCATCCCACTAACAGTAGACATCATCCCACCAAACATGAACAAGCATTGAAAATGCAATAGGTCTCGCAATAGAAGAGTTTGACATTTTTCGTTTTACAAATGGATGAGTGGCGTTGCGTGGATGAGTGGCGTTGCGTGGATGAGTGGCTTTGCGTGGATGAGTGGCGTTGCGTGGATGAGTGGCGTTGCGTGGATGAGTGGCGTGTGTGAGTGGCGTTGCGTGTGTGAGTGGCGTTGCGTGTGTGAGTGGCGTTGCGTGTGTGAGTGGCGTTGCGTGTGTGAGTGGCGTTGCGTGTGTGAGTGGCGTTTCGTGTGTGAGTGGCGTTGCGTGGATGAGTGGGGTTGGAATGCAATAGGTCTCGCATTAGAAAAGTTGTAGGTATTGGTCTTGTAAATGACATAATTTATTTATTTTTTCGTTGTTAAAATTGCTAAATTGATGGCTTTGTCATTTACAATGCCAATAGTTATAACTTTCGCGAATGTGACACCTATAGCATTTGGAATGCAACATGTTTTGTATTTACGTGACTTATATGGCAGCTCTGGCCGTTATGCTACATCTCTAGATAGTTTTATCTTTCGCAAATGTGACACCTATTGTAACACAATATGTGTTGTGAGGGTGAGTGAGGGTGAGGGGTTGAGGGTGAGGGGTTTAGGGTGAGTGAGAGTGAGGGTGAGGGGTTGAGGGTGAGGGGTTGAGGGTGAGTGAGGGTGAGGGTGAGGTGTTGAGGGTGAGTGAGGGTGAGGGGTTGAGGGTGAGTGAGGGTGAGTGAGTGTGAGGGGTTGAGGGTGAGTGAGGGTGAGGGGTTGAGGGTGAGTGAGGGTGAGTGAGGCTGAGGGGTTGAGGGTGAGTGAGAGTGAGGGTGAGTGAGGGGTTGAGGGTGAAGGGTTGAGGGTGAGTGAGGGTGAGGGAGTGAGGGTGAGTGAGGGTGAGGGGGTGAGGGTGAGGCGTTGAGGGTGAGTGAGGGTGAGTGTGGGTGAGGGTGAGTGAGGGTGAGTGAGGGTGAGTGAGGTTGAGGGGTTGAGGGTGAGTGAGGGTGAGGGGTTGAGGGTGAGTGAGGGTGAGGTTGAGGGTGAGTGAGGGTGAGGGTGATTGAGGGTGAGGGGTTGAGGGTGAGGGTGAGGGGTTGAGTGAGGGTGAGTGAGAGTGAGGGTGAGTGAGGGGTTGAGGGTGAGGGGTTGAGGGTGAGGGTGAGGGGTTGAGGGTGAGTGAGGGGTTGAGGGTGAGGGTGGGTGAGGGTGAGTGAGGGGTTGAGGGTGAGTGAGGGTGAGGGGTTGAGGGTGAGTGAGGTTGAGGGTGAGTGAGGGTGAGGGTGGGTGAGGGTGAGGGGTTGAGGGTGGGTGAGGGGTTGAGGGTGAGTGAGAGTGAGGGTGAGTGAGGGGTTGAGGGTGAGGGGTTGAGGGTGAGTGAGGGTGAGGGGTTGAGGGAGGGTGAGGGTGGGTGAGGGGTTGAGGGTGAGTGAGGGTGAGTGAGGGTGAGTGAGGGTGAGTGAGGGTGAGTGAGGGTGAGGGGTGAGGGTGAGTGAGGGTGAGGTTGAGGGTGAGTGAGGGTGAGGGGTTGAGGGGTGAGTGAGGGTGATGGGTTGAGGGTGAGTGAGGGGTTGAGGGTGAGGGGTTGAGGGTGAGTGAGGGGTTGAGGGTGAGGGGTTGAGGGTGAGTGAGGGTGAGTGAGGGTGAGGGGTTGAGGGTGAGTGAGGGTGAGGGTGAGGGTGGGTGAGGGGTGAGGGTGAGTGAGGGTGGGTGAGGGTGAGGGGTTGAGGGTGAGTGAGGGTGAGTGAGGGGTTGAGGGTGAGGGTGAGTGAGGGTGAGTGAGGGTGAGGGTGAGTGAGGTTGAGGGTGAGTGAGGTTGAGGGTGAGTGAGGGTGAGGGGTTGAGGGTGAGTGAGGGTGAGGGGTTGAGGGTGAGTGAGGGTGAGGGGTTGAGGGTGAGTGAGGGTGAGTGAGGGTGAGTGAGGGTGAGGGGTTGAGGGTGAGTGAGAGTGAGGGTGAGTGAGGGGTTGGGGGTGAGGGTGGATGTGGTGGTGGATGTGGTGGTGGATGCGGTGGTGGTGGATGTGGAGGTGGTGGTGGATGTGGTGGTGGATGTGGTGGATGTGGGGTGATTGCGGCTTGCAAGCTTATTCCGCTCACGTTATGCAGTTTCAAACATGATTGCCACTATTACTCTCAAATTCACTTGGCAGCAAACTGGTGAACTAATTAAAAGAAAGTCGTATTCAGCGTTATGGCTGGTACTTTATTCCAGCAAAGTGGCAAGCCAGTACACACCAATGAGCTAGTAAAGCTAAAAACACACCACATGGCACAATTGCTGGCTGAGCGAGCAGAAGTAAGCCAAACAGCTTTCCCGTAGCTAAGGAGAGCTGAGCTCTTTTTGTAGCAGCACGCATAAGAAAAGTCCCGTATTTTCACCAAAACACTCTGATAATGATCAGCCGAATTCAGAAGGCTTCCTGCCCTCATATATTCCCAAGAGAGCAGTAATCTTATAAGGAAATGCTGTTATCACACCTAAAGCTACGGATGAGGAGAGCTTGCTGGAAGACATTCAATTAATGAAAAAAAAAAAAAGAAAAGGAGACACGGCTGGCCGGCCGTGAACTGAAAGCACGACCGGCCACCCGTGAAAAAGCCTTTGATGCCGCAGGGGGTAATTAGGGGAGGAGAATGGCTGGGCTGAGGCACAGCGCCAAGCCTTTGATGCAGCAGGGGGCGGAGCGGGAAGAGCTGCAGGCGGCACTAAGCTGACGATTTGATGCTGTGCACGCGCATTTTAACTAATTGCGCTTGCGCATTGAGTTAAAAGTGCACATGCACTTCATCAAATCGCCAGTGAATCGCCAGTGTACGTAAGCTTTGTTTAAGCCCCCCTAGTCTCGCTCTGCTCAATGCGCATGCGCATTGACAGGCGAGACCTAATAAATGAATGACGTTATTTTATAAAGCATGAGCAAATGCTGTTCCATAGAAGGGTTGTTACCTAAACAAGATTTTTCCTCCCATTTGGATTTCTGAAAGGCAGGAACCACCACGTTTTTTGTAAACGCTGAACGGAGAGGTCTGTTACAGATGTACCATCTCAGATGTTTCCTAAATAGATGGAGGCCCTTACCATGAAGGGTTCTCTAAGCCATGCAAAGTGCTTTAAAGGCGACATGCTGTCTGATGGGTAGCCAATGTAGATTTTTTATGGCCGTTTATGCTGACTGGTACATATGAATTTTTTAAAGGAAACGAGCTGCAGCATTTTGCAGCTTCTGCAGTTTCTTCAGAGAGGAAGCCAGAAGATTTGAGTATAGGCTATAACAATAGTCCAGCCTCCCCAGAACCAGCGAGATGACACTGTTTTTATTTTTTTGATAATCAACTTTATTGATTTTCAGATCAAACACCATAACAGCACAGGACATTTGATGGATACTACAAGCAATAGCCATATTCACCAGTTGTGGGTGTATACAAAACATTGGATTGAAGCACCAACATACCATACCGGCCCTGCCCCCGCCCCTAGAGGGAAGGCCTGGTGCCTTTAGATCAGTTGGCCCAGCCATTTGCCCCAGACCTTGTTGTATTTGGCAGGCCACCCTTGGGCCTCAAACAAAGGTTTCTCCTGTGTGGCACACCAGTCTCCTCCCCGGCGCCATTTCAGCAAGGTTGGGGGTTTGGCCTGCGCCCAGGAGGCTGCAATGTCTCTTTTGGCCACTGCAATAGCTGTCCCTAGGAATGCTTTGTCTGCCCGTGAATGATTCAGGCTGTCCATCACCCCCAGGATATGACGCACGGGATCGTGAGGAACCGGCCAGCCCAGGATCTGGGTGAGTTCTGTCTCTATACTCGACCAATATGGGGCAAGGTGGGGACATGTCCAAATTTGAGGAGGGCCGCAGTCCTGCCTTGTCTAAGCGTGCTGGGTTGATATAGGCCACGTGAAGGTAGTATAATTGTATAAGGCGGAGTCTGGCTGAGGTTGTGACCATTTTGGGGGCCATGAGGATGTCACGCCAGTCTTCCTCTTCCAGAGGACCCACCCACCTCTCCCAGCGGGTCCGAAGTGGGTCAAGAGTTGCTGGTCCATTACTCACAAGGGTATGGTAAATGCGGGAGACCCCACTTCTCCCAGGTTCCCCATCATGACTTGGCCTTCTGATGCCCACTGTTTTAAGGAGCTCAAAAGGGAGGAGTTTTTCAATCTTTTTCACTAACCTTAAGAAATAGAAAGAAGCTGACGTGACTTTGTTCACCTGTTTGGTGAACTCCAGTTTGCTATCTTTCAATATTCCCAAATTTGTTAGCGTTGTCAAGGGAGTGGGGAGATGGCCTGTTTGTGGTGGCCACCCTGAAGGTGTCCAGAAATATCGGTTATGTCCAAAAAGTATCACTGTAGTCTTGGAGGAATTGAGCTTTAGGCAATTCCCATTCATTCATTTGCTGACCTTATTCAAACAATTCCTGAAGTCAACGCCAGCCTTCGACTCATTCTTGGCCAGCGACACCACCGTTTGGGTGTCATCGGCATATGAAGCTATGGAAATGCCATACAATTTTATAAGCAAGACTAATGGGGCTACGTATAGATTAAAAAATGTTGAGCTCAAGGATGCGGAACTCCGCAAGGCAAGTAAAACGCTTTGGATTTGAACTCGACCATTGCCACCGTGTGCTGCCTGTCTGAAAGAAACGATTGAAGCAGGGTAAGGGAAAGGCCATCGATCCCTAGCCCCTTCAAGCGGTTGAGCAATACCCTATGATTGACCATGTTGAAGGCCGCGATAAATCTAACAGGATAAGAGCGGAATTTCCACCCCTGTCTAGGGTTGCTTTGATCTCCTCCGTTGCCACAACCAGAGCAGATTCAGTACTATGATCCTTTCTGAGCCCAAATTGGGAATCGTCTGAAAGATGATTGATATCCATATACGAAGTGAGCTGCTCATTCATGACCTTTTCTGCAATTTAGCAGGAACAGGAAGTCTCTCAATGGGCCTGTAGTTGTCCTGGTCTAAAGAGTTGAGATCTGCTTTTTTTAAACGGGGTAGGACAGAGTCAGATTTCCATTTAGATGGAAAGACCGCAGTCTTACGCATTGCTGTAAAGATATTTGCTAGCTGAAGTGGAATTGGTTCACAGACTATATGTATGATACTTGGTGGACAAGGGTCAGAAAGGGAGCCTGGTTTAATTTTGGGAATAAGAGTTAGAAGTTGTTTCGAAGTAGGTGTTGTGAAGACCTTGAGAGTAGGACCTTTGGCTTTAAGATTGGGTAGTTCACTTATGTAATTCCCAAGAGTAAATCTGTTGTAAATAGTTGTTGCCTTATCTTGAGAGAATTCAGCTGTGTTACAAAACTGTTGACCAAACATTAGACATGATCCCACCAAACATGAGACATCATTCCACCAACGAAGAGACATCATCCCAAAAAACATGAGACATCATCCCACCAAATATTAAACATCATTCCACCATACATGAGGCATCTTCCCACCAAAACATGAGGCATCACCCCTCCAAACATGAGACATCAGCCCACCAAACATGAGATGTCATCCCTCCAAAGAAGAGACGTCATCCCTCCAAACATGCAACATTATCCCACCAAAGAGACATCATCCCCCCAAAAATGAGACATCATCCCACCAAACATGGGGCATCAGCCCACTAAACATGAGACATCATCCCACCAAACATGAAGCCTCATCATGCCAAACATGAGACATCATCCCACCAAACATGAGACACCACCCCACCAAACATTAGGAAACATCCCACCAAACATGAGACAGCATTCCTTCATACAAGAGACGTCATCACACCAAACGAGACGTCATCCCACCAAACATCAACATCCGATCAAACATGAGATAGCATCCCACCAAACATGGGACATCATCCGTCCAAACATGAGGCATCATCCGGCCAAACATATGACGTCATCCCACTAAACTTCAGACGTCATCCCACCAAACATGAGACAGCATTGCTTCATACAAGAGTTGTCATCCCCCCAACATGAGACATCATCCGATCAAACATGAGATAGCATCCCACCAAACATGGGACATCATCCGTCCAAACATGAGGCATCATCCGACCAAACATATGACGTCATCCCACCAAACTTCAGACGTCATCCCACCAAACATGAGACAGCATTGCTTCATACAAGAGTTGTCATCCCCCCAACATGAGACATCATCCCATCAAACATGAGACACCATCCCACCAAACAGGAGACATCATCTCACCAAACATTAGACATCATCCCACCAAACACTGGACATCATTTCACCAAAGATGAGGCATCAACCCACCAAACATGAGACGTTATCCCACCAAACATGAGACGTCATCCCTCCACACATGAGCAATAAGCAACAGAAAGATGACCAGTCAAACTCAGTGAAGGGCTTTCCTCTGTGTAGCCACGTGTTGTGTATTTTCGATAACTTGTGATCTATTTGAGCTAGAAGCAGCATTTTTTGTTGTTAAAATTTGCAGCAGATGATGGATAATGCAGCAAATCCATACCTATACAGATAATGCAGTGACCGCAACGTTGTATAATTCCAGTGGCCTTGTGCATAGGGCAAACTGACTGTGCTGGTAAGGCTGCAACGATAGGTCAGTGTGTAGGGTTTTTTGGCTGTTTGTGGGTGTATTTTACGGTCTGTGGGAACGGTTTTTACTGTTGATATTTCTGATATTGTTGCAAACAAACACCTTATTAAAAAAATCTATGCAGTATGTATTTACAAGTTCTTAACTGACTTTATTTGCAAACGTGAGCCTTATTTGTAGCCACTGATTAACTAACAGCAGGCACTTTATTTTGGTGCCCTGACATATTTTCTGTCCCCGTCTGATTCTGCCCACTTTCACGGCTGCAAGTATACTATTTGGGTAGTTCCAGGAGTAGGGATTGGCAGGGCAATATTTACAATTTTTACCACATTTTTTTAACATTTTTAATTGCATCTAATAAATTGAAATATCACCACATAATCATTTTATCCTCATAATACTTGCAACTATAACCTATTGCGGCGCCAATTCGAAATCACTCCTGCGAATAGGAACATATGTGTACATGTACACTTACAGACACACACATACAAACACACACACACTGAATTCATTTGGCACTCCTTCTTTCCTACTTTGCTTCTTTGATCTTACCTCCTATCACACAAGAACTTCATTTTTTGCTACAATACCCACTACACAATACCTTATTAACTAGATTTGTTATCTTCTTTTCTCCAACACAACAGATAGCTTCCCTGGCTGCACACCAGAACACCAAAGTCATCAATCAATCAGTCGGTATATGTATAGCGCGGCTTATCACCTCGGGGTATCCAGGCACTGTATATAGATGGCAACGTGCTGTCAGCTCAACATCTCTACCCAAGCAACACATCAACAAACGTCTTAGAGGCATTCAGATAATCTTAACGTAAATTTACTACACACATTGCATCAATAACTTTGACCAGACCAGTGACGCTGACCTCAGGCTTCAGCAGTGCACACATGTAAACGCAGAAAGGGCTGCTGGCCTCTACATTGCCATGCCCTAATATATTCTAGGGACTTAAAGGTAGTTCTAATCTCCCTGCCCTATTATGAACTAGGGCCTTATAGGAGAGGTCATGCCAATCATAGGGGCACCCAAACCCATAGTGCACCCTAGTATGTGTAGGTGTTTTCACAGTATCTTTAAGTGTCTCTTTCAGAATAGCACTGGCCCTCTGCCTGTTCAGGCAGAGCCCAGGGTCAGACAGAGTCAGGTACCACTAGTACCAGTCAGCAAAACGTTGGGGAGTGCCCAGGGCACAGGATGGCTTTGCAACACTAAAGAAGCACACACTCAGAATTTAAAACATAACACCATGGTTGGGGGGTTCTCTTTAATAATCAGAATTGATTTCTATCCTAATTAACCCATTTTCCAACATTAGGATAAGGAAATACTGGGGAAAAATCATAATGTTCTAATCTATACCTTGAAGTTTTCATGCAGCTCTTTGATGACGGTTAATAGCTCACTGTTCAATGTTAGGATTTTAACTTATAAACTGCAAATACCAACAGAATCTCTCAGACAAAAGCAGTAACTCACTGACCAATTTACATGCTATGCATTTTGTGATCTGCATGGTACACATTCTTTGCAGCATGCATATTAACCCTCTGGCGTCCTGTTGCACGGGGGACATCACCGGCTTAATTCAGCCTGCAGAAGGAGGCTCCTTGGCAGCTTATTAAGGCCTGCCTCTAAACATTGGGGCACCATCATCGAACCACGGACAGGAAACTCTGTTTTTACAATTACTAGACGCTTATGGGATACATGGACAAACTGGTGAATGCATTAATATAATGATGCAGGGGTAAACACGGAAGTAACCTTTTTTGTCACATATTACCATCGTGATAGGTGTCTTGAGCCTAACAACATCGATATACAAGGGGTCTAACAGTACTCACCCCTAGTTACACACCACATCGGTCATCTTTTCATTCTTTCGTTGATATATCGATAAATCTGAAATTGAACCTGACTTTGTACATTTTCGCAGTTTTCGGGATACTTCATCCATCTCATTATTTTCTTTGCCCTGACAAAGCTCTCTGGGTGGGGAGCGAAAAACGTTGGCTGTCTTGTGCACTTTTGAAAAGAAGAAAAAGAAAAGAAACTTTTGATACAACCAGATGCTTCAGCTGTGTACTATTTTGACTGGTGCTACCTCCACATTGTTTCAAGTTGTTATCTGGAAATCCAGTGGGACCGAAACACAGCAGGCCCTGGAGGTTTAACAGCACAGAACTCTAAATACTTTTGGGACTTTTGAAGTTTGAGGTGCTCACTGTATAGTCCGCTGTGTTGGTCAGTGTTTGGTTACATATTAACCCACTGTGTCTACCTTACCAAGAGTCAAACCTTCCACTAGACAAACCTCCGATCTCTCTCAATAAAGAACATTAATTACCAAAGTTATCTTCACATTTTTATTGTTGCCTGAAAATTGCTGGAGACCAGGAATGCAGCAGCAGGTACTTTTCAAATCATAATGCACTTGCAAACACGACGCCCCCACCCTAAGTCAGCCACCTATGTTTGCTTGGTGCATCAAGATGATTCATATACATGTTTTTTAACATTTGATCTGATTACTATATGAATGTAAATAACAATAAAACATAAATGAAAATTGTGACAACATGCCTGCTTTTCTTAATATTTCACTTCGAAAGTATGCAATTGCATTTGTTTAACGGGCGGTGATTTGTATATGGTCACTGGAAAGTCCACAAGGTTGTAACCTGTCTCCCCCAGAATTTTAGTGTCTCCTACGCCCCTGTCTGACTCCCCTTTTCTCTGTCATCTCCTGGTTTCAGTCTTTCCCCTTTGATCTCCTCGGAGTTCATTACAGAGCCTATCCATTACAGTTCCCTGTCTGCGACCATCTTAGAGACCTCTCCTCATCGCTGTGGAAACCAGCACTACTGTCTGCAGAACAGAGCGGAACACTTCCGGTGAAGTAGCCTCCCCCCCAGCCCCTCCCCCAGGGATAGAACCCCAGCCATGAGATTCCAGCCCACACCATGTCGAAAATATTTATTTTTAACGATGGTTGAGAAAACCCCACATTTTAAATTCATATAAAATGCCCTTGCCTTCCCAACAGCACCAGCAGAAGAATCCTGTGGATGGAACCCTATGACATGCCTGGCCCTCCAATGTGATGTCACGAGGTGACGCTAGCACCAGAGGTAGAATGATGTGAATGGAACACCTATGACAGGCCAGCCCTCCAATGTGATGTCACGAGGTCCGTGCTAAGTGCAGAGGGGAGGCCTCCGCCGCAGCAGAGACAAGGAGAGGCCACCGAGGGGGAGGAATATCGGGTTGGATGGAATCGTCTTTAAGGTTCTTCGCAGGATCATGTTTGTGACTAAATAGGTTTTTGCTGTTTTACAGGGCATTGAATTACAACCATGTCTCGTGTGCTCCTTCTCCCTACACTGCAACATGTCATCACCCATAAGCCGGTGATGTATGATGATGACAAGTTGAAAAGTTTCTATTGTGACGTGTCCGTGGTGTAAAAGGCTGGTGACTAGGCAGCAGCAGCATTGGACTCAGGAGCACCAGACAGAGAGGACCCACAGAAGGCGGCTGGAGCTGAGGCCCGAGGTGGAAGCAGCCGGGGCCTATCAGGCTCCAAATAAGTGGGTGGGGGTGGGTCAAAAGGGACAAGGTGAGTATATAAGCCAAACGAAAGGCTAACTGAAAACAGAACTTGAAACCAAACTGAAACCAAACTTGAAACTAGCTTGAAAATGACTTGAAACTGGAATGAAATTTCCCTTTCCTCTTCTCTATTCCTCTCCTATTCCGTTTTTCCTTCTCTACCTTACAATGCTACATCTCTTCTCCTATCCCCTTCTCCCCCTTTCATTCCCTTTCCCTCCATTACTTTCTTTCTTACCTCTTCAAACATCTCCTTTTGTCACTCCCCTTCCTTTCCTTATTTCTCCCCTTTCCTCTCCTCTCCTTTCCTTTTCCTTTCCTCCATTCCAGTCAGATTCCACAATCTCTTCTCTTTCCTTTTCCCTCTTCACCACCATTCCCTCACATTCATTCGCCTCCCCTCCCCTCTCCTTCCATTCTCTTTTCTTCTCTTCTGTTCCCTTCCCTTTCCATCTGTGGCCATACCTCCCCCTCCCCCTCATCTTCCATCCCCTCCCCTTCACCATTACCGTTCCCTCTCCATTCCACTGACACTTCCCTACTTCCTTATGCTTCCTTCCTACCCTTCCCTCACCTCCCTTCTCTTTCCCTTCACCCTTCCCTTCACCTTCCCTTCTTCCCTACTCTACTCTTCCCTTCCCTTCCCCTCACCTCTCTACCCCTTGACTCACCACCCTCCCCAGGCATCCCTTTCTTTCTCCTCCTCTCATCTTCTCTTCCCTGACCTTCCCTTCACCAATCCCATCCATCCTGTCCAATTCTTCACCCTCCCCTTCAATAGCTTTCCCACCCTATCTTTTTGCTTCCCTTCACTCGTCCCTTCTTCCCTATACTTCCTTCTCCTCACCTTCCTTCTGTCCCATCCCTCACCATTCCCTTTCCCTTCTCTTCCTTTCCCTCCACCTCTTCCTCTCTTCCTTTCCCTTGCCCTCAGTCTTCCTCCACTTTGCCCCACCCCACCCTTCCCATTATCTCTCCCTCTCTCTCCCTCCCCTTGCCTCACTCCCACTCCCCCTTCCCTTCACGTCCTATCCCCCCACCCTACCCTTCCCTTCGCCCCCCCCTCCTTCCTAACTTCCTTCCCCTCACCGCCCTACCCCTAGCTTCCCCGCCCTCTCCACCACTTTGTTCCCTTCCCTCCCCCTCCCCATCCCTTGATCGCTCCCTCTCTCTCCTCTCTTCCCCTCACCCTAACCCTTCCCTCTCACTTACCTCTACCATACCCTTCACGCCCTCACCGTTCCCCTGCCCTCCTTTCATTCCTACCCTTCCCACAACTTCCTCTCACCTCCCCACCCCTTGCCTCTCTTCCCCCAAACCCTCCTTTAATTCCACTCGCCTTCCCTTTCCCTTTACCTTCCCCTTCCCTTCCTATCCCATCTCTCACTATTCCCTCTTCCCCTCATCTTCCTACCACAACCATTCTGTTCCCTTCCCCTTCCCTTGTCACTCCTTTACTTCCCTTTCCCCATCACCACACCCCCTTCCCCACCCCTCCCATTCCCATTCGACTCCCCTTCTTCCCTTCCCTCCCTTCTCTTCCCCATCCCTTCCCGTTCTCTCCCTCACACTTCCTTCCTCTCTCCAATACCCTTGCCTTCTCACCACACCTTTCTTCCCCTCTTCTTCCCTTCCCACTCAACCTTCCCTTACCCTTTACCTTACCCTTCCCTCCTGGCCTCCCCTTCTCTTATCTTCCTTTCTCCTTGCCTCCCCACTCTCCCTTCCATTCCCATTTTCTTCTTCTCTTTCTCCCCCCCACCTTCCATTCACCATGTCTTCCCCCTTTACGCAGCCCTTCCCATCCCTTCCCTGTATCTCTCTCCCTCCCCACTCCTCACTCGCTCTCACCCTCCTTATCCCTTCCCTGACCTTCCCTACCCTCTTCCCTTTGCCTTCCTATCCCAATCTATTCTCTTCCCATCCCCTCTTTCACCCAAACCCTTCCCCTCCCCTCACCTCCCCACCACATCCCTCCTCGTCCCCTCCCCTTCCCTCCCTTTTTTTCCTTTTCTTCCCCACCCCTTCCTTATTTCCCTAAACTCTTTCCCCTCACCTCTGCACTCTTCCTTCCTCCCCTCCCCTTCCCTACACTCCCCTCTCCCCATCACCTCCCCTTCCCATCCCCTACCCCCTTTCTCTCCCCTTTCCCATTGCCAACCCATTTCGTGTTCCATTCTTTTCCACTCTCCCTTCCTCTCCCTTTCCCTCCCTTCCCTTCCTTTCGATTCTTTTCCCCCACCCTCCCCTTCCCCTCCCTATTATTGTCTTCTATTCCCCTTCTGTTCCCTTGCTTTCCCTTCCTATCCCATCCCTCACCCTCACTTTCCATAACCTCTCCACCACACCCCTCCTCTTTTCTTCCCTTCCCCTTCTCCCTCACCATTCCCATAATTGTTCCCTTCTTCCCTATACTTCCTTTCCCTCACCTCCCTTCCTATCCCATCCCACACTATTCCCCTTCCTTTCCCTTCACCTCTCCCTCTTCCATCTCATTCACCTCACTCTTTACCCCCTGTGCCCTCCCCTACCCTTCCCTGTAGCTCTCCCTCTCTCCCTCCCCCTTCTCCCCAATCCCTATTTCTTTTCCCTTCCCCCTTCCCTTCCCATTCCCTTCCGATCACCCACCCTATCCTTCCTTTCCCCTTCCCTTCCCCTCGGCCGTCCCTTCTTCCCTAAGCTTCTCTCACCACCCTATCTCTTGCCTCCCCACCCTCTCTACCGCTTCCTTCCCTTCACTTCTCCTCCCCTCCCCATCCTTTCATCTCTCCTTCACTCTATTCACTCCCCCTCTTCCACTCACCCTTCCCTCTCCCTTGCCTCTTGCATACCTTTCACCCCCTTGCCCTACCCCTAACCTCCCTTCATTCCTACCCTTCCCACAACTTCCTCTCACCTCTCTACCCCTTGCTTCCCTTCTCCCAACCCCTCTCTTCACCTCCACTTGCCTTCCCATCCCTGAACTTCCCTTTCCCTTCCTCAACCTTTCCTGTCCCATGCGTCACACTCTCCATCTCTTCCCCCTTTCCTCCTCTCATCTTTCCATCCCTTCCCTTCCCCCTTTCCCTTCCTGTCCCTTCCTGTCCCATCCCTCACTATGTCCTTCTCTTCCCCTCATCTTCCTACCACATCCGTTCTGTTCCATTTCCTTCCCCTTCCCTTGCCTTCCCTTCCCCATCCCTCACCCATCCCTTTCCCTCACCCCCACCCTTCCTTTCTCTCTTCCCTATGCTTGCCTTCCCACCACACTTTCCTTCCTCTCCTCTTCCCTTCCCCCTCTTCCCTCCCCATCTCACCTTTTACCTTATCCTTACCCTCTAGCCTAACCGTCCTTTAACTTCCTTTCCCTTTATCTCCCCACCCTCCCTTCTATTCCCATTTTCTCCCCTTCTCTTTCTCCCCCACCCCCCTCAGCATTCCCTCCCCCTTTACTCAACCCTTCCCTTCCCAACCCTTCCCTGTATCTCTCCCCCTCCCCTCATCCCTCTCCCCTCTCGCCTTTACCCTTCCCCTCCCACCTCCTTACCTCTTCCATTCTCTTCCCCTCTCCCTTCCCTCCCTTCCCATTCTCCCCCTTCGCTTCCCCTTCTCCATCCCTCACCCTTCCCTCACCCTTCCACTCCCTATTCTTCTCTTCCTTTCTCCTTCCCACCCCTTCATCTTCCCCCTTCTGCTCCTCTTTCCTTTCTTTTCCTCCCTTCCCTTTCTTTTCCTCCCCTTTCCTCACCTACCTTCCCCTTCCCCTTCCCTTTCCCTTTCCTTTCCTCACCCTTCCCTTCCCTTCACCTCCCTACACCATGCCTCCTCACCCTTTCCTTCCCCCTCCCCTCCCTTCACTTTCCTTTCCTTCCCTTCCCCTTTCCATCTCCCTCTCATTATCTTCTCCTACCCATCCCTTTCCTTCTGCTCTCTTCCCCTATCCCTTCCCTTCCCTCCAGCCTTCTTTCCACTTCTACTTCCCTTCCCCGTCCCTTTCTGCTTTTATCTCCCCTTTCCTTCAAACCTAATTTCCTCTTCCATTCTCTTCCTCTCTCCCTCCCCATCCTCTCTCCATTCCCCTCCCTTCCCTGTCCTCTTTGTCATTCCCTCACCCTCTCCACCCCCACCCTTCCTTTCCCTTCCCCAACCCTACTTTCCCCCTTCCCATCTCTTCCTGTCCCATCCCTCGCCCTTCCCATTCCTCTCACATTCCTTACCCCTTGCCTCCCCACTCTCCTCCTCCATCCCCTTTTCCCTCCCGCTCTTTGCTGTCTCTTCCCTTAACACCTGCTTTCCCCTTCAAGTATCTTTCACTCCCTTTCTTTCCCTTCCCTTCCCCATCCCCTCTCCCTCTTCTCCGACCCCTCTCCCTTCCTTTCCTTTCCTCCCCTCCCCTTCCCATCCCACCCCTCCTCCCTACCTTTCCCGTATCTCATCCTCGAAGGGGAAGGGGTAAGTGAGGGATGCTGGAAGGGATAGGTTGGGGGAAGACTGAGGGAAGAGTAAGGAAAGGGATAGGGGTAAGAGGAGGGATAGGGGAAGAGATAGGAAGGGTGAGGTAAAGGGGTAGGGAGAGGAGGGTGGGGAGGGGAAGGGAAGAGGGGCAGATAGAGTAAAGGAGGGTAGGGATGAGTAAGCTAGAAGAGGGAAGGAAAGGGGAAGAGAAAGGAAAGGTGATGGGTAGGGAAGAGAAAGGAAGGTGATGGAAGAGGAGAGTGGTGTGCTGTAGAGGTAAAGGGATGAAGGAAAGGGAGGGGAATGGTGGTGGTATGGAAGGAAGAGGGGAAGGAGAAGGAAGGGAAGGAGAAGGAAAGTGGAAGGTGAAGGAGAAGGGTGAAGGGATGGCAAGGGAGAGGGTATCATTTTACTCAGGAGATTGAAGGGAAAGCTGGGTGGTAGGATATTTGTGCTGGCACGATTATCCCACGCAAAAATGTAAGGAAAAAGTGATTTTTTTCAGCTAAATTTAAAGGTTCACAGGGGATTCTGGATAGGGAAATGTTGGGGGATCCACGCAAGCCATACCTCATTGGACTCCCCAGGGTGTTTAGTTTTCAGAAATGTGTGGATTTGGTAGGTTTCCCAAGATGGCCACCGAGGCCGGGGGCCAAAAACCCAGGTGACCCCGTTTGCAAAACCAGGGTGTTTTGTGATATTTTGATGTCTCCCGAAAATAAATGTTGGGCCCTTGCGTGTCGTAGGTACTTGACCTCTCCACATGAGTGAGGTACCATTATTATCGTGAGACCTGGGGGAACGCTGGGTGGTAGGAAATTTGTGGATCCACGCAGATTCCAGCACTTCCCCACACAGAAATGTGAGAAAAATGTGCTTTTTTCACCAAAATAGGAGGTTTGCAGGGGATTCTGGATAGGGAAACATTGGGGGATCCTCACAAGTCCTACCTCCCTGGACTCCCCGGGGTCTCTAGTTTTCAGAAATATGTGAGTTAGGTAGGTTACCCAAGATGGCCACCGAGCCCGGGTCTAAAAACCTAGGTGACCCCCCTTTGCAAAACCAGGTTGTTTTGTGATAGGTCATTTTGAAGTCTCCTCAATATGTTTTGGGCCCTTGCCTATCGCGGGTACTTGGGGCACCCATATGAGTGAGGTACCTTTTTTATCGGGAGACCTGGGGGAATGCTGGGTAGTAGGAAATTTGTGGATCTACGCAGAACTTTCCACTACAAAAATGTGAGGAATATGCGTTTTTTTTAATAATGTTTAAGGTTTGCAAGGGATTCGGGGTAACAGAACCTGGTAAGAGCCAGACAAGTTTCCCCATCCTGGATTCCCCTGGGTGGCTAGTTTTCTAGGTTTGCTAGGTTTCCCTAGGTGCCGGCAGAGCTAGGGTTCAAAATCAACAGTTAGGCACTTTGTAAAAAAAGGGTCAGTTTTCACTGTGAAAATGTGGTGTGTCCACGTTGCGTTTTGGGCTGTTTCCTGTTGCGGCCCCTATACCTACCCACACAAGTGGGGTATCATTTTTCTCGGTAGATGTAGGGCAATACAACATTGTGGAACAACTATTATTACCTATTGACTTTCTTTTTTTTTTTTTTTTTTAAAACCTTTATTGAAAGACACGTATAAGTACAAGCGCTGGCCTACAACCACAGGGGCCGGCCGCAAAGTCAGGAGAATCAAAATAACAAAGCAATGTATACGATAGGGTGAATACAGGATGGATGCAAATAAAGTCGTTACATCGCCAGCGCCAGGATAAAAGAGGTTTCATTTTACATTATATAAAGGAGGCAGCAACCATATCTACCAGCGCGTCATGCAACATATACAGAAAAGAAGGGGGGGGGGCGGGAGGGAAATAGCCCCCCACGCAAGCAGACGACCACAGTAGGGCAAAGCCCAAAGACCTCACACGCCCATAACAGGTGCAGAATAGAGGAAGAATACCAGCAAACAAATAAAGTGGACGCCACACGTACAGCCCACCCGCCCCGAAAAAGGAGAAAGTGCAGACGCTAGCGAAACAGAGGAGTAAACACCAAGGGACATAGCCCACCCCCTGGAAAAAGGCAACAAAGGGACCATAGAATAAAACAAACTAAAATAACAAACAACCCCCCCACCCTACATCACTGTAATGGCTACGGCCTACCCCACTAAACAGCGTGCCTGTCGCCCAGAGTCACCCGAAATATAGAAAAAGAGAAAGGGAATTATAACGAAGAAAGAGAGGGGAATAAGAAAAGGAAGGAGAGGAAAAGGAAGAAAGAGAGAGAGAGAGGAGAGGAGCCAGCGACCGAGACATAAAACACTACCCCCCGCAACAATAATGCACTAATCGAGGTCGAAAAGGAGAGTCAAGAAAAGCCTACACCGGGATGTAAACAGGAACCATCCAGAATAACGAGGCCCGGAGATGCCATGTAAAAAAGGGTCCCACAGGCATCCGGGCACGATCACCCCTGTCCACTTTTATGAAGAGTCGAGCTTCCCAACCCCGCCACAGCCAAAAAACAGCAGAACACAGTGGGTCCATTCCAGTCAGGAAAAGCCGGTGGGATCTCCGCAAAACACCGTCCCGGCAAACTAGAAGCAACCAGGAGAACTCGGCAACAGTCAGAATGCAAAAGTTCCTCAAAGATCCACGTGGCCAAGCACAGTATCTGGGCCGTCCAGCACGAAGCAAAGAAAACAGGATGTAGAAAGCACTGCAGCATCGGCACCGGGTCCGCTAGATCCCATAGAATCGAGCACCCAGCCGGAGATCCCAGCACAGCCGCCAGCGAAGTTTCAGGCAGTACAATTCGGGGAGACGACACTTCATCACAAAATGGCGGAGCCACCATGGCAGCTATCCGCAACTCCAAGGCTCGACATTTCAAGGACAGGTCGATCCGCAGAGCAGACAGGGCAAACCAGATAGCACTCCGAGTAGGGGCCGCCCAAACCAAACGAGGGCTGGAGAAAGCAAATGCGGCAACCTCCCTGTCTCCAGGAGAAAGACACCCCGAGGGGCCATCCGCCATCTTAAGTACAGCACCCTCCGCCAGCGCCGCAGGTTCTTCCAAGTCCATCAGGAGCACCGGCGGCCCCAGGGCTCACCACCAAACCGCGGCGGAAGGCGCTCGGCGGAGAAAGGAGAGTCACCAGAAGAACGGGCGTGCTCCCCACAGCACTCGGTGGGAGCCCAGCACCGGATCCCGGGCGGGACCAACAACAGGAGTGGGTTTCTCACTTGAGGGGTGCCGGACAGCGCGGCTTCTCTTCTTCGGGCCGGTAGGCGAACGGACATGCGGGGTGGCCCACCAGCGGGGGCGGGTCCGCCCCGGGGGTCCCGGCCCGCGGCTCTCAGGCTCCCACCATCGGGTCTCTCCACCGGTTCCGGACCGCCGGCACTCCGAACGTCTCCGGGCAGGCACAGCACTCGAGGCCCCGGCGTCAGGGCCGGGAAGGCCAACAAAGTGACCAGGGCAGAACGCCGGAATCACTGCACGCCAGAGCCCCGGAAAAGGATGGTAAGTGACGGCTCTTCCTCAGTGACCAAATTCGGAACACCCCGAACAGGATGAAATACAGGATAGGTGGCGGGGAGGAAGTGATCACGGAGCGAGGCGGTTATGCGACCGTTCCGATCGCCATCTTGGCTCCTCCCCCACCTATTGACTTTCAATGCATTTCTGCCTTCCAAATGTAAGACAATGTGTAAAAAAGAAGTCACTTTGAAAAAGGACCTATAATTCACATGCTGGTATGGCTACCAACACTTTTGGAGATGTGCAAATAGCTACTGTTTCTAAACTCAATATTTTGTTCCAATATCAGAAATACATAGGTGACTTTCTTACCTATTTTTCCCTGTTTATATTTTTCCAAATTAATTGCTATATACCCGGTACACAATAAAAATTCATTGCAAGAGGCCGCTCAGTTATTGGCACTGGGTTCCTCGAGTTCTTGATGAACCTATAAGTCCTATATATCCCCACAACCAGAAGACACCACCAGATGTAACTGTATATTGATTTCAAACATCTGTCATACTTAGTAGACGTTACAGGTGAAAACGTTGGCACAAATGGTTGATTTTTTTTAACTCATTTTCAATTTTTTCTATTTTCAACTGTTAGTTTCTATATGAAAACCTTGAAGGACTACACAAATTACCCCTTGCTGAATTTAAAATGATGTCTACTTTTCAGAAATTTATATCCTTCCAGGATCCATAATTGCTTTCATACCCATTTTTACTAGTAACTGGAAGGAGGTTGAAAGCACAAAAAATAGCAAAAATAGGCGATGTCCCAGAACAATGACAAAACTGAGCAAAAATGTTTGGTTTTCTGACAAAAGTCTGCTTGTCCCTGAAATCTGGGAAGATGATGATTTCAGCACCACAGCGCCTTTGCTGATACTATTTGCAGGGAAAAAACAGATGCTTTAATCTGTAGCCCTTTTTTCCCATTTTGTAAAAGAAACAAACACAATTTAGCTGTATTGTGGCTAATTTCTGAGTCCCCTCCAGAGGACACTACAAACCTTGGGTACCTTTAGAATCCCTGTGCCGTTGGAAGAAAAGGACGCAAATTTTGCATGGATACCTTATGTGGTCAAAAAGTTACAGAGGCCTAAGCGCGAACTACCCCAAATAGCCAAAAAAGGCTTAGCACGGGGGGATAAGGCCTAGCAGCACAGGGGTTAACCCCAGCAAGGGCCTCTCTTCAGTGACAGTGAAGATCACATCCAGGAGGAGTTGTTGTGTCTCTGCTGATAGGTGCACCTCGCCTCTGGGAGGATGTACCATTCACAGTAGGATATTTCATTCCTCACCAGGCTCGTAACGGGGTCTCACTGCTGTGAGTTTCTAGAACAATCTTTACTGTCTGTCGCTCTCGGTGCTTCTGCTTTTCCTGTGAGTTTTACTCATAGCTGACAAGTTTCCGAGGTCATTGCGTGATGTGCTGCTCAAGTGCAGGTTTTTTTCCTCTGAATTATGGGACGTGTAGTCCTGTTTTATAATGAAATAAACTACAATTCCCAGAATTCAAGGAAAAAACGTGGACTGGATCAGCACATCACAGATGGACCTGGAACACCTGGCAGGGCTGCTTATGTTGTTTTTTTACCTATCCTAGTGAGACCTATGGTTTCTCTCCACTACTCTGGGGTGCAGAGAAGAAGTAGTGAGACAAAGGCTGAGTTGAATGAGCTGGCTCCTGGGTCCTTCAGGGGCCCACTGAAAATGACTTGAGGCCAACTGAACATGGTTTTGCCTTTTTTCTTCACCCCATCAATCACATGCACGCCTCGATTTTATTTTGATTCCCGTGCTATAATTCAAGATTGTGATATAGAACTCTTCCCCCGGGTCATGTCTGTTAGGTCCTTGCGGCGTGTGCCATGCCACAGGCATTACCATGTAGTTAGGCATGGTTCCCCGTGTCATTTTACCCCCATTCCCTAGACGTTCTGCACGAATCGGGTCCTTTACTGACGGTCCCTAGGAGACGTAAAGAGACGTGTTACCCGTAATCCAGCGCTTGGCTTACTATCCATGACCACGCCCCCTTCCTTGCTTCCTGGTCGGGCGAAACGCCATTCCTCCGGCGTCTTGTTCTGTTTCCAGTTCCTTCCCTACTATCCTCACTTCACTTGTCTGAAACGTTCGGGGCTTAACAAGGTGGTGCTTCGGTGCCGACAGCAGTGCCCTGACAAACACCTCCTCCTCCCCACGTACGAGGATCTTCCCCTGTACTGCTCCTTTATATATCGAGTCTAGGCACTTGTGTTTAGCGAGAGGCCCTTTTCCTGCTACCTGTTACCTCTTCCCGCTTGCTCCGGAGACTGTGACAGGAACCCCCGGGCAATTCGGCTCGCTATTTGAGTTTCCTTCTTCCCTTTCTGAGTGAGTGTTGCTCCGTCTGGTACACGTTGCCGGGCCGGGCTTCGCCTCTCGTGAGTGTGTACATGCTCCACTCTTCTTGCCCCCTGAAGAGCCGGCCATTGCACCTCAACTCCATTGCCCCCTCTTATTTCTGTTTTGGTCTGAATGGTGTATGAATGTGTTAGTTTATTAAGTCCTCCATTACGTAGTCTGGAACTGGTATTTCCTGGGCTGGTATTTCCTGGGCTATACTATTCTACGAGGAAAACCTGCTTCAAGGACACCCTTGGACGTGACTGGGGTAAGTGAACTACGATCCTAATCACATGTCAATGTAAACCTATGTAGATATTAGTAGAGTGTGCATAGAAGTGGTACCATTTATACTGTTTTCTCTACAGCCTTCTCACTGCCAGACAGACCTGCTTCCTTCCTGTGATTTCGCCTTATGTATGGGGAGAGTGGTGGACACTCCTTGGAATTTTCCCCCATACCTTTAAGAAACAGTCTTCAGGAATGTGTGCAATATTGCATTCTTGTCACTGTTTTTTGGAGGTTAAGGGGATTTATCTTCACTCCTGTGGACACTTGGCTCACATCCCTTGAAACCCGACAATGTCTGAGCACAACCCGTTAGTCCTGGTAGTCAAGGAGGGGGTGTCCCGTAAAAGGGGTAGTCAATGGAGTTTTGAGCGGGCACTACTGGTAAATGATGTGATAGAGCGCGCAAGGTCACCCAACCAATAATTTCGCCGTTTCCGGCTTCGGGCCCATATATTTCAATTCACAATATACATTGACCGGGTGACTTCACGGGCTGCTACCAATTTGTGTGAATTCCCTACTGTTATTCCTCAGCGTACCTGACTTACCATCCACCGACACGGGTACCTATGACCTCAACGGATCAGGGAGCTAGCTGTAAAGGAAAGGCAGCAAAATACAAACTCAAAATGACATTCAATACTGTTGTAAATGACCACGGACAACTGGAAGTTTTAAAATCTTTATCTAAAGTTCGTTCTCTGTGAGCATTACATTTACAAGAATAAGGCAATCAATAATCAAGATAATGAAAAGTACATAACTATAGAGAAATAAAGTCAGGGTAATCATGGAAATGCTAATATGAGATACAACAGGAAACGCTATGCATTCAGGGCAAAAGTTCTTTAGACAGTTTAAGTAAGGCCGTTCTAGACCATATCAGAAAATGACAAACCGCAATGCAAAAGATGATTTCTAACAGGTAGGGGAACATGGGAACACGTTATGAAAATATGCGATTGACTTTACGTTTTCAATGGTTGCGGAAAGCATGGAAAAATAACATATGCAAAGGTGTGTCTTTATTAAAGCAAAAGACAGAAAAATAGAAAGGTGCAGTTTCGAGAGATTTTGAGCAATATTTACCTAGACTGGTGTGGAAACCAAACCCTGGCCACGGGTCAGTTAAGGACAGGAAACCCTCAAGGAAGGATACCCCTCAATGGACAGCAGGTGCAGAATGGACACCCAGGACAGGACAGGAACCCCTCAGATTAGGAATCAGGACAGGACCTCAGGACAGGAACCCCTCAGGACAGGACCTCAGGACAGGAACCCCTCAGGACAGGACCGCTCAGGACAGGACCAGCACCCGCAGGTCGGAAGCAACGCCTGCGCTCCACCCTCTCTGCAGCTATCGATCAAGACCCCGATTGGGTCAGCGAACTCCCAGCAAAGTGCTTCGCCAGCACTTTAAGGTTCAGTAGAACCTTAGTCTATGGTCAATTTCGGACAGAGTGCTCCGCAGCTCTCTGTATCTTCAGTCACCTATTGAGTGCGTTGGGTCAGTGATAGGTCAGCTAAACCAGACAAGTCGGACAAATTTCCCTAGGTGAACCCAGGGTAGATATACTGTTTTGGGGCAGTGTACCACCCCCCAATGTTGCAAAGTGTCAGAATCCCTCAATTTGGATTGGTCCTAAGGTAGGATTTGGGTAACACACCAATCATAACACACTATTTGGATGCCTAATTTGCATCTCTGGGTACCGCCTAGCAAGATTGGGGTTCCCATGAGAAAATTGCGCAGAGTACAGGAAAGAATACATTTTAGCAACATAATAGAACAATGTCATGATGCGGCCAGGCGAAGGTACTGCTTCCCAGGGTAGCTCTGGTATCAACCTTCTTTGGCCTCCATTCAATGCCGTTATGGCTCCTGATGCGTCTGCGCACAAGTACCCTCCAAGATGGATTCCCCATCCCAGCACCCCTCCGAGTCGAGGATACATGAAAAGTAAGCGAAAACAAATTAAAACACAGAAATAACGTTATGACAACACATTGTTTGGTTTTGTACTTTCAACTTATCACTATAAAATAAACTTATGCAGTCTAAATGTTAGCTACATATATACAGGCACAAGAGCAACTGCATGAGCAGTACAAGCTATGTATTACGCATGCGCATTATTTTCCTCCAAATCTGCAGACACGTCAGGACACGTGAGTGTGACTGACGCATGCGCAGTAACTAAATACAAGCGGCGGCCATTTTAACGACTTGAATTAATGGTATTAGAAATACACATATGCAAGCTTCATCTACCTCTTTTCACACATGAAATAAAGTTTAGTAAGACGTACAAATTAATACTTTGTTACACATAAACGAGGTTCATGACTGAAGCACGTCGCGATGCGAAGCTTTGCTTCATCAATCCCCTCTTTGATGATATTTACTATCATCACAAAATAATGGAACCAGATGCCAACTTATCACACTTTATACAACTCTATCTCTTCCAGCAAGCGATTCAGCTTCTCTCTTTCAGTTTTGGTAGGGTGAGAATTCTTCACCCTTTTGTATATCTGATTATTCATCTCCTCCAATTCAAGCTCATTCACACTTCGTTTCACTCCTCTGGCATTCACTTGATGCTTTCTGGTGTGCTTACGGCATTTGCAACAGACAAATATGAAAAATAGGATGAGACCTATAATTCCAATTGGCATCAGTACCTTGAACAATAAGCTTTTACCTAAGCTAGCAAGCCAATGACCTACATTTGAGAGACCATCTACCAGTTTCTTCCAGGCACTGTCAACCTCGAGTGGTTTAAGTTCCCTTTCCAAATTAGTAATGTTTTTCACGTATCTTTTGAGCTGTACACTTTTATCCGGAATATAAGTGCAACAATGTTGCGACTTCAACATCCGGCAGACTCCGCCCTCTTTCGCTAATAAGGTGTCAAGAGCAAGTCTGTTCTGCAAAACCATTGATCTGATCGCAACCATTTCGGTATTGACCAGCAGAAATCCATGAGCTGTGTCAGTAGACAACACATCTACTATTGTAGACAATTTGCAAATTCTGTGAGTGTTCAGAACCACTCCCACTCCAGGTATCAGTGCACTGAAAATACTACCCATTATTTCACCTACGCTTTCTCTTTTACTACGCACTAAGCCATTAGTATTTTCACTGCTTCCAGCAACTCCATTCACATGGTATATTTTCGGGAAGACAATGCCAAAATAGCAGCTTCCATACCAGTGATCCGGCAATTTGAAATAAGCCTTGTCCCCACAAATATAATAAATTCCAGGAAACACAGGCTCTGACCCATTTTTGAAACCCCATCCTCCAATTACCTTGTAATTATGTTCGCATTCACTGGAACCAATGAAAATGTTATTATAGTAGCTAGTCTTCTCGCGGTGAAGACATAGCTTGCCTTTCTTTTCAAAATCCAGCAACAGAGCAGGACCCGCCCCACCATTTGAGGTGCCTTCCATGTTCTCCGCCCATTTTGGCCTTTTCTGTTTTTCGACATCTGCCTTTCTTTGTATTTGTATTCTCCTTTTCTCTGCCATGTTCAGGAACATCTTTTCCTGCTCACGCAAAGACCAAGTCAAGTTATCTCTGTGTGCGTCACCTATGTCGATATTACCTATAGTCAGAAAGTATTCGCCCATATAGCGAGTAACGTCACTTTTGGTATGTACAGGATTCAAGTTCCCACGTATAGGAAGTTCAGAAAAGATCACGTCATTGTTAGAGTAATAGTACTGTAACGGTCCTCTTTTGTAAAATAAACTTGCTAAAATGCTACAGGATATTCCATACGTCAGGGGCAGGTGATGGTATGTCACGCCTTCAGCCACCGAGGTAGGTAGCTTCATGCAGACATAGCAATCTTCAATTTCCATAGTCTCTACATAGTGTATCAACAAGTTTGCGAAAACATTTAAATGTGTCTTGTTCTTAACTCCATGATAATGTAGTCCTCCCTCATCTGATGCTTCTAGGTCTCGTTTTGTTTGTTTCAGTGCTCTCTCATGTCTTGCTACACTCTGTGTTGTCAGCTCCTCACTGTCAGTATTTACAATTTCAGTAGGGTAAATATTAGTATTTTTGCTCACCACAAAGGGAATGAAAACTGTTAGTCCTATCCAAACTAATATCAGTATAACTATACTACATACACATACCTGGCAGCATGTTTTGCAACAACTGCGACTAGGTCTACCATTCACGCTTGAATCAGACATTTTGGCTCAGAAGAAGTTTCTCGACCCCTCTTTGTGTCTTTACACAAGTAGCTTACTTTGTGCAAATTCACGGTGGCTCGTCTTCTTCTTCGGCAGAGTACTCAGGGACGGGTTCTCCGTCGCTTTCGTCAGTTATATCAAGATCTTCAAATTCTTCCAAAACGAGCGTCCATTCAGGAGATTTATACTTTTTGTTTTGTCTTTTTATTCGATCACTCCTTCTTTTGGAGGTGTTTTCTTGTTGCTCAGCTATGCGAGCACTTCTCCTTTCTTCTGCACGCTTTTCTTCCACCGTTTTTATCCTCAGCCTCAATTTCTTTACGAAGCCAGGCTCACTGTGCTTTCTTTTCTTAAGTCTTTTAGTTGGCACTTGGACTTCGTTTTCTTCTCTTGCCCTCTTGTTTTCATTAGTTTGGGACAATTCTGTTTCGGTTTCTCCCTCTTCTATCTGACTAGTTCCAGGGCTAGCATTTATTTCTTCTGCCTGGTTACTAATCTGGCCTTGTTCAGGTGAATTTTGTGTTTCCTCTGTTTCTGTTTCCTGAACACGTTCTTCTAATCCTGTCTGAACCTGTTCGAGCACTTCGGTCTCTTGATTTTCTTCCGCTCGAACTATTACGCTATGTCTAGTCTGTCCCTTCTCGATATCAGGAGTCAGTGGAGGAGTATCAATCACTTGTTCTGTCCCTGTCTGACCTTCTCCTTCCTCAGTTTTGATGTGAATCTCAAGATCCCGAGGTTCTTCGCCTGTGCCTTGCTTTCCCTCTCTAGTCCACTCTCTACCTTCCAAAAGTCGCTCTCTTGTTCTGATGGGGTCTTCGGTGAGATCAATCAATGGTATCCACTCCTCTGGCCATATGCTCGGCAGCTCGTCTTCAGCTACTTCTGGCTCAGCTTCCTCGACCCCTTCAGCAGGCTGGACTCTTGGTAGTTCGTTATCAACTATTCCTGGGCCAACGTCTGCTGTTCCTGCAGCTTGACTGGTACTGGGCTGTACGTCGTCAGCTACTTCCGGTCTGGCTCCTGCAGAGTCCTCTGCTGGACGCCCTTCTTCTTCAGGCTCTTTGTCTGGTAATACCTTCTGGGTGTGGCTGGCGTGTATCCAATGTGGAACCCCTGCACACTTTACTGCTGTGGTTGTTACCAGGATCACCTGACGCTTCTCTCCCCACCTGGGCTCCAGGCAGCTCTTCCGAGTATGCTTCTTTATCTTGACCCAGTCCCCAGGGACCAGTTTGTGGAGGGGAGTCGTTGGATTGAGGATGGCGTCTTCTCCGATCTGGCGAGAGATAGAACGCACTTGGTCACCTAATCTCTTGCAGTATTCAAGCACCAAATCATCAGTAATACTCAACAGTTTGCTTCCTGGTACCCATGCTTGTCTCATCACTCTTCCCATCAGGATTTCATGGGGACTTAGGCCTGTCTTGCGGTCAGGCACACTTCGGAGTCCCATCAGGACCAAGGGCAGGGCCTTCACCCAGGTCATGCCAGATGCATCACACAGTTTTGCTAGTCTGTTTTTGATAGTTCCATTTACTTGTTCCATTATTCCAGAAGCCTCTGGACGGTATGCACAGTGAAGCTTTTGTGAAATTCCAAAGGCTTTACAGAGTTCGTCGATTACCTCATTCTGAAAATGTCGGCCTTTATCTGATTCAATAGTGACTGGAACCCCGAACCTAGGTATCAGTTCTTTCAGTAAACACTTAGCTACTGTCAGTGCGTCATTTTGGGGAGTAGGGAAAGCTTCCACCCACTTCGAAAATAGGCAGACCATGACAAGGACATATCGCTTCCCTTCACAACGGGGCATGGTGATGAAATCCACCTGTATTCTCACAAAGGGACCACCTGACCTCCCTATTTTCCCCAGTTCCACCATTGTTCTCTTGCCTGGGTTCATCTTTTGACATGTCAGGCACCTCTGGCAGAGGGACTCTGCTACTTTCCTAAACTTTTTACTGTACCAAGTCTGTTGGAACACTAGAATCATGGCGTCCCTACCAATGTGTGATCCTTCATGTATCAATCTCGCCATCGTGCTAAGTAAGTGTCTAGGTAACACAGGCATACCAGTTGGGCCTAGGATGACACCATCCACACGTCTTGGTCTACACCCATCTTCCTTCCACTTCTCTCTCTCTTGCCAAGGTGCCGCCTGCTGCCACTCTCTCACTTCATCCCATGTAGGCTCTTCTTCAAACACTTGAAGTTGGCAGCTGGTTCCGGGCCCCCCTCGTTTTGGATTTATTATATATTGATCTCTGGCGCACCATTGGGCCACTCGATCAGCAAAATCATTTCCCAGTGATACAGTGTCAATGCCCTTCTTATGAGCGACACATTTTACCACTGCCAGTTCCTTTGGCAACTGGATTGCCTCTAAAAGGTCTTGAACAACTTTTCCATTTCGAATAGGGGTACCTGATGAAGTCAGGAACTCCCTCTGTAGCCACAACTGGCCAAAGTCATGCACAACTCCATAACAGTACTGACTGTCAGTATACACTGTTATGCGTATGTTTTCCCCAATTTTGCAAGCTTTTATCATAGCAATCAATTCGGCTACTTGTGCAGACTTTACGTCATATAGATAACCTGCTTCTTCAATTTTTGTTAAGGAGACTACCGCATAGGCAGCACTCAGGCCTCCTTGTTCATGTCTTAGACATGAACCATCCACAAATAATTCCTTGTCATGCACAGGCAATGGTGTTTCTCTAATGTCTGGGCGTGGCTTTGTGTTGAATTCTGTTAAATCAATGCAATTATGCTCATCCTCCTCCCCATCTTCCATATCCATTGGGTCAGGGAGCAAGGTGGCGGGGTTCAGAATACTGCACCTGACAATGTTTACATTTGCAGCACCCACAAGAATCCTCTCGTATTTAGTCAGCCGACTAGGGGTGAGATACTGAGTTTTCGTTCTGGTCAGTAAAATTACCACTCCATGTGGAACATACACAGTTACAGGATGTCCCATGACAATGGACTCACTCTGCTCTAAACTTGTGCAGGTAGCAGCTACTGCTTTCAGACATCCTGGTAATCCAGCAGCCACTGGATCCAGGGTGGCAGAGAAATATGCCACAGGTCTTCTGGTCATGCCATGGTCTTGTGTCAGGACTGACAATGCACAGTTATCGCGAGTGTCGCAGAACAGGGCAAATTCCTTGGTATAGTCTGGCATTCCCAACGCAGGGGCTGTACACAGACAATCCCGTAGTTTTGTGAAGGCTGTTAAGCTTTCATCATCCCATTCCACAATATCTGGTGTTCCTCTCTTGGTCATTTTTATCAAGGGCCTAGCTAGGACTGCAAATCCCAGAATCCATTGCCTGCAGTATCCTATTACTCCCAGGAACATTCTGATCTCTTTCTGAGTACGGGGTAACTGCATCTTTTGAATTATTCTCACTCTTTCTGATGTCACTTTCCTGACACCTTTCTCTATCTGGTGCCCCAGATATTTCACTGATTTTGCACAGAACTGTAATTTGGCAGGGGCCACTTTATGTCCCTTCTCACTCAGGTGATTCAGTAGGGCAATGGTGTTAATCACACAATCCCTATGACTTTTAGACGCCACCAAGAGGTCGTCAATGTATTGCACTAAGACAGAGTTCCCAGGTAAGACCAAAGTTTCCAAACATTTTTTCAAGATCTGATTAAAGATAGAGGGGCTCTCTGTGTACCCTTGAGGGACCCTGTTCCAGACATACACGTGACCATTGAAGGCAAATGAGAAAAGAAATTTGCTGTCTGGATGCAAGGGAATGGAAAAGAATGCATGACACAGGTCTATCACAGTGAACCACTCAGCATCCCAGGGAATCTGATACAGAATCACGGCTGGGTTCGGGACAATAGGGCAGCAGGGGACCACTATCTTGTTTACCTTTCGTAGGTCCTGCACTACTCTGTACTTGCCACTAGGCTTCTTGATGCCCATAATCGGTGAGTTACATGGGCTACTCATTACTTCCTGTATGATGTTTCCTTCTAGCAATTTCTGTATTTCCAGGGTAACACCAGCTCTCACTTCTGCATTCATTCTGTAGGGTTTAGTATTGGGGTATACTGCATTGTCCATGATTGCTATCTGTATGGGGTCCACGTTTTTCATTAACCCTACATCTTTCCCAGTAAAGTCCCATACCTCTGGCTTCACTCCTTCTTGGAGTTCTTTGGGCAAATCCTGCATGGTCATTCGTTTAATTTCCGAGTCAGGTCTGATTAACATTAATTTATAAATGCCATCTTCATCTGGGGTCTGAATTTCAACACCCTTTGGTGTGCAAAAGATGGTACAGTTCATTTTGCACAGCAAATCACGTCCCAGTAAGTTCACTGGACTGGTGTCACAAACGACAAATCTATGCATTTCCTTAAAGTTTCCAATTGAGATCTCCATGGGCTTGGTAACAGGAGTACTAATCAATTGATTAGATACACCTACTACTTGGATGGCTTCTCCCGAGAGGGGTAGGTTTGGAACGTCCACTGTTCTCACAGTAGAACGGGTAGCGCCAGTGTCCAACAGAAAAGTGACATCATTTCCGTCAACCTTTGCTTCAATGTATGGTCTGGACTGGTCTACCGGCAAGGAGGCGCCAAGTACGCACTCCTTGTCCTCCCCTCTCAGGCCCCGTCAGTACTGGTCATCACAAAGGAAGGTATCGTTTAACAAATACTGCGAAGTTGCTGCATTTCTGTTCTCATTGCTTTCCCAGACTTCTATCTCATCACCCTCTGTCGCTTTTCCCTTATGTACTTGCTTTGGAGCTCGGGGCACCTGAATCGTTTTTACCTGTGGTTGTGTCTTTCTTGGTCTTTCTTTCTGCGTCTGTGGAGTTAAATCAGGTGTTTTGGGGTTATCGTCAGGCAAATAAGGACACTTGTTTCGCCAGTGTCCAATTTCTCCGCACTGGTGACAGGGAAATTTCTTCATAGCATCTTCCCTGCTCATTTTGGGCCGGGGCTTACCTCCTCCCCCACCCCCAGGACCTTGGTTCTGAGTGTTTTTGACCATATTACTCAACTGTTTTTCCTGCTGTTCTGCGAGCTTCACTTGAGCCCACATAACCTTCTCCTTGAGAGCCTTTTTCTTTTCTGCCATCTCGTCCTCGCAGTACTTTGCGTACCGCAGGACCTCGTCTATCTTTTTGGACTGCCTACAGATTTTGTTATCCTTTATCCACTGACAAATTTCAGGCCTTAAACCATTTACAAACCTGTAAATAAAATGCGTCATATCCTTCATCTCGATATTATCTATACCACTGTATGTTTTAAACACCTGCAACAGCCTTTCATAATAGGAGTGCACTGTCTCGTCTCTTTCCTGCGTTGTTCTATCTATCCTGGTCCAATCTGTTTCCTTTGCGGGCACCTTATTTTTCAAATGCAGAATTACTTGTTCGTATTTTTTCATCACTTCAATCGACGGTTCCCCTGTGTTAGAGTCCCTCGGGTACTCCTCACTAGGCCAGGCTATGGCTATTTTACACTCGGTCCATAGATCTACCGGGACCACAATGTCGAAAAACCCATCTAGGTCTTTCCACAGGCATTTTTGCACCTTTACGAACCTTTCCACCTGCCGGTACCAGTCCACGGGCTTTTCGCGCAGTTTCGGGAAATCGTTAGTAAAGGACACAATATCCTGTCTGGACCATGGAACGTGCACATACCTCCCACCTGGTACTTCGCGCATGGGGCATAACTGTTCGGGCTTGTCTACTTCCCTCAAAGCGAACTCAGGGGTCGCTTGTCTGGATCGAGCCTCATCTTTCTTTCGCGCCCACCTGCTCTTCCATTTTTCCACGTCTCCCCATTTTTGCAAAATTGCTAACAACTCTTTAATCTGCAACTTTTTCCCTGACACATTCAAGTTCTCTATATCTTTGTCTGAAAATTCAGCTCTGTAAGATTTTTGCAAGGGCTTGGATCTTGAAATATCTACCCCCATACTAGCTGCAGTGTCTGTCAGTTTTTCGTGGAGCACTCTGGTACTTCTGGTAAGGCTTTTACACATAAACAGCAACTCTTCTTCAGAGTAGGTATTTAATCTGTCTAATCCCACATTTCCTGCCATTAATTCCTCTATTTCTACCCTCAGTTTGTAGAGGTCTAAAGGTTTCGTTTGCGGAGTCTGTTTTTCTAACTCACGACTCCAGTTTTCAATTTCTTCCGGAGTTACCAGAGAGACACTCCTAGTACCTGACGTTGACTCTAATTTTATTTCTTTTGTATTAAAAGGATTAGGCCTCTTCTGCATTCCCTTTCCGGTCTGTTTGTTGGGCAGGTCCAAGAACGCAACTTCAGACTCACACTCACTGGACTGATCATCTATTATTATGGGTTCCTGTCTGGGTGGTGCCATGATTGGAGTCATAACTGGAGGGTTTCAATTTCCCTGATTATTCCCATATAACGGAACCACTGGTCCAATTGTTACTGGGATGGTCAAAGCCTCAGGACTAGTATTTAACTGGGAGATTTTCTGAATTATTTCGGTTCTCTGTTTAGCTAGAGCCTCTTGCTCCCTTTCCTCCAGTATCCTTCCTAATGTTCGGTCAGGTATTATCTGTGGGGTCAGGTGAGGAGTAAAACTCGGGGCAGTAGGATGCGTTTCACTTGGTCCTCCACCATAATTTGGTTTTGGGAACAAAGTTCCTGTGCCAAATGACCTGCGCTCTTCCTCATATGGAGGCTGTAAAAAGGGCATTCCTGAACTTGATGGTTTCTCTTCGTTCTCATAAAGAGGTCTGGGGAAAAAGACCCTTTCACGTGAATATTTTTCCTCCTGGCTCGCGGGCACTCTGGGATATATATTCCTCACCTCCGCGGGTCCGGGATTCTCAAAATAGGGCAGTACCTGACCACCTCCCCCCCTACTTAGGGATCTGTCCTCCTCCTTAATAGATGGACGCTGGGGACTTTCTCCTGCACTGGAAGGTCGGGCTCCCTCATTATAAGGGGGCGGACTTCTGGTAAAGATATCATCTAACAATTCATCGTCTGACTCCCCAAGGGACCCCCAATGTTTACACTTTTCTGTCTTTTTCTCTCCCGCTGAAGGGTTACATGCTGGCATCATGGGAAACAGACCCTCAACAATCATGCTCTGCCTCCACTGTTTCATCTTTTTATCCCTGGTCTCTTGTTTCAGCCTTGGGTACCACTTGGTCAGACCTTTGTCCATCCGGGGTTTCTCTCTTTCAAAAGCCTCAATCTCCCATTCCTCTAATGCCTCATACTGCGTTAGTCTCGGTCTGGGATGCAATTCATTCATTCGGGTTCTCAAATTAAATAAAATCCTACCATTGAAAGTACCGTCTAACGGAAAAGCCAATATTCCGTCATCTTTTGTGTACTTTACCCAATTTTCCAACCACACACAGGTATTATACCCTCGATCAAACATCATGAAAGAGGCGGGGGTATTCGGTGGCGGGACAATAACACCCTCTCTGGATTTAATCGGTTTGTCCGTTTTGAAATAATTCTTTACCCTATTTACAAGGGACAATTTTCTCTTAGTTCCGTACATAATATCGTATCTATTGGCTTTCCACTGATCCCTTTCAAACCCTTGGTTTCTTGGATCGGGTCTAGTCTCTGGACTATACGAGTGCCACATGCGATTTCTACGCTTAACTTTGTTTACAAAGTTACCTCCAATCAGAACGCGCCTTGCAATTCCGTGCGACCAATGGGGTGCACGCGTTCAAATAGTTTCGACCAATGGGTGCGCGGCCCCTTCGCGAGACAGTTCTCACGCTTCGGCGCTCACCCCTCCTTCACAATTCCAGCCCCGCTACCCGCACGCTGTTTCTACCAATCCCAGCGCGGCACGGAGTGACGTCAGAGACGCTTCGCGGCTGACTCCCTCCCTTCACAAGGTAACGGAAACTTTCTTTCTTTTAAAGTGCTCAGTGCTTGGTTATTTAACAACGAATACACATTCGCCACAGTGCTCAAGTGTCTAGACAGGAAAGTATTGTTTTACTGCAAGTAAACTACTTCCATTTACTTTTCACGCGCTGCGGGTAGATCTCTTCCGCCTACCCTTCACCCTAGCATCGGTGAACCTGTTATTCCCCTAAACTCATCCACTTCTCCGGGATATATCCGAGTCTAAGGTTTCCCAGCGGACCCCTCTGCTTTCACCCAAGCTCCGAGGAACCTGCTACTCTTCCGATGTGACCCTTACTAAGTTACGCCACTATGGGAATTTTGCCAATGGACCTCGTTACTGACATTTATTCACACATGTATTCAAGAAAAACCCTAGTTAGTGCTTCCCGGTCCACTTAACCTGCACCTAACTTTCCTCGAGCCTGCGACCTCAGGGCAAATGGATTCTATTCACCACTTTGCCATTCAATTCCCCGGGGAGTTCGGACAACAATGAACGAGACGGTTTACAAACGCATGGATTAATACATATAACAATATAAGAACAAGAATAACAATGATAAAACAATTCATGAATTTCAAAAAGCAACACCTTTCAAGAGAGTGATCAGTTCCCTCGGAATGGCCGCTCTTGTAGCAGCATTAATATACTAGCAGCTACCGACTTGACTAAACCAACTAGTCCTACCTAACCTTTAGCTATTCCCTAACCATCCTCTGCGCTACCAGAAAAACTGATAGAGTGTGCGAGGTCACCCAACCAATAATTTCGCCGTTTCCGGCTTCGGGCCCATATATTTCAATTCACAATATACATTGACCGGGTGACTTCACGGGCTGCTACCAATTTGTGTGAATTCCCTACTGTTATTCCTCAGCGTACCCGACTTACCATCCACCGACACGGGTACCTATGACCTCAACGGATCAGGGAGCTAGCTGTAAAGGAAAGGCAGCAAAATACAAACTCAAAATGACATTCAATACTGTTGTAAATGACCACGGACAACTGGAAGTTTTAAAATCTTTATCTAAAGTTCGTTCTCTGTGAGCATTAGATTTACAAGAATAAGGCAATCAATAATCAAGATAATGAAAAGTACATAACTATAGAGAAATAAAGTCAGGGTAATCATGGAAATGCTAATATGAGATACAACAGGAAACGCTATGCATTCAGGGCAAAAGTTCTTTAGACAGTTTAAGTAAGGCCGTTCTAGACCATATCAGAAAATGACAAACCGCAATGCAAAATATGATTTCTAACAGGTAGGGGAACATGGGAACACGTTATGAAAATATGCGATTGACTTTACGTTTTCAATGGTTGCGGAAAGCATGGAAAAATAACATATGCAAAGGTGTGTCTTTATTAAAGCAAAAGACAGAAAAATAGAAAGGTGCAGTTTCGAGAGATTTTGAGCAATATTTACCTAGACTGGTGTGGAAACCAAACCCTGGCCACGGGTCAGTTAAGGACAGGAAACCCTCAAGGAAGGATACCCCTCAATGGACAGCAGGTGCAGAATGGACACCCAGGACAGGACAGGAACCCCTCAGATTAGGAATCAGGACAGGACCTCAGGACAGGAACCCCTCAGGACAGGACCTCAGGACAGGAACCCCTCAAGACAGGACCGCTCAGGACAGGACCAGCACCCGCAGTTCGGAAGCAACGCCTGCGCTCCACCCTCTCTGCAGCTATCGATCAAGACCCCGATTGGGTCAGCGAACTCCCAGCAAAGTGCTTCGCCAGCACTTTAAGGTTCAGTAGAACCTTAGTCTATGGTCAATTTCGGACAGAGTACTCCGCAGCTCTCTGTATCTTCAGTCACCTATTGAGTGCGTTGGGTCAGTGACAGGTCAGCTAAACCAGACAAGTCGGACAAATTTCCCTAGGTGAACCCAGGGTAGATATACTGTTTTGGGGCAGTGTACCACCCCCCAATGTTGCAAAGTGTCAGAATCCCTCAATTTGGATTGGTCCTAAGGTAGGATTTGGGTAACACACCAATCATAACACACTATTTGGATGCCTAATTTGCATCTCTGGGTACCGCCTAGCAAGATTGGGGTTCCCATGAGAAAATTGCGCAGAGTACAGGAAAGAATACATTTTAGCAACATAATAGAACAATGTCATGATGCGGCCAGGCGAAGGTACTGCTTCCCAGGGTAGCTCTGGTATCAACCTTCTTTGGCCTCCATTCAATGCCGTTATGGCTCCTGATGCGTCTGCGCACAAGTACCCTCCAAGATGGATTCCCCATCCCAGCACCCCTCCGAGTCGAGGATACATGAAAAGTAAGCGAAAACAAATTAAAACACAGAAATAACGTTATGACAACACATTGTTTGGTTTTGTACTTTCAACTTATCACTATAAAATAAACTTATGCAGTCTAAATGTTAGCTACATATATACAGGCACAAGAGCAACTGCATGAGCAGTACAAGCTATGTATTACGCATGCGCATTATTTTCCTCCAAATCTGCAGACACGTCAGGACACGAGAGTGTGACTGACGCATGCGCAGTAACTAAATACAAGCGGCGGCCATTTTAACGACTTGAATTAATGGTATTAGAAATACACATATGCAAGCTTCATCTACCTCTTTTCACACATGAAATAAAGTTTAGTAAGACGTACAAATTAATACTTTGTTACACATAAACGAGGTTCATGACTGAAGCACGTCGCGATGCGAAGCTTTGCTTCATCAGATGAATATGTAACTCTTATGAAAACTTGGATTCCAAGGTTCCTTAGTGAAAATCTGGGAGGCACTTCCCTGGAAATAGCGTGGGACACATTAAAAGCTGGGATTCGGGGGGGAAACTCTCCAATTCTCGCTAACTAGGGTAAGGAAGGAGAAGCAAAAGATGCAAGAAATATATATGCCCTACTAGCCCTGGAAGAAAGACAATTAATAATGGTTACACAACAGGGGGGTGATTGTCAGGAAGCACAGATTGGAGTCATGATGGCCAACGCAGCTCCACTGGACGTGAGGGCGACGGCCACGTTTGAAGGGAGGATTTCTGGCGGTCGAACCCCTGGCCCGGGAGTGCTGTGATCTAGGGGAGGCCCCCGGAGCGGCGGAAGCAGGGACACTGCAGAGCGTACACTACCGCACATGTCCGGAGGGGTGCGGACCCGCACCGGGACAGGTGGGGCCCCGCCGAAGGGGAAAACGGATAAACTGTTCAACAAAATGGCCGCAGAACAATTGGCCACGAGGCTGGACAGTGTGCTGGCGGCTGTCGAACGCATGGAGCAGTCATTGCAGCAGACTAGGACCTCCCTGGAGTCTAAAATAGACGGAGTTGCCGTGGATCTGACCCTCCTACGGGACGATCACAGGAAGCTGTCCGACCGGACCAAGGTACTGGAGGGCGCGGTGAGGGAGATGGAGCCCAAGGTCGCCCAGACGGACAAGCAAGTGCAGGACCTCCTGAATAGAGTAGAGTTCCTGGAAGATAGAGCCGAGGATGCGGAAGGAAGGGCGAGACGCAACAACGTCAGGCTCGTGGGCGTCCCGGAAAAATGGGAAGGGAATCACCCCGCACAACATGTGGAGGACTGGCTCCGGGCCCTGCTACCTGAGGGCACACTATCGCCCCACTTTGTTGTGGAACGTGCACATAGAGTACCGTCGAGGCCCTACACTACCGGTGCGAATCCAAGACCACTGCTCTTCAGGATACTAAACTACAGGGATCGGGACGCAGTGCTACGGGAAACAAGACGAATGGGAGAAATACACATAGACAATGCCTCGATCATGTTCTTTCCCGACTACACCATCCAGGTACAACGCCTAAGGCACGACTTCCTGGAGGTCAAGAAGAGGCTACGCACTGCAGGCCTCAAATACTCCCTGCTCTTCCCTGCAAAACTGAGAGTGGTGGCGGGGGACAACACCTACTTCTTCGAAACCCCTGGGGAGGTCAGCGACTGGCTGGACGGAGGCACGGAAACGGCACCCAGGCACCCTAGAGGAGGCGCGATGAGACCCATGGTCGCGGGGCCCACGGCGTCGCCGCAGACACAGAGCCCAACAGTCTCAGCGGACGGAGGAAGGGTCGCGACACTCTCCCCCGCTGGACCAGATGCTACAGGAACAACGCGATGCACTCCGGAAGGTATCCCAGCTCAGCAATCCGCCATCACAAGACACGGACCCTGGGGAGGGCCAACGGACACTTCCCAGTGATGACGATGAGGCCATTTATGGGATCCCGAACTCACAGGTCTCTGTGGACCTACCAGACGTCACGCCACAGACCTCTGATTTGATTCACTGATTCCACTGGAGGAACGTGTGCAAAACATGCCGAGGCGGGGGGGGGGCAGTAATGGTCAATTGGACGCTGAGGCGCTGCTGACGCCAGACTCCGTGGTGGGAACATTCTTCTCCCCCCTGCCGGCTGATTGGACTGAGGTCATCTGGAACTGTGAGTACTGCCTCAGTGGCTCTGATGGTCGGGGGGGTTGGTGTTGGGGGAGTCCCCACTTACCCCGTGCCTATTCTTAAGCATACCCGGGGGCGGGCTCGGGAGGGAGGAGTGCATTCCCTGACAAGGGCTAAAGACACGTGTAGTGCCACTTTCTGCCCCCCCCCTAGCCGGGACTCCCACGAGCGGGCCCCCCCCCATGGATAAAATGGTGGCGAGCACCGGACAGCAGACGGCGGCCAGCAACAGCCTGCTACGTGAGGCTCGGGGATGGACCTTGATCCCCTTAACTAACTTACCACACTCTTGCCACGACAGTGCTTATGCACATTGCCCCTTAGACTAACACGGTTGTCCCTCTCAGTCGAGATAATGGACGGTGGCCCGTTTCGCCACTGCCCTTTTGGTATTCTAGTGGGGTTTGCCCACGGTTGGTTACTGTTGTTTACTGTTTTTCCCCTACCCCAATTCTTCCTGGAACTTGCTGAGTGTACTACGGGGGGTGGGTACGGGCGTGCTGGAAATGGCGTTATGTGGGCCCCTGGTGGGGCTACTGATTGCAGGACTGTGGGGGTGGAGTGCAAACTGCTGCTATGGCTGCGATAAAGTTATGTACATGGAACATCAGGGGTATGCACACACCTGCGCGTAGATACCAAATATATTCCTACCTGAAAAGGCGGCAAGTACAGATTGCGCTCCTGCAGGAGACGCATCTGAGTGGAGCGGAAGTGGCCGCGCTGCGGCGCAGGTGGCGGGGACAATTATACGCCACTGAGTACTCCTCATTTGCCCGTGGAGCGCTACTATGGATCAGACCGGGCACCCCTTTCGCAATGTCGGAAGTCCACACAGACCAGGAGGGGAGGTATGTCCTAGTGAAGGGTCGCTTGGACGGGCAACCAGTAGTCCTGGCGTCCATTTACTCTCCAAACACAGACCAGGGAAGCTTCCTAGCGCACCTCTCGGCGAAATTGGCGCCCTGGCACGGCGTCCCCTGGGTACTGGGAGGTGACTACAACACGGTGCTGGATTCTGTGCTGGACCGCTCGGCCCCGCCCAGACCGGACGCGGCTTCCCTGGGAGCCTCGAGGGCACTAGCACGGTGGGCGGCACAGTGGGACCTGAGGGATGCATGGCGCGCGCACAACCCAGACACCAGGATATACTCATACTACTCGGGGGCACACGCACTACATGTCCGCCTAGACAGGTACATGGTGTCAACGGAAATGCTGCCGCACATTACTGAATCCCAATACCTTGGCCGGACACACTCAGACCACAACCCGCACACGCTGAACGTAGCCTGGGAACGCCCTCACCCTCCCATCCCCACATGGCGACTCCAACCCGCAATGTTGCTAGATGCCCCCTTCAGGGACTCCCTGCAGGCCTGCGTAGCACAATATTTCACTGATAATTCGGGCACGGCGTCCTCCCCGAGAGTGGAATGGGATGCCTTCAAAGTGGTGGTACGAGGCCACTGCCTGGGCGCGCAGGGGAGTATACAGAAGACACTGGAGGCGGACTTGGGTAGGGTGGAAGCGGACTTGCTCCGTTGGGAGCGGGAGGCGGTGGCCGGAACGAGTGACCGGCTGCGGGAGGCCCGGGAGGACCACGCGGTGCTACTGGAAAGACTGAGACACATTAATTTTGCGGCCCACTCAGCGCGAGTACACCAACACAGTGACAAACCGGGGAGGCTGCTGTCCTGGCTGGTTAGGCAGGAGACCCGCACAGAGCCGGTGTCCGCTATCCGCACAGCTGACGGGGAGATGGTGTACACACAAAGTAAGATACATCAGGCGTTTGTGGGGCATTACCAATCTCTGTACAAGTCACAATTGAGGTTTACCGCGACCACCATCGCGGACTACCTTGCAGACATCCCACTGCCTTCATTAACGGACACACAACAAGGGGATCTGGGAGCACCATTCACCCAAGAGGAAATGCGCGAGGCCATTTTCGCACTGTCCAATGGCAAGTCCCCCGGCCCGGATGGCCTACCCGCCGAATTCTTTAAGGCCTGCTCGGACGTGCTGATCCCAGAGTTGCTCAAGCTATATGACACCGCAATTGAGGAGTCGGCACTCCCGGACTCACTCAATGAGGCCAACCTGGTTTTGTTATTGAAGCCCGGCAGAGACGGCACATGCATGGGGTCTTACAGGCCTTTAGCCATGTTGAACACGGACTATAAAATCTTCACCTCCCTGTTGGCCCGCCGCCTGGCATTGGAAGTCCCGGCCCTGGTACACACAGACCAAAATGGGTTCATGCCGGCGAGGAGCACCTCTCGCAATCTGCGCCGCCTCTTCAGGGTCCAAGAAGCGGCCACACAACACTGGCCGAGATCGGGGTGCCTCGTCTTGGACCTGGAGAAGGCCTTCGACTCCGTGGAATGGCCATTCCTGGGAGCTGTGCTGGACAAACTTGGCGTGGGGGATGCGTTTGCAGACATGGTTGGGCTACTCTACCAGAGGCCCTGCGTCCGTGTGCGGACGGGCGGGCTAATATCAGAAACAGTACGGGTGCGCAGGGGCACCAGACAGGGCTGCCCCCTGTCACCCCTTCTTTTCTCTCTGGCCATCGAACCCCTGGCAGCTCTCCTGCGAGACAGGGGAGTGGACTGGGGGATCCCGCTGGCGGATGGGACACACACAGTCTCGCTCTACGCAGACGACATGCTCCTCTATGTGCGGGATCTCACCGCAGTGCCCGCCGTGTTGTCGGACGTCTTCCGGACTTTCGAGGCGGTGTCCGGCCTCAGGGTCAACTGGACCAAATCCGGGGTATACTCATTCAGCCCCGACCTGGGGGAGTGCGATGTGCACCTTGGAGGCACCCGGCTTACCTGGTACCCGACTACGTTCAAGTACCTCGGGCTCTACATCTACAGAGACCCCCAGAGCATACTGGAGGGCAATCTGGTGCGTGCCATCTCCTCGCTGCGGGCTCAGATGACCTTTTGGAAGTCCCTGCCACTGAACGTGCCCAGCCGGATAGCACTGTCTAAAATGATAGTGCTGCCCAGGCTGCTATACCACTTTGCGAATATTCCGCTGTATGTCCCCACGAAAATATTCCGCGAGCTGGAATCAATGCTACGTGACTTGATCTGGAACACGGGGCGCCCACGAGTGGCCCTGGCGAAGTTGTACTCCCCGACAGCAGAGGGCGGGCTAGCAGTCCCCAACATGGAGTTGTACTACCTGGCTGCGCAGCTGCAGTGGGTGGCGTACTGGCTCAGCGACACACACCTCGACGACACGGCTAACACGGACTACCAGTGGACACACCCGCAGGTGTGCGCCCTGTTTCATCCGCTGACCAAGGGACCCCGTCCCCTGCCCTTGCACGTGGCAGTGGCCCGCAAATGCTTCGTCCGCGGCCTGAAGCTGACGCAGGCTGTCAAGCCATATGCCCCCGCCCTCCCCCTGGTGGGCACCCCCCGGAGGAATGGGATGGTGTCATTACGCAGCATGGAGCCCTGGATTGCAGCGGGAGTAGAGACGATGGGCGACCTGTTTGCGGATGGGGCCCTGCTTCCCTTTGCGGAGCTGTCGGAGGGCACGGGCCTGCCGGCAGGGCAATTCCTGCTGCATGCGTCGGTGGTGAGGGCGTACACGGACTCCTGGGGAATATTCCGGGAGGAGCCACCAATCCACCTGCTGATTCAGTACCTGCACGTTATGGGCAGAGGCTCACACATTGTGCACTGGCTGGCGCAGGCACTCCTCACACACACTCAAAGGCCCACACAGCCGATCAGGGACAAGTGGGCGGCCCACCGCGGAAGGGACTGGACAGATGGGGAATGGAACCTGATCCTGGCCAGCCCTGTGAATATCCCGCGCAACTCCCGCTTCCGAACCATTCAGCTGTACATACTGCATCAGGCGTACCTATCACCGGACAGGATAAACAAATATTTCGGGACCGACACCGCCGCCTGCCCCAGATGCGACCTGCTGGGTGCAGACATCTTGCACATGCTCTGGCACTGCCCGTCTCTGTCCACATACTGGGGAGAGGTGACGTCACTCCTGACACATAGCGCAGGCCCGGGTCTACCTGCATCGTGGGAGGCATGTGTTCTTGGGCTATACAAACGGACCAAACTAAATAAAACACAGGCCCGGTTCTGGGATCTGGGTCTCATAACGGCCAAACGACTGCTCACCAGACACTGGAAGAGGCGTGAGCCCCCAGCCCCCGCACACTGGTATACCTCCTTCATCAATTGGGCCAGAGCAGAGGGCACAGCGCTGCGCAGGGAGGAGATAGCGGGATTGCGGCAATTCCCGATCGCACACCAGTGGGATGACATCCTGGGGCTCTTACAGGGGGAGGGCGAGGCCAGGGGGCTCACACAGAGGCTACTGAGGCAGGCGGGTGGCCCAGGGGGGACGGCAACATAGACTCGGCCGCGCGACACGCCCTCCCAGGGAGCACCCCCGGCCCTTGGCCACGCATGACACAGGCACAGCCAGCCGCCCGCACGGGGGCCCTCCACCGTACAATGGCCCGACTCTCAACCTAGGCACCACACCCACGACACTGCCCCCACGAGTACACTCCCCCCCCCTCTCATCTTTACCCTTTACCCACCTCCCAGTTTACGGTTTTTGGACTTCTGCTCTTCCCAGCTGCAATTTCAACTGCCACCACACTGCGATGGGAGGGTGCCCCTAGCTGAATACTCGGCAGCGAGCCCGGGGGCGGGCAGCGTCCGTCAAGAACAAAACCAGGGCACCGTCACTGTCAGATGCACACGCCGCGCGCTGGGTTGGCAGTGGGTGAGGCACATTCACACACAGAGGCTGGCCCTCCACAGATCCACGGCTAATTACGCATGCGCGCCAAGGTCCCCACGCTACATTACCACACTCCCCATACACATTGCATTATACACGGGGCCATTGGAGTAGTGCATGCCGGAGGGTCCCGATACGGTACTGACACAACTGTAACGCTGGGACACGCTGTCACAAACCGCTTTGTTTATATTGTTTGCGAAGTTAAAGATTTATGCATAGTAAAATTGTAAAACGAGACGTCATCTACAGAGACAATAGAATGCTGTACGAGGAAGGAATGTATGCACCATATGTGGCCTAGCACAACAGAAGGCGAGAAAAACAACATAGGGCGCCTACTACAGTACACAACTGCCCCAGTGGCCCGATGACCTGTTGCAGCCGGCCCGTAGGGTTGTAGGCTTTGCTATTTGTACTGCAATTCTTTCTTCAACAATAATAAACGTCTTAAAAAAAAAAAAAAAATGATGGCCAACGCAGCCATAAACGATATTGCGATTAGAAAACACAGCAGCAAAATTCTTATTTTGCATTGAGCAAGTGTATGAATACGGAGAACAAGTGGGGCGCACGCTAGCTATAAGGACTTGGCAATAGAACAGCCAGAATGAAGTTAGGGAAATCAGGGACCCAGATCAGGGCATTATTTCTGATCCTGTGGGGATAAAATCTGTATATAAAAGATTCTACCAGAGATTGTATTTGGAAACTGGTATGGGGGATCTGAAGGACACTTCCAATTATTTAGATCTAAGCGTAATCATGAAACTTGATGAAGATAATCAGGCAGGGTTGGAAGGAACGCCCTTGTGGGAAGAGATCCTGTCAGCCATCTCCTCATTGGCGATTGGGAAGGCCACTGGGGAAGATGGGATTCCAGCGGAATTCTATAAGACATTTGCATCAGAGCTTAGGGATGGCTTTGTGGGACTGTTCAAAAATATATTTGAAGGCAATAAACCTCCTCTTTCTTGGATTGTAGTTCTCCCTCCAAAAAATAAATCTGTTAGAGAGCTCGGATCATATAAGCCGATTACGCTTATTAACGGAGACACTAAAATGTATTCTAAAATGTTAGCCTCTCATTTGTCCCCTGTTATTAGCAAAGTAGTGAGTGGATGGCAACATGGATTTATACCCGGGAAAAGCACTACAGACCACATTAGGCAGGTAATAACGTTGTTCGATGATGGCCAGATCAAACACATGGAGATGATGGACGGAGCACTGAAACTTTTCAGACCCTCAACCCCAGTCATAGATCTGGGTTGAATCCATCATCATTCTTTAGCTCACTTTGCCACCTCAGTTCAGACCCAGCTATATGCAAATCAGTATTGACCCTGTGCCTAATGGGAACAGTCCAGCCCGAACTGCCAAGCCAGGTCTTCCCTGAACTGGAACAAGCATCCTGGGACCGGTTTCGGGGTAACGCCCCTCATCAGCCAGGCTAGCTTGAATCCAGTGGCAAAGTGAGCAAGGGACCCACGTCTGGGCATACCCTGCCAACTTGGGTGTACAAAGCAAACACAAGGAGATGATGGACAGAGCACTGAAACTTTTCAGATACTCACCCCAGTCACAGATCTGGGTTGAATCCATCATCGTTCTTTAGCTCATTTCGCCACGCCATTTCAGTTCAGACCCAGCAATATTCAAATCACTCTTGACCCTGTGCCTAATGGGAACAGTCCAGCCCGAACTGCCAAGCCAGGTCTTCCCTGAACCGGAATAAGCATCCTGGGACCAGTTTTGGGGCAACACCCCTCATCAGCCAGGCTAGCTTGAATCCAGAGGCAAAGTGAGCAAGGGACCCACGTCTGGGCATACCTTGCCAACCTGGGGCGAACAAAGCAAACACAAGGAGATGGTGGACGGAGCACTGAAACTTTTCAGACACTCACCCCCAGTCACAGATCTGGGTTGAATCCATCATCGTTCTTTAGCTCACTTCGATGCCGCCCAGATAACAGGAGACCCTATGGCCTTAATTTTATTAGACGCCGAGAAGGCTTTTCATAGGGTCTCCTGGAGCTACCAATGGAAAGTGCTTGAGCGAATCAACACAGGGCCCGAATTTAGGCAAGCAATCAAGGCACTTTATTGAAAACTTGAGGCCAGTGTGTTTCAATCAATCAATCAATCAATCATAACACTTGTATAGCGCGCTACTCACCCGGAAGGGTCTCAAGGCGCTTGGGGGAAGGGGGCCGCTACTGCTCGAACAGCCAGGTCTTGAGTTGTCTCCTGAAGGCGAGGTGGTCCTGGGTCAGCCGAAGGTGGATGGGGAGGGAGTTCCATGTCTTGGCCGCCAGGTAGGAGAAGGATCTGCCTCCGGCGGTGGCTCTTCGGATGCGTGGTACAGCGGCGAGGGCGAGGCTAGCGGACCGTAGCTGGCGGGTGGGCGTGTGGAAGGTCAGGCGGTCGTTGAGGTACTTGGGGCCCAGGTTGTGGAGAGACTTGTGTGCGTGGGTGAGGAGCCTGAACGTGATCCTCTTGTTGACGGGGAGCCAGTGCAGGTTCTTCAGGTGGCCGGAGATGTGGCTGCGTCGAGGGATGTCCAGGATGAGTCGGGCGGAAGCGTTCTGGATGCGTTGTAGTCTTTTCTGTAGCTTGGCTGTGGTTCCGGCGTAGAGGGTGTTTCCGTAGTCCAGCCGGCTGGTGACGAGGGCCTGGGTGACTGTCTTCCTGGTTTCGATCGGGATCCATCAGAAGATCTTGCGGAGCATGCGGAGGGTGTGAAAGCATGAAGAGGAGACGGCGTTGACTTGTCTGGTCATCGAGAGGGAGGAGTCCAGGATGAAGCCCAGGTTGCGTGCGTGGTCTGTCGGCTTGGGGGCGGTGCCCAGGGCTGGGGGCCACCAGGAGTCGTCCCAGGCGGAGGGTGATGGTCCAAGGATGAGGACTTCCGTCTTGTCTGAGTTCAGTTTCAAGCGGCTGTTCTTCATCCACTCGGCGACGTCTTTCATCCCTTCGTGGAGGCTGGTTCTGGCGGTGTCGGGGTCTCTGGTGAGGGAGAGGATCAGCTGGGTGTCGTCGGCGTAGGAGATGATGTTGAGGTTGTGTTGGCGTGGGATGGCTGCGAGAGGTCTCATGTTGACGTTGAAGAGGGTGGGGCTGAGTGATGATCCTTGCGGGACGCCGCACATGACTTCGGTGGCCTCGGAATGAAACGGGGGGAGGCGGACTCTTTGTGTTCTTCCAGCGAGGAACGAGATGATCCACTTCAATGCCTTCTCTTGGATGCCGGTGTTGCTGAGGCGTTGGACTAGGGTGCGGTGGCAGACAGTGTCGAACGCGGCGGAGAGGTCCAGGAGGATGAGTGCCGCTGTTTCCCCGTTGTCGAGAAGGGCTCGGATGTCGTCGGTGGCTGCGATGAGAGCGGTCTCGGTGCTGTGGTTGGCTCTGAAGCCGGACTGCGAGGGGTCGAGGGATCCATTCGTCTCGAGGAAGGCGGCAAGCTGTCTGTTGGCGATCTTCTTGATGACTTTGGCAGGAAAAGGGAGGAGCGAGATGGGGCGGAAGTTTTTGAGGTCGGTGGGGTCCGCTGTTGGTTTCTTCAGTAGGGCGCTGAGCTCAGCATGCTTCCAGCTCTCCGGGAAGGTGGCGGTGTCGAAGGAGGTGTTGATGACGTCTCGGAGTTGGGGTGCGATGGTGGAATTGGCCTTGTTGAAGACGTGGTGGGGGCAGGGGTCAGTCGGAGATCCGGAGTGGATGGTGTTCATCGTGCGGGCTGTGTCTTCGGTGGTCACTGCGGTCCAGGTGCGGAGTGTGGCGGTGGGGTGCGTTGGTTCGACGGTTGGGTGCGAGGATGGTGCGCCGAAGCTGTTGTGGATGTCGGCAATCTTGTGGTGGAAGAATGAGACGAGGGAGTCGCAGAGATCTTGTGAAGGGGTGATGTCGTTGTTGCCGGTGCTGGGGTTGGAGAACTCCTTGACGATGCTGAAGAGTTCCTTGCTGTCGTGGGCGTTGTTGTCCAGTCGATCCTTCAGTGATTTCTTCTTGGTGGTGCGGATGAGCAGGTGGTGCTTGCGGGTGGCGTGTTTGAGGGCGGTCATGTTGTCAATGGTCCGGTCGAGGAGCCAGGCTTTCTCGAGGGTGCGGCAGGTTTTCTTGGAGTCCTTGAGTTCGTCGGTGAACCAGGGGGCCTTCTTGCTTCTGGGTCTGCTGGGAGGGTTCTTCAGTGGTGCGAGGTCGTCGGCGCAGGCAGTCAGCCACTGCGTGAAGTTGCGGGCTGCTTCGTTAGGGTCCGGTGTGCTGGCAGGTGGGTTCTGGCTGAGGGAGGTGGTGAGCTGGTTGGCGGTGATCTTGCTCCAGCTTCTGTGAGGAACCTGTTGCGGGTGGTGGTGGGTAGTGGTTTTTCTGAAGCTGAAGTGGACGCAGCTGTGGTCGGTCCAGTGAAGTCCGGTGGAGTGGCTGAAGGCGATGTGCTTGCTGGATGAGAAGACGGGGTCAAGTGTGTGGCCGGCGTAGTGGGTGGGGGTGTTGACCAGTTGCTTGAGTCCGAGGTTGGCGAGGTTGTCCAGCAGGGTGACGGTGTTGCGGTCCTTGTTGTTCTCCAGGTGGAAGTTGAGGTCCCCTAGGAGGATGTAGTCGGCGGAGGGGAGGACGTGTGGGCTGATGAAGTCTGTGATGTCTTCACTGAATTGTGTGCGTGGTCCCGGGGGTCTGTAGATGAGGGTGCCTCTGAGGGTCGTCTTAGGGTCGGTGTGAATCTGGAAGTGGAGGTGTTCGGCGGCGGTGAAGGTGTCGTCGGCGTTGGTCGTGATGCGGATGGTGTTCTTGTGGACGATGGCGATTCCTCCTCCGGTCTGGTTGACGCGGTCCCTCCTGATGATCTTGTATCCATCCGGGATGGCGATGGCGATGTCGGGGGCTGAGGAGGCGTTCATCCAGGTTTCAGTGAGGAATGCGACGTATGGTGATGTTGTGTCGAGCAGGTTCCAGAGTTCGACGGCGTGTCTGTGGACAGAGCGGGTGTTGAGCAGGATGCACTTGAGGTCGCTGCTGGAGTTTGGCTTGGCGGGCGCGGTGCATGTTCGGAGGCAGGTGAACACACAGGTTGTGCAGGTGAAGGGTCCGTGGAAGCGTTTCGGGGCGGCCCGGCAGCAGGCGGGGTTCCGGCCGGAATTGAGTGCGTTGAGGTCGGCGGCATCGTAGGTCTGTCGGGTCGTCTTCGTCGGTGAGGGCCAGGGGTCCAGGCGCGGACGGGCGCAGACAGGCTTACCTTTGGCGCGCCTTCGGCGCACAATCGGCACACCCGCTGCGCTTGACCACTGCGCGTCCGCGTGGTTGCCATTTATGGAGAAGTGGGAGGGAGGGAGGAGCAGCTGGGAGGCGGGAGCGGGGAGGGCACAGAAGGAAAGGCGGGCGTGGCCGCTAGCACGGCGGCGGGAAGCGGGGAGCGGGGCGGGCAGGCACAGGAGACAGGACAACAGCTCGGGCAATAACACAAAATCAAAACAGCAAATGGGAGACAATAATGATATTAACAGAATGCAGGGAGACAAAAAGGAAACAAAATAAGAGCTACAGTACACGCAAATGCGGCGGGGGCGGGGTCGGCAAGGCAGGCTCAGCGAGGCTGCGGGCAGCAGCGGGGTGAGAAGCGCACACAACAGCTGGTGGCCATGCGGCGCGGGGGTGTCCTGAGCCGGTTTGTGGCTGGGGACCTCTCAGAGTCATTCTTAATTCTAAGAGGGACGAGGCAAGGTTGTCCCTGTTCCCCATTGCTGTTTTCCCCATACATCGATCAGTTTATTTGCAGGCTAGAAGCTAACATAAAGATTGTCCCAATGAAATATAATAATAGGAGACTAAAACGCTTGTGTACGCGGACGACATTGCAGTAGTTACGCCCGAGCCTGCGACTGCAATGTTGGAAATTGAGAAAGAAGTAGGGGGAATTTGGATATATTTCGGGTTGCTCACCAAATAGGGATAAAACCGTAATTTTTGTAAATAGCACGCTGTCTTGACAGGACTCACGGTTGGCTGTAAAGGTGATATACTTGGGAGTTACTATCACGCCTAAAGTGGATTGTATTACCGGGGATAATTTAGAGCCTCTAATCAAAACATCTAAGAAAGATCTGCAGAGACTAAATAACTTAGATCTATCCCAGGCAGGACGATGCAATGTCATAAAAATGATTGTTTTCCCTAAGATTCTTAATTTTTTTATGCCGATCCCACTAGGAATATGTAATTTATTGTTTAAAAAGTGAAATTATGGGGGCGTGGCTAGCAGCCGACGATGGCGGCAGCAAACTAGAGAGGCTCCCGGCGTAAGGCGGCGTCCCGCATCAATCCGCATGCCGATCCATCTAGCAACATACTCAGAGGGGGTGCCTTGAGTCCAGTGGCCGAACGACAACCGGAGGAGGAGTCTCGGAGCAGCGACGCACCGGGAAACGGTGGAGAGACGACACTCCTGACGGGGCCTGGTGGCAGACGGCGAGCAGCGGGCTGTAGTAGGAGCGGTGCCCGGGTGGAGGTAAGCCCTCAGCGGAGGTCGCCTACCGGAAGTGCTCGAGGTGAAGAACAAAACGGGCAAAAAAGGCGGTGGATGACCCTGGCGACCCCCGATGACCATCCGCGAGCGGTGAACGACATCACACAGCGGCGCAGCACTGGGGGAAGCTGCAACAGAGGGAAGATGACACCGGACGATATATGACGACACCGCCATTTTGTAAGGCTACACCGTCCCGGGCACGAACTCTTTCGAAAAACTGGCTCGGCACGCCCGCGCTAAAGGCTCAGCAAGCATAATAGAGAGAACAGCACTAGCACGGCGGCTTGGGAGGAGGTGCGATCTCACGGCTGAACGCCGGAATTGAATGCCCAGTCGCCATACTTAAACAATGAGAACAATCTGATAACCGAGGCGCAATCTGGGCTCAGGCGACCCCCCCGATCAACATATTTGGGGCAGCACTCGGCAGAATACCACCCCGCTGGCCAGGACGGATAGAGCCTGCAGTGTATATAAGTATCAGTGCAACGCAGCGTGCCTGTATACACCAGAAACGGTGGGAGTAGGCGCGCAAAGGGTCGCATAATAAAAACGGGACTCACAGAGTGCAGTGTATGTACAATCACACTCCATAACGCACGGACCACCACACAGCGGTGAGCAGAATCCTGGTTGGTGACCATGGCGGGCAGGAGATCTAAGCACAATTCCACACAAGCCAAGCTTGACAAATTCGCCTACGAAAAACAGAATCCCCCCCTGGCGGAACAACGCAAGTCACTGGGTAAAGCGGTGGAGAGCGAAGGAACAAAGAGAGCCACGCTGGTGGACGTGCTGACCGCCTTGGCCCAAGTGCAAGCGACAGTGGGAGCAACGGCGATGTAAGTAACCCTTATTCGCGCAGATCTCCAAAAAATGAACGACAGGGTGAAACAAGTGGAAGTTGTGACTAAATCATTAGTGGAGGATGTGTCGGAGCTACAAGTGGAAATGGAGAAAATGCGAGCTGATAACAAATCGCTCAGAGAGAAGCTGGACGACCAGGAAGGACGCTCTCGGAGGAACAACGTCCGTATATTAGGAGTTCCGGAATCGGAAGCTACGGGTGCTATGGACCTCTACGTGGAAGACTTGATTAAGAACCAGCTCAATCCAAAGGGTCTCTCGCACTTTTTCTCTGTGGAAAGGGCCCACAGAGTACCAGGTGGGAAGCCAAAGCCTGGAGGCCCGCCGAGGCCAATATTAGCGAGACTCTTTAACTTCCGCGACCGAGACACCATCTTACAAGCAGCCAGAGTGGCGCCGGCCATCCAAATCCAAAACTCCAAAATATCATTTTTCCCGGACTATACGGCAGAGGTCTCGCGGAGAAGAAGGACATTCCTGGAAGTGAAAAGGACGTTGCGAGAACGAGAGCTGCCCTACTCAATGCTGTTCCCGGCTCGGCTACGGGTAGTCGCTGACAAAAAAGTCTGGTTCTTTGATTCCCCGGAGGCAACGAGGGACTGGCTCGAGGGATGGCGCACAGCGGGACCTCCACGCAGATCGAATAGAACGAACCACGGACACCGCGACGATTTATTTATTTATTTATATAAAATGTATAGCGCGCTCAGTTACCCAGGGGCATCCCGGCGCGAAACAGACCAAAGGAGAGGCTCAGCTCAATCACTACAATGGAAACAAATGAGTCTTCAGAAGTTTCCTAAAGAGTAAGATCTTGGGCTCTGAGCGGATCTTAAGGGGCAAGGAGTTCCATAAAGTCGCCACTTGCACTGAGAAACGCCTGCCCCCCGAGCGAGCTCTCCTTACTCTAGCTGACTGCAGAAGATGTTTTTGGTCCGAGCGCAAAGAACGTGTGGGCTTATAAGGGCGTGCCATAGTAGAGAGGATCGGGGGGCCCTTACCATGCAGGATTTTATGGGCCGTGCATAGCGCTTTAAATTTCACCCGCTCCTTCACAGGGAGCCAGTGAAGCGTTTTCAGGGCCGGGGCAGCAGATTGTCTTCTGGGAACATCCATTAACACTCTAGCGGCTGCATTTTGTACCTGTTGGAGGGTTTTAAAAGTCACTTCGGGAGCACCGAGAAACATCGCGACTGACGATAGTCGACCTGGGTCGCAGACATCAGGCAGAGGAGGCGCGGGCAATTTGCCGACACATGAACTGACCGAAGCTGAAGGAGGAGAATAACTCGGACCACCTGGTGCAACAATGGACGCTGACTTATACTATTTGAACTGATTGCATAAGGGTCGCGGTTGGACGCTGGACTGGGTGGCCCTGAAGAGCGCAGGGATGCCGCCTGCCCGGGGAGACACTCTCCCCCAACACGCAAGTACTCTGGTTTTGGAATGGGATAAGCGCTCTGCTCAGTTGGGGAGGCGGGCAGTTGAAGGTCCGTTAAGCAGGGAGGCAGGGAGGGGGGAGGAGAAGGGGAATTGTTTGGTAGTTGTTAGAAATTCACAAATAAGGTCGAGATATGATGTTTCACACCTGCGTTGCTTAGCTGACAGGAAGAAGCGAGGAATCTGGTTCACAAGCCATGATAGGCACACATGCGACAACATGACAAGATATGGCGGATGGTCTGATACGTAGCACGGAGGGGGTCGAGTCACAATCACAAGGCTCCCCCCTACGGCTACTGGCGTGGAATGTGAGAGGTCTAGGAGATAAGGTGAAACGCGGCCTGGTATTAACCGCACTGAAGAGGCAGAAGCCTACCCTGGCTCTCTTACAAGAGACACACTTAACGGGAGGGGCGTCCAAGGCCCTGGACAGGAGAGGATATAGAATGATCGTGCATTCAGAGTTTACTTCGGGCTCCCGGGGCACTGGCATTTTAATTAAGAAGTCCTCACAATTCATTCCTCTGGGCACCAAGACTGATGGACAGGGTTGTTTCGTGGCCCTGCAGGGACAATGGGAGGGGCGGCTCATAAACGTGGTCTCGGTGTACCTCCCCCGGCGCTTCACTCGGTGCAGCTTCCAGCATTGGGTGACTTTCTCCTGACCCTTCCTGAGGCAGATGTAATTCTTGGGGGAGACTTCAACGCCACTATAGACACACAGCTCGATAAATTCCCGGCGACGGGCCCGACTGGGGGACCTTCCCGCTTCCAACGATTCTTGACGGCCATGGGTCTAATTGATATATGGCGGCATGCTCACCCTCAAGAAAGACAATACACCTTCCACTCCACCACCCATAACAGTCTATCTAGAATCGACTACTTTTTAGCACTGGGCGATGGTATACAACATGTAGACACCATAGACATCCACCCTAGAGGTATATCGGACCACTCACCAGTTACCCTGACAGTCTCCACCCAAGAGAAGTCTCGCAGACGGATCTACCCCATACAAGCCACTTTTTTTAAGGTCCCTAAGGTCAGGAAGGCTCTTAAACAGGCGACAACACAGTACTTCACGGAAAATGTCGCCTCTGTGCGTTCCGCGGAGATACTATGGGAAGCATATAAGGCGGTATTAAGGGGGCAAGCCATAAATTCGATCACGGGCTACAAAAGAGAAAAAGCGGCCGAGCTGTCTGGGTTAGAGTTGGCTCTGCGAGACACGACAACAGCACACGAGGCACACCCCACGCCTGGCACGTCCCACGCTCTGCACCTCCAACAACAAATGTACACGGACTATGTTCGGTGTCAGGTGAAGGGGCAAATAGCTGACACGCAAAACAGGATTTATGATGTAGGGGATTGGGCGGGTAAGATGTTGGCCTGGCTAGATAAGAAGGGGGGGAGCTCCAGAGGTATTCAACATGTGAAGGACGGACTAGGGGTGGTTCACACAAGCCCTAAACAGATAGTGGAGGCACTCGCAGTACACTTTGAAAAGGTTTACACCCCAGAAAGGGTAGTTTCAGCTGAACTGGCTAGGGCAGCTCTTGAACCGATCAGGACTCTGACGCTGCAGCCAGAGGCATCAGCTGAATTAGATGCAGATATATCTATGGAGGAGATACACATGGCTATACGAGCACTGAAGCCGGCAAGGCGCTCGGACCTAATGGCATCCCAATAGAATAGATTCAAAATTATGGCAACCAGGCCAGAGGTCAGGCGCACAGCAATGGTAAAAAAGTATATCAAAAATGATTTGTGTATAAAGCGAACTCCAAGGGAGAAAGGGATAGGTTACCATGCAATCCCCAAAAACTCAGAAAACATTCTTGAGTTATACAAATTTAAAGGAGATATCTCCCTGAGCTCCGCAATTGAAAATAACACAGCATTATTTTGCCAAAGAAGTATAGGGAAAAGTTCAACTCAAGTGCAGGAGTAATGTCTTTCTTGTAACAGAACAAATCCGTAATAGAACGAAATCCACGGTTCCAATTATAAGGTATTCCAAAGTCTTTAATGGTTTTTTCTTCAAGCAAATCCTTTAGTTGCCATACAGCCACAGCCAACACGTGTTTCGTCTGATGCTAATCTTTGCATCATTTGACTTCATCAGGGCTGCAACCCAAAAATAAAAGTATTATATACATCCACCAGTCAACAAACTGGTAACTTAATTACCCATCACCAAATTCACCGAGAGGGAATGTGGTATAACGTAAGGTCAGATAGAGAGGCTACCGAAAAATTAATATAAAATGAGAAATCCACCCAAGTGGAAATTAAATTTGAAAGATATAAATTGACCCAAACGTACCCAAAAACAACACAGTATAAGAAAAGATAGTATTACCTGAAGCATTATCTAGACAATAAGGGGGTCATTATGATGACAGGCGGACTTTGTCCGCCCGTCACCATAGTGGGGAACGGGATCGCCCGCCATAAGGGCAGGGGTCCCGTGGGGGAATTTAGGATGTGCCCGCCACAGTGGCGGGCACATCCTGTAGTTTTAGCATTGTGGCGGGCGGTGCACTCTGCACCGCCCGCCACAATGCTAAAAATGCTTTTTTGCATTTGCATATGCAAATGTGGGGGGGTACCATAGGTACCCCCCATGTGCCCCCTGACAGTGGTGTCAACCTGGGGGCCCTGCAGGGGGCCCTCGCAGCAATCCCCGCCTGCCTTTCCATGGCGGCATTGCCGCCGCGGAAAGGCCTCTACTCTGTGCCATTGTAATATGGCTGGCGGTGTGCATTGGACACCGCCACCATATTAATCCATTACCGCCGCGGTCGCCTTGCGACCGCGGCGGTAAAGCGGCGGACGGTCTTTCCGTCCGCCGCTGTGCCCTCCGCCATCCTAATCTGGCGGAGGGGAAAACGAGAGTGCTTGTCGGGCGGATTGCCTCCGCCAGGGTGGCGGTGGCCACCGCCACCCTGGCGGAGGCAATCCGCCCGACATACTAATGGACCCCTAACTCTTTGTATTCCAATTTTGAGACAAGTAAGAAGTTACCTAGAATAGAAGTATACTATCCTGATCAGTCTCAGTGGTAATTAAAAAGTGAAGTACAATTAAGCCATGGCACAGTCAAAAAAATCCCTAATTCAAGTCCAACTCGTCATGAACAAATATAATTATTCGTTTAAGTACCATTAGAAAATTTCAACAATCATATTTCACCTTCCATCAACTAGGACTGTAATCTGCATTGTCCACAGTTTACTAAAGACACGTATATCTACTCACCTCACTTCTTGCCCGTTAAGTCTTCTCTATGTGTAACATCTGAAGCATCCACCACGTAGATATTAAATCCCACAGATAGGATACACGAGTACGTGTACCTGTGAAAGTAACATAATTACGAGTCAGTAACGGTTTTACCAAATAAGCCGTCCCTCTCACCACAATCACGGCGCTCACAGATAGGATACACGAGTACGTGTACCTGTGAAAGTAACATAAGTACGAGTCAGTAACGGTTTTACCAAATAAGCCGTCCCTCTCACCACAATCGCGGCGCTCACCTGTCTTCTCGACACCACGCTCCCGTATCTAATTCCTGGCTTTCGCATTCGCTTTGTGTTCAAGCGCCATATTTAAACAGTATTTCATAAACAAAAAGCACGGGCGCCATGTTGTAATGGAGTAGTATCTATTATAACGTGTATCATCATCTAAATACCATGTATAAATGTAACAATCAGTTATTTAAATAAGTCCTAAGTTTAGTCGGTAACTGGTTGCGTTATTTAAACAAATACGTCAATATGTAATTTTATAATTTACAATAGAGTCACCATTATTATTCACCAGATGGCCCTGATTAACAACATTCCTACGTGGAACATCTATACTATATGTATATATTTACCTCTCTCACAATTTAAACCGTCAATTACACTCCGACACAAAGCCGGGAATACTTAAGTCCTATCTCTATCGTGCTTAAGAAAAATACACCGCAATCCGCTAAGTTTCCTTGCAACTCAATGGACAGGAAGTTGTGACTGTAGTTACGTCAAATATCTCATTCAGTATTGTTCAAAATTAAAATATTGTTAATTATAATAGTTTCTTATATGATGTGTAATTATATTAAGACAAAAAGTGGTGCCGGCAAAAAATGTAATTATAGCTCATTCGAACCGGCCACCACAATTCCAAATGTCTTGCTCCAAGCATCATAGCTACGAAAGCTGTCTCAGGTAAACGAACAGGATAGGATACCTACATTCCGATCACTGCACCCTTGCTTCCTAATTATCTTAGTGTGTAAAAGATAGGAAAATAGAAATATATACCAGAAGAGGAATTAGTTAAGAAAAAGAAGGAAAAATCAAATTCTGTAGGACAGGGTAAAGTTATACCCATAGTAACAATGTAAATACACATAACCTAAGCAATACAGTTTGTATATGTTGGTGATAAAAAACACCTTGATACATATCAACAGCCATATAAATCCATGTAACATTAACATAAACATCTATATACATAGTAAAAATCAGCATAAACCATAATTCATTATCAGCATAAACCATAATTCATTATCAGTGCACATAGGTGATTTACATTCAATGGTCAGAACAAGAAAAGAACCAATATAATAGATACTACTCCATTACAACATGGCGCCCGTACTTTTTGTTTATGAACTACTGTTTAAATATGGCGCTTGAACACATCGCGAATGCGAAAGCCAGGAATTAGATACGGGAGCGTGGTGTCGAGAAGACAGGTGAGCGCCGCGATTGTGGTGAGAGGGACGGCTTATTTGGTAAAACCGTTACTGACTCGTACTTATGTTACTTTCACAGGTACACGTACTCGTGTATCCTATCTGTGAGCGCCGTGATTGTGGTGAGAGGGACGGCTTATTTGGTAAAACCGTTACTGACTCGTACTTATGTTACTTTCACAGGTACACGTACTCGTGTATCCTATCTGTGGGATTTAATATCTACGTGGTGGATGCTTCAGATGTTACACATAGAGAAGACTTAACGGGCAAGAAGTGAGGTGAGGAGATATACGTGTCTTTAGTAAACTTTGGACAATGCAGATTACAGTCATAGTTGATGGAAGGTGAAATATGATTGTTGAAATTTCCTAATGGTACTTAAACGAATAATTATATTTGTTCATGACGAGTTGGACTTGAATTAGTGATTTTTTTGACTGTGCCATGGCTTAATTGTACTTCACTTTTTAATTACCACTGAGACTGATCAGGATAGTATACTTCTATTCTAGGTAACTTCTTACTTGTCTCAAAATTGGAATACAAAGACTTATTGTCTAGATAATGATTCAGGTAATACTATCTTTTCTTATACTGTGTTGTTTTTGGGTACGTTTGGGTCAATTTATATCTTTCAAATTTAATTTCCACTTGGGTGGATTTCTCATATTATATTGATTTTTCGGTAGCCTCTCTATCTGACCTTACGTTATACCACATTCCCTCTTGGTGAATTTGGTGATGGGTAATTAAGTTACCAGTTTGTTGACTGGTGGATGTATATAATACTTTTATTTTTGGGTTGCAGCCCTGATGAAGTCAAATGATGCAAAGATTAGCATCAGACGAAACACGTGTTGGCTGTGGCTGTATGGCAACTAAAGGATTTGCTTGAAGAAAAAACCATTAAAGACTTTGGAATACCTTATAATTGGAACCGTGGATTTCATCCCAATAGAATGGTACCAGACCACGCCGGAGGGGTTGAGTAAACACCTGCTAGCTATGTTTGAGGAATGTTTGGAGAAGGGTGAACTTCCACTAGACCAGAGAATATCCACCATAGTAGCAATCCCCAAACCTGGGAAACCACCGGAGGATTGCTCCTCCTACCGCCCTATCTCCTTGCTTAATGCAGAAGTCAAGATCCTGGCCAAACTCCTAGCCACCCGCCTTGTGACGCATTTACCCGATCTCATACACCCAGACCAATCCGGGTTTATGCCTCACAGAAACACGGCGCTGAATCTACGCCGAGTGCACGGGGTGTTGGCAAGGGCGGAATCGATACCGGAACAAGCGGTCATACTTGCCCTAGATGCAAAGATGGCTTTCAACCTAGTGGAATGGAACTATCTGTTTGAGGTCCTTGCATGTCTGGGTTTCGGCTCCAAGTTTATAGCGTGGGTCAGGCTACTGTATACCAAACCGGTAGCACAGGTGGTGGCGAATGGTCACATTTCACGGACATTCCCCTTGGGGAGGGGCACCCGCCAAGGTTGCCCCCTTTCATCATTACTCTTTGCAATCGCTTTAGAACCATTGGCCACCTTGATACGAACGACACCACTACTTAGGGGTATACACTGGACGGAGGGCTGGGAGGACCGGCTCTCCCTATACGCGGACGATATGCTGGTATACCTAACCGACCCAGAACGGGGGGTGCCGGCGCTCCTGACCCTCTGTGATGAACATGGTAAGATCTCGGGATACACATTAAATTGGAATAAATCGGAGATGTATGTACTGAAGGGCCCGGTCCGGCACGAATAGTCTACTGGCACCGCTTTACGACCAGCGAAGAGTGCGTAAATTGGTGGGACCCACGAAGCTCACCGCTGTGCTGTGGCATACAGCGCTAGCGGCGCTAGGTTGGAGAAGAAAAATAACCAGGCTTACATCCCTATGGGACTCCCGGGCCCTGGGAAGCCTGAGACATAGTAAGGGTTTTTCCCATTGGGAAACTATAGGGATATCCACGGTGGGAAACCTATGGGAAAAAGGAGAGGTGATTCCATTTGACCGGCTGAGGGAACTGTATGACCTGGGGGCGCGGGAATCCTACCGTTACATTCAGATACGTCACGCCCTGCTCACTGCCATCCCCCCTGGAACGGAGGTGCCAGAATCCTCCTCGCTTGAGGATCGCCTCCTCACAGATTTTATGCTTGAACGAGCGACATCACTTACGTACCGAAAGTTGCTTAACAACTTGCCCGACCCGATGACTCAATTGAAAGATAAATGAGAGGGCAACATAAATGATATGGATGGACACGAATGGAATGAAGCGCTGGCGTTGCCAAAAGAAGTTGGTATCTCTGAAAGATTAAGGCTAGTACAACTTAAGGTTTTACACAGAGTGTACTACACTAGAACAACACTGCACCGGATACACAGAGCACAACACCCCTATTGCCTTCGTGGTTGTGGGGAGGAGGGGACGTTCTTCCACACAATATGGGATTGCCCACGTATCCAGGAATACTGGAGGCAAATAATGCGCACTATGTCACAGACCTTGGAGAGCTCCCTGGTCCCAGAGCCACGAAAATGCCTATTGAACGTGTGGGGACCCAACGATCTGTCTAGGTGTGGCCAGCTCTGGGTTACTTTGGGCATGATAATAGCCAAACGAGATATTGCGCAGCGCTGGGGGGTGGCGGAAGTGCCTACGAAGACACAATGGTGCATGAACATGGACAGGGTGATGGTGACAGAAAGGGCGGTCTATTCTAGCCGGGCCTACCCAGGGAAATGGAATAAAATCTGGACCCCATGGAATGTGTACAGGGGAGAGATCTGTGACCCCCTGTCGGAGGACGACCCAACAACATCCGATGAGGAGGAAGGGGAGGACTAATGTTCTCTAACGGTGTGATAAGGGAGAGGGAGACCACGGGACATGGGGAAGCTTAGGATCTAGATGGTAAGGATTTGCGAGACTGACAGGGCGGGACCCCTGAGGAGTTACATACACGAGAGCACACTCATTCTTCGGGTTGCATCTTATGCCGGCTTTGTGGGACTAGGTATAGGTGTACGCAGTGGGAACGTTTAAAGACTCAGCTATTGCGAACCTAATTGATCATTGATGACCGCAATGTGATTTCTTTATGTTCTTTGTTGTTTTAGTTAAAAAATAGAAAGCCAAACCTATTAAGATCAGCAGACTACTGCGAATTATGTGCCTTTTAATTTATTGCGTAATTGCCATTTCTAGAACATGACAATCAGTTGCGGCTTCAACCTGTAGATACGCAACTGTCAAATAAGATTGCGGCCGGCCCCATGGGTTGTAGGCCAGAAGCTGTGCGAAACTGTAAGGTACAATAAAGGTTTTGGAAAAAAAAAAATTTGAAATTATATCATTTCTCGATGTGTGTGGGTTTATTCTAAACCCAGGCGTGCCATGAAATTCTTGACGCTCCCTAAGGACCGGGGAGGGTGGGGGCTCTGTAACCTAAAACTGTATTACTGGGCTACGGTGCTACTCGGCCCTCTATTACAAGAGAAAATTCCCTCATCTGCAGGTGCTGTTTACTTTCCCTCCCCATTTGAATTATTGCTAGGTGAAGGGGCGTGGGGGAATCTATGGAGGCAAATCGATATAAGCTATTTTAAAAGTGTTTGTTTTAAGACCGTGCGGAACGAATCACTGACATATTATTGAAAGACACAATATCGTGATGCAAAAATATTGGCACAAATATATCGAAAGCATTAATATCGACATCCTATACTTAACTATAAACATACAAAAATATCGGGTACACAATATCGACATACATAAACACCGATAACAATAATATCGACTACATACATATCAAAGGTAATAAATATCGATCACATTAAAATAAATACACCATAACAAATATATCGAAATCACTAATATCGTCTACAATAATATCGCCCAATTAAATATATTGATAATTTATATATATATATATATATATATATATATAAATACTTTAAAGCGGAAAATAATCTTATTGGCAAACAAATACACACCTCTCATTTAAATATATATTTATAAACATTTTTACAAACTCTAAAACATATTATAATTATAAATTATATCACCTAAATATTTTTATAAAATTAATTTCCTGTCTTTTAATCATAAATAAATTGCTTTTTCCTTACCTAACAACATGAAACTCACAACCGAAATTCAAAAATTCAAACTAACCAATAAACACACTGAAATACTAATATAACCAATAGCAAACTAATTGACAATTAAAATCCTCTATATAAACAATTACCCACTAAACACAAACCACATGCTAAAACAAACGAAAAGAGATACATCTGTGGATGAATTGCACTACACCGAAAAGAACATCAAAATTAACTGGATAAATGTATGGATTTCAAGTAAGTAACTCTAATAAACTAAATATAATTAACTGCTAAAATCTAAATTTATTACTAAATATCCACTTTTCCTTTTCTCAAACTACTACAGAATACTCTACTAATAAATAACAGACAACTGATTTCTGAAAACAAAGAAACTACTAAAAATGTAAATATAATCTCAATCTTAAGTAAATAGTTACATCTTTTAAATAAAATACAAGTTATAATGAGTAAATGCTATGCTTTTTTTTCTCTCCTAACGCTACAGAAAACTCTACTAACAAATACAAGACTACGCAACTCAAAAACAAAGATACAACTAACAAAGTAAGTATAGTTAAACACTAAATTAACTGCTAAAATCCAAAAATATAAGCACATGTTCTAATTAATTATACATATCTACTTTTTTTTTCTACTATCACTACAGAAAACTCTACAGACAAAATGAAAAAGCAGAGAAGAAAAATCTGAAAACCAAAGATATAACAAACTAAGTAAGTATATTCAAACACTAAAGTAACTGGTAAAATGTTAAAAATAAAAACACATATTTACATTTCTAACACATATCTAAATTTTCTTTTCAGATACCACTACAGAAAAGTAGACTAGAAAAGAACAGACAACAAAAATCCTATTTCCAAAAGAAAACTAACAAAGTAAGTATATCCAAACACTAAAGTAACAGGTGAAAAGTACAAAAAATAGCACTTGTTCTAATTAATAACAAATATCTATGTTTTATTTTCTCCCAACACTACAGAAAACTCTACTGACAAAATACAGAAATCTAATATCCGAATACCAAAGATACAACAAACTAAGGGGCCGATTATGATCGCGGACGGACTTGAGTCCGTCCGCGATCACCGAGGATGAGGGACCGTCCGCATGGGCTGCGGCGTTCCCTCCTGTGCTATTAGGATGTGACCGCCACCCTGGCGGTCACATCCTCTATCTTTAACATTGTGGCGGGTGCAGCTTCAAGCTGCACCCGCAGCAATGTTAAAAATGCACGCATTGCATTTGTATGTAGAAAGTGGCAGGCACCGCGCGGTGCCTGCCGCTATCTGCATACAAATGCAGGGGGGTACCATAGGTACCCCCCATGTGCACCCCCCACCCCACCTTCACCTAGGGGGCCCGCAACGGGCCCCTGCAGTGAAGATCCGTATGCTTTTCAACGGCGGTAAACCCGCCGCGGAAAAGTATATCTTGGCAGCAATCCTAATATGGCGGACGGTGTCTGAGAGACACCGCCACCATATTAGAGCTTTTCCGCCACGGTTGTAAGCCAACCGCGGCGGAAAAGCGGCGGACGGAAACCAGGACCCACCAGCCATCCTAATGTGGCGGTGGGTCTTTGGTGGGTCCACTGCGGTTTTTCCGCATCCTCCGGGCCGGCGGTGGCTTCCGCCGGCCCGGAGGATGCGGAATTTTCGCAATCATAATAGGCCCCTTAGTAAGTATATTCAAGCACTAAAGTAACTGGTAAAATGTAAAAAACATAAACACATGTTTACATTTCTAACACATCTGTACTTTTTATTTTCAGATACCACTACATAATACTCTACTAAGAAAGAACAGACAACTCTACTCCAAAATCCTATCTAGAAATAACAAAGTAAGTATATTCACAATTTGTTTTTAAATCCTACATTTATTAATAGCCAATTTTATAGCTAAAATTGGCACTGAACCTCAAACAATATACAAAATCAAGTAATAAAAATTACATTTATTTTTTCCTAACAGATAAAAGAAAATCAGAAAACACAGTCCACAACTAAAGAATAAAGCATATCAAAATATTTCACAGATTTGGAAAAAATGTAAGTATATACTATACAATTGTTTACTTAATTACCTTTATAAACAAACATTACCTTTTAAATAACTATTAAATATATCTCTTGTAGATTTACAAACAACAAAATGACTGAAGGAGCTGAATTTGTAACCAGCCAGAATGGGAAGCTATTACTCTGCTACATGGGTTACACTTATACCCAAGTGAAACAATTTGGGATGAAAGTAAATTGGAAATGTTGCAAATATTATTCCAACAAGTGTTATGGAAGGGCAACAACTAGAGAAGCAATTGTACTTTATACTAGGGAACACAACCACCCACCAAACATAACAGAAATAGAAGTTAGAACAGCGTTAGAAAACATAAAAGAGGCAAGCACAGGTTCCCAAAAACCAACCAGCGTCATATTAAAAGAAGAAATTCCCAAAATTGCTAAAACAGCAACAACACAGATGCCTAATATTCTTGCACTAAAAAGAACTATAGCACGAACAAAAAGAACTACTACTACTACCACACCACCTCCAAGAACATATAGTGATATAAGTTTAAATGCCAACCAAATTATAACTTTAAACAAACTCCCATTTATCATTTACGACAATGAAAGCAATGATAAAAGACTTATAATTTTTGGAACAAATATGAACCTAATAAAACTTCAGCAAAGCCAATATTGGATGATGGATGGGACTTTTAACATCTGTCCCAAACCTTTTTTCCAATTATACACTATACATGGCCTATATCAAAACTGCAACATACCTCTGCTTTATGCACTACTACCAAATAAAACGAATTCCACATAATGGAATTATTAAATATAATCAAACAAAAAACTAATCACTATTCCCCAGAAAAAATAATCCTAGATTTTGAGCAAGCAATGCTTTCAAGCATCTTAAAAATACACCCCCATACCTGCATTCAAGGCTGCTACTACCATTTAAACCAGTGTCTATGGAGACATCTACAAAAGACAGCCTTAAGCATAGAATATGCAACCAACTCATCTTTTGCATTTCAAATAAAAAAACTCATAGCACTGGCTTATGTTCCAGAAACAGACGTAGCAGAACACTACAACATTCTAATAGATAGCACCTTTTATAAACAAAATGAAGCAAAATTGAGTAAATTTTTTGACTACTTTGAAGACACCTGGGTAGGCAGACTCCATAGATCTGGCCACAGAAGAAACCCTAAATTCCTAATACCCTGGTGGAACGTTTACAGAAGCACCCTAAATGGTGAATCAAAAACAAACAACGCAGTTGAAGGTTAGCACAATGCCTTTATACAATCAACTGGCAGAACTAAACCAAGTTTAGAAAATTTTATTAAATGCCTACAAAAAGAACAAAGCTACCAGGAGTTCTGAATGGAACAATCCATTACTGAACTAGTCCCTAAAACTTCTAAACAAAACAAGCAAATGCACAAATACCCAGAACAACAAGTAAAGTTATATCCTAGTACAGAAGGCATTGAATACCTAAACATAATAGCCAAAACACTACTGTAAATAAATCAGAACACCAAACCAGTCCCTAAAAATGAAACCTAAACAATCAAAATAACATTTAAATCTTTATTTTCAAGACTCTTGAATGTATGCAATATATATAATATTTGATTACATATATATGCACACATTACTTACAATTTACAACAATAAAACATAACTATAACAATAATTACATAACCCACCCACAAATAATAAAATAAAAATAACTTACCAAGCATTTCGCAAATCCAGTCAAATCCTTCTCCACCAAAATAATCCAGTTAGTGAAAAGTTGCCCCGCAAAAAAATGAAAAAATACAACTGTACCAAAATTCGACAATCCATCCAACGAATATCCTTCGAAGAACCATAAAAATCCCGAAAATTGGTAAAAAATAGAAAAAACGCTCCAGGAAAACCGAAAACTTTAAAGAAGTGTTTGAAAACCATTAGTTAATAAAACTAACAAACACTTCCTTAAAAAAAAAAACGCTCCTTCCGATATGGCGAACACCTAGAACAGAAATATATAAAACATACATTCCCACCCACATAAAACAACAGATAAACAACTACTAACATTAGTATGAACATTATATTCCTACTACATATACTTTAAACATGGATATAGTAACTCTGCAAACAAGCCTAAAACAAGCCAAAACTACGAGTAGCTACCACACGTAAATAAACGATCTCAAAAACTTTAATAAAACTCACTTACATCTAACAACAGTAAATAGTACCAGACTACTCTCAAAAATATGTTAAAACACCCACAAAACATATAAAACAAACCTTACCTTAAGCGACGTGAAGTCTCTCCCAACCGCGAGCTGCTCTCCATCCAAATGACACAAAACGACCTAACCCGGTTACAAAATAAAAGACCCAAAAGTAACAAAATAGTCCACTATAACAAACATATTATTAATTCTTTCTAAATTCACCTACAATAATAACAAAATCACTACTATATTTTATTAGTTTTTTGTTCTTCCTTGTATTAAATAATTGTGAAATATGTAGTAAAACTGTACAAATAAATATTATAAAAGAAATAATATTTATTTAAATTTTTTTTGAAATGTAATAAAAAGTTACAAAATGTAGTGATATCCAATTTCTGTTTCTATATAAATAAACCTATGTTGACCAAAAATTGTATACAAATATATTGTTTAAAAAACCTAATATTAATATTTTAAATATTATTATTAATGTAAAAATTGTATGTACTAACGACATATGTAACACTATAAAAATGTGATATTACATTTTACAATAGTATATTTTCTTCTTATTTAAAATAAAACTTGCTTTTGTATAATTTTTTTGTTAAAATATACATTTTTCAGAAATGTAAATAATATAAATTGAAAATTATCTCTGCAAAATATACCTTACCTAATAAATTTATGTTGTATAAAAAATATTAATAATTAACTGTGTTTTTAATATTATCATCTTAAAAAAATATTTCCCATACACAAAAATGTTATATATTGATTTATATACTTAAATAAAGAACTCTTACCACACTAACACACATAAATATCAAGTAGTTGCTGGACACTATTTAAATATAATTTACTATTCCCACTCCAGTCTACATAAAATTGAAGTAGGTGCTGGACACTAATAAAATATAATTTACTATTCCCACTCCAGTCTACATAAAATTGAAGTAGGTGCTGGACACTAATTATATATAATTTACTATTCCCAATCCAATCTACATAAAATGGAAGTAGGTGCTGAACACTAATTAAATATAATTTACTATTCCCACTCCAGTCTACATAAAATTAAAGTAGGTGCTGGACACTAATAAAATATAAATTTCTATTCCCACTCCAGTCTACATAAAATTAACGTAGGTGCTGGACACTAATTAAATATAATTTACTATTCCCACTCCAGTCTACATAAAATGGAAGTAGGTGCTGGACACTAATTAAATATAATTTACTATTCCAACTCCAGTCTACATAAAATTAAAGTAGTTGCTGGACACTAATTAAATATAATTTACTATTCCAACTCCAGTCTACATAAAATTGAAGTAGTTGCTGGACACTAATTAAATATAATTTACTATTCCCACTCCAGTCTACATAAAATGGAAGTAGGTGCTGGACACTAATTAAATATAATTTACTATTCCCACTCCAGTCTACATAAAATGGAAGTAGGTGCTGGACACAAATTAAATATAATTTACTATTCCCACTCCAGTCTACATAAAATTGAAGTAGGTGCTGGACACTAATTAAATATAATTTACTATTCCCACTCCAGTCTACATAAAATGGAAGTAGGTGCTGGACACTAATTAAATATAATTTACTATTCCCACTCCAGTCTACATAAAATGGAAGTAGGTGGTGGACACTAATTAAATATAATTTACTATTCCCACTCCAGTCTACATAAAATTGAAGTAGGTGCTGGACACTAATAAAATATAATTTATTATTCCCAATCCAATCTACATAAAATGGAAGTAGGTGCTGGACACTAATTAAATATAATTTACTATTCCCACTCCAGTCTACATAAAATTAAAGTAGGTGCTGGACACTAATAAAATATAAATTACTATTCCCACTCCAGTCTACATAAAATTAAAGTAGGTGCTGGACACTAATTAAATAGAATTTACTATTCCCACTCCAGTCTACATAAAATGGAAGTAGGTGCTGGACACTAATTAAATATAATTTACTATTCCCACTCCAGTCTACATAAAATGGAAGTAGGTGCTGGACACTAATTAAATATAATTTACTATTCCCACTCCAGTCTACATAAAATGGAAGTAGGGGCTGGACACTAATAAAATATAATTTACTATTCCCACTCCAGTCTACATAAAATTGAAGTAGGTGCTGGACACTAATTATATATAATTTGCTATTGCCAATCCAATCTACATAAAATGGAAGTAGGTGCTGGACACTAATTAAATATAATTTACTATTCCCACTCCAGTCTACATAAAATTGAAGTAGGTGCTGGACACTAATTAAATATAATTTACTATTCCCACTCCAGTCTACATAAAATTGAAGTAGGTGCTGGACACTAATTAAATATAATTTACTATTCCCACTCCAGTCTACATAAAATTCAAGTAGGTGCTGGACACAAATTAAATATAATTTACTATTCCCACTCCAGTCTACATAAAATTGAAGTAGGTGCTGGACACTAATTAAATACAATTTACTATTCCCACTCCAGTCTACATGAAATGGAAGTAGGTGCTGTACACTAATTAAATATAATTTACTATTCCCACTCCAGTCTACATAAAATGGAAGTAGGTGCTGGACACTAATTAAATATAATTTACTATTCCCACTCCAGTCTACATAAAATGGAAGTAGGTGCTGGACACTAATTAAATATAATTTACTATTCCCACTCCAGTCTACATAAAATGGAAGTAGGTGCTGGACACTAATAAAATATAATTTACTATTCCCACTCCAGTCTACATAAAATTGAAGTAGGTGCTGGACACTAATTATATATAATTTACTATTGCCAATCCAATCTACATAAAATGGAAGTAGGTGCTGGACACTAATTAAATATAATTTACTATTCCCACTCCAGTCTACATAAAATTGAAGTAGGTGCTGGACACTAATTATATATAATTTACTATTCCGAATCCAATCTACATAAAATGGAAGTAGGTGCTGGACACTAATTAAATATAATTTACTATTCCCTCTCCAGTCTACATAAAATTAAAGTAGGTGCTGGACACTAATTAAATATAATTTACTATTCCCACTCCAGTCTACATAAAATTAAAGTAGGTGCTGGACACTAATTAAATATAATTTACTATTCCCACTCCAGTCTACATAAAATGGAAGTAGGTGCTGGACACTAATTAAATATAATTTAATATTCCAACTCCAGTCTACATAAAATGGAAGTAGGTGCTGGACACTAATTAAATATAATTTACTATTCCCACTCCAGTCTACATAAAATGGAAGTAGGTGCTGGACACTAATTAAATATAATTTACTATTCCCACTCCAGTCTACATAAAATTCAAGTAGGTGCTGGACACAAATTAAATATAATTTACCATTCCCACTCCAGTCTACATAAAATTGAAGTAGGTGCTGGACACTAATTAAATATAATTTACTATTCCCACTCCAGTCTACATAAAATGGAAGTAGGTGCTGGACACTAATTAAATATAATTTACTATTCCCACTCCAGTCTACATAAAATGGAAGTAGGTGCTGGACACAAAAATAAATATAATTTACTATTCCCACTCCAGTCTACATAAAATTGAAGTAGGTGCTGGACACAAATTAAATATAATTTACTATTCCCACTCCAGTCTACATAAAATGGAAGTAGGTGCAGGACACTAATTAAATATAATTTACTATTCCCACTCCAGTCTACATAAAATTCAAGTAGGTGCTGGACACAAATTAAATATAATTTACCATTCCCACTCCAGTCTACATAAAATTGAAGTAGGTGCTGGACACTAATTAAATATAATTTACTATTCCCACTCCAGTCTACATAAAATGGAAGTAGGTGCTGGACACTAATTAAATATAATTTACTATTCCCACTCCAGTCTACATAAAATGGAAGTAGGTGCTGGACACAAAAATAAATATAATGTACTATTCCCACTCCAGTCTACATAAAATTGAAGTAGGTGCTGGACACTAATTAAATACAATTTACTATTCCCACTCCAGTCTACATGAAATGGAAGTAGGTGCTGGACACTAATTAAATATAATTTACTATTCCCACTCCAGTCTACATAAAATGGAAGTAGGTGCTGGACACTAATTAAATATAATTTACTATTCCCACTCCAGTCTACATAAAATGGAAGTAGGTGCTGGACACTAATTAAATATAATTTACTATTCCCACTCCAGTCTACATAAAATGGAAGTAGGTGCTGGACACTAATAAAATATAATTTACTATTCCCACTCCAGTCTACATAAAATTGAAGTAGGTGCTGGACACTAATTATATATAATTTACTATTGCCAATCCAATCTACATAAAATGGAAGTAGGTGCTGGACACTAATTAAATATAATTTACTATTCCCACTCCAGTCTACATAAAATTGAAGTAGGTGCTGGACACTAATTATATATAATTTACTATTCCGAATCCAATCTACATAAAATGGAAGTAGGTGCTGGCCACTAATTGAATATAATTTACTATTCCCTCTCCAGTCTACATAAAATTAAAGTAGGTGCTGGACACTAATTAAATATAATGTACTATTCCCACTCCAGTCTACATAAAATTAAAGTAGGTGCTGGACACTAATTAAATATAATTTACTATTCCCACTCCAGTCTACATAAAATGGAAGTAGGTGCTGGACACTAATTAAATATAATTTAATATTCCAACTCCAGTCTACATAAAATGGAAGTAGGTGCTGGACACTAATTAAATATAATTTACTATTCCCACTCCAGTCTACATAAAATGGAAGTAGGTGCTGGACACTAATTAAATATAATTTACTATTCCCACTCCAGTCTACATAAAATTCAAGTAGGTGCTGGGCACAAATTAAATATAATTTACCATTCCCACTCCAGTCTACATAAAATTGAAGTAGGTGCTGGACACTAATTAAATATAATTTACTATTCCCACTCCAGTCTACATAAAATGGAAGTAGGTGCTGGACACTAATTAAATATAATTGACTATTCCCACTCCAGTCTACATAAAATGGAAGTAGGTGCTGGACACAAAAATAAATATAATTTACTATTCCCACTCCAGTCTACATAAAATTGAAGTAGGTGCTGGACACAAATTAAATATAATTTACTATTCCCACTCCAGTCTACATAAAATGGAAGTAGGTGCTGGACACTAATTAAATATAATTTACTATTCCCACTCCAGTCTACATAAAAATCAAGTAGGTGCTGGACACAAATTAAATATAATTTACTATTCCCACTCCAGTCTACATAAAATTGAAGTAGGTGCTGGACACTAATTAAATATAATTTACTATTCCCACTCCAGTCTACATAAAATGGAAGTAGGTGCTGGACACTAATTAAATATAATTTACTATTCCCACTCCATTCTACATAAAATTAAAGTAGGTGCTGGACTCTAAATAATTATAATTTACTATTCCAACCCCAGTCTACATAAAATTGAAGTAGGTGCTGGACACTAATTAAATCTAATTTACTATTCCCACTCCAGTCTACATAAAATTGAAGTAGGTGCTGGACACAAATTAAATATAATTTACTATTCCCACTCCATTCTACATAAAATTGAAGTACACGAATAAAATATAATTTAATAGTCCCACTCCAGTCTACTTAAAATTGAAGTAGGTGCTGGACACTAATTATTAATAATTTACTATTCCAACTCCAGTCTACATAAAATTGAAGTATGTGCTGGACACTAATGAACTATAATTTACTATTCCAACTCCAATCTACATAAAATTGAAGTAGGTGCTGGACACTAATTATTTATAATTTACTATTCCAACTCCAGTCTACATAAAATTGAAGTAGCTGCTGGACACTAATTAAATATAATTTACTATTCCCACTCCAGTCTACATAAATTTGAAGTTGTTGCTGGACACTAATTATATATAATTTACTATTCCCACTCCAAACTACATAAAATTGAAGTAGGTGCTGGACACTTATTAAATATCATTTACTATTCCCACTCCAGTCTACATAAAATTGAAGTAGGTGCTGGATACTAATTAAATATAAAATATTTTTCCCACTCCAGTCTACATAAAATTGAAGTAGGTGCTGGACACTAATTAAATACAGTTTAATATTCCCACTCCAGTGTACATAAAATTGAAGAAGGTGCTGGACACAATTATTTGTTATACATTTATAATTTCATCAAAACTATCCACAATTACCACATATAGAGACAAGATTAAGCTACACAATTTTTAAATTTTAAAATATTTTAAAATTATGTTAAAAAATAAATACATTTTGAATTATTTTTACATAAAAAAATGTTTGCATTATTGTTTTATATTTATAATTCAAATTACTCCCTTGCCTAATCCCCCAAAAAATAATTAACAACTACTACAAAATGTATTTTATATTTTATAAAATAAAAAATTTAGAAAGTTCGAATTAAAATTTCGTCATTTTTTTAATAAATATGTAAATATTTGTCAATATTTTTTATAATTGGTTAAATATTACTTTATTTAATATTTATTTTTTAAACACTCCTAACATTTTTTTATTAATGTTTATTTTACATTTAATTTTAACAATTTTAAATTTCGAATTTTGTTAAATATTGATTTTTTATAATTTAATATTTTTTTAGAAATTTTAATTTTCGCATTTTGTTACAAAATGATTTTAATTATGTAAATATTTGTAAATATTTTTATAAATTTGTTAATAATTAATGTTTTTTCATATATATTTTTATCACACTCCCCACCCTTATCCCCTATAAATCCAATATTTAATATATATTCATTTAAACACTCCTAACATTTTTTAAATAATTGTATTTTATTAATTATATCGCGAAATTTTAAATTTCAAATTTTGCTAATAATTGATTTAAAAAAAACAAATTTTTATTAGAAATTTTAAATTTCGAATTTTGTGAAAAATGTATTTTCAATATGTAAATATTTGTAAATATATTATTAAATTTGTTAATTATTATTATTTTTCATATATATTTTTAAAACACTCCCCACCCTTATCCACTATAAACTCAATAACCTGCTCCTAAAAATATATATGTATTTTTAATTATTATAATATTATTATTTTTTTAAAATGTATTAAATATTACATTAACTAATTATACTACAATATTTGCATAAATTATACAATTTAAACTATTATTTACAATTATACGATATTTTGTGATGTCGATATTTTGCCTTCCAATATATTTACTTGCGATATTATAATACACATACTAAATACGATATTTTTGTATACGATATTTAATTTTTCGATATATTTTACCTACGATATTAAATCTTCGATATTATGTCATGTCGATATTAAAATTTCGATATTATGTCTGATTACCGTGCGGAACGTGTTTGAGATTTGGTTTTCAGTTTGTAAATTCCTGGGTCTAGGCCAACTTAATTTTTACACCCCTCTAAAGGATAATTTAATTCTTCCTGGATTTTTTTCAGATCTATATATATCAAGGTGGGTTAATACCGGTTTAAAAAAGGTGGGTCTGTTTTTATCCAATAGAAGGATAAAATAATTTCAAGAAATCAGAGAAAAATTTGGGCTTAGCCATAAGGATTTCTACATTTTTTTTACAAGTAAGGGATTTTTTTCTCGCAAAACTGGTGTGGCATTTATTTATTTGATTTATAAAGCGCCGGAATCAACCCCCGAAAGGGTATCTCCTCGCTCTAGACGGGACGCCAACAGGAGAAACCTAGCTGTTATGGGGTGGAGGTAAACAGAAAGGTCTTAAGCTGTTTCCTGAAAAGAAGATGATCCATACATTGTCTTAGCTGCACCGGGAGCTTGTTCCAGTAGCAGGGTCCCAGATAGGAAAGGGCCTTCCCACCTTGCCTGGCTCGTTTGACTGTAGGTACTCTGAGAAAATGTTTAGATTCTGTACGGAGAGACCATCGAGGAGTATAAGGAATGAATGTATCTACCAGGTAACTGGGGCCAGAGTTGGCCAAGGCCTTGTGAATAGTGCAGTAAACCTTGAACTACACACGTTTCCGTATCGGAAGCCAGTGGAGCTGACAAAGCAACGGATAAGAGGCCGTCCTGGGTGGTGCATTCAGGATCAAATGGGCTGCCGTGTTCTGGACAACCGGAAGACGGTCCAGGGCGGACTCGTTAGCTGACAACAGGAGACGGTTGCAATAATCCAGGCGGCTTAATACAAGCACCTCGGTTAGCGTCTTCCTGGATAAGTCAGGGAGCAAGGGGGGAATACGGCGTAATAGACCCAATACATGGAAACATGAGCCGGCTGTCTGAGCAGCATGCTCTTTCATGGTGAGGGTCTGTTCAATACGCAAGCCCAAGTTTTTCACACAGATTTTAGGGGCAGGAGGGATGCCTGGATCTGAAGGCCACCAGTCAGGGGACCACAAAAAGTGGGTATCCCCGAAAAGCATAATTTCCATCTTCCACACATTGCACTGTAAAAAATTACTTCTCATCCACTGAGATATATTTCTCATTCCCTCGGAGAAGGCGGCCTGCACCGGAGGGGTGAACTTAGTGAAAAGAAAGAGCAGTTGGGTATCGTCCGCATAGGAAACAGACAGTTCCTCAGCAGATTGGCCAAGGGAGCCACATAGATAGTAAACAAAGTCGGGCTCAAACAAGAGCCCTCTGGGACTCCCTTGGACAATTCTTTTGTAGCTGAATGATATGACCGCCTGGGAGCGAGAGAAAATAAATCTCGTCAACCACTTGAGGGCCAGGTCTCTAAGTCCAAACTCCTCCTATATCCCGAGCAAGATCTGGTGCGAAACCGTGTCGAACGCGGCAGATAAATCCAACAGCACCAGAATCGTGTAGTGGCCTCTTTCTAGGGTCATCCTGATGTTGTTGGTTACCTCTAGTAGGGCTGATTCCGTGCTGTGTTTAGGGCGAAAGCCTGATTGGGATGAATCAAGGCTGCCCGTCCGTTCGACATGGTTGGAGAGATGAGTGTTTATGTTTCTCCAAAAGGTTGCCTAGAAAAGAGAGGAGAGAGATAGGCCGAAGATTGGAAAACTCAGTCAGTGGGGTCTTGGCGTTCTTCTGGATAGGCATAACCTGTGCAGCCTTCCATTCCAAAGGGACCACACCCTCTCGCAGGGAAAGGTTGAGGAGATGAGCAATGGAGGAAGAGAGGTGGCCGGCAAGAGAAGCAGTAATTTTTGCTGGCATGTGGTCCTGAGGTGATCCAGATTTAACCAAATGGATCAATAGCTCAGTCTCAGCTTGTGTCACCGGGGGAAAGCTTCCCAGCAAATGAGTGGCTGCTTGCCCGGTTTTCACGGGAATCGTATGGGTGTCCGGATGCTCCCCAGATTGAACAATTTTGTCATAAATTGTCTCGATTTTTTGTGGTGTTAGGGTTTCAACAGTGTAATTTGGTGGATGCCTTGGTTGCTGAGCATAAGCCCTCAATAGGATTTATATACTCCTTTCTCAATAAATACATGAGGGATGATTTAGATGAGCACTCGCAGAGATGGCAAGAATAACTGAACATCTCAGACGCTTGTTTCTGGGAATCCTTTTCTCTTGCTCAGACATCATTTATATCAGCTAAATTACATGTTCAATATTACAAAACATGTTTTAATTTATATTATATACCTAGTAGGATTATCAAATGGGGGGATGGCAAAGGCACCCGTTGCCCTAGATGTCATCTTAGAGGTGCTGATATTGTGCATATTTTTGCCAAATGTCTGTCCTTATCCACCATTATGTCCCAGATAACTGACTTCTTGTCAAACAAGCTAAATAGTCAGGTTACTTTATCCCCTGCCGTGATCTTCTTGGGAGTGTCTGAATTTGAGAGATCAAAAAGAGGCAGAGAGCTGATTTTTATTGTTATGACTGTTTCTCGTTTATGTATCGCTTCTGCCTGGCTAGATAGTAATCCACCTCTGTTCCAACAGTGGCTAGCAAGGGTGTTGGCTGTTTGTAACTTAGAAAATGCAATTTGCCTACGGAAGGGGATTCGTAATAAAAGGTATGGATTGAGGAGGTGGAGTCCCTTACTAGATTGGGTGGACATCAGGAGTTGTTGAGGGTAGGCATGATGCAAAGCACCTTGGCACTTTGCTGGCAGTCTGCAGCTTTGGTTATATTTGCTTTGTCTTTTCTCCTTTTTATCTCCTTGCGGTATCATTAGGATGATTTTGATTGATTTATATATGGTATGGCAACTGTGATAAGATTTTCTGGTATCAAATCGTGTGGTGGGGTGGGTGGGCGGGAGTTTTATTGGGGTGAAAATGGTGGTTTTATTCTGCTTGTTTTTTTGTATTATGTATTCAGTATTGGTAAACGATAATAAAAATATATATATTTTTTAATGAATCAAGGCTCTGTTCACAGTGTATGGACTATTGCCTTGTGTTTAACAAGCAGTGTGTAAGGCATGAAGCACCCCCACCTCTACAGATCATTTAGCAGCGCCCACCTGTCCCTATTCACAACTTCTGGAAAGCTGTGCCCCTCCAAATTAAGACACTGTAGGGGAAACCTTGGTGTTTTAGTACATGTCAAGTTAAGGAATTATTAGGTCAATGGTGACTAGTGCATGCAAGCCAGCATTGTGTTGTCACTGCACGCCCTGATGAGCGCGTACGTGAGAGTTGCTATGTTCTTGAAGGTGCTGTGGGTTGGCAGTGCATTTGGGTCTTTTGTGTTCTTGGCACACTTGGGTGTTAGGGTTTGCCCGTCTTCTTGTGTGCCAGTGCATGCGTGTATTTATAATTCCCGTGTGTATATGTGCAATACAATCAGTGGTCGAAGTGGGGGAAAAAAAGTTGGGGGACTGTGGCTGGAGAGTCAGAGGGCGGGAATAACCTAAGGATTGGGTCAGTGGGCAGAGTAAAAGGTGTGGCCAGAAAGAGATAAACATCCCAATTTTTAGTATTTGTTTGACATTTCACTGACCAGTTACAGCGTATTACATTATTTAAATCAACCAAGGGATACACATGTTTATTTAAGGTTTAATATGCGTTATTGACATTAAAATACATTCACAAAATGGCATACCTATCCAATCACAGAATGTCCCAAATATGCTTAAAAGTGGAATCACAGTGCATTTGTCTCAGAGCCATGCAGTTTCTGTCATCAGCACTTCCTTTTTCCACAAGAGCTGTTCAAACATGGGGCGTGGCTTGAATGCCGCCGAGCATGGACACCTGAGCCCCGAGCTCCGGGCTGATCTCGGCGTTTATCCTGTATAAAGTACTCCCCCGGTGGCGCTGACGGCCCTGCGTGGTGCCCCGGAGCAGCGAAGCACCTGAGCAGTGATCGGGAGCGGAGAGAGGGTCCTGGTGGCGGCAAGCCCGGAGAACAGCGGGGCTTCGCCTACGGCGGCCGGCCATCTTGCCTGCGGCCCGGAGAGGCCTACTAATCCCTGGCCTCGAGTGGTGAGGGGCCGCTGCGGTGACCGCGCCTCGATGGTCGGGCAGCAGCCGGTCCTTGCCCACGGACTGCACCCTGCCGTACACTGGAACGGGGCGCCTGGCGGAGTAGGCGCCCGTGGACAATTGCGGCAACCAGGGTAGAAGCTGGTGGCGACTTGGAGGTGGGACCCGGTGAGCTGTGCCACGGCCCCATCGCCTCTGGCCCGCGGCGGTGGTGCGGTCGCCGGAGGAGGGCGGCGCCCTGATGCGGACCTAACTTAGCACCGTCCTGCCTGAAAAGCGGTGTCGACTGGGGGCCTGGCCGGCTGTTGTGTTTGTGACGCAGCACGGCTGGTGGCCTTCGGGCGATGCCCGGACCAGAGGGGATAGCTGAAGCGCCTGAGACAGCGCGAGGTGCTCTGCGACCTGAAGGAGGCTGAACGGTGGGCCACTGTGTGGGCGGCTGGTGTGCACACGAACTGGGCAGATCTCTGAAGGGGGCACCCCGTCCATGGACTGGCAGTGGCAGTGGCAGTGGAGGAGATACCTTGATCCCTGGGGGAAGTAGTCCCGGGCGCATTGTGGCCCCTCGAGGACCCTTGGTGGCGGAGCTGGCCTGCGGGCGCCGTGCTGCCCCCGCGTCCTGCTGTCTGAAGAACGGGGAGGCCTAGGGCTACGACGGACCCCGCTGGATGCGAGCGCGCCCGGCCGGATTGCCCCATTTCCCACGAGGCCCTGCGGATGTTGTGCACCCTAGGTGGTTCTGATCGAAGGGTGCTGAGAATGGCGAGAGGTGCCCCTACTGGATCAGTGGGTGCCCGTGGGCCCGCGACATCGTCTGGAGAGGGGACTGGTGCCTGGGCATTCTCGCGCAGGTGGCTGACCTGGCTACAGTCCTGGTAGATTGACCAGACGGAACGGCGAGGGGCACAATCCTTATTCCTTCCAGGGGCACCTCGAGAAGTTGGGTCTTTGTAGTTGGCTCGATTAACGGGACCCAGAGCTACATCATGGGGAAGTCGCGAAAGGGAGTGGGAACAGCGCCGACCGACCAGGCGAAGGACATGCCGGAGGCTCAAGGTCAGAGTTCGACTGAGGGCCAGAGTGCAGGACTACAACAGCAGCAGATGGACCAGATTCGCAAGGCCATAACGGACAAGAGGGACGCGTTGCGGCAAGACATTGCTCAGGTATCGACAGGCCTAGGCTTGCTGCGGGCGGATCACGACAAGCTCGCTGATCGGGTCAAGACTGCGGAGTTGGTGTTGGAAACGCTGGAGCCGGCCCAAAAGGCAACTGATGCCACGATGGAAGACTTGTTGCGTAGAGTGCGCCAACTGGAAAGGAGGGCGGAAGATGCAGAAGGACGCAATAGGCGCAACAACGTCCGAGTAGTGGGATTGCCGGAAAATATTGAAGGGAGTGACATGGTCTCCTTCTTGGAAAATTGGCTGCGAGATGTGGTGGTCCCTGAGGGCCTGACGCACTTCTACACACTGGAGAGAGCTCACAGGGTCCCGGCCAGGCCCCCGGCACCGGGCCGTCCTCCCCGACCAGTGGTTGCGCGCCTGCTGCATTTTAGAGACCGGGACATCATCCTACGACAGGCCAGGACGGCTGGCCCGTATAAGGTGGACAACGCCTCGGTCTCTCTCTTCCCCGATTACTCTCAGGAGGTCCTCCTTCCTGGCGGTCAAGAGGGCCCTTCGCGATGAGGGAGTGCAGTACTCCTTATTGTTTCCGGCGCGCTTGAAAGTGATGGTGGACGGAGTGGCGACCTTCTGTGATACACCGGAGGACGCCTGGCAATGGCTGGAACGGTACCGAGCGGGCAAGGACGGCGCTGGCACTTGGGCTGAGGCAGCGGAGGAGCGACCTAAGCTGCGCAGGAGTAGGCGCAACCGGAAACGTACACAGAACAGGAGTTCTCCTTCCGCATCACAGACGGAGCTGGAGAGACAAGCTGCCCTGCAGGCGGTGTCGGTTATCTCTGGAGTGGTGACGGAGGCCCCATTGGTGGACTCAGGCTCCCGGCAGGGGTCAGATGAAGCGGAATTTGGGGGCTCTGATGGGGGCTCCGAGAAGGGTCCTGGGGAGCTACCTCAAGTTACCCCACAGACAACCGATGGCCTACTGGACGAATGATCCTCACAGATGCTGAGCGAAGTACAGTAAGAGGGCTTGGTCGGCCTGTGACATTCACTCTGTGGGAGACACTGGGGGACCGCTTACTGGGGCGCTGGGAGAAACGCTTTCTTCTGCATTGAGGGGAGGCTGCTGGGTAATGAGAGGGCCCTGGAGGACTGGGGATGCGCATGGGGTAAGGCGCTGCTGGGGTGAGGAGATTAACATGTTCGAGGTCAGCGTATCACGGTGTGATGGGTCACTTGCTGTCCGGCTTGGCTGGTGTAGGGTCACCCCCTCTACCTCACATAACTTGTGAGTCTCTGGTGGTTACCAGAGTTCCCCGTTTGCGGGGGTCGGGTTTGGATGGGTAACAACTGTTTGGCGCCTGTTCTGGGGGAGGGTGGGTTGAGTATTGGTTGGGGTTGTTTCGGGTTACAGGGGTTTGTCGGCGTGCCATTAGGGTTGTGTGGGGTTGGATTCAGCTATATGCCTACCAATGGCGGCTAGACTTGAGTTCAAGTGTATTACTTGGAATGTGCGGGGGCTCAACTCAATGAGGAAGCGATATAAGGTACTTGCATATTTGGTCCGCAGGGGGGTCCAGGTGGCCTTTTTACAGGAAACACACATAACTCAAGCAGAAGGACAGGCGCTACAGCGGCGATGGAGGGGGCAACTCTTTTATACCACTTACTCCGCTTATGCCAGGGGGACATTGATCTGGGTGCGTGCAGGGGTCCCTTTTCAACCTGTGACAACGATGGTAGACTCGGACGGGAGGTTCGTTGCTGTGTTAGGGCGTCTAGATGGCCGAGATGTTACGCTTTGCAGTGTCTATGTCCCGAACTCTGATCAGGCCGCGTTCTTCTCGACACTTTCGAGGAGGCTGGCGTCCCTTTTGGTGGGCAATGTGTTTATGGGGGGCGACTTCAATTCGGTGGTGGATGTAGAGATGGATCGTTCCCATCCTCCACTGGCACAATCGGTAGTGCACAGGGTGGCCACGGCGCGGAGGAACTGGCAGGAAAAGTGGGGCCTTGTGGATACATGGCGAACACACCACCCCGCAGACAGGGATTATTCGTTTTACTCTGCACCCCACGGCCTTCATGTGCGCCTCGACACTGTTCTATGCACACCTGGGGCCCAGGAACTCACACAACGCAGCGAATACCTGGCGAGGACTATCTCAGATCATAACCCCTGTTTGCTCACGGTCCTCTTGTCGAGACAACGGCAGACGGTTCCTACATGGAGACTGAACCCGTTGGCACTGGAGGACCCAGTGTTTAATGCGGAGGTAAGGGAGGGCATTGATCATTACTTTCAGGAGAACGCGGGATCAGCAACTACTAGGGCGCATGAGTGGGATGCCTTCAAAGTGGTAATACGGGGTGTGTGCGACATAGAGCAAGAGGAGATCAGCCTGCGGCAGGCGGAGAAGGCTAGCCATGTTGCGGGGGCAGTAAGGAAGAAGTTCTAGCGGCTCGGGAACAAGTGGCTACTCACGTTGAGAGGCTTCGCTGTCTCGATTATAGAGAATACATGGTTCGGGCGCATGCAGAGAGAGATCGGGTGGGAACGCTGTTGGCGTGGCTGGCCAACCCGCACACCAGGGGCACTCCGATACTGTCACTGACCACGCCCGTGGGGGACCTGGTTCACTCGCAGAAAGACATTAACGACCAGTTTTTGGATTATTACACGGAACTATACCGGAGCAGGCTGACGGTGCCACCGACTGGCTTAGATACTTTCTTAGAAGAGGCGCAGTTACCACAGTTAGATCCGGAACAGGGTGATGTGTTAGGTGCTGCTATATCACTGGGGGAGATTAGAGCAGCGGTTAAGCACATGGCTAGGAAAAAAACGCCGGGGGCGGACGGCTTGCCGGTGGAATTTTACGCCTCGTACATTGACCTCCTGGCACCACAATTACATCAGGTGTATTGTGAGGCCTGGGAATTGGGCAAGCTGCCGTCATCAGCTAGAGAGGCTATTATAGTACCGCTATTGAAGAAGGGCGAGCTACCTACCGCAAGGACGGCTTGTCGTCCGCTCTCAATGCTTACTGTGGACTATAAGGTGCTGAGCAGGATCTTGGCCTCGCGGCTGTCAGTGCACATGCGTACGCTGGTACACCCGGACCAGTCGTGTTTCATTCCCACGCGGAACACCTCGACGTGCATACGGCGACTGATACGGGTCATGGAAGTTGAGGGGGAGGGCCCGTCGGGCGCGGCGGTGCTATCGGTGGATATCGAAAAGGCATTCGATAGTGTGGAATGGTCGTACTTGTTTTGTGTGCTTCGTAGGTTCGGGCTGGGGGATGATTTCGTCCGTTGGACGCTGCTGCTGTACAATTGCGCTACCGCCAGGGTTCGCACAGGCCGTTCGGTGTCAGCGGCATGTCCGGTGGAGAGAGGCACCCGACAGGGCTGCTCCCTGTCTCCGCTTCTCTTCGCATTAGCGATCGAGCCCTTGGCAGCACGAGCCCGGCAGGGACGACACTATGAGGGGGTGCTGCTGCGGGGCGAGCAACATTATATCTCCCTGTACGCTGATGACCTCTTACTCTATCTGGACGATGTGGAGAATTCGGTGCGAGGGGCGCGGGCCCTCCTCCAGGAGTTCGGAGAGCTGTCGGGCTGCAGGTTAACTGGTCCAAGACTTGCTTATTCCCACTGGCACTGAATTGCGCCCGGCCCACGGCACTGGAGGGCCTGCGCTGGGAATCGGAGTGCTTACCGTATCTTGGTGTCTATATTTATCATACCCACTCGCTCCTTTATGAAGGAAATGTGGGCAGAGCGGTGAGGAGCATCAGAGGCAGTATGGGGTTTTGGCGCACCCTTCCACTGTCAGTAGCCGGACGAATAGCGTTACTAAAGATGGTGGCCCTCCCGCGGTTGCTTTATTTCTTTCGCACGTTACCGGTGTGGATTCCGACCTCCTTCTTCAAGATGCTACGGTCGATGGTAATAGGGTTCATCTGGGGCTCCGGCAGGAGACGTGTGGCATTGAACACCCTGCTCAGATCACGGGAGGACGGAGGATTGGAAGTACCAGATTTTGAGTGGTACTACCTGGCAGCGCAGCTGCAGTGGCTCACGCAGGCGGTGGCACGGGAATTTAGAGGTCCAGACGGTACGCAGGGCAGAATTATTCAGCGCCATGTCCTGTCCTTTATAGTGCTCCAGCAGAAGCTTTGGCTGGACCAGCTCACTCTCGAGGAGCGTACCCTTCGTCAATGCTGGCGACGAAGCCAGAAACGAGCGGGAATCGTCGTCCCGTATGCCCCGGAGATCCCTCTGGGCATGTGCACTGCCATCCCACATGGCGGGGATTGGTCGGCACTGGCCGGTTGGGAGGAACGTGGGGTCCACATGATAGGGGACCTGTATAGAGATGGTATATTGCTTCCATTTCAAGAGTTGCAGAGCGCCTTCGATTTGCCGAGGGGTGACTTTCTATTGCATACAGCCTTGGTGTCGGGAATCCAGAAACATTGGAGGATGGGTCTGGTGGAACCTCCCACGTCATTAGGCTGCCAATACGTCACGATGGCCGCCGGTACTTTCAAGGCTATCACCTGCTTATACAGGAGATTGGCGTTGGAGGGACTGCCGCCCCTGGACGGACTGAGGGCGCGCTAGGAGGAGGACCTCGGCCAGTCGATACCGGCGACGACCTGGCCACAGCTCGTGCGGAGGGCCTGGAAGGGCACACGCAACGTCCGGTTTCAGTTGGTCCTATATTTTACACTACACAGGGCGTATTTGACGCCAGTTAAAATCCAACAGGTCTTTGGGGGAGCTCATTCAAAGTGCCCTCGGTGTAACGCGGAAGGAGCTGACTTTGGTCATATGTTTTGGTCTTGCGCAGGGCTATGTGCATACTGGACCGATGTTGTGACATGTTTGAATGGGGTCACGGGGCGTCAGATTGAAGTAAGCATGGGGACTTGCCTTTTACTTTGGTTTCCGCACACACCTGCCACAAACATCACAAGCAAATTCTTCGACCTGGGGCTGATTATGGCCAAAAGAGAGCTCACTATGCACTGGAAATCCAGGGGGGGACCTAGCCTTCTGAGATGGCGAGGGAGCTTCCAACAATGGGCGAGTAGCGAAGGGACTCTTAGATTACAATTAACCAGACGCACTTCTAATGACAAAGCGCTAGATGCGGCCAGGGCGTGGGGCATGCTGGTGGCGGACCTTCAGTTAACGGTGGAGGCTGATGAGGGAGATGGGGCGGATGTGCCGACGAATCAGACACTGGAGACTGGGGTGGAGACCACAGGGGTACACATGGGAGATGGGACCAACTAGACCCTAGTACTCCATCGCAAGTGCTGGTTTTCGTGAGGGATGCATGGAATGCTTTGCACATTTACCTGGGGTTGCCGGAGTCCTGAGGGATGTAACAGTGAATGTCCACGGGAGGAGTTGGGTGCTGCAGCGCAAGGGTTTATGCCAATCCATAGGAGGGAGAGTAGAAGGCACACCGGCTTGGGGGGGTGGGGGTAGAGGGGGAGGTGGGAGGTGGACTTGAGTAGGGATGTGGGATACGGAATAATGTTGATTTTCATCCTGAAAAATGGACCCACGATGCTGATGGTCTTCTTATGCTGAATGTTTGTAGGATGATTGAAGAAAAGTTAATAAAAATCTGTTTAAAAAAAAGAGCTGTTCAAACATGATCCTAGTTTGCAAATGTTTTCGACAAAATTTTGGCTCTGCATATTTGCCACATAATACATCATCTACTGCATAATCTGACAATTTGAACTAAAGAATTGTAGCTCAAACAGATCAAAAATTACAAAAAAAGTGAGTTGTGTTGATGCAAAGTGGAGGGTCATTTGCAAAGGTTGACTGATCACCTTTATGACTGCTGCATTTGTATGTTACACTGGTATTAATGAGGCAAAATCTTAGCAGAGACTATTAGTATGTGTAAAAATTTCAAAATAAAGTATCAGAAAATGTACCGCATTATGCTGCAGCCTTTTGTTTGCGGCATCATTTTGTCCTCCATTGCTGCATAAAACCAGTGGCTTCAAATCAGGCAACAGATGTTACAAGTTTTTTTTTGCATGCAGCAGATAGACCGTGAAGTTTGCAAACTTAGTTTGTTGTGCCTGTAAATCCTGCATTATTGATCTCTGGTGAGTTGCGCTACTACTGCTGAAACAAGGCCAATGGAGTTACCAATGGGTGAGGTGGACTGGCCTCAAGGGCCCTGTGACCTCAGTAACAGAATCACTGTCGCTCTGGGGTGTGTTGGGGTGTGTTGCTTCATAGGCCTGCAGGCAAGACTAGAGGTGAACTTCAGTATGGGTTGTGGTGGACAGGCCTTCAAGGTTAACCCACAGTTGCCACCTCTAGGGTCCACCTGCTGGTGCTAAGACACCAGGGCTTCTAAGGTCTAGCATGGGAATGTGCTCCCTCCAGAGAGTGGTCTGGTGGACTCGTCATGAAGGCTGAACCTGGTTCCTCAGTTCCAAAATTGGCACCTCTGTCTATAGTGCCACATACTCTCCCCCACAGAACACCATATTGCCCCACTGAGAGAAACTTGCATTGCCTTTAGCCTCAACCCAATTGTGCCCTGCTATAAACAACTGGATGCGACTCGATTCAAATGATACACTAGACGAGAGTAATATGCTGCCTGAAAAAAGTAACATCCTGGAAAAAGCAAACACTCATAGGGAATGTAAGATTAAGCAAAGCATGTGAAATGTAAGCAGGAAAACATTGTTTTAACACTTTTACATTAATTATTCAGAAATTAATGAGTGTTTTTACCTAGTTAAGTACATGACCACAGGGCCAGGAAGGGGCCTGTTTCAATGTCCATTGCTTGTAGCCTTAAAGAGCATAAGACGCATCATTTGAAAAGGCCACATCCCTGAACGCAGAGCTGCCATACACATTTTAAAAAATAAAATAAGGAAAACAACTGATAAAGATCACATTAAACTTTTTCACTCCACACATCAACCAGGTATTACCTCCAGCAATGTTGCACTTCCCCACCCTGGAGAAACAATGTTGTTCAAGGAAAGACGAGAGAATGAAAGTAGCACTTCACTGGCAAACTCTGTAAAGTGTGCTAATGTGTGTGGGTGTGAATAAAACCAATCTGTCCACTTTACGTCCACTATGTCCTGCTTTATTTAGTTATTTTTTCATATTTTCAACTTTTTTCTCGCATGAGACTGCATGCCTTCAAACATGAAACTGCATCCCTTTAAGTTCGAGACTGCACTGCACCCATTCAAACACAAGATTACACACCCAATGCCCAAGACTGCACCCCTCCAAGATTAGACTGCTCCTTGGGCAAGATTGCGAATGAGTGAGGTCGAGACATGCTGACTCTCTACCTTGCTCCATGCAAGCACCAGCTGGATCATGGCAGAGTGTGTGGAGGCGGAACCCACACCAAAACTGCCAGAAGGAATGTGGACGAGCCTTTTGCAGATCGTCATCGTTGGAGCTCCGGTCTGGGCTGCCAGCATAATACTGCTGGTGGTTGGGCTTAGGACAAAAAGCCCCACTAGTGAAGTGGTCCGGAGTGGCTGTGCGGACCAATTTTGGCTCCGATTTGTTTGCTTTGACTCCAGTCGCCAGATCAGGCCAAAAGGTCCAACCGGAGCCTACATTGTTGATATGGCTCCCAAAAACCCTAGAGAAACCCGCGATAATGTTGAGGTGGCCACAGGTGGATCCCGAGTGGCTGGAGGATTCCAGAAGCTGGAACAAACCCAGTGAGCTGTGCCGCAGCAGGTAGGTGCTCTGACATTAGGTTTCTCCCCACCCTTCTCTTGGGATTCAGAAGAATCTTGCTTCTTCTGGTCACCATCTCCATGACCCTGGTACAAACCAACTTGTCTGCCTTTTTCCCAATTCTTGCGGAGAGGTCAGATCCGAGTCCACCAGGTACTGATGCAGTTGCTGGTCTTGACAGTTATTAAGGATGTGCTCCCTCACTAGTAAATTTTAAAGTCATTTTTAATCATGCACATTACTTCCTTGAAGCCAGCCTTCCAGAGCCTTTATAGCACGGTCTACAAAATCTACCTAGCTTGAGTGTGTGCCTTCTGTGTGCCCCTAAAGGTAACCCTGTATTGCTCAGTGGTTAAACCAAATCCATCTATGAGGGCATTCTTCCAGACTGTGTAATTATCTGCATCTTCCTCCCTTACAGTGAGAAATTTGTCTCTACCTTTGTTAGCAAAGGAGAGCCACAGGATAGGTGCCCACTGCACCTGAGGGACTATCTGTACCTTACAGGCCCTCTCTAAAGCAGTGATCCATTTATGGATGTCACCCCCCTCCTGGTAATGAGGGATTATCCTGCTCGAGTTCCTAGTGTCAAAGGAGTCTTCCCTAACCCTAGTTTCACTAGTGCTGCCACTATGAGATCCCAATCCCAAATTCTTCGTAGCCCTCTGAACTTCTCCTTATCCAGGGCCAACTGTTCCTTCTTGATTTTGTGCCTGCCTCTCTCAAGCTTAAGCAGATGGTGTGAGAAGTTAGCCTGGCATATGATGTCCACTAGTTCTAGTGGGCACCGTGCACCAGTCTAATCGACCCTTATTGATGGCGGTTGTAAAGTCAACCTTATAGAAAGCTTTCCTATGGGTAGCAGTGGCGACCTGTCTTCAGGCTAAGACTTCAGAGAGCGAATTAAGCGAGTTGTTTTACCAATTATAATCCCTTGAGTACCAAATGAAAGCACACCACATAAGGTATATTTCAAATTTATATGTATGTATTCTAAACACAACCCCTCTGCACTCTTTATGAGGTCAGAGGTAAAAGTACAATACAAGGTACTTAATTGGCATACGATAAGTTGCACAGTATACGTTTTGCCCTAGGGGCCTCACAAACTATATACTAAAATAGTGGTATAAGAACTACGTGAGAATTAGAAAGCAGGCCTGGGGCCTGTGGAATTGCTGGGGCTACTCTAAACAACCAAAGGTTAGGAAGTAGAAGGCCCACGGGAGACGTGTGCATTGACTAAACACAGCCGCGGGTCACCATTGACTTTCTATGGGAAACAAACAAGTTACAAATTTACAATTTAAGGACACTTCTAAATAAACTATGATGGAACCCTTTTGGACTTAGACACTAGGAGGGCCAATACCCTCAAGACTACCAGAGTACTCGTGTTACCTCACCCACGGAAGCCGGGTGCATAGGTCTCTTTTGGTGTCGGGTTTCGTCGTCGATTTCAATGGAGATCTACGGGCGACCAGAGGTAAAGTGTCCGGGTGGTCCAAAGGGAGGATCGAAGATCTGTAGAACCTGAAAGCAGAAGGGACAGAGTCTGGGTCACTTGCCAGTGACCAGAGCGACGATAGGAAGATGCCACCAGATGTCAGGTGAGAAGGTGAAGCTTGTCTCTTCAGCCACGAGGACCAGGAGGCGTTGATGATAATCAGGAGCTGGATTCGAGCTGCCCCACAAAGGATCTAGTTGACTGCAGTGTCGGTATTTGGATTGGACCTAACAAGCCTTGGCAAACGCAACCCACGCAGGAAGTCAAGATGGGCTTCGGTGCAGACCAGCAAGGTCTGAGGAACTTCTTTGCAGGAAAGTTGGAGCAAGCCTGGAGCAACCAGGAAAGCAAGTTAGATTCAAAGAAAAGTCTTCTGGGGGCTCACTAGCCAACAGGCAAGGAACCACAAAGACGCATAAAGCTGAAATGCAAAATTGGGCCCACGGGACACTCATGGAGTGGGGGCCACTGAGCTTCAGTGCAAATGGTGCTCGGGTCTGGGGCTTCAACATCCCAATGCACAACTTCGAGATACCTCGTGAAGTAGGTGCAGCTTGCAAAATGCAGGATGTCCAGAAGTTCCAGTACCACGTCTCTCGTGTCTGGCACGGGTCTCAGCTTTGCTGTGAACGAAGGTCGGGTCAGAGATGTCTGGAAGTTTGTGTTTTGTGTCACAGAATCTTCTGGATTTGGCAGGAGCCTCGAAAATGCAGACTGGCAAAATTGCTGTTGGTGCCTGTTTGAACAGGGTGGTCACTCCTTGACCACAAGGGAGATATCTTCCATCTTCCAGTCGAAATGGAATGTCGAAGGTCTAGGATATATGTTTCAGAGTTTCGTCCAGGGTAATCTATAGTCCCAGGGACTGGGATCATATACTTACACTAAGTTTAGGGGTTAGACCTACTTTAAGGTCCCTCCTATGGGTGGACCTGGGGTGGGGGTGGTTACACCCCTTCCCCTTTGTCCAGTTTTGCACCAGAGCTGGGGCTGAGTGCCCCAGCAACCGGTTTGAATAGGGAAATGCATGGAGCACCTAGCGTGCCCCAGGCAGTGTCTGGAAAGCATTAACTAAAAGCAGCCCTCCCTGCCCCAATACACTAAAGCCTGTCTGGGGAGGTGCCAGCACCTCCCTGGACAGGAAACCTATTGTCCAGGCATCCCCTGCCAGAGTTTTGTCCAGCAGCCGGAGGGCAGACTCGTGTCTGTGGCAGCAGCATCCATTTTGTGATGCTGAGGCTCTGTTTAACTTTAACCGGGTAAACCAGTAACTACATGTCTTCTCCCTCTAGAAGGTTGGAATGCTACCCCCGCCGCCAGATCTGACAGGGGGGGGGGTAGTATTCCAAAGTGTTTGACACCTTACACAACATGTTTTGATAAAGCCAAACCAAAGTTAGCATTAACCGTGAGGATAATAATGTACTTAAGAGTATATGGTATGGCTATATCATAGAACAGCTATAAGGAGATGGTTCCAAATGCTGCAGAGGGGCTCAGCTCATGCTAGGGCGCCCTCTCACATAAAACCAAGCACTCTGCCTCCAGGATTGTTAAGGCCTGCCATAGGAGTGACGTATAGTTGTATATGTGTCTATATGTATATATAAATATAGGTATACTATATCTAAGTAAGGGATGATTACACCACCTTACCCAGGCTGTGGGAACAGACCTGTGGGGTCAGTTTGGAAGGCAAACCAGGGGTGGCACAATACATGCTGCAGCCCCTGGTAGGCCTAGGCTGCACCTATGCCCTGGGTACCTATGGTACACTATACAGAGGCTCCCAAGGGTGACCCAGTAACCAATCTGGTATGTACCTAAAGTACATGGTATCAATTTAGAGAGAGAACAGCTGGGCTGTGGGCCTGATTAGCAGGTCCACAGCCACACTAAAGTCGAAAAAGCAAAAAGTGGGGGTAACCATAGGAAGCAGACCCTACTCTCCTACAGATGGTATTTCCTTTCTAAAGAGTCCTTCCTCTTGCTAGGGATGGCGGTCCCTATGGAGGTGTTAGAGGGGGTTAAATTCACAGAGGAGGGCATTGACCTCCCCTGAACTCTTTGCAGCCTCCCAGGAGGAATAAAGGGGGACCTACCTCTAGTGTCTCCTCTGTACCTTCTCTCCTATTCCCTGGGGGACTAGAGTTCACCAGTGAGGGGTCTTCGGACTCCTCCTGGTCAGGCTGAGAATTGGGGTCAATGGGATGAGACTCTTCTTCTGGAGCCACATCACCTATACCCACATTGTCCTGCCCTTCTGTCCTACCAGTGTTCTGGTGGTCATCCTGTAGGAGCAGCTCAAAGAGCAACTTTGTGTTAGGGTTGCTACCTGCCCTAAGTTTCCTGGATGCAGCCGGGGTCCTACTTCCTGGAACCTAAGACCACTGTATCTAGATGGTTGAGCCTCACTGGCCTCACCAAGTAAAAACATGGCAGTAGGGGGTATATTTACAATGAACTGGGAGAGCGCGGTGTAGCTCTAAAATTACTAACGCCACGCTCCATCAGTTTAAAAACACAGGGATGCACTATATTCTCAAGAATGCGGCGCACCACTGCATTTCCCCTAGCTCTGGTGCTAAATCTAGCTGTGTAACGACAGTGAGGCACCCTTGCACCACAGTGCAAGGGTGTCTGAGTTGCAGGGAATGATTGTTTATGTGCAGAAAGGTGTCCCTTCCTGCACTAATAGAGATTTGTAACTTCTATGCATGCTGCTTTGTGCAACACACCTAGAAGTTGCAACTCGTCATTATTTAATGATTGTTTATGTGCAGGAAGGGAAGCCTTCCTGCACATGAACAATCACTAGTGGGGATTTGCTCTTTCTATGTGTGCTGCATAATGTAGCCCACATAGAAACAGGAAAAACGAGGAGAAATAATAATTTCATATCTTTTCGACAGGTTAAGACCAGGCTTTTCCTGGTATTATTTTTGGCGCTGCCCCCTATTTACGCCACATTTGCAAATAGGGGGCATTGTCAAAAGCAATGGATGTTGCAATGGAATGCCCACTGCAACACTCATTGCCTGCCCCTTTCACGCTAAGTACTGATGGGGGACTTATTTAAAAGGCGGCGTTAAGTCACTTAATGTGGCTTAACGCCACCTTGTATATAAGGTGAAGGGCTTATCGACCACCAGAACGGCATAAAAAGGGAAATTCTAGTGGCGATAAGCTCTTTTAAATATGCCCCTCAACTTCCAAAGATTGGAGAAAGGGTTGTGCTAGACCCTCAACTGCCAATCAGAAAAGTTCAGTAGAACTTACTAGATGACAAAGTAATATATGTGCCTAGCTAGTGATGGTTTTTCATGTAACCTTCACCTAGATCAAATGGTAAAACTGTGCAGTCTTAAATCCCAACCGCTGTGCATCAATGTAGGAGGCTGGCTTAGTATATGGTGCACACATATTCAAGTGATGCACCTTGCACCAATTCAGACAACCCGTATGGTGATTTTAGTGGTCTTTGATAACCATATAAAACTCTCAAAGTGGTAGCTGTGGAGAGCAGGCTTCAGGCTTATCTTGAAAGTGTTAAGCAGCTGGCTTTACCAGTTTAATCTTTAGTGTAACTTAGATGAAAAGAAACCACACAGAGTTTAGCAAAAAGAAATCTATTTATTAAAACACAATAACTAACACATTTGTATATCTCCTACTTGGAGATATCAAAACTATACACAAGAATACTTCAAAAGGAATTAGGTAAGTAGCACAGAACGCAGTGGTCTCCAGAGGAGACCAAACCATGTATTAAGAAAGTGGAATGTGAACTGCAAAGGAGAACAGGACTTGGACCAGAAGACCCAGAGGAGCTGAGGACAAAAGGAACCACCCAAGGTAAGTACCCAGGAACCACGCAGAGGCTGTGTGTAGAGTGGAACCACTGCCTCATGACCAATGGAAGTCATTGGGGAAGTCGAGGTTGCAGTTTTGAAAAAGAAGGCCCCTTCCTGGAGGTCCAAGAGAAAACCCTTTGCAAGATAGAACTTTGAAAAGTCACCCCACCCATGGATGCCCCAGAAACCAGGTTACCTACACTAGGGAAGCCAGGTGCATAGGGGTGAAGTGACATCGGAACATGTTGTAGACAACAGTGGACAACCTCAACGAAGAGGCCTTTTGGGAAGACTTTAAAAGAGTCCAGGGAAATCCAAGGGAGGATTCTTGAAGTGACGAACCTGTAAGCAGAGGGGACAGAGTCTATGCCACTCAGAGGTCACCAGGAGGCACGAAGTACAATACCCACCAATGTCTGGAGGTTCTGAAGAAACAACTCTGACCTTGTCACTGCAGCTGTGGGGACCAGATGATGCTAAGGAATACCAGGAGCTGTCCATGATCTGTCTGACATTAGTTGTCAGTGTCTAGGTGGTCGGTGCCTGGCAAGAGCACCAACAAGCCTTGGTAGCCGCAACTGCTGTGAAAGATGAAAAAGAGCAAACATTGGGACCAGCAAGGCCCAAGGAACTCACCAAGAGCAGGAGAGTGAGAGCAGGCCCCGAGCAAGCAGGGGAGCAAACTGGAGCAAAGTAAGACCCCCAGGCCAAAAGCACAGGAGTCGCAAGAGGACCCCATACAGCTCACCAAAGATGGAGACGCACGATGCAAGGACTGCAGGGAGGACTCAGATCTTCAGAAAGTGAGGTGCTGGAGGCTGGACCTACTTGTAGCCTGAAGATCTCTGGAGTGCAGAGCTAACTAGCCTTGGCAACAGCAAGTCAACATAGTGCACAGGGGTTTGGTCCCAGCAGCCCGACAAGGGATACAGTCCTCAAATCGATTGAGAAGACAGGGCAAGCCACTTGGAAACTGCTTAACCACCACTTGTGTTGCTGGGCCTCGGAAATTCCATAGGACACCATTGTGGAGGAAGAGGAGGAAGAGGAGTAGATGCCTTTAGGAGGACGGCGAGGGACGAACCCTGATGCAAGTGTGACTACAAGGGTCCCTTTACCCTCTTCCCATGGGGCAATTAAGACCCAATTCTGGGGAATAAAGAACACCAGTTTCGTTAGAGGATGCCATAGGTCACCCTAACATAGTGATAACATCCGGAACCTACTTGGTAAAATAGGAGCCCGGTTCCCATCCTGATGAATGCCACAGACCCACTTGGGCCAACGGCAGAAACAAGTTGACAATAAAAGTGCTGATGGGGTAATAGTTCCCCTAATCCCCACATTCTAGTTTTTAACACCAAGCAGTAGCCTCCGATTAAATGTAATTTGGGGTAGTACATTGGTTTTTTTAATCACTTTTTTCATGGCCCCCACTTGGATTATTAGAAGTACCTCCCTGTCTTCAGGTGTAGGCCCGCTCTCTATCAAATGTGTTTATGTGTTTTTTTACAGAGCAAGGACTGCCAGCGATGAAGCATGACACCTGGTGGTGTGTGAGGACAGTCCTTTATATTTTGTGAGATGTCAAGCACTTTACTGACTTAGGGGCCAGATGTAGGTAGGCAAATACCGGTCGGTAATGGCCGAAATTCGGTAATTTTAGCCGTTACCGACCGGTATTTGGAAAATGAGATGTAGGTAGGCATTTTACTGATTCGGTAATTTACCGAATTGGTATTTTAAGGAATCGGTAAATTACTGATTCCTTAAAATACCGAATCGGTAAATTACCGATTTTGCTATGTAGGGAGCACTCAAATGAGTGCTTTTCCCCTTTTAGGATTCGTTATTTACCACCAACTACAAGTTGGTGGTAAATAATGAAAACCTTGGAAAAAGCATTTTTTTTGCTTTTCCAACAGTGCCATGTTGCATATGTCTGCAACATGTGCACCCATACACAATTGAGGGGTGCAACAGGGTGTCAAAGTGACACCCTGCCACCCTTCAATGTTTCCCCCTTTTACCAAATCGGTAAATACCGATTCGGTCATTGGCATTCATTCCTTTGGGCCTCCAGGCCCATAGGAATGAATGGCAAATACCGAATCGGTATTTACCGATTCGGTAATTACCGAAACTTACCGATTCGGTAATTTTTTGGGTAAAATTACCTACATCCCATTTGCCTGTTCTCAAATACCGAATCGTTATGATTCGGTATTTAAGAATCGGTAATCTGGGATTACCTACATCGGGCCCCTAGGGCCAGATGTAGGTAGGCAAATACCGGTCGGTTCCGGTAATTTCGGCCGTTACCGACCGGTATTTGGAAAATGAGATGTAGGTGGGCATTTTACTGATTCGGTAATTTACCGAATCGGTATTTTAAGGAATCGGTAAATTACGTGTTTGAGATTTGGTTTTCAGTTTGTAAATTCCTGGGTCTAGGCCAACTTAATTTTTACACCCCTCTAAAGGATAATTTAATTCTTCCAGGAATTTTTTCAGATCTATATATATCAAGGTGGGTTAATACTGATTTAAACAAGGTGGGTCTGTTTTTCTCCAATAGAAGGATAAAATAATTTCAAGAACTCAGAGAAGAATTTGGGCTAGCCATAAGGATTTTTACATTTTTTTTCAAGTAAGGGATTTTTTTTCTCGCAAAACTGGTGTGGCATTGGGGTTTCAACAGTGTAATTTGGTGGATGCCTTGGTAGCTGAGCATAAGCCCTCAATAGGATCCATATACTCCTTTCTCAATAAATACATGAGGGATGATTTAGATAAGTACTCTCAGAGATGGCAAGAACAACTGAACATCTCAGACGCTTGTTTCTGGGAATCCTTTGCACTTGCTCAGACATCATTTATATCAGCTAAATTACATGTTCAATATTACAAAGCATGTTTTAATGTATATTATATACCCAGTAGGATTATCAAATGGGGGGATGGCAAAAGCACCCGTTGCTCTAGATGTTATCTTAGAGGGGCTGATATTGTGCATATTTTTGCCAAATGTCTGTCCTTATCCACCACTAGCAGCCCGTCCCGACGTTGTCCGGGTATGAATTGCTGCCGGCCAGTAGTATATTGTTTTGTAGGATTTCATTTTGATAGCATTTCTTATCGGTGACAGGCCTGTGAAACGCTCCGATTCACAGTGCACTGCTGATGCACTTAAGAGTGCGCATTCAGTAGTGTGTGAACTCAAGTTTCCCTACTTTATTTTTCCTTGCAATATTATATAGCGCGAACTCGACAATATGGCATGAGCACAATTTACATTACAGAAGAACACATTCATTTGTGGTAGGCACGGGGAGACAAAGCGATTTGCCTGGAATCACAGGATGTTGAGCTGATGCAGAGATTCAAACGTAGCTCCCCAGCTCTAAAGTTCGCAATTCTAGAACTTGTGGCGGGAGGTGTGTCTAAAAGTGTATGTCGGTGCTGGCCATCAATGAGAGAGACCTGTGCATTTTTCAAATCGGTGGTGAAAAAATATGAGTATGTTGCTGGAGATGTGGGCCGCCGTGCCACCAATGTACTTACCGGGGGAGGGTAAACATCCATTATTCCGCAACTTTCTTTCCGCATACCATCACTTCGCATACTTTCATTACGAAAGTACCATGACTCCGCAATGCCATTATAACGCATGGCATTACATTTTATATGCTTTTACCATGCATACATTTACAACGAAATTCATTGTAAATGCATGAATGGTAAAAGCATGTTTTTTTTTAATGTTTGGATAAGGTAAGTATGGGTATAGGGGTATATGTTTTGGGGTACTGAGGTATATGTTTTGGGGTGTTTGGGTATTTTAAGGGTTCATATATAGTTTTGGGTTATGGGGTACAGGGGTAGTTTTAGGGTTTAGGGATAAGTATGGGTTTTGGGATACAGGGGTATTTTTAGGGTTTAGGGCTAGGTTTGGGTTTTGGGTTATAGGGGTATTTTTAGGGTTCAGGGGTAGGTTTGGGTTTTGGGGTACAGGGGTATTTTAAGGGTTCAGGGCTTGGTTTGGGTTAGGTTTGGGTTTTGGGGTACAGGGGTATTTTTAGGGTTTAGGGATAGGTTTGGGTTTGGGGTACAGGGGTATTTTAGGGTTCAGGGGTAGGTTTGGGTTCTGGGGTACAGGGGTATTTTTAGGGTTCAGGGCTAGGTTTGGGTTTTGAGGTACAGGGGTATTTATAGGGTTCAGGGCTAGGTTTGGGTTTTGGGGTACAGGGATATTTTTAGGGTTTAGGGATAGGTTTGGGTTTTGGGGTACAGGGTATATTTATAGGGTTAAGATGGGTTAGTGTTTAAGGGTGTTGGGGTATTTTAAGGAGTAAGGGTGGGTTATGATTATGGGGTGCAGGGGTATTTAAAGGTAGCAGGGTGGACACCCGGAGCTGGAATGTACAGAACCTGGGAAGAAAAAACAATGAAATATTGGGCACAACGCTTGCTTTTTTTGTTCCGTAATCCCGCGCCTTGCACACGCCCACGCCCCGAGCACACGCCCACAGCACACGATATGAGACATGGCATGAAGGGTGGAACGTACCACACGCCCCCAGCGTTTGTCACGCCCCCAGCACACGCCCACAGCACAACGCAGACACGCCCACACGGGACTACTTTACTGGCACGGTTCTTTTACCTTTTAAATGTATATGGTGGGCGTCTGCATAGCCTATGTCCTTCTGCTGCAACTGCCCTTTCCAACACTGTATTGGGTGTTGTGATTGGTGCTGTGGTTCCTGGGATTACCCGCCTCAAAGGTTTGGGCTCTCTCTTTATTACATTAGTATAGATTAAGTCCCAGATAACTGACTTCTTGTCAAACAAGCTAAATAGTCAGGCTACTTTATCCCCTGGCGTGATCTTCTTGGGAGTGTCTGAATTTAAGAGATCAAAAAGAGGCAGAGAGCTGATCTTTATTGTTATGACTGTTTTACGTTTATGTATCGCTTCTGCCTGGCTAGATAGTAACCCACCTCTGTTCCAACAGTGGCTAGCAAGGGTGTTGGCTGTTTGTAACTTAGAAGACGCAATTTTCCTAAGGAAGGGGATTCGTAATAAAAGGTATGGATTGAGGAGGTGGAGTCCCTTACTAGATTGGGTGGACATCAGGAGTTGTTGAGGGTTGGCATGATGCACTTTAAGCTTGCGTTTATGTAAGCACCTTGGCACTTTGCTGGCAGTCTGCAGCTTTGGTTATATTTGCTTTGTCTTTTCTCCTTTTTATCTCCTTGCAGTATCATTAGGATGATTTTGATTAATTAATATAGGGTATGGCAACTGTGATAAGATTTTCTGGTATCAAATTGTGTAGTAGGGGTGGGTTGGCTGGTGTTTTATTGGGGTGAAAATGGTTTTATTCTGCTTGTTTTTTGTATTATGTATTCAGTATTGGTAAACGATAATACATTTTTTTTTATGAATCAAGGCTCTGTTCACAGTGTATGGACTATTGCCTTGTGTTTAACAAGCAGTGTGTGAAGGTGTGAAACACCCCCACCTCTACAGACCATGTAGCAGCGCCCACCTGTCCCTATTCACAACTTCTGGAAAGCTGTGCCCCTCCAAATTAAGACACTGTAGGGGAAAACTTGGTGTTTTAGTACATGTCAAGTTAAGGAATTATTAGGTCAATGGTGACTAGTGCGTGCAAGCCAGCATTGTGTTGTCACTGCACGCCCTGCTGAGCGGGTACGTGAGAGTTGCTATGTTCTTGAAGGCGCTGTGGGTAGGCAGTGCATTTGGGTCTTTTGTGTTCTTGGCACACTTGTGTGTTAGGGTTTGCCCGTCTTCGTGTGTCCCAGTGCATGCGTATATTTATCATTCCCGTGTGTATATGTGCGATACAGTCAGTGGTCAAAGTGGGGGGAAAAAAGTTGGGGGGCTGTGGCTGGAGAGTCAGAGGGCGGGAATAACCCAAGGATTGGGTCAGTGGGCAGAGTAAAAGGTGTGGCCAGAAAGAGATAAGCATCCCAATTTTTAGTATTTGTTTGACATTTCACTGACCAGTTACAGCGTATTACATTATTTAAATCAACCAAGGGATACACATGTTCATTTAAGGTTTAATATGCGCTATTGACATTAAAATACATTCACAAAATGGGCTACCTATCCAATCACAGAATGTCCCAAATATGCTTAAAAGTGGAATCACAGCCCATTTGTCTCAGAGCCATGCAGTTTCTGTCATCAGCACTTCCTTTTTCCACAAGAGCTGTTCAAACATGATCCTAGTTTGCAAATGTTTTCGACAAAACTTTGGCTCTGCCATATTTGCCACATAATACATAATCTACTGGATAATCTGACAATTTTAACTAAAGAATTGTAGCTCAAACAGATCAAAAATTACAAAACAAAAGTGAGTTGTGTTCATGCAAAGTGGAGGGTCATTTGCAAAGGTTGACTGATCACCTTTCTCACTGCTGCATTTGTATGTTACACTGGTATCAATGAGGCAAAATCTTAGCAGAGACTATTAGTATGTGTAAAAATGTCAAAATAACGTATCAGAAAATTTACCGCATTATGCTGCAGCCTTTCGTTTGCGGCATCATTTTGTCCTCCATTGCTGCATAATTCCAGTGGCTCCAAATCAGGCAACAGATGTTACAAGTTTTTTTTTGCATGCAGCAGATAGACCGTGAAGTTACCGTGAACTTAGTTTGTTGTGCCTGTAAATCCTGCATTGCTGATCTCTAGTGAGTTGCGCTACTACTGCTGAAACAAGGCCAATGGAGGTATCAATGGGTGAGGTGGACTGGCCTCAAGGGCCCTGTGACCTCAGTGACAGAATCACTGTCGCTCTGGGATGTGTTGGGATGTGTTGCTTCATAGGCCTGCAGGCAAGACTAGGTGAACTTCAGTATGGGTTGTGGTGGACAGGCCTTCAAGGTTAACCCACAGTTGCCACCTCTAGGGTCCACCTGCTGGTGCTAAGACACCAGGGCTTCTAAGGTCTAGCATGGGAATGTGCTCCCTCCAGAGAGTGGTCTGGAGGACTCGTCATGAAGGCTGAACCTGGTTCCTCAGTTCCAAATTTGGCAGCTCTGGCTATAGTGCCACATACTCTCCACCACAGAACACCATCTTGCCCCACTGAGAGAAACTCGCATTGCCTTCAGCCTCAACCCAATTGTGCCCTGCTATAAACAACTGGATGCGACTTGATTCAAATTATACACTAGACTAGAGTAATATGCTGCTTGAAAAAGTAACATCCTGGAAAAAGCAAACACTCATAGGGAATGTAAGATTATGCAAAGCATGTGAATTGTAAGGAGGAAAAACATTGTTTTAACACTTTTACATTCATTATTCAGAAATTAATGAGTGTTTTACCTAGTTAAGTACATGACCACAGGGCCAGGAAGAGGCCTGTTTCAATGTCCATTGCTTGTAGCCTTAAAGAGCATAAGACGTATCGTTTAACAAGCATTGGAAATGCAATAGGTCTCCGATTTATTTGAGTTAGAGCTAATGGCATTGTGAATGGCAATGTCTTTTAGCCATGTGTTATGGAGTGTATGCATGTGGTGTTTAGTGGAATTATGTGGGTTGGATTGGAATTGTAGCAATGGTGGCATGCTGCGCTTTAGATGAATATGTTTAAAAGTAAAGTGCACCATACTGCGATTGCTACAATAATTTATTGTGGATGCGTTAACAATTGATGTGTGCACTGATGGCTGGTGGTGTGTGTGCATGGTAAAAGCGTGCACAGATGGCTGGTGGTGTGTGTGCCTTGTGAAAGCGTGCACTGACGGCTGGTGGTGTGTGTGACGGGTGAAAGCGTGCACTGACGGCTGGTGTTGTGTGTGCCTGGTGAAAGTGTGCACTGATGGCTGGTGGTGTGTGTGTGTTTGGTGAAAGCGTGCATTGACGTCTGGTGGTGTGTGCCTGGTGGAAGCCTGCACTGACGGCTGGTGGTGTTTGTGCCCGGTAAAAGCGTGCACTGACAGCTGGTGGTGTTTGTGCCCGGTGAAAGCGTGCACTGATGGTGCGGTTGTGTGTGTGTGTGGTTGTGTGTGTGTGGTGGTGAGTGTGTGGTGGTGAGTGTGTGGTGGTGAGTGTGTGGTGGTGAGTGTGTGGTGGTGAGTGTGCTGTGGTGAGTGTGTGGTGTTGTGTGTGTGTGTGTGTGTGTGGTGTGTGTGTGTGGTGTTGTGTGTGTGGTGTTATGTGTGTGGTGTTATGTGTGTGTGTGTGTGTGGTGGACTTAGTTTGAGTTTTCGTACCCTGCACACTCACACACTGCCCCTACACACTCACACACTGCTCACCCTGCACACTCACACACTGCTCACCCTACACACACACACACTGCTACCCTACACACTCTCACACTGCTCACCCTGCACACTCACACACTGCTCACCCTACACACTCACACACTGCTAACCCTACACACTCACACAATGTTCACCCTGCACACTCACACACTGCTCACCCTACACACTCACACAATGTTCACCCTGCACGCTCACACACTGTTAACTCTGCATACTCACACACTGCTCACCCTGCATGCTCACCCTGCACACTCACACACTGCTCACCCTGCACACTTACACACTGCTCACCCTACTTGATGCAATTAAGACCTAGCTCTGCCCTTTGGCCTGTGTTGTAATCGTACAGTAGGTTGTGAGTAGTTGCGCTTGATTGGTTGGGACGTCCCCTCCTTGCTGCTCCCCTCACAGAGGGCCGGCTGCCTCCATGAAGCTCCCAAGACACGTGTTCAGCTGTTCTTTGTTTTAGCTCCTGTGTGTCAGTGCACCGTGTAAGCGCACAAGCGTACCCTGCTCTCTCTGGAACACTCACACTGCTGAGTCTCTCTCACTCTGCTGTCACTCTCACTCTGGTCACTCTCACTCTGCTGTCACTCTCACTCTGCTGTCTCACTCTGCTGTCTCACTCTGCTGTCACTCTCACTCCTCTGTCTCTCACTCTGCTGTCTCTCACTCTGCTGTCTCTCACTCTGCTGTCACTCTCACTCTGCTGTCACTCTCACTCTGCTGTCACTCTCACTCTGCTGTCTCTCATGCTGTCACTCTCACTCTGCTGTCACTCTCACTCTGCTGTCACTCTCACTCTGCTGTCTCTCTCACCCTGCTGTCACTCTCACTCTGCTGTCACTCTCACTCTGCTGTCACTCTCACTCTGTTGTCTCTCACTCTGCTGTCACTCTCACTCTGCTGTCACTCTCACTCTGCTGTCACTCTCACACTGCTGTCACTGTCACTCTGTTGTCATTCTCACTCTGCTGTCACTCTCACTCTGCTGTCACTCTCACTCTGCTGTCACTCTCACTCTGCTGTCTCTCACTCTGCTGTCACTCTCACTCTGCTGTCTCTCATGCTGTCACTCTCACTCTGCTGTCACTCTCACTCTTCTGTCACTCTCACTCTGCTGTGACTCTCAATCTGCTGCCACTCTCACTCTGCTGTCTCTCACTCTGCTGTCACTCACTCTGCTGTCACTTTCACTCTGCTGTCTTTCACTCTGCTGTCACTCTTACTCTGCTTTCACTCACACTCTGCTGTCTCTCACTCTGCTGTCACCCTCACTCTGCTGTCACTCTCACTCTGCTGTTACTCTCACTCTGCTGTCTCTCACTCTGCTGTCACTCTCACTCTGCTGTCTCTCATGCTATCACTCTCACTCTGCTGTCACTCTCACTCTGGTGTCACTCTCACTCTGCTGTCACTCTCACTCTGCTGTCTCCCACTCTGCTGTCACTCTCGCTCTGCTGTCACTCTCACTCTGCTGTATCTCATGCTGTCACTCTCACTCTTCTGTCACTCTCACTCTGCTGTCACTCTCACTCTGCTGTCTCTCACTCTGCTGTCACTCTCACTCTGCTGTCACTCTCACTCTGCTGTCACTCTCACTCTGCTGTCACTCCCACTCTGCTATCACTCTCACTCTGCTGTCTCTCACACTGTTGACACTCTCACTCTGTTGTCACTCTCACTCTGCTGTCACTCTCACTCTGCTGTCTCTCACTCTGTTGTCACTCTCACTCTGTTGTCACTCTCACTCTGCTGTCACTCTCACTCTGCTGTCACTCTCTCTCTGCTGTCTCTCACTCTGCTGTCACTCTCACTCTGCTGTCACTCTCACTCTGCTGTCTCTCACTCTGGTGTCACTCTCACTCTGCTGTCACTTACTCGGCTGTCTCTCATGCTGTCACTCTCACTCTGCTGTCTCTCATGCTGTCACTCTCACTCTGCAGTCACTCTCACTCTGCTGTCTCTCACTCTGCTGTCACTCTTGCTCTGCTGTCTCTCATGCTGTCACTCTCACTCTGCTGTCTCTCATGCTGTCACTCTCGCTCTGCTGTCACTCTCACTCTGCTGTCACTTACTCTGCTGTCACTCTGCTGTCACTCACTCTGTTGTCACTCTCACTCTGCTGTCACTCTCACTCTGCTGTCTCTCACTCTGCTGTCACTCTCACTCTGCTGTCTCTCACTCTGCTGTCTCTCACTCTGCTGTCACTCTCACTCTGCTGTCATTCTCACTCTGCTGTCACTCTCACTATGCTGACTCTCACTCAGCTGTCACTCTCACTCTGCTGTCACTCTCACTTTGCTGTCCCTCACGCTGTAGTAGCATTAGTACTGAGCGGTTGTTGGTAGAATATTGGCCTGAAAATTAGCTACAATTTGCAGGAGACAGGCAGTGGGTATGATACCGATGAGGTGGCTTGTACTGGAAGCTCCTGTGTGCCTGACATATCCCCCAGCTATCTGACACTGTCTCTTTTCTGCTTTGGATTACAAGTTCGCATTTTTGGAAACCAGCATCAAAGCACTCCACAAAAAAAAAAAAAAAAAAGCAGCACTGAAAGCGATTGCTTTAAAAAAAAAAAAGCCAGCGAGTGGCCACTACGAGCATATGTCTTCAATTATCGCGGCCGCGAATGGCCGCGATAAATGAAGACATATGGCCTTTGGTGCGCGTAACAGACACCAATAGGCCATGGACGGAGCTACCCAACCACCCATGGCCTATTGCGTGTTCTGTTTTAAAAGTACACGCACGCAAAGACCAATGAAAATGGACCTAGGAAATAACATGCACGAGCTGCGTGGAATTTCTAGGTCCATTTTCTAAACCCCGAGAAAAGCACTCTGGCTGCGCGACACTGCTGCGCAGTGTACACTGGGCCCAAGACCTAAAAAGGCCACATCCCTGTACACAGAGCTGCCATACACATTTTAAAAAATAAAATAAGGAAAACAACTGATAAAGATCACATTTAACTTTTTCACTCCACACAACAACCAGGTATTACCTCCAGCAATGTTGCACTACCCCACCCTGGAGAAACAATGTTGTTCAAGGAAAGACGAGAGAATGAAAGTAGCACTTCTCTGGAAAACTCTGTAAAGTGCGCTAATGTGTGTGGGTATGAATAAAACCAATCTGTCCACTTTGCGTCCACTCTGACCTGCTTTATTTCGTTATTTTTTCATATTTTTATCTTTTTTCTCTCATGAGACTGCATGCCTTCAAACATGAAACTGCATCCCTTTAAGCTTGAGACTGCACTACACCCATTCAAACACAAGATTGCACACCCAATGCCCAAGACTGCACCCCTCCAAGATTAGACTGCTCCTGGGGCAAGATTGCGAATGAGTGAGGTCGAGACATGCTGACTCTCTACCTTGCTCCATGCAAGCACCAGCTGGATCATGGCAGAGTGTGTGGAGGCGGAACCCACACCAAAGCTACCAGAAGGAATGTGGACGAGCCTTTTGCAGATCGTCATCGTTGGAGCTCCGGTCTGGGCTGCCAGCATAATGCTGGTGGTTGGGCTTAGGACAAAAAGCCCCACTAGTGAAGTGGTCCGGAGTGGCTGTGCGGACCAATTTTGGCTCCGATTTGTTTGCTTTGACTCCAGTCGCCAGATCAGGCCGAAAGGTCCAACCGGAGCCTACATTGTTGATATGACTCCCAAAACCCCCAGAGAAACTCGCGATAATGTTGAGGTGGCCACAGGTGGATACCGAGTGGCTGGAGGATTCCAGAAGCTGGAACAAACCCAGTGAGCTGTGCCGCAGCAGGTAGGCGGTCTGACATTAGGTTTCTCCCCACCCTTCTCTTGGGAACTAGAAGAATCTTGCTTCTTCTGGTCACCACCTCCATGAGACTTAGTCTAACCCTGGTACAAACCAACTTGTCTGCCTTTTTTCCCAATTCTTGCGGAGAGGTCAGATCCGAGTCCACCAGGTACTGATGCAGTTGCTGGTCTTGACAGTTATTAAGGATGTGCTCCCTCACTAGTACATTTTACAGACCTTTATAATCATGCACATTACTTCCTTGAAGCCAGCCTTCCAGAGCCTTTATAGCACGGTCTACAAAATCTACCCAGCTTGAGTGTATTCCTTCTGTTTGCCCCTAAACGTAACCCTGTATTGCTCAGTAGTTAAACCAAATCCATCTATGAGGGCATTCTTCCAGACTGTGTAGTTATCTGCATCTTCCTCCCTTACAGTGAGAAATGTGTCTCTACCTTTGTTAGCAAAGGAGAGCACAGGATAGGTGCCCACTGCCCCTGAGGGACCATCTGTACCTTACAGGCCCTCTCTAAAGCAGTGATCCATTTATGGATGTCACTCCCCTCCTGGTAATGAGGGATTATCCTGCTCAAGTTCCTAGTGTCAAAAGCGTCTTCCCTAACCCTAGGTTCACTAGCGCTGCCACCATGAGATCCCAATCCCAAATTCTTCGTAGCCCTCTGAACTTCTCCTTATCCAGGGCCAACTGTTCCTTCTTGATTCTGTGCCTGCCTCTCTCAAGCTTAAGCAGATGGTGTGAGACGTTAGCCTGGCAGATGATGTCCACTAGTTCTAGTGGGCACCTTGCACCAGTCTAATTGACCCTTATTGATGGTGGTTGTAAAGTCAACCTTATAAAAACTATCCTAGGGGTAGCAGTGGCGAGCAGTCTTCAGGCTAAGACTTCAGAGAGCAAATTAAGCGAGTTGTTTTACCAATTATAATCCCTTGCGTACCAAATGAAAGCACACCACAAGGTATATTTCAAATATATATGTATGTATTCTAAACACAACCCCTCTGCACACTTTATGAGGTCAGAGGTAAAAGTACAATACAAGTTACTTAATTGGCATACGATAAGTTGCACAGTATACGTTTTGCCCTAGGGGCCTCACAAACCATATACTAAAATAGTGGTATAAGAACTACGTGAGAATTAGAAAGCAGGCCTGGGGCCTGTGGAATCGCTGGGGCTACTCTAAACAACCAAAGGTTAGGAAGTAGGAGGCCCACGGGAGACGCGTGCAGTGACTAAACACAGCCTCGGGTTACCATTGACGTTTTATGGGAAACGAACAAGTTACAAATTTACAATTTAAGGACACTTCTAAATAAACTACGATGGAACCCTTTTGGACTTAGACACTTGGAGGGCCAATACCCTCGAGACTACCAGAGTACTGGTGTTACCTCACCCACGGAAGCCGGGTGCATTAATACTTGCAACCATAACCTATTGCGGCACCAATTCGAAATCACTCATGCAAAGAGGAACATATGTCTACATGTACATTTACAGACACATGGGCATACACATATGCACACACAGTGAATTCATTTGTCACTCCCTCGCTCTTGCTTTCCTTCTCTGATCCTACCTCCCATCCGACAAGCACTTCATTTTTGGAACAATACCCACTACACAACACCTTACTAACTAGATTCATTATCTTCTTTTCTCAAACACAACAGATAGCTTCCCTGACTGCACACCAGAACACTAAAGTCATATCAATCAATCAATCGGTCGCTGTTTGTATAGCGCAGCTTATCACCTTGGGGGTATCCAGGCGCTGTAAATAGTTGGCAAAGTGCTGCCAGCTCAACAGCTCTACCCAAGCAGCACATCAACATATGTCTTAGTGGCATTCAGTTAATCTTAGCCTACATTTATTACACATATTGCAACAATACCTGTTAGTAGACTAGGGATGCTGCCCAGAAAACAATCTCCCTAGGCCGGGCCAATGAACAACTGACCACCCAGCTCAATCAAAAACACCAAAGTGCTTCAGCACACCACAGACTCTTGTTGTGATTAGGATTGTATATTGTAGGCTTAAATGTATGTTTTGTCTCCTTTTTAGTATTGTACCTTTAGAGCTTCCTTAGTGTATGGAATTCTCATATTAGAATTCATGATGTAGTAAGTAATGTGAATGGGGTATTCCAACTAGTATTGTTGAAGAGATTAGATTGGTTGGATGCATGCCTTGTTATTACGCTGGGGTCAAATTCTACAATAAGCATATTGCTGCATATAAACATCATGTGGAGCATGTTACTACAAATTGTTGGAGAAGAGTGGCCACTGCCATGGACCCAATCATGTGAACTTTACTGCGACTGCGTTTCTCATTGTGGAAGGTGGTGAGCTGTGCCTACTCTGGGTGAATTAGTCGGAGCGCTGTGTTGTGCACCGCAAGGCTTTCGAGTTGACCGGCAGCAAGTGTGAGCTGGGGCTGTGCTGTCAGAAGAGGCCAACTGTATACAGCAGTTCACCTGAAGATTTCGGTTTGGTTAGTCGTCTTCCTGGCATCTTTTGACTTTGTTTTGCCATTCTTCCTCGCGCCTTTCCATTACGACCTGTGCAAGCATCACCCAAGTATCACTTGACAGGTCGTCACGCCAGCTGATGAAGGACTATTACGATGCTTGCAACCCGTCCTTCAAGTATCACATGACTCTCCATCACGCTGGGTGAGTAAGAACACAGAAAAGGAAACAAGCTCCAATCCCTTTTGAACATTGACATTTTGTTACATATGGCAGCCATTTTAGGAAGTTGGGCTGTTTTCCATACTATGGGGCCGATTAGGATGGCGGTTAATCTGCATCCCCCGGGCCGGCGGAAGCCACCGCCGGCCTGGAGGATGCGGATCAACCGCCGAAGCCACATACAACACCCACCGCCAGATTAGGATGGCGGTGGGATTGCGGTTGGACCAGCGGCGGACAGCTGGTCCGTCCGCCGCTGATCCGCTGGGTGGGGAGGGCTATTTGGTAACGGTGTCTGCAAGACACCGTCAGCCAAATTAGGATGTTCACGGACACATGCTTTTCCGCGGCGGCTTTTCCGCCGTGGAAAAGCATGTGGACTTTGGCATTTGGGGGCCCGTTGTGGGCCCCCAGGGTGTCGGGGGTGCACATGGTACCCCCCAACATTTACATGCACAAAGCGGCAGGCACCGCGCGGTGCCTGCCGCTTTGTGCATGTAAATGTAATACATGCATTTTTAACATTGCGGCGGGTGCTGCTTGAAGCAGCACCCGCCACAATGTTAAAAATACAGGATGTGACCGTCAGGGTGGTGGTCACATCCTAATTTGCACGGAGAGACCGCCACTGCCCCTGCGGACGGTCCCTCCACCTCTGGGGTGGCGGACGGACGCAGCGTCCGTCCGCCATCCGAATCGGCCCCTTCATTAGGTAGCTGTGCACACTGAAGGTCGGATTTTCTCCCTTCAGGCCCTGCACAAGTCAATGATTTTTTTAATCTCTTCGACATTTCGCAGGTTAAATCGGTTTCCGTTAACCATTTTGGATATGTGTAAGTTTATTCCTGTCCAGACACTATAAAACAGTATGTTTTTTTTCCTTGTGTCCCAAGTTGATAAATAATTTTCACAGTTCTACATTAGACTATGGCTTCAAACGGTGCACTTAGTCTAACTCCTCCACAACCATTCGTGCCTGCTGCTGGTGAAGAAGCTTTGAAATTACTAGAATGGAAAGAATATTTCCTAAATTACATATCTGCTCTTGATGATGAAGAGGATTTTTCACCGGAAAAACTGAAAAAAATGCTACTACATACCTTAGGTCCTATTGGGTTAAGAGTATATAACAGGACTTAAAGAAAAAAAACTCATGTTGGACGTGATGTATTTGCCAATGCACTCAAAGATTTAGATGTGTATTATGCACCTACTGTATGCATAGGAATTGACAGTTCTCCATTTTATCGTAGGAAACAGCCTAAGAATGAAAAAGTTGAGGAATATGTTTCAGCACTTAAAAATCTTACTTTAATCTGCCTCTTTGGCTCCTTAAATGATGAGCTTATAAGGGACCAAATTGTTATGCACAGGGCCAATTCAGCCATACAAGATAGTTTGTGGGGAAAGGTGAAGCTCCTCTCCAAGAAGTCATAGATATTGTTAAATGATAGAGTTAACTGGGATATGGGCAAAAGCTGTTTTAGCAGATGACAACAAAATACCTGAGAAACAAGTCTTTAAGGACCCTGTAAATAAAATTTAACCTGGCAAGAAAATCTACTCATCCGGGTCAAAGAAAGCACATTCTGGCTTGAAGAAAAACAGAATCGGAGTACAGCAGCAATATAAGATGTTAAGGATGTGGCTTGATATAGGCAGGGGAAACCCAATAAACCCTTGTAGGCTTGGGCACTAGGTATTTAAAGTCAAAATATGCTACAAGGGACTTGTTTTAAGAAAACAATAAATCTTAGTTATGAGTCGTACACATGTAACACACTCCAGTGTATCCACAGGATATCACACTTTGTAATTAGCTGGAATAAATCAAAGGAAGGAAAAGAGAACACACGGAGGTAGTGAGTTATATTTAAAAATGTTTTTAGTATTTAGTGATGAAGCAACAAATGAACATCTGGGGAGACGAATACAAAGAAATGAATTCAAGCAAGAGCTATGAACAGAGGTATAAATGACAATAACTCTTCAGTTCACAACTAAAACATCAACTCCTAGTGATTATAACAGACAACCAAAAATAATCAATAGACAATGGTCGTATGTTGGTGACAACGCAACGTTTCTGGAGATGATGGAGGTGTCGACGTTTCGGTCTAAAATGCAGTCGTCATGAAGACCATCATCAGGACAGAATATTTCATTGCTGAAAAAACTCCCTACATTAAAACAATAAATCCAAGTTACTAACAATACATGTTAAAAATCACTAAACTTATACATAGTCAATATTCTATCAGTTTTTTTTAAAAACTCCATGTGTCTGGCAGAAACCTGATGTCTAATTTATACTAAGCATATTACTCCTTCCTGGTAATGCTTAGAAGAAACATACATTAGACAGTTAAACATAAACTTCTCAAATCTTGATGAATGGCAAGAGAACAATTATACATTATTTTGTCTTGAAATCGTTGTTGCCATGCAATAAAATATTTACATTTATACAGTAATAAAAACAGAGCACAAAAAAGGAAAGACTTATCATCCTACTGGATGTGGATACAATCATATAGTCACTACAAAGAACTGGTAAAACAACGTGTTTGTCACCTGAAATTTCCAAGAAGGTATATTTTCTAATTTCGGTGAACGGTAAGAGATGTGGGGCAGAGGATGCAACTGATTGGTTCAAATTTAAAGGGATATATAACTCCTATTAGTATGGTATTTAAAATCATAGGAAAGGCAGCCTAATGGAACAGGCGTAGTTCAGAGCCTACCTTCAATCTGGTATATAGAAGCCCCCTTTGATGAAAGATTCTCGGACATTTAGTAGCTCAACATACAGCGTGACTTTGAAATTCTATAAAAAATAGACATAGCATCTAAGAATGCTTATCTTTATGTAGCCTTAATCTATTCTACGGCATGACATGACAAATAAATTGAACGACATAGCCTGACAGATGTACTGTTTATGTTAACAAGAGAGCAAAGTGGAGACACGATCCTATTACAACTAATAATCACTACTCGTAACTACGAGATGACAGAAATACGCATCGTAAGTCCAAAAAATAAAGGACAATCAAAATTAACCACCAATGTGGGCATACGGTTAGGATTCTCATGGTCTACGAAGACAATACCCGCTATATTAAACGCGGAAAAGAAATGCAGACTAGCGGTATTGACTTACTTCAATCTGACAAGTTGTGCAATCAAGAAAGTAGCGTCTTCCGTCGGCATGCCGGGTCGTCAATTACCAAAAGTGACCCAGGTTATGGCATTTAAACCTGATGAACCGGAAGTAAATCGGCTAGTATGTAATAGAGGAAGGACTGGATAAGTCTCAATCCTCTATTCTTCAGTACATACATCCACAGTCGCCATATTGAATGAGGATATCGCTATTTCGTGAAATCTACTCGGGGGATCTAGCTCAGTATCTAACACTGTATAATACTGAAAATGTTGCATTATGTGCCAACATCTTCTCAAAATCCATAGGGCGAATAAGGATGACGATCTAGTTGCTAATGATTTATTAACGGATCTGTCAGCTTGGCAGACATATTGGAGCGATGTCAATGCCAATTGTATATCGAAGGAATGTTAAATCACAGAGTCAGGAGATTTCAAATGACAAACGAAATGCATGAACAGTTTTTTCATTGTTTTAAGTAAATTAAAAAATCACATTTACATTTGCATAGAACTAGGTTAGACATGAAATAGAGCCCTATGTATAGGGCTCTGACAGAACCTTTCATCAAAGGGGGCTTCTATCTACCAGATTGAAGGTAGGCTCTGAACTATGCCTGTTCCATTAGGCTGCCTTTCCTATGATTTTAAATACCATACTAATAGGAGTTATATATCCCTTTAGATTTGAACCAATCAGTTGGATACTCTGCCCCACATCTCTTACCGTTCACCGAAATTAGAAAATATACCTTCTTGGAAATTTCATGTGACAAACACGTTGTTTTACCAGTTCTTTGTAGTGACTATATGATTGTATCCACATCCAGTAGGATGATAAGTCTTTCCTTTTTTGTGCTCTGTTTTTATTACTGTATAAATGTAAATATTTTATTGCATGGCAACAACGATTTCAAGACAAAATAATGTATAATTGTTCTCTTGCCATTCATCAAGATTTGAGAAGTTGATGTTTAACTGTCTAATATATGTTTCTTCTAAGCATTACCAGGAAGGGGTAATATGCTTAGTATAAATTAGACATCAGGTTTGTGCCAGACACATGGAGTTTTAAAAAAAAAACTGATAGAATATTGACTATGTATAAGTTTAGTGATTTTTAACATGTATCGTTAGTAACTTGGATTTATTGTTTTAATGTAGGGAGTTTTTTCAGCAATGAAATATTCTTTCCTGATGATGGTCTTCATGACGACTGCATATTAGACCAAAACGTCGACACCTCCATCATCTCCAGAAACGTTGCGTTGTCACCAACATACGACCATTGTCTATTGATTATTTTTGGTTGTCTGTTATAATCACTAGGAGTTGATGTTTTAGTTGTGAACTGAAGAGTTATTGTCATTTATACCTCTGTTCATAGCTCTTGCTTGAATTCATTTCTTTGTATTCGTCTCCCCAGATGTTCATTTGTTGCTTCATCACTAAATACTAAAAAAAATTGAATATAACTCCCTACCTCCGTGTGTTCTCTTTTCCTTCCTTTGATTTATTCCAGCTAATTACAAAGTGTGATATCCTGTGGATACACTGGAGTGTGTTACATGTGTACGACTCATAACTGAGATTTATTGTTTTCTTAAAACAAGTCCCTTGTAGCATATTTTGACTTTAAATACCTAGTGCCCAAGCCTACGAGGGTTTATTGGGTTCCCCTGCCTATATCACGTTATACGCGCAGATCTCCATCTGCTGTGGGTCACTTTTTGAAGTGGTTATTTACCAGTGAGATTTTTCTTCTCCGCTTTTTTAGTTCTTAGGTATTCGGCTTTTCACATGTCTGAAGCCGAGACTCTCTCCTACACTGACGAATACATCTTGAAAATTACATCTGGTCCCTCACTCTTGGGGACCAAAGGACCAATTGTCCCTTTACCTTGTGAATCTGATCTCAACCAGTTAGAGAGATTGCGTAAGAAATTGGTACGCACTGAACTGCATGCCAAATTCCTTACCGATTGTCTAAACGCCAATATAATTCCAACAGGCCTACAGATCAGGAATATTCCAATTATATTCACTGAAGACGATGACTTTAAGCTACATTTTAGTTTCGCCTCAAATAAACGCTTACGCACCTGGATGGTGCTGAGCATTGAGACGGCCTTAAAACACATCAAAAGTCTCCTGAAAGATATTGAAGCACTTGAGTTGAAAATTGATTCTGACTCTAACATTGTCAATTCGAAGGCCCTACTTGATAAAATAGCCCTTACCATCAAAGATTTCGAAATTTTCAACTCCCAGAAGAAGACTACCAAACTCCAATTAGATATCAAGCGGTACAATAAAGAGAAGACCTACCCTTATCATAATAAAGACTTCTACCAACCTCAAGGGTACCAACAAGGCCCTTTCCGTGGTCAACAGAAGAGAATTACTTTCTCAGGCACAGATTCAGACACTGATAGTGAAAGGGGCTCTGACTATCAACAAAGAGCAGGACGGGAACAACCATCAACCTCCAGGCAGCCTTTTTTAGGACAGGGCCAGTGGGGACAAGGCCCACCCCCACGAGGTCAGCAGAGACAATCACGCAGAGGATGGGGACGCAACAACTATACCCCGGGGTTCCGACGTACGAGGAACCAATACTACGAGTGGTAGAAGACAATGTAAGTTTACCTATCTTCAATTTATATAAACACACCTTAACCACCACTGAAATATCTGTCCTTTCACAAGGCCTATCCTTTGTCCCAACATACAAAAATGAACTGTTTTCCACCAAATTAGAACTATACAAGTTCTTTAGAGCCATTCGTCTCAAGAACTTCTTTGCCAATACAACCAACATCCCATGCTTTGATGTGACTGGCCTACGCCCTAACTCAACCTTTTTTCCACCTAACAACTTGGTGGCCAAAGAAATCATTACTTTTGAGAATGTCGTGATGACCGAAATTGAACATCTATTCAAACATCCAAAATGGGTCCCTTATAATCTTAGTAAGGAACAACAACAGGCTTTATTCCATTTACAATCCCTCCCTGATACTATCTTCAAACCAGCCGATAAAGGCAGGGGGATAGTACTGTGGGATGAAACAGCCTACAATCTGGAACTACAAAAACAACTATCAGTAGAATCCAACTACCACAGATTACCATGCATTCCAACTTCTAAACTAGAGAAAAAAAATCAAGATTTATCTAGGGTTGGTTTCAATGGGGGCTGGTTAAGTGAAAAAGAGGCAGCTTTCCTTATTAATAAGGCGCCCACAGTTCTGGCAATCTATATACTGCCAAAAGTTCACAAACACCAGACCTGTCCTCCTGGACGTCCTATTGTGTCAGGGTGTAATTCCATCTTGAAACCCCTGGCTCAATATGCAGACTTTTTCATCCGCCCTTTTGCCACAGAGAATAAGAACTATATCAGAGACACTATGGCGGTGATCAATAGTGTGGAAAATATTCCATTTGATAGTGACAAAGAACTTTTGGTGTCCATGGACATCGAAAGTTTGTATACGAACATCCCTCAGGAAGATGCATTAACCATACTGCTATCACTGCTTGAAAGTAGACCTAGACCCCATCCAGTTCCATCAGATTTCATCATTGATTGTTTACGCATTCCTTTATGTGAAAACTTTTTCATTTATGACAGAACCTTCTATCAACAACTGAAAGGTGTAGCCATGGGCGCAGTTTTTGCGCCGGACATAGCCAATATCTATGTCTCTGACTTCGAAGACAGGTTCATTTATGACAGTAACAACCCTTTCGCAGCCCATCTTCGATGTTGGCTGCGTTACATAGATGACATTTTTTTCATTTGGCATGGTAACTCTGATGAACTAACTAAATTCCATGAATGGATAAACTCTAGAACTATCAAGCTACAGTTTACAATGGTTTCGAACAACTTCAGTATTGATTTTTTAGATATTTCTATTAAGGTAAATGAAGAAAAAACCCTATACACCACTCTGTTCACCAAACCCACCGCGAAAAACACCCTGTTAAAATATAACAGTTGTCATCCTCAAGCTTTACGCAATGGGTTACCCTTTAGACAATTTCTACGCTTGCGTAGAAATTGCTCCAGGTGGGTCGACTATTTCTGAGAAGCACAACAACTAAAACTTAATTGCTCGCACGCGGTTATCCGAACAGATTACTGAAACGCTCATTAAAGCGGGCATGGTACAATAACCGAGAATCACTCCTTCAAGTTAAGGCTAAAACAACTGAACCTAAACTTGTATGCGTTACCACTTTTGGCACATTAAGTAATTCCATCAAAAAATCAATCTCCAAACAGTGGTCCCTTCTCTCAGACTTACCGGAACTGGTCGACAAACCAATGTTTGCGTTCAAAAGAGGAAGGAACCTGAGGGATAGGTTGGTGCATGCCTATAAGAATAAAGAAACCCATTTAGTGGACAACATGAGACAACTGAGTCCACTTCAAGGACATTATAAATGCAATCATTGCACAGCGTGTGCTACTACGGTTAACACTAAACCATTTAGCTTGAACAACAAAACTTTTTTGCTGAAGAACTTTTCGAACTGCGACACAACTAACGTTGTTTATTGCATTGAATGCCCTTGTGGCCTGAAATACTTCGGTAAGACATCACATCCCGTCAAAAAACGAATTCTGCAACATCAATCCAGAATTCGTTGCCATACTGAGAATGCTCCACTCGTTGATCATTACTTTGCCAAAAAACATAGCGAAAATTTGCTACACTGGTGGGTAGTAGAGGTTGTCAAGCCCACAATTAGTCAACCTAATGTCGACCACTTGTTGACACTCAAAGAACAACGTTGGATCTGTTTGGCAGACTCAGTGAAATTTGGTTTGAATTCTAGTACAGAATGGCATGCACTGGCCTGCCTTACTTAAACCACCGTAGCAGTCACTTTACACCCAGTGATTAGCAACTTTACATGTACATCGTCCAAAAACACATATACTAGTATGCTCATTGTCCTTTTACATAGATGCTCTATTTCATGTCTAACCTAGTTCTATGCAAATGTCAATGTGATTTTTTAATTTACTTAAAACAATGAAAAAACTATTCATGCATTTCGTTTGTCATTTGAAATCTCCTGACTCTGTGATTTAACATTCCTTCGATATACAATTGGCATTGACATCGCTCCAATATGTCTGCCAAGCTGACAGATCCCTTAATAAATCATTAGCAACTAGATCGTCATCCTTATTCGCCCTATGGGTTTTGAGAAGATGTTGGCAGATAATGCAACATTTTCAGTATTATAAAGTGTTAGATACTGAGCTAGATCCCCCGAGTAGATTTCACGAAATAGCGATATCCTCATTCAATATGGCGACTGTGGATGTATGTACTGAAGAATAGAGGATTGAGACTTATCCAGTCCTTCCTCTATTACATACTAGCAGATTTACTTCCGGTTCATCAGGTTTAAATGCCTTAACCTGGGTCACTTTTGGTAATTGACGACCCGGCATGCCGACGGAAGACGCTACTTTCTTGATTGCACAACTTGTCAGATTGAAGTAAGTCAGTACCGCTAGTCTGCATTTCTTTTCCGCGTTTAATATAGCGGGTATTGTTTTCGTAGACCATGAGAATCCTAACTGTATGCCCACATTGGTGGATAATTTTGATTGACCTTTATTTTTTGGATTTTGGATGCGTATTTCTGTCATCTCGTAGTTACGAGTAGTGATTATTAGTTGTAATAGGATCGTGTCTCCACTTTGCTCTCTTGTTAACATAAACAGTACATCTGTCAGGCTATGTCGTTCAATTTATTTGTCATGTCATGCCGTAGAATAGATTAAGGCTACATAAAGATAAGCATTCTTAGATGCTATGTCTATTTTTTATAGAATTTCAAAGTCACGCTGTATGTTGAGCTAATAGCTGTCCGAGAACCTTTCATCAAAGGGGGCTTCTATATACCAGATTGAAGGTAGGCTCTGAACTACGCCTGTTCCATTAGGCTGCCTTTCCTATGATTTTAAATACCATACTAATAGGAGTTATATATCCCTTTAGATTTGAACCAATCAGTTGGATACTCTGCCCCACATCTCTTACCGTTCACCGAAATTAGAAAATATACCTTCTTGGAAATTTCAGGTGACAAGCACGTTGTTTTACCAGTTCTTTGTAGTGACTATATGATTGTATCCACATCCAGTAGGATGATAAGTGTTTCCTTTTTTGTGCTCTGTTTTTATTACTGTATAAATGTAAATATTTTATTGCATGGAAACAACAATTTCAAGACAAAATAATGTATAATTGTTCTCTTGCCATTCATCAAGATTTGAGAAGTTTATGTTTAACTGTCTAATGTATGTTTCTTCTAAGCATTACCAGGAAGGGGTAATATGCTTAGTATAAATTAGACATCAGGTTTCTGCCAGACACGTGGAGTTTTAAAAAAAACTGATAGAATATTGACTATGTGTAAGTTTAGTGATTTTTAACATGTATTGTTAGTAACTTGGATTTATTGTTTTAATGTAGGGAGTTTTTTCAGCAATGAAATATTCTGTCCTGATGATGGTCTTCATGACGACTGCATATTAGACCGAAACGTCGACACCTCCATCATCTCCAGAAACGTTGCGTTGTCACCAACATACGACCATTGTCTATTGATTATTTTTGGTTGTCTGTTATAATCACTAGGAGTTGATGTTTTAGTTGTGAACTGAAGAGTTATTGTCATTTATACCTCTGTTCATAGCTCTTGCTTGAATTCATTTCTTTGTATTCGTCTCCCCAGATGTTCATTTGTTGCTTCATCACTAAATAATAAAAAGAATTTTGAATATAACTCACTACCTCCGTGTGTTCTCTTTTCCTTCCTTTGATTTATTCCAGCTAATTACAAAGTGTGATATCCTGTGGATACACTGGAGTGTGTTACATGTGCACGACTCATAACTAAGATTTATTGTTTTCTTAAAAAAAGTCCCTTGTAGCATATTTTGACTTTAAATACGGTTGTGGCTTGGCAGGACATTTGGCCAATGAAAAAAAGCGTCCAGCTAGAAATCAACGCTGCTCAGCAAGTGGGATTGTTTGTCATTGTCAGAAGGTCTGCAGGAAGAAGATTTAGAAAAATTCATCCATCAAACTGCTAGAAGAAATGTCTGAGTCAGACTCACAAGATACAGATCTAGAAGACACTAATATGTGTGTTTTGAGTGTAGACTCAGACTCAGAGTTGGTAGTTTTGGGAGTAGAGGGTATAAGGAAAAAACCTACATCTGAAATTAGCATTCGGGGTGTATTGCTTATTGTTACTGCTGATTCTGGTTCTCCGTATATAATAATTAGTGATTTGGTATGGAATGGGAAATTTAAACCAGTGTTGGGTGAGAACTTGCAGTCTCCGGATATATCGCCCAAAAGTTTCACGGGTGAAACCATTTCCTTGTTAGGTTACAGAAAATTGTTTTTTCAGTTTAATAATCATACAGCGGAATGCAAATTGTATGTTTCGAAACCGGGTCCCTCTGTTTTGGGGTGGTGGGACCAGGGAGAGTTAGGGATCATATTGGATCCAAATAGTCCAAATTCACTGGTGATGGTACCGGATGTGCATAATAGAGATAATGCTATCCTCAATGAGTTTCCGGAAATGTTCTCTGATTGTGTGGGGAACTTAAAGGTTTTCAAGGTAGAATCATTCTCAAGGAGAATACTGTTCCTTGCATTCATAAGGCAAGAAATATACCCTTTACCATCAGAGAAGAGGTTTCTAAAGAGAGTGACAAGTTATTGGAGGCAGGGATTATAAAACCGGCTGAGTGCTCTGATTGGGTTTGCCCCTTGGTGATCGCGAGATAAGCCAATGGTAAGCTTAGGCTCTGCATAGATTTAAGAGACCGAAACAGAAATATTCTGGTTGACCAGTTTCCCCTGCCCAGAATCAACAAAATGCTTGCTGCTACCAACAGGTGCCCAGTAGTTCACGTGCATCAATCTTACGTCAGCCTACCACCACGTACCCTTACATCCTGACAGTAGAAGGTTAACAGCCTTTGTTTCTCCTTTTGGATGCTTTCAGTTTGTAAGGGTACCATTTGGTTTAACATCTTCTGCTGCTATGTTTCTAAGGCTGATGTTTAAGATATTTAGGAAGGAAGATGATATTTTAATTCTGGGCAAAACCAAGAATGAGCATGATGCAAATCTTAGGAAAGTCTTATGTTTGTTATAGGTGAAAGGTCTAACGGTACAATTTGCCAAATGTAAATTTGTGAGTAACTCTTTTATGCATCTGGGACATAAAATTAGTGGAAGGGGTAAGAGCCAGAGCCAAAAACATCCCTTGTGGACGCGATCAAAAATGCCCCTGTTCCTTTGAGTAAGGAAGAAGTCAGAGTTTTCTTGGGAATTGCTGAATTTTATGCAAAATATGTCATGCATTTCTCGAGCAAAACCTTTCCTTTGAAGCAACTACTTAAATTCAATTCTGAGTTTATATGGTCCAAAGAATGCCAGGATGCATTTCAATTAATTAGGGATATTATTTTTACTGCACCTGCTCTTCAGGGCTTTGATCTGACTTTGAGAAGCATTGTGTCCACAGATGCCAGCTGCAAGGGTTTAGGGACAGTCTTTACTCAGATTGACAGTAAAGGTAATGAGTTGGTCATTGCTTTTGCTTTCTGTGCGATCACCCCGATAGAAGAGAGGTACTTGATTCTTGAGACAGAGGCTCTCGCTTGCGTTTGGGGTTTGGAGCACTATTATTCTTTTATTTGGGGTTCTCATTTCACGTTCAGAAGTAATCACAAACCACTGGTGAAAGTACTGACCACTAAAGTTTTTTTTTCAATGCGTTTCTCAGACTGGCACTTTTGTAAAAATTTTTGCTAGATTTTAATTATGACGTGTGATGTGTTCCAGGGGTCAAGAATAGGATTGTGGATTTTCTAAGCAGATTGCACCCACCTTTGAAAACCAAACAGGAAGAGGAGTTTGAAGACATGTGTGTTGCAAAAATCATGGATGGTATACATGAATGTGACTGGGTGGAGGCAACTGAGAAAGATTTATATTTTGCAGAGGTTAAAAAGTTACATTCTAGGATGGTGGCCTATCAAGAAGAATGTAGAAGACAATTTGCATACATATTCAGAGTTGAGACAAGAATTGTCTGTAGAAGATGGCAAGGTACTACGGGGAGGCAGGATAATTACCCTGGAATGTTTAAGATTCTAGAATGAAATTGTTGCATTGGTAGCCGGGTATGGATCTACAGATAGAAAAAAAGGTGAGGAATTGTGTGTTCTTTAACAATTCAGAGAAAACCCTCATCACTATTGTTAGACCTGTCTGGATTTTTTGCGTAGTCCCTCCTCATTATTATTTATTTTGTCCCCTTTTTGCCCCTCATACCCTTAATAATTTTTGTGTCTACTATTTTTTTAGGTGTTGGTCAAGGGGATAGGTGTTCTTTTTCCCCCCATAATCTTTTACCTCAGGCCCAGAGGCCTGTTCTGACAGGGAAAGTTGGAACCACAAAATGGTGGCTACCAACTGCCCTAACTGCCAAGTCCAGAACTTACCCATAGACCAGCATAGGGCATTCCAGAACCTTCTGGTCCATTCTGGACCACTGAAGGGCAGCCTATAAAAGGCGGAATGCGGGGCAGCCATTTTGTCTACCTGTGGAAGTCAGCTGGAGGACAGGCTGTAGCTAAGGGTGGGAAGAGGTTAGACTTAGGGTTGACCTCCTGGACTGGGAAGCTGCCTTATTGATCCATCCCACTACTCCCCTTTTGGTTACTTGCCCTGGCCCCGCTGTTGAGGGTTACTGGAGACCCTGGGCGCCTAGCTTGCCCCTTGTCTAAATAATATAGGGGAAGTCTATAGGAGAAGGAGACTGCAGCGCTGCGGAGCGCAGTCCTCTGCCCAGTAAAGGAACTTAAGGGAAGGTTCCCCAGGACATCATTACAGTGGCTGTAAGGACTGCGAGTTGGTGAGGAGTCTATTGCCACGTAATACAAGGATATCCCCCCTTTTCCCTGTACCTGGGGCTGCCCTGGCTCAAGTGAACTTCCAGTGTCTCAGTTGGGGCTGGGAGCGTGCTCTGCTCAGGGAGCTCCGTCGTGCACTGATCGGGTGACCGGGCCGCCTGGGTGCCTGTGTCCTGTGGTAGCAGCGGAACGTTTCCCTGCGCTGTGTCCTGTCAGCGCTAACCCGGTGTGCAGAGCAAGTGAGCCGGTGTCTGAGGGCGGGGCCGGAGGAAGCCGAACGGAGCAGTCTCCAGCGTAAGCCGCTGCTCGCTCGCGCATGCCCGGTCGCGCCGCTCCTCTTCAGGAAGGCGGAGGCGGGACCAGGGTGGGAGGCGCCGAGAGCCGAGCAGAGGCTGAGGTGTGTGGCATCGTCTTCCCCCCCGCTCGAGCGCCTCAGGAAGGAGCTGGCGCGAGCGGGAAGGGGGCATTTGAAGTGTGCTCTCCGTTGTTCCTCCGCCCCAGCATCAAGTAAGCAGCTGGCTCAGCGGGAGGAAGTCGAGTGGGGCATTCGAAGTGTGTTCTCCGTTGTTCCTCCGCCCCAGCATCAAGTAAGCAGCTGGCTCGGCGGGAGGAAGTAGAGTGAGGCCTGTGAGACCTCGAAGGAGCCTTAAATCAGCAGCGACGCGTGGAGACTGGGACAACATCGTCTCCACGCTACAGTAAGGAGTAGAGAAGAGGGGCCCCTGGGGAGTTCTGAGCACAGGTGATAACTTTAACTTTTGGTCATTGCCCTCAGCTGTAGAGAAGAGGTTGGGCCGGCTGAGTAGATAAGAAAACAGCTTCTCTTGAGACTGTTAATGCCCCTATGAACATCTTGTAGTTCTGAACCCTCACAGTGACTGCTGAGTTGTTAGGAGAGTGGGAGGAACTGTGGGAGGAGGATTAAGGGCACCTTATGGAAGCCAAAGTTAATTAATGTTGAAGTCCAGTTATATATCTCAAGAATATTTACAGAATTGAATGCAGATTATTGATGTCTGATGCAATGTTCTATTGATAATAGCTACTGGAGCAAGTTAACATCTCTAGAGGTGGCACTACTGACGTACATGACATCTAAATGTGATGAAAGTTACTAGCAATGTGGAGTTTTAATGCCAGTTAACACTGCTAATTAGGTTGCTATTAATTCCATGACATCTGCTTGTGCTTATATTGAGTGATAGTTTTCTCTCCCAAAACTTTAGCGGATTGTTATTTCACTTGATTGACTGTAAAGTACTGAACTGTAAATTCTAAAGTATAAGAGAACAGAATATATTATTTTTATAAAGCAGTACTTATTTTCCTATACTTTGGTGTAGTGTTGTTTTTGTGTGCTATTGCGTGGATTTACTCTTGGGTGGTCTGCAACCTTCACACTGTGCCTCTAGAAATTGCATGTCTTACCCCTAGGCCAGGCTACCCTAGGTGACCTGGCATCTCAGGTTCTAACATTTGGTGCCTAGCGGTGGGATACTGACTTGGTTGCAGCTACTCATTAGTAATTCAACGCAATACACTGACCTACACCAGGAGTTTTCTCCTTGCGGCCCTCCTAATTTGAATTTATTTTTTTCTAAATTTATTTCTGGTGGTGGGTGGAGGTTAACCTCAGGTCACTTCTTGGTTTTCTCCTGTGAGTGATTTTATTCCATAGCAAAGATGGAATTGAATTTTAAAGAGCTGGAAGCCAATACTGTGGCCCAACTCAGAGATTGGTGTCAGCAACAAGGGGTATTTTTTAATAAAGGTGCCAAGAAAGGAGAGTTGCTGACAAGCATAAGGGCATGGGTGGAAGCTCATTTAAGGGAGGAACCAGAAACTGAAGAGGGTGACGGGGACACTGTCCCTGAGGCTGCAGTGTTGAACCAAGCGGGGAGTGGGAATCTGCTGACAGGTCCCAGGATACCTTCGAGGGCAAGCAGCAGCGTCTCAGACACGGGTTTAACTGAAGCCGAGCTAGAAGATAGGAGGGAGGAGAGGAGAATGAAGTTGGAATTAGCTAGGATGGATATGGAAAGGGAGGAAAGGAGGTTAGCTCATGAGCGAACCATCAAAGAGATGGACCTACAAGCCTTAATACAAAGGCCTCCCAATCCAGATAATGGTGGCAGCGAAAATAAAGTGAACACCAGGGAATCCAGACCCTATTTACCCAAAGATGTAATTGCTAGCTACACCCCAGGTGATGATATTGCCAAATGGTTGGCCGCCTACGAAGTTTCTTTAAGGGCTCACGGGATCTTAGAAACTCACTGGGGAGGTGGGCTGTATAAATACATGCCCCCTGCTGGCAGAGACACCTTGTTGGCTCTGGAGCAGGATGAGCAAACCCACTACCCTGCAATGAAGGTGGCACTGGTGAAAAAGTTTGGACTTACCCCTGAAAGGTACAGACAGAAATTCAGGGGAAGTCACGAACTGAGTACCCAGAATTGGGTAGACTTTTTAGACTACGCCAAGAAAGCTTTGGAGGGTTGGGTCAAGGGCAGCGAGGTGAAAGACTATGAGGGGCTGTACAATCTATTTTTGAAAGAACACCTCCTCGAGAAATGTTTTCCCGAGTTGCGCCAACACCTGGTGGACAGCAAGCTGACCGATCCCCGGAAGCTTGCAGAGGAGGCGGACACTTGGGCAAGTACCCGGGTGTCCTCAAAGGGGACTGGAGGGGATTCTCAAAAAGCTGGACAGGGCGCCCCCCAGAAGAAGGAGGGAGGAGATAAAAAGAAGGAGTTCTCCAAAGGTCCCCAAAATAATTTCCAAGGTAAGGGAGCAGGTTTCACCCCTAGGGCAAACCCGCCCAGAAACCCTAATCCTGGCCAAAGCCAGCAGCCAAGGGTTCTCCACTGTTTTGAATGTGGTGGTGTTGGACATTATAAGGGAGATGTCAGATGCCCAAAGAGACCACCCCCTCCCACCGGAGGAAAGTCACCGGGAGTAGTTAGTGTAGCGCTCGGGGAGGAGTTGCCCTTAGATAAGGGGGGTGAGTGGGCGGGTGTCACCTTAGTGTCCCTGGGAGAGCGGGAGATGGTACCAAAGATCCAGGTGCCCCCAAATACTACAAAGTATGGGCAATGGGTTACCATCAATGGCCAGAGAGGGGAGGCTCTGAGAGATACAGGAGCCAGTATGACTATGGTGAGAAGTCAACTGGTGTCTCCAGAGCAGGTTGTTCCTAATGTACTCCACCCCGCCGCGATGGCTGACGGCAGAATGGGCCACTATCCAGTGGCTGAGGTTCCCTTTGAGTGGGAAGGGGTTGCAGGTTCACTTCGAGTTGCCGTAAGCCCTGCCGTGCCAGTTGAGTGTCTGTTGGGGAATGACATGGAGCACAACACTTGGAGAGAGCTGGAATACCGGACGCATTCTGCGATGCTGGGTACACCTGACTGGGCCTGTGTAAGCACACGGTCTGCGACTGCCCCGAGAGGGAGTTCGCCTGGGTTGGAGCCTGGAACAATGGCCCAACCCGCTGCCAAAAAGGGACAGACTCGGAGACAGGGACAGCCTGCTTCGGCTTCCACGCCCCATGTGACAGATCGGCCACCTGCGGTGGTAGGCCAGGAGTCCATGGAGGGGGGAGTAGACTCTCTGGAGGATTTACCCATCCCTGCTGAATGGCATGTGGAGGGAGGTCCTACCAGAGAGGAATTCTGTAAGGGGCAGAGGGAGTGCCCTACCCTTGAGGGACTGAGGCGTCAGGCTGAAGCCCAGGCAGCAGGTGATGCTACGGGACACCACCATATTTACTGGGAGGATGTCCTCCTCTACAGTGAACCTAAGGTACCTCTACCTGGCTCATCAAGGGCCTTGGTGGTCCCGCAGCAATACCGAGCCTTTCTGCTGGAATTGGCTCATGCGATACCACTGGCAGGACACTTAGGCCAGGACAAGACCTTTGCACGGCTTGTCCTCCACTTCTACTGGCCTCAGATGAAAGTGGCATCCAACACATACTGTAGGACATGTGTATCCTGCCAGGCCAGTGGGAAAACAGGGGTGAAGCTAAAGGCTCCCCTGGAACCACTTCCAGTCGTTAGCACCCCCTTTGAAAGGGTGGGCATCGACATTGTAGGGCCATTGGATCCACCAACAACAGCTGGTCACAGGTTTATCCTGGTTCTGGTGGATCATGCCACACGGTACCCAGAGGCCATCCCTCTGAGGACTGTTACTGCACCTGTGGTGGCTAGGGCTCTGATGGGAATCTTTACCCGTGTAGGATTTCCCAAGGAGGTTGTGTCTGACAGGGGGACCAACTTCCTGTCAGCTTACATGCGGACAATGTGGAAGGAGTGTGGAGTGACTTACCGGTTCACCACTCCTTATCACCCCCAGTCCAATGGACTGGTTGAGAGGTTTAATAAGACCCTGAAGGGCATGATAAGAAGTCTGCCGGAGAGCTTACGGAGGAAGTGGGACGTTCTCCTACCTTGCTTGCTGTTCTCTTACAGAGAGGTGCCGCAAAAGGGAGTGGGCTTCAGCCCTTTTGAATTGTTGTATGGGCACCCTGTGCGTGGGCCTCTCAGCCTGGTGAAGGATGGATGGGAGAAGTCTCCCAGAAAACCTCCCCAGGATGTGGTGAGCTACATGCTGGCCTTCAGAAGCCAGATGGCCAAGTTGTGGAAGCAGGCTTCTGACAACTTGGAGGCCAGTCAGGCAGTAATGAAGGAATGGTACGACCAAAATGCTCACCCGGTGGAGTTGGAGCCTGGCCAGAAAGTATGGGTGATGGAACCTGGAGAGCTAAGTGCCCTTCAAGATCGTTGGACAGGCCCATTTGAGGTGTTGGAGAAGAAGGGTAAGGCCACTTACTTGGTGGATCTTAAGACCCCGCGGCAGCCCCTACGGGTGCTGCATGCCAATCGCCTCAAACCCCACCATGAGAGGCCAGAGGTCATCCTGATGTTGGTGACTGATGGTGCTGAGGAAGCAGAAAGCGAGCCTCTCCCAGATCTCTTTTCATGCCAAGAGAAGGATGGGTCGGTGGAGGGAGTGATTCTCTCCCCATCCCTAACTCCTGAGCAACGAGAGGATTGCCGCCAGGTATTGGGGCAGTACTCTTCGCTGTTCTCCCTTGTCCCGGGAAGAACCCACCTGTGTACCCATGATGTGGACACAGGAGACAGCCCCCCAGTGAAGTCCAAGACCTACAGGCTGTCGGACAAGGTGAAGGCTAGCATCCATGGCGAAGTTGCCAAGATGTTGGAGCTAGGAGTGATAGAACCTTCCAGCAGCCCTTGGTCCAGTCCGGTGGTGCTAGTCCCAAAAGCCGCCCCACCGGGCACCACACCAGAACTGAGGTTCTGTGTGGATTACCGAGGACTGAATTCAGTTACAAAGACTGATGCTCATCCAATCCCTAGGGCGGATGAGTTAATTGACCGGCTAGGAGCTGCCCAATACCTAAGTACCTTTGACCTCACTTCAGGGTACTGGCAGATCTCCTTGACAGATGGAGCAAAGGAAAGGTCAGCCTTCTCCACGCCTGAGGGACACTTCCAGTTCTGTGTGATGCCCTTTGGGCTCAAGAACGCCCCTGCCACATTTCAGCGACTGGTGAACCAGGTCCTCTCTGGAATGGAGAGCTTCTCTGCTGCTTACCTGGATGACATTGCTGTCTTCAGTAGCAGTTGGGAGGACCATTTGCAACATTTGCAAGCAGTTCTCCAGGCCCTGAAACAAGCTGGATTGACCATCAAAGCCAGCAAATGCCAGATTGGGCAGGGGTCGGTTGTGTACCTTGGACACTTGGTGGGTAGGGGGTCAGTGCAGCCCCTGCAGGCGAAGATTGAGGCAATCATGGCCTGGGAACCCCCCAAGACACAGACTGAGGTCCGAGCTTTCCTGGGCCTCACAGGTTACTACCGTCGCTTTGTGAAGGGGTATGGCACTATTGTAGCGCCCCTCACAGAGCTCACCTCCAAGAAACAACCTCGACGGGTAGTTTGGACAAAGGCTTGTCAGCAAGCCTTTGAAAAGTTGAAGCAGGCAATGTGTGAAGCACCGGTCCTGAAGGCTCCCGATTTCTCCAAGGAGTTCATTGTCCAAACAGATGCATCCGAACATGGCATTGGGGCAGTGTTATCGCAACTAAATGAAGAGGGCCTGGATCAGCCTGTAGTCTTCTTATCCAGGAGACTGCTTCCCCGGGAACGGAAGTGGAGTGCAATTGAGAGGGAAGCTTTTGCGGTGGTGTGGGCTCTGAAGAAGCTGCAGCCATACCTCTTTGGCTCGCACTTCCTGGTTCAGACTGACCACCGCCCCCTTCGTTGGCTGATGCAAATGAAGGGGGAAAAACCCAAGCTGTTGAGGTGGTCCATCTCCCTACAGGGAATGGACTTCCGGGTGGAACATCGGCCTGGAGTGGACCACGCCAATGCAGACGGTCTCTCCAGGTATTTCCGCCTTAGTGAAGAGGACTCCCAAGGGGTTGGGTAGTTCTCCCCACTTTCAGCTGGGGGGGACGCGTGTTAGACCTGTCTGGATTTTTTGCGTAGTCCCTCCTCATTATTATTTATTTTGTCCCCTTTTTGCCCCTCATACCCTTAATAATTTTTGTGTCTACTATTTTTTTAGGTGTTGGTCAAGGCGATAGGTGTTCTTTTTCCCCCCATAATCTTTTACCTCAGGCCCAGAGGCCTGTTCTGACAGGGAAAGTTGGAACCACAAAATGGTGGCTACCAACTGCCCTAACTGCCAAGTCCAGAACTTACCCATAGACCAGCATAGGGCATTCCAGAACCTTCTGGTCCATTCTGGACCACTGAAGGGCAGCCTATAAAAGGCGGAATGCGGGGCAGCCATTTTGTCTACCTGTGGAAGTCAGCTGGAGGACAGGCTGTAGCTAAGGGTGGGAAGAGGTTAGACTTAGGGTTGACCTCCTGGACTGGGAAGCTGCCTTATTGATCCATCCCACTACTCCCCTTTTGGTTACTTGCCCTGGCCCCGCTGTTGAGGGTTACTGGAGACCCTGGGCGCCTAACTTGCCCCTTGTCTAAATAATATAGGGGAAGTCTATAGGAGAAGGAGACTGCAGCGCTGCGGAGCGCAGTCCTCTGCCCAGTAAAGGAACTTAAGGGAAGTGTTCCCCAGGACATCATTACAGTGGCTGTAAGGACTGCGAGTTGGTGAGGAGTCTATTGCCACGTAATACAAGGATATCCCCCTTTTCCCTGTACCTGGGGCTGCCCTGGCTCAAGTGAACTTCCAGTGTCTCAGTTGGGGCTGGGAGCGTGTTCTGCTCAGGGAGCTCCGTCGTGCACTGATCGGGTGACCGGGCCGCCTGGGTGCCTGTGTCCTGTGGTAGCAGCGGAACGTTTCCCTGCGCTGTGTCCTGTCAGCGCTAACCCGGTGTGCAGAGCAAGTGAGCCGGTGTCTGAGGGCGGGGCCGGAGGAAGCCGAACGGAGCAGTCTCCAGCGTAAGCCGCTGCTCGCTCGCGCATGCCCGGTCGCGCCGCTCCTCTTCAGGAAGGCGGAGGCGGGACCAGGGTGGGAAGCGCCGAGAGCCGAGCAGAGGCTGAGGTGTGTGGCATCGTATTCCCCCCCCCGCTCGAGCGCCTCAGGAAGGAGCTGGCGCGAGCGGGAAGGGGGCATTTGAAGTGTGCTCTCCGTTGTTCCTCCGCCACAGCATCAAGTAAGCAGCTGGCTCAGCGGGAGGAAGTCGAGTGGGGCATTCGAAGTGTGTTCTCCGTTGTTCCTCCGCCCCAGCATCAAGTAAGCAGCTGGCTCGGCGGGAGGAAGTAGAGTGAGGCCTGTGAGACCTCGAAGGAGCCTTAAATCAGCAGCGACGCGTGGAGACTGGGACAACATCGTCTCCACGCTACAGTAAGGAGTAGAGAAGAGGGGCCCCTGGGGAGTTCTGAGCACAGGGGATAACTTTAACTTTTGGTCATTGCCCTCAGCTGTAGAGAAGAGGTTGGGCCGGCTGAGTAGATAAGAAAACAGCTTCTCTTGAGTCTGTTAATGCCCCTATGAACATCTTGTAGTTCTGAACCCTCACAGTGACTGCTGAGTTGTTAGGAGAGTGGGAGGAACTGTGGGAGGAGGATTAAGGGCACCTTATGGAAGCCAAAGTTAATTAATGTTGAAGTCCAGTTATATATCTCAAGAATATTTACAGAATTGAATGCAGATTATTGATGTTGATGTCTGATGCAATGTTCTATTGATAATAGCTACTGAAGCAAGTTAACATCTCTAGAGGTGGCACTACTGACGTACATGACATCTAAATGTGATGAAAGTTACTAGCAATGTGGAGTTTTAATGCCAGTTAACACTGCTAATTAGGTTGCTATTAATTCCATGACATCTGCTTGTGCTTATATTGAGTGATAGTTTTCTCTCCCAAAACTTTAGCGGATTGTTATTTCACTTGATTGACTGTAAAGTACTGAACTGTAAATTCTAAAGTATAAGAGAACAGAATATATTATTTTTATAAAGCAGTACTTATTTTCCTATACTTTGGTGTAGTGTTGTTTTTGTGTGCTATTGCGTGGATTTACTCTTGGGTGGTCTGCAACCTTCACACTGTGCCTCTAGAAATTGCATGTCTTACCCCTAGGCCAGGCTACCCTAGGTGACCTGGCATCTCAGGTTCTAACAACTATGAAACCACCTCTTTGTCCGTTAAAGTGTCCAGAGATGCCTTGGGAGGGATCGAGTTTGGAAATTTGTGGCCCGTACTAGATGGTTCTCAGTCTAAGTATATAATTGTGTTTGTTGATCATTTTGCAAAGTGGCCAGAGATTTGGGTGGTTAACACATTTGATGCCTAAACTGTTGTGAGTTTTTTAGATACGTGGTTTTAACTGATAATGGGCCCTAATTCAGTTAGGTGAGGTGGTTAAGTAGTTTCCGGGAAGAAATGGTGCTTTGCACAAGACCACATCTATTTACCACCTCTCCAGTAATGGTACCGTTGAGCGCTTCAACATAGTGCACAAGAACACCATACAATTGGCTAAAGAAGCTAGCATTCGTTGTGTGAAAGAAGTGTGGAGAACTGTGTGGTCGTACAGAATGACACCATGTTCTACTGGGTTCAGCACTTTTGAGGTTATGAGAGGTAGGACTCCCTATGGGAAGGACAATGTGGGATGGATGAAGTGTTCCAAAAAGAGTGGTGGACTTCATTACCTATCAAAGAACATTTGTGTAGAGCACAAAATAAAAGCAAAATGTATTATGATGAAAAGAAAAACTGCAGGGATGTGACGATGCAGGTTGGAGACTGGGTGAGAGTTAGAAAACCAAGTGTTTATGGGAAAACTGGAGGAAACATTTTACAGCCAATGCAAGTGGAGAAAGGGCTGTGCAATTCTGTTGAGTGATGGGAAGCTATGGCACTTGGGGGTATTTCTTTGTATAATGGTGAAGGTATGCATGCCGAGTCAGGGCCTAGTGTGCCTACTGAAGTTAATACTAAGAATTCTAGCTGGTTGTTGTACCACGGGACTCAAAGTGTGTTTAGAGATGATAGTGTGGAAGAAAGCCGAAGACAATGGTGTTATCCAAACAGAAATGGAGAAATGACCTGCTAATTCTAGTGTAGAAGATGGGCGAACACCATCCACCTCAAAGTGGAAGGAGGGGAAAAAATATCATCATCTATCCCCAAAGTAAGTGAGTTGGCAAGAATGAGTAGACTGGGGAGAAGTATAATAAGACCAAAGAATTTGTGAGATTTTGTCTGGTATAAATTTGTATTTTTTTGTTTACAGGTTTTATGATTTGGTGTTTTGCCATATTGTATTTTAAGTTTTTTTGCTTCTTTAAAGGGGAAGATGTGTGTAAAAATGTATTCATATTTTATATTATATAATATATTATTGATTATATACTCTTTCTTACAGGTTTTGTGATATGGGGGAATATGTAGGAAGGCGTTTGTGATTCGCGTTTGCGAATCGCAAATGGCGTTTTGGTATGTAGGTGCCACATAGCAAAATAAGGAATCGCAAAAATTGCGATTCCTTATTTTGCTCAAGCATTTAAGGAATCGCACATTTGCGATTCCTTAAATGCTATGTAGGGGTGCCTTTTAAATTGCGATTTTGGCTTACGGAATCGCAAAATACCACCTACTCCAAGTAGATGGTATTTTGCGATTTCCTGTCAAAATCCATTTTTTTTTAATTCAAAGTGCCATGTGGCGCACAGACATGCCCTTAGGTCATGTATGTGTGCCACATGTACTTACAGGCACATTCCAGGGGTGCAACAGGTGTCCTTTGGACACTCTGGCACCCTTGGAATTGCGATTCTCAAATTGCGATTTTCTGATAGAAAATCGCAATTTGAGAATGTATCCCCATTCATTCTTATGGGCCTCTTGGCCCATAGGAATGAATGGGACGCTCATTCCTTAATTGTGATTCACAATTTGCGAATCGCAATTAAGGAATTTTAGGATTCGCAAAAAATTGCGATTTATTACCTACATTCCATTTTGCAATTCTCAAAAAGCGATGCAATTCTCAAATAGCGATTCCTTAAAAATCGCTATTTGAGAATCGTAAAATATAAATTACCTACATATGCCCCTTGGTTTAAAAAAAATATTATACATGTCTTTCCATCTCTTTAAGAGCAAAGACGTGTTCTGATTAGGATTTGTATATTGTAGGCTTATCTGTATGTATTGTCTCCTTTTTAGTATCATCCCTTTAGAGCTTCCTTAGTGTATGGAATTCTTCTATTAGAATTCATGATGTAGCATGGAATGTGAATGGGGTATTCCAACTAGTGCTGTTGAAGAGACTGGAACGGTTGGATGTATGCCTTGATGTTACTATGCTGGGGATAAATTCTACAATAAATGTATTGCCGCATATAAACATCGTGTGGAGCATGTGACTGCAACTCTGACCACTAGAAATGTCTTTACTAGAATCAGCTCATTTTAGTTTCACGTTAAGTAACAATAAACGTTACTATATAAGACCTTTAAGAAATCACTACTATCAGTCACTACCAAACCCAACCAAACACTTAACAATTTATTGATGCCAATCTCCCAATGTATGAAAGGGCACACACATGAAAGCACTACAATGCTATACTAATGGCACAAGCCTATAACATGACAACATAAAATTACTTTAGAAAAACTGATACCCACACATTAACCCTTTACTGCTCAATTTAATGCCCCTTACTGCTAACTCAGCATTGCACATATGTGCCCATTTTCCACAACCCAACAGCAATGTACTCATTTGCCCCCTTTTCACAATGCCACAACAATGCACATATTTTCCACAATGTAGCGCAATTCATTGACACACTGAAGTGTGTGTGTACCAGATATGCACACATATATAGAGGCAAATAGGTTCACAGTAACACACAAGCAGGTGCACATAAACAGGCAAACAGTACAAAAGCACAGTCTCTGGAAAGCCACCAACCCTGCAGGTTTGCTGCCTGACACATAGACCCGACCAGAGATTTGCAGACAGAGGAATAAATGCACTCCATACAGAGAAGCTGGGGCATTAGAAGAAGGGTAGATAGATATGTGGTGGACAGGCAGAGGTTGAAGGGAAATGGGTTGAGAAAATCAGCCTTCTGCCGTGCAACACACACACAATGAGAATGGGCATGCCAAAGTGAGTTCCGCCCACTCCATGCGTTAGTACTTTTGTGTGGGGGGGCTTTAACTCGGTTCCTCCACCGTGCTCCTCCTTCATGGACCACCAGAACCAACAATGACAACCAACATTGGCCAAAGCAGTCAGTTAGAACTGACCCACCCAGACCTGTCAGTCTAGAACTGAGTGACAGCCAGTCTGTGCCTCACCTTGCCCCTGCCGGTCCCCAATCCCCTGGCCCTCTACTCCAGTTTCCAATTATTCTCCCCTGCACCACAGCCTCTATTTCTGTTCACATTCATCAAACTGATGACATCTTCTGACTTCACTGCCTCTCTCGTCCTCCCCAAAGCTAGTCCTCTACCTCAGCCTCTCCCATGGCCACCTTTGCTTCACTCTACGGCCTCTCGTGGCCCCATGTGTCCCAAAATGCCTTGCCCTCCCACTCTCACTAACAATGTCTGCCACACCTCTCTCCCTAATTCTACAACTCCTTCCTCTGACTCCACAGCCTCTACCCACTGAAGGAAGTAACCTGTTTAGGGCCACCTGGGTCACTAATGACCACCTCTCAGCCGTCTGTACCAAATGAAGAGTCCGTCAGACAGTAGAGAATACAAACCAATAACTGTTTATTCATATGCACTCAGAGTGGAGCCCCATCTGTACGGTCGCTAGGAGTGCTACAGAGGGAACTGAAATCAACAAGCATAGAGATACATTATGTATGTTTCATAGTAGGGCAAAAACACGGCCAGAGTGAAATTTTACAAGCAGATACAGCTGGCCAATGAAATAAAAAATAAAAAGGTTTCAGCGCTCATATCTTACACAAAGTAGCATAGTCCAAGGTCGTTCCACCCTGGGCCCGCCACCGGACAAGTGGAAGAGGGCCTTTATCTAAGTGAGAAAGCTATGCGCTGATATGAACAGTGTACTCATTACTGAAACAAAACCTAACATTTCGGAAACGAAACTAAGGAGGGGCATTTCTCAGAACTGAACGAGATCCGTTTTGAACAGCCTAAAATAGTACCTGAACAGAAAATGGTGCAGCGAATGCTAACTTACATAGGGCACTGCGAAAGCCTAAACAGGCCTATTCTAACAGGCCCTCCTTTTAGCATGAGCGAAAACATTTTCAACTATAGGAAAGAAAAATGAAACTGCAAACGATAATAATATATGACATTAGAAGGCAGTTATGAGCACTCCATATCATCAACATCAGAAAGCGAAACAGCAAGGAGCGATGAATTCTCAAATATTCCCTCATCAATATTCATTGAATCATCAACATCTTTTTGAAGTATTATGGTGGCATTTTTGTCATGAAATTATATCTTCTTTTTGGGTGTGAACACAGTGGCACAATAGGAACATCAAAAGGGAAGACACTGAACAAAAACACAGCAGAGCATTATTACCACAATAAGATAATCACTTTTTTGAGAATCTAGCTCCAGCTGCCGAAAACGGACCAACTCCAATTCCCACTTTCCATTCCCTTTACATTTTCAAGAATATATATAGAATATGCTTGGTAATGTTCTTATCCATATTCTTAATCCCAACTGTAGGAAGGTGGAATCTGACTGCATGGTTACCCCCACTTTTTTCCTGGTGTTTTGATGGTTTTTGACTTACTTTGGCTGGGATCCTGCTATCCAGGGTCCCAGCCTATCTGCATTCCACTCTAAACTGATTGCGTGTACACTAGGTACACTCCAGATTGGTTACTGGGTTACCCTGGTACCCCAGAGGCCTACCAGGGGCTGAAGCATGTATTATGCCACCCCTGGTAAGTCTTCCAAAATGGCACCACATGTCTGCTCCTGCAGCCTGGGTAAGGTGGTGTAAGCACCCCTTACTAAGATATAGTATACCTATATCTACCTTTAAAAACAGACACATATAAACCTACAAGTCACTCCTAGGGCAAGCCTTGACAATCCTGAAGGCAGAGTGCTTGGTTTTGTGTGAGAGGGTGCCCAAGCATGAGCTGAGCCCCTCTGCAGCTTTCGGTATCCCTTCCTTATAGCTGTTCTGTGATACAGCCAGTGTTTTAAATGGTGAAAGAGAAGTGCCGGTACTCATCAAATGGATTGAGGTGGGCCTGGGAGGGGGTGTCTGGGGGCGTGGCTTCGAGGCAGCCTTGTACACTATCAGCATTTTCTAATTTAAAGTGCCCCTGTGCCCTTGGCCAAGTTCTGCTCATAGCTGCAGGGTGTAATTGGTGTTTGTTGTAATTATATAAAGCATGAATTTAGCCCGAGGGCATTACGTGAGAAGCAGAAGTTATACACGAAAGCAGACTTCTCTTTTTTTTTATTGGCAAAAGGAGATTTAAGTGGTTTGCCCCGGATCACAGGATGTTGAACCCACGCTGGGATTTCACCTGTGCCATAAAAACAAAAAGTATGCGTTCAAGTAGAACTTGTGCTTCTCATGTAAAGCACTTTAATGCCCTCCTGCCAAGTTTGCACTATATATAAGCAAAGAATGGACCAATGTGCCCTGCACACACGAGCCGAAGTTGGCCGAAGGGCGTGAGGCCTCTGATAGACACTGGAGCTGCAGTTCCAATGTCGAGAGCTCTAGATGTCAAAGCACACGGGTCCTTCTGTCCTGTCACGCTGTAGGGGTGTGAGCAGGGCCGGCCTGTAGAGTGGCCCAGGGTGCCAGTATCTCGAGGGGCGCACGGAGATGTGCGCATTAAGGCAATACAGACCCCCTGTCATCTTGCAACCGCCTTGTTCATGTCCCTGCGCCTCTGTCTGACTTGCCAGATTAGAGTTGAATGAATTCATTGATTAGGCTTTTGGGCCATGTTTTAACACCTCAGTGTCCCTTTCTTCACCCTCTTTCGCTGTCTCACCCCTGCTGACACACAGCCACAGACCCATCACCCTTAGCAGCTAAGCTATTGCCGATTTAGGTGAGATGGGGCGGTCCCGAGGTGTTTGGGTTCACGTGGCAGTCACTGCTCATCCAGGGACTGACCAGTCAACTTAAAAAGGACCCCCTGCTGCCTCATTTCAGACACAATTAGCAAGGGCACCAAATGCCTAAGGCGCTATCTTTCCAAATGCCGGCTCTGAGTGTAGGGTGCAGCCGCACCTAGCCCAGAATACACTCGCCCATAACACAGAGACTGACCACCGCATGCCAGCCACTGGGGGTACAGGTACTCTCTTAACACCAGGAGAAGTGCCGGTACTCAGTGGGAGAATACGGAGAAGTGCCGGTACTCAGTACCGGTGAGTACCGGCCCATTTAAAGCACTGGATACAGCCATACCATATACTCTTAAGTGCATTATAACCTCGCCGTAAATGCTAACTTTGGAATGGCAGCATCAAAACATATTGTGTTTGGTGTCAAACACTTTGGAATCCTACCCCCGGGGGCGGGGGGTAAAATTCCACCCTTCTAGAGAGAGAAGACATGTATACCTTTACTTACCCGGTAACAGTTTAAAAGAGCCCAGCATCACACAATGGATGCTGCTGCCACAGACATGAGTCTGATCTCCTGCTGCTGGACGAAACTCCGGCAGGGGAGGCCTGGACAATAGGTTTCCTGTCACAGGGAGGTGTAACCACCTCCTCAGACAGGCTTTAGTGTATTGGGGCAGGGTGGGTGCATTAAGTGAATGCTTTTCAGACAGTGCCTGGGGCACACAAAGTGTCCCTGTGCATTTCCCAGTTCAAACCGGTTGCTGGGGCACTCATCCCCAGCTCTGGCGCAAAACTGGACAAAGGAGAAGGGGTGTAACCTCCCCCTCCCCAGGTCCTCCCATAGGTGAGACCTTAGAGTTAGTCCATCCCCTAAACTTAGTATAAGTATAGGAACCCAGTCCCTAGGACTTTAGATTACCCTGGACGAAACTCTGCAACATATATCCTGGAACTTCGACATTCTATTTCGACTAGAAGATGGAAGGATCTCCCTTGTGGTCAAGGAGTGACTCCCCTGTTCAAACAGGCACCAAAGAAGCATCTTGCTGGTCTGCATTTTCGAGGTCCCGCTGGATCCCAAATAATCTGCAACACAGGACATGGACTTCCAGACATCTCTGAGGCAGACACGAGATCACAGCCAACCTGAGACCCGCAGCCGTCCCAAGAGACGTGGGACCGGAACTCGTGGACACTGTGCATATTTGCAAGTGCACCTACTTCCTGAGCTTTCCCGAAGTTGTCGTTGGGCTACTTGTAGTCCAAGCCCTGAGCACCATCTGCACCGAAGATTGTGGGCCTACACTCCACGAGTGTTCCGTGGGCCCGCTTCTAGCAATCCGGCTTGAGGCTCCTTCGCAATCCCTGGTCTGTCAATGGGTGGGTCCCCACAAAGGCAACTCTTTTGTTCTTGGGCTTTCGTGGTTGCTCCCGACATGCCCTGACTCCCCTCCAAGGGGTGAGTACCTCAGACCTTGCTGATCTGCACCAAAGCCAATCTTTGCATTATGCGTGGGTTGCTGTTGCCGAAACTTGTTGGGTTGAATCTGGATATCGGCGCTGCAGCACTCGACATCCGATGTGGGACAGCTCGAACCCAGCTCCTGGTTGCAGTTGACACCTCCTGGTCCTTGTGGCTGAAGAGTCAAGCTTCACCTCCTGCTCCTGAAATCACCCGACATTGGCTGGCATCTTCTTGTTGCCTCCCTGGTCATTGACAAGTGACCCAGACTCTGTCTCCTCTGCTTTCATGTTCTTAAGATCTTTGATCCACCCTTGGATCCATCCGGACACTTTTCATCTGGTCGCCTGCAGCACTTCTTTTCAGCTCTCCATAGGAAACCACAACGAAACCCGACACGAAAAGACACCTATGCACCCGGCTTCCCTGGGTGAGGTAACAAGACTACTTTAGTGCTCCCGTGGGTCTTGACTCTCGAACTGTCCAGTACTGAATGGGTTTGTTCCTAGTCCACTCCTAAGTGTCCCTAATCTTTAAAAATCTAACCACAACTTTCTCCATAGAAGTCAATGGTGATTCCCAGCTGTGTTTAGATACTGCACGTGTCCCCCGTGGGTCTCCTGCGTCCCTACCTTCGGTGGTTCCTGGTTGCCCCCGCGGTTCTACAGGCCCTTGGCCTTGTCTCAATGTCCCTCGTGGTTCTTATAACACTTTCTTAGTATGTGGTTTGTAAGGCCCCTAGGGCAAAACGTATACTGTGCTAATTTACTGTGTACTCCTTAAGCTGCACTTTAACTTCTAGCCTCATAAAGAGACTAGAGGGATGTGTTTAGAATAAATACATATATATTTTATATATTCCTGGTGTGGTTCTCCTTTAATTTGATCATTCATGAGGTTATAGACTGGTAAAACAAGCTGCTTTACATTCCTTCAAGACTTAGCCTGAAGGCTGCTCTCCACAGCTACCACTAGGATAGCTTTCTATAAACGTTGTCTTTAAACCTACCATCAATAAGGATCGTTTGGATTGGTGCAAGGTGCCCACTAGAATAGTGGACAGCATATGCCAGGCCAACTTCTCACACCTACCACACATTGATCGCCAACTGCAGCGCATACACCACCACTCTTAGCTAGAATAAAGTCCACTGCATATCTAGTCTGTTCTGAATGTATCTACATACTCTCCAACTGAGTGGTGATGTCGCACAAAATGCCTGAACAGAAAATGGTGTCGCGAATGCTAACTTCCATAGGGCACTGCGTAAATGTAAACAGCCCTATTCTAACAGCCCTTGACTCTCCGCCAAGGTCACCCTTCATCAGACTCCCCAGCCTCTACCCAGCCTGTGACTCTCCCCAGAGGTCACCCTTCATCAGACTCCCCAGCCTCTACCCATCCCTTGACTCTGCCCCGAGGTCTCCCTTCACCAGATTCCTCAGCCTCCATCCATCCCTTGACTCTCCCCGAGGTCTCCATTCATCTGACTCCCCAACCTCCTCCCATCCCTTGATTCTCCACTGAGGTCTCCCTTCATCAGACTCCCTCGCCTCTCTACATCCCTTGAATCTCCACGGAGGTCTCCTTTCATCAGACTCCCCAGCCTCAACCCATCCCTTGACTCTCCCCCGGGGTCTCCCTTCACCAGACTCCTCAGCCTCCATCCATCCCTTGACTCTCCCCCGAGGTGTCCCTTCATCAGACTCTCCAGCCTCTACCCATCCCTTGACTCTCCCGCTGGGTTTCCCTTCATCTGAATCCCCAGTCTCTACCCATCCCTGACTCTCCGCCGAGGTCTCCCTTCCTCTAACTCCCCAGCCTCTACCCTCCCTGGACTCTTGGCCAAGGGTCTTCCTTCCTCCGACTCCCCAGCCTCTATCCTTCCCTTGACTCTCGGCCCTAGGTCTCCCTTCATCACACTCTCCAGCCTCTGCCCATCCCATGACTCTCCCCGGGGTCTCCCTTCATCTGACTCCCCAGGCTCTACCCATCCCTTGACTCTCCCCCGGGGTCTCCCTTCATCTGAATCCCCAACCTCTACCCATCCCTGACTCTCTGCCGAGGTCTTCCTTCCTCTAACTCCCCAGCCTCTACCCATCCCTTGACTCTCGGCCAAGATCTTCCTTCATCTGACGTCCCAGCCTCTATCCATCCCTTGACTCTCGGCCCTAGGTCTCCCTTCATCAGACTCCTCAGCCTCTACCCAGCGCTTGACTCTCCCCCGAGGTCTCCCTTCACCTGACCTCCCCAGCCTCTACCCATCCCTCGACTCTCCCCAGAGGTCTCCCTTCATCAGACTCTCCAGCCTCTACCCATCCTTTGACTCTCCGCTGAGGTCTCCCTTCATCTGACTCCCCAACCGCTACCCATCCCTTCACTCTCCCTCGGGGTCTCCCTTCCTCTGACTCCCCAGCCTCTACCCATCCCTTGACTCTCTGCCGGGGTCTCCCTCCATCTGTCTCCCCAGCCTCTACCCATCCTTGACTCCCCAGCCTCTGCCCATCTCTTGACTCTCCCCCAAGGTCTCCCTTCATCAGACTCCCCAGCCTCTAACCATCCCTTGACTCTTCCCCAAGGTCTCTCTTCATCAGACTCCCCAGCCTCCACCCATCCCTTGACTCTCCCCCGAGGTCTCCCTTCATCAGACTCCCCAGCCTCCACCCATCCCTTGACTCTCCCCCGAGGTCTCCCTTCATCAGACTCCCCAGCCTCTAACCATCCCATGACTCTTCCCCAAGGTCTCTCTTCATCAGACTCTCCACCCTTTAACCAACCCTTGACTCTCCCCCGAGGTCTCCCTTCATCAGACTCCCCAGCCTCCACCCATCTCTTGACTCTCCCCCGAGGTCTCCCTTCATCAGACTCCCCAGCCTCCACCCATCCCTTGACTCTCCCCCGAGGTCTCCCTTCATCAGACTCCCCAGCCTCTACCCATCCCTTGACTCTCTGCCAAGGTCTCTCTTCATCAGCCTCCCCAGCCTCCACCCATCCCTTGACTCTCCCCCGAGGTCTCCCTCCATCAGAATCCCCACCCTATACCCATCCTTTGACTCTCCCCCGGGGTCTTGGGGTCTTCCTTCCTCTTACTCCCCAGCCTCTACCCATCCTATGACTCTCCCCTGAGGTCTCCCTTCAAAAAAAAAAAAAAATCGGATCACATCTCCCCAGCACTCAAGGAACTCAAATGGCTCCCAGTAGAAATGCGTAGTAACTTCAGAACGGCCTGCCTAACCCACAAAGCCCTCCATACCGGCAAACCCGAATACCTGGCAAATAAACTCAAAAAACCAGGCCAAGCCAGGAATCTGAGAAGCTCTAACTCCTTCCTGCTCATCCTACCCAAAACCAGAAAGAAAAAGAAAAGAACAGCGGACTGCTCCTTCACTTGAAACGCCCCCAAAATCTGGAACTCCATCCCCCGCACATCAGAACTATTCCTTCTTTTGTGGAATTCAAAAGGCAACTCAAATCCTTGTTCCTGATCCGCTCCCTTGGCTGTGGATAACCGGGGTCAGCAAGCAACCCATGAACTATGTGACTACAGTGAATCCCATAACCAAAGAAGCTCGGCAACTCACCCGCTTAGAATGTCACTCATTGAATGCTTATACCGTACATTTGTTATGTTCATGTTCATGTTTATGTTATGTATATGTTTATACAGATTTTTGTCATTCTATTACTGTAAAGCGCTCTGCTACCTCCGGGTCTTGACAGCGCTATAGAAAACTTCCTAAATAAATAAAAAATAAACAAATAAATAAATAAAAATTAGACTCCCCAGCCTCTACCCATCCCTCGACTCTCTCCCTATGTCTACCTTCATCTGAATCCCCAACCTCCACTCATCCCTTGACTCTACCCCGAGGTCTCCCTTTATCTGACTCCCAGCCTCTCCCAATCCCTTGACTCTCTCCCCCGAGATCTGCCTTCCTTTGACTCCGCAGGCTCTATCCGTCCCTTGACCCTCTCCGAGGTCTCCCTTCATCTAACTCCCCTTTTCTCTGTCATCCCCTGGTTTCAGTCTTTCCCTTTTAATCACCTCAGAGTCGCTCAGCTCATTACGGGGTCTATCCCATCCCCCCCCCAGACCTGCAGCCCCCATCCCGGAGAGTCCAGCCCATGTTAACATTTTTATATTTTAAACGAAGGTTGGGAAAACTCCACCTTTTAAATCCATATAAAAGGTCAGCGCCTTCCCCGCAGCACCAGCAGCAGAATCCTGTGAAAGGAACACCTATGACAGGCCAGGCCCTCCAATGTGATGTCACGAGGTCCGCGCTAAGTGCAGAGGGGAGGTCTCTGCCGCAGCAGAGACAAGGAGAGCCCACTGAGGTGGAAGAATGTTGGGTTGGATGGAATCATGTTTGAGGCTCATGGCAGGATCATTTTTGTGTTTAAATAGGTTTTTTCTTTTTTTCAGGAAATTTAATTAAAGTTGTGTCTTGGCTGCTCCCTCCCCCTTACACTGCAACACCTGTCGTCTTGGGCTAAAAATTCCACGGACTCGATAATTCTCGCCCCGGTGCCTCCTCGACTCACGGGTTCACACTCTGCGACTCTGGGCAATAGCTTGCTTAATCTCCACAACGGCCCCTCGCGGCGGGATGCCTGACTTTCACCTTGTGGACACCCTGCCGGGGTTTCTCACAGGGGAATACCAGGACGGGTTCCCTAAGCAAGCGCCAGGATGCCCTTTGGGTGACAGGTTTGCGCTATATAAGTACACCTACATTTACATTACATTACATCACCCATAAACCAGTGATGTATGATGACACGTTGAAAAGTCTTTATTGTGATGTGCCCGTTGTATAAAAGTCTGGCAACCAGGCAGCCGCAGCATTGCACTCATGGGCAGCAGACAGAGAGGACCACTGCTGCGGCTGGAGCTGAGACCCGCGAGAGGCGGAAGCAGCCGGGGCCTATCAGGCGCCAAATAAGTGGGTGGGGATGGGTCAAGGGACAAAGGGAGTATATAACCAAAACGAAAAGCGAACTGAAAAGCAAACTTATAACCAAACTTGAAACTGACTTGAAACTGGCTTGAAACTTCTCTTCCCTTCTGACCATATTCCCTTCCCTCTCCTCGTCCTTTCTACTACCTTCCTATTCCCTTTTTAGGTCTCGCAGACCTAGCGCTGGAGCTTGGGTTTAACAAGTGAATTATGTATGCTTCCCAGGAGATCTTTGGGATTGTGAGTGGGTGGGAAGGAGGGCCCATGATCAGTATTTCTTGTGAAACCTACATCCTGCCTCCGAGAAATCTGAACATCTGTCGGTCTTATCAGTATCTTCTCAAAGCTAGCGCCAGGTCAGTATTTCGATTGCAGGCTGGTGTCACCTACATTTCCTAAACCGAAGTCTTAAACGGGCCTTTCTGCTGCAACTAACTGGGAGGAGGTCCGAAGAAAGTGCAAAACAAAATATGTGGTGATAATAAAATAGAGTGAGATGACCAGAAAAAACTTTATTCGACAAAGGACACCTCCCCTAATCAGTGCTTTAAATGGGAAAAAATAAGTGCAGGTACTCTTAAAATGAGCTATGAGTGTAGCAAGTGGGCGGGGATAGGGGCGGGGCTAAAGACAAGACATATAAGGCACTTCTACTATTTGGCCGAATACTTATATATTCTTGTTTGCGCACTCCAGCAACAAGCAGTAGACAAGGAAAAAAGGGATAACCAATCCAAAATTCTGTTCCATGTGTCCATACAGGCCCTTTGGCTGTTCAGCAGTGCCCATAACCGATAGGGCTTCGGGGATGATAGACAATCACACAGTACCAAAAGACTTGATTTCTTAAATTGAGTGTGCTCTCAGTGTTGTTTAATACCTGTATGTTTGCAGTCTCATTACTGTATTTAAGAGGGTACCCAGGTTGGCATCAGGTGTGGTCAATGCTATGTTTGTGATCTAGTATGATGTTGAAGCAGGATCGGCCAGTGGTAAACCTCAAATCAACATGAGGCAATGGGGCAAACCTTAAACACCAAACACCCCAAATAAGTTAAATATCAAGAAATTAGAGCTCCAGAAATAAGGAATCCAGAGAGTCTGCAGCAAATAATGCATTTTCAATGCAATAAGTCTTTCATCATTTTAGAGTTATAGCTACTGACGTAAATTACAATGTCTTTTACTTATGCGTTTTGGTTTTTAGTGTAGTGGATGAATGTGGTGTGGAATGGAATTATGTGGTTTGTATTTGAATTGTTAGTTGTGGAATTGTGTGTGGTGGATTTTTGTAGTGGAATTATGTGGCAGGGTGTGCAGTGGAGAAGTATTATGTGAATAACAGACACTGGGACACACAGATAGTACGAGTGGCTAAACTAAAGAGAGAGAACGCAAACAACAAGGAGATAGATCTACCTAGTTTGGGCACTTGAGAGGGAGATAGAACACCTGGAAGCTAGAACACAGGGAAAACAAAGGAGTCATTAGGCATGTGGAGATAGTGAGACCTTGAACATTTGTGAGGGAGAGTGAGCGAACAGTGGTGCTGTATGCATAGGGCATGGTTAGTGAGTTTGATGAGGGGTGAGTTATCAGAGATTGTTCAAATATTAAGCGTTGACACTTTGTAAGCAGTAACTAAGCAATATTAACCTGTGCTGAGGAAAGAATTGCTGTGGCACTCCGGACCCATTTCCCACTAGTTGTGAGTGTGTGAAGTGAATAATATTAACACTTGTGTGGAGCCACGACCAGAACACGTACTGTAACTCAGTTCCCCATAAAATTAGAAATGGAATGTACGGGGTACGAGGAGGGTAGGTAAAGTGCCACTTTTAACTTGTGGCACCATGCCCATGTGTATCGCCCTAGCATATAGAAGCGGGGATATTAGCAATTGAAAGGAAATCGATTATCAGAAAATGTTGAAATTTTGAGCTCTGTGATTTATGCATCATGAGCTCAGGGACTGCAACCGGCGAAAGGAAGTCCATTGATAGAGAATGTTGTAATGTTAAGCTTTGAGCTTTAACAGCATGGGCTCAGAGATATTAACCATAGAAAATAAGTCCTTTGTTAGCTAATGTTGAAATTGTGAGCTGTGACAAAACATTAACTAAGCAAGTTCAAACCTGGCTGAGGAAAGATAGGCCTGCTCTAGACAATATTGAAATATTGATCTCTGCGCCTTACACTGTGGGCCTGGGGTAGTTGTTACAGGATTCCAAGCGAAGGGCCGTAGGTGAATGTTGAGTAGTGTGTGTCCTACTGTATAGGCTTTGAACTTGAAACCTACGTGAGTGGAAAAGGTCCTCCAGTTAATGTGAAAATGCTAGACCGTAAGCTTAACACACATGTTGTCTTCTAATCACCCTGCTGTCCTCCAAGTGCAATTTCAAAATGAAGCAATGGTGCCAGACTAAACATGGATTGGCATATTTATGACAGGGGTTATATTTAACACAAAAAAAGAACAGGCTCTGATGTTGTTGTGTAGGGTTTACTTAATGCATGTAGGCGCTGTTAACAAGGCTGTCTTTTGAAGTCCCACAATCGTTTGAGCTTTTAGGCGCTTAATACTAGCCTGAAGGACGTGGTGTGGAGTGCTGCCAGAAGCTTTCGACCTGCTTGTTAGAGAGCGGACATGTGCCCTGCACCCCAGAGACAGTCTGTATTTGTGTGAGAGAGCATGTGCCTGTACTACGAAGGTGTGCACATGAGAGGAGGAGTCTCCTTCCTGTACCTTAGGAAGCGAGAGACATGTAGCACAAGCAACTTAGAGAGAGAACAAGAGTTGTGTACGTTACTGATTGAGAGACCGTGCTGTAGAACGTGGGAGAGTGAACCCTGTAATTAAGAAATGAACTGTACGCCTGAGAGGCAGGCAGACCCTGCCCCAAAGAAAGTAGCTGGACCAGCACTCCAGAGAGAGCCAGTATTTGAGAGAGATAAGAGAGGGAACCTGTGGCTTGTACCTTAGAGAGGAAGAGAGCATGCACTCTGCCTTAATAGAATATACGGTGGCTGAAAGAGGTGTGATAGGCCTTGGAGAGAAAGAATAGTCAGTCTTTTGATAGAGAGAGACAACTTGCACTTTAGAGAGAGCGAGAGAGAAAGAAAGATGTGTGTGTATGTGAGAGGAAGAGAAAGAAACTGGGAGTGCGGTCTGTGCCCAATGAGGATTAGAAAGAGAGGTCAAGTGTGTATGTGTGTTAGTGTGAGGGAGAGAGGCAGAAACAGATATGTGTGTGTGAGAGAGAGGAGGAAGAGAAATAATGGAACGTGCATGTGAGGTAAAAGTGTGTTTGTGCATGAAAGAGAGGGCGAGAGAGCCAGTGAGAGATCTTTTACTACGTACTTTAGGGGCAAACTGCACCTCATTGAGGCAAAGTGGTGGAGTAAACAAGTCTATTAGTCTTCCCAAAGCACTTAAATACAGCTAAACAGGTCTGGCTTGTGGCAACTAATGCCGGCACTTTTCGCCTAACAATTTTATTTCTTTTGTCATTTTATTGAGATTCAAAAGGTGCAAATAAGGGAAACGTTTGCTGGTTGCATGGTCTTGTTTTTGCCTACGAGTAAAGAGTAGGGACACAAGCTTTACAAAAACAGTGGCAACTTTCCCAAAATTGTTAAAAAGTAATTTGAACTTCCGAAACGAACGTGCTCACTAAAGCATACTATAGTAAGAAAGCCTCCGAACACAAGCAGACAGACAGTCACACAAAACACTCAAGTGGGATAAAGGCCATTTTACACCCATTGTCTCCCGTGGCTTTCTTAATTGCTGCTATTGCTGCTGTCAGCGGGATGCCTGGATTCAGTGTGTGCACAAATGCACACCATGGTGTGAATGTGATTGACAGCGCAGGGCCTGAGCGGGCCCTGCTCTGTCAAACACAGCGTGGTTGTGAACACTGGACATTATGTAGATAAGCCCTGCTAAATAGTTTGAAGGTGGCTCCACTTGGGCTACAGAGGGGCTTTGGCTGTCAGGCAGCCTTGTTGTCCGCGCGAGCCAAAGCAACTATGAGCCTGACTTTGATGAGTACCGGTACTCTAACTTGGCAGCTGAGAAGTGCCGGTACTCAGAGCGGTAAACATGAGAAGTGCCGGTACTCAGTACCGGTGAGTACCGGCCCATTTAAAGCACTGCCCCTAATTAAAAACAGAACAGTGCAGGCGACAGTGGAAACAAACATCTGTCGTTAAACAAGGCCAACATGTTTCTGCCTAATGGGGCATGTAGTCCCCCGGCTTTCGTCAGGGGCTCTGTTCTAGATCTATTGCTACTGCTAGAAAGTGATGTGAATAACAGTATAACACAAAGGATAAATAATATATATCCGAAGGTTGGAACGAATACAACCTGTCACATGCTAATCCTCCAAGCCAGTGAATGCTGACACGCATCTAGAAAGAGATGCAGAGAAACAATAACAAACTGTAAACATTCATATGATAATTGTCCTATATGCACAGTCTGATCATGCACCATTCCCATATCACATTGGTAAAAAAGTAAAGTTCTTTTATCTCACCCAGCTTGACCGGGGACTGGACCTAACCTCACCTGGTCCGTGCTCAGGTATACCGAGGCCCCGCTCTAAAAATCAAAAGACAATAACCAGAGCGATATCATGATGTGCATACTACTGACAGCATCATAACCCCTCATGGTTGTACACTTTTGTCCCTTGACCACAATTGAGTCCGCCCGTATGGCGTCCCTCTCTCTACCCCAACACAGGTCCTTTGACAATTTATATTAGCGAAAAAACCAGCAAATTTAATGAGCTTCTTTTGACAGAGATCAACTATAGAACAAAACTAGCATACTCTATCCAACTCACAAGTTACTAGCACAGAAGTGTAAAAGATCGTCTGTAATATGAAGGTAGTCCAGTGTCTTATAAATTGTATACCACCAAAGACTATCTATAGGCACATTTTCAATGTCCCACACCGCCCTATCTCACCTGTCCATCGGTGCCTCAAAGCTCAAACCTGAGTCTTTTGGGGGAGGCACCGACGGAAGGGGACAGGCTTATTTATGGTATCAGGTGAGAGGCACTACTTTATTGACTCGCGCGCAATTCGCGCTCAGATATTGGAGTTTAAAGATAACTGGCCTGACCTGAGTAAAAGTCTTCTCCGTTCGCTGACTCTTCAAGGGTGCTCTCAATGACTGGCACATCCACATGATTGCAAAGTAACTCGAACGCCATTGTGGTGTACTTCCTGGGATCCGCTCGCGTATGGAACTACAAAATGACGTCATAGCGTCATTACGAGTAGTTCCTCCGTGAAGCCTTCAGTGCTATGTACGTGCAACTACAAAATGACGTCACGGCATCACAGTGAGTAGTTCCAAGGCCACTTTACAACGTGAAATGAGTCTGGTCCTACGGAGGTTTAAAACATGAACCAAAGTTTGCCGTAGTCCCGATGATTCCAATATAGCATCCACTGTTGTGATAGGATGGTGCCTATTATGTATATCAATATTCTATTGCCCGCTGAGGGCATGAGTATCATAATGCGTCTACTTTGTATGTCACTAACAGTAGCGTCCTCATTGTGCATAGATAATGTAATGCATGCATGTTGTTGTTAATAATCCCTGTGATGTAGCTACTAGAAATGGGAAGTATTATGTCAACATCCCGCCCTCATTTTAGATGTAAAGTGACTGCATTAGTGCATACTTCGAATCAATACATGTGTGGCTGGAAGTACACCCTCGTGTCTAACCTATTCTGTGTGTGTACATAAAATTAGAAAAGGATGTCATATATTCTACACCTACACTGATCAAACATAAGTTGAGATTAAATGGACCTTGTGGGGCCACTATGGACATTTTAGGGCCACTGTACACCTCCAGATCAGGTCACCGCTCCATTATCTCTATATGTGTTCATAAGATCAAAGTTCTTAATTATTTGGTGAGATGCAAGTGACAGTTAAGGATACTAGATTCACAATGAGACCCATAGTATTTCATCATTGAGCCCGTCTACATTCGTTCGGAGCTTATAGATCCATTTCTCTTCTTTCCTGAAAAGATAACTAGAGACATCGCTGATATGCGATGGATCAGAGGTTTCTCTAGTACTGTCCAGTAAAATTCATCTTCTCCATGTTGTTTCTCCAAATAATGTTTAGTCAGACTAGATAGCGGTTTTCTACATCGAAACGAACTCTTATGTTCCACCATCCGTACTCTCACTTTTCGAGTGGTCATACCAACGTATCGAGTAGAGCACGGGCATGTCAAAAGATAGATGAGATTATCACTATTACAGTTTGTAAAGTGAGTCTGTACCCAAGGACGGTTGGTACCGATGTCTATTTGATTGGAGTGTTTGGTTTGAGGACAAACAGAACAAATTCCACAGGGGTGATGCCCCACAACCGGTGGCAAATCCCACAGAGTCCTTACTGTCCTTCTGTGGGATTCCCTCAGGCGAGTATGCACCAGACGATCCCGGATACTGCTTGATTTCCTAAAGGTGAATAGTGGTTGAGCAATCTTCTCTTGCGTGTGATTCAGAATACGCCAGTGATAGCGAATAATCTTCTGGATCTGGTTAGTCCTGGTATTGAATGTGCTTACCAATGTTAATCTTTCTAGGGGAGCCTTCTCTACCGGGGGTTCCAGAAGTGAGTCTCGATTGCTGTTACTCGCTCTTTTCCGTGAACGCTTGACCAATACACGTGCAAAATGCAAAGGCAAAATGCAAAGGTCTACCATGTCAGCTAGATTAACAATACTAAGATTACACAAAATACTGCAGCCCTAAGATACTAAGTACAGAATAATTCATTCCTACCTTCATCCGAATTTAGCAGCAGCTAAGGCAGGTACAGGCTTATGGCCCGAATGCAGCACTAATCTGGGAGGGTGTCGGAAGAGAGCACTTACAAGGTAACAGAAGAGTTAACAGGTTTTCGCTGCCGTTGGAAGTAGCCAACCACAGATTCTGGGCGTTGAGCCAGGCAGGAAATACACTTCCTGTGGTTTGTAACGAGAGTTTTTAGGCAGTTGGAACACCGATCGCAGGATCGCACAAAATGAGAAATATACACATATGTATATATATATATAAGTATATATATATATGTGTGCATAACAGAAGTAATATGTGGATATATTAATAATTTTTTCTAGGTTCTTCAAGATTGCAGGAAATATTGTGTACCTATACTGTAAGGTGACTGTGCTAAAATGCTTTTCAAGCAGTACATAAGCCAGGGACTACAATACTGTGTGTGCATTGACAAAGCCAAAAGGTTAACAAAATATTTGAGGCCTACTGGATTTGGCAAGGCTTGTTTATTTTTATGTTGCAAAGAAATGGTACGTACCTGATTCAAGTAGTTTAGTGAAATGTTTTAGCATTTCGTTGTGTGAGCCTGGGGCAGGTTGTGAGCAGGTGTCACTGGGACAGAGATTTTCAAATATGTTTGACGATGAGACAAACTATAGCCCAACATTTTTTAAATTCCTTTTTTTAGATAATGGATTTTTCCTTAAAATATCTTATAGAAAAGGCAATATAATTCCCAGATTCTTTCCTTCATTTGGAGTTCCCTCCTTACCCCAGCTAGCCAACATACAGCATACAGCAGTGAATAGCACTACTATTGCCAGGGCGGTTGAAGTACAGTTGCAGGCTTCAGATGGTTGTGTATATTTTTTACCGGCTTTAAAAGTTTAGATACGATTGGAATTATGACAGTATGATGTTTTTGGTGCGTAGTGCATTTTTTTTTAATGGATGTTCCAAGGGTTCACAAAATTATTATTTATGCATCAACACAAGTGAAAAGTCTTCTGAAATAATGAAAAATATTTGTATACACTAACATGCACTGCGAGGTTTCTTTCAAAGTCAGGTTTCCAGGAAGTGGGGCCACATCAGTTCTGGCCTTTGACATATCAATAATGGAACACAGATCTTGGCCCAAAGACTTTTGGAAATAATAGACTACTAACCAGCAGCTGTCCCCATTGCCAAGAGGAAAGAAATAACAGAACAAACTTCAGGGTCAACACTGCAAACTAGAGAAGATTAACTTGTTTCCATTTGACTGTCCAAGAGGAAAAAGGCGGTGACAGCTTGGTCGTTTATGGATTCAGACGTAGCCACAACACCTGCCGCACAGAAGTGTCTTATCTAAAGTTATGTATTTTGTATTATAATATTTTGCAATACTGGCAGAAGTGGCATTAGGTAGATTGAATTGGTTTTGTCTCATTGTGTTAATAGGAAGACTTGTATTGCTCACATGTTTTAAGTTGCCAATAGCAACAAAGTCACCTCCAATATATCTGTTAGCACATGGAGTAAATGGCCCTTGCAAGAATGCAGAAAGGTTGAACAGTCCCTCTACCAGCACAGGTGGCACCCCAGAATAATTGTAACATGTGTCCTCATCGCCCTCCCCTGATGGAAGTAATAATGCAATAATAAGAAATAGTGCAGAAGCAGCTAGACAGCATCCTGCTCACGATTCTCTACACAGTATGTGATACAGTCAGATAACAATAGGTAGACAAAAGACTAAGGCGCTCTGTTACATGACTCATACACTCCCCATGCAGGGAGAACAGATAGATTTTCTCACCTAGGCAGATACAACAACAGACTATAGAACACCTCCTGCAGGATACACAAAGCAATGTCAGATTATTGAGGCCACTGTCTCTAAAGTGTTTATACATAGAACAGGAAGGGACCACCCCTCCACCTCAATGATGCATGAGGTCATCACTGACACATGCAGAATAGAAGTGAAGGCAACAAGGCTTTTTTAGATGAGTGTTCATGGTATGGCCCATAGTGTAGTTTGTTGCAGCATCAATGAGTTTATGATAGCAGATTCTCTGTTAAACTATCATTGCTTCATCCCCCACACTCTCCATTGCCCATGAAAGATTAGAACAGCGTTGTTGTTATTCGCACGAAGTTACACCCATGGCAAAATTGAGTGCCCAAGGTTAGTTAAGGTATAAAGAAGAGCTATTAGGGCAACATAGGGTAGACTAGGATTAAAAGATAAGATAGACAGATTGTCTACTTAGGGATTATAAAATAAAAATGTGCAAAAGTATGAACTAATTTCAAAATAAAAGACATGTGTTCTCTGTTTTCTAGAATGGCATGTTACCTGTGGGACGGCACACAGCAAACAGCACTGGTTTTTTTTCCGGACAATAAAAATGGCACCCTATCCAAATTGACTTTTACTGGGCCTGCAGAGAATGGCTCCATCTCCAACAGCCCTTACGAAGGAGCAGCCTGAGCTCACTAGAACATTGCTCAAAGTCACCATGATGGTTCCAACAGCAAATATCTCCAACATCGATGCCCATCTCTGGCTCTGTTATCTGGCTCCACGGACAAGAGCAGTGTGCTCAGTTCTAAGGGTGGACAGTGTTCAAAATCCCACCAAAGGAGGTTTGCCGGTTGAGCAGAGTCCAGTTCTTTTTCCTTTACCATCATTGTGATGCTCCAGACCAAGGCAGAAGGACTCTGGCTTCGGAATACCGAGAGGAGAGTATGCCTTTGGATAAGGAGTGAGCTGTACATTTCCAACAACGGAGGAAATGGCTTAAATGACCAATGCCATCAACAACTTGAACAAGATAGAAAATAAATGGATTGCTGGAGGAGGTGCAATAGTAGATAGCCACTGACTTATTGAACTTTGACTGGATACCTTTGTGGCAGTTCTAAAAAGTTTTTTTTTTTTTGCTGTTTCTTTTTGTGTTGCCTCCCGCAGATGAGTGCAAGTGTAGGAAAATAAAGTTAGCACCAAGATAGTAGGGACAAGTTACACTAGCATAGGGATTTACAGTTAGCTGAGTATGAGGACAAAGATGGTGTTCATTGGGATGGGACTGGAATACAAATGGAGATGAGCAAGTTAGCAGCATCTAGCACCCACTATGGAATACAGGCAGCTCCTCCATTTCTCCCAGGTAGAGACTGTCTGAGTAAGAGCCCAACAGCAGCCCAATATGAACGCCTGCTTAATGAGCAAGATGCAGAGTATGCGAAAATACTCATTAGGCCAAATGAAGACTAAGTCAACAAAATAGATAAATAAAAAAGGTAGCTTTAAGTGTTATGTTAATGACATGCCCTGGATACCGCCACTGGCTGAAGGGTCACAGAGATACTCAGTTGAAAAAATGATCATTGAATGATCAAGAGGAGGGAGATGATAGAGGGTCGCATTCTACCATTTAAACACAGAAAGGGCATTTTTATCGACCTTGGTAGGATGAAGGTCCGATGTGAGCCCTACTTGACAAAATCTGAAAATATGCTAAAATGACCAATTTTCACCATATAAAATCAGCAAATGAAATCCCACGGATCCCCTGAATCCCGGGTTTGTAGGCCCAAGCCAAGGGCCAAAGGCCACCGCCTTATGTTAACAAAATCCACTGGGCCTAAATAAGTTTTAAACGTGCATTTCTGATGTGCTGAACACAGCGAGGCAATTGAGCAAACCTGGAAAGTACAGTAGCCTTTCACAAGCCCCATTGCAAGACACCCACACACACACATACACAGACCCAGCCAGTACAAGTTGGCACATCTTGGACTCTTGCAGAAATATTGTTTTGAAAGATAGCTTGCATGAAATAAATGTCACAGTACCTCAGCACCTGTCGTAAGTTCCGCTCTCACATATATTTTTAGAAATGTACGTAACAAAATGTTCTTTTGTCAGAAATGTACAAAATGTTCTCTTTTAAAATGTACGTAACAAAACGTTCTTTAAAGATGTTCTTCCGGTGTCCTAGAGCACATGTGGTTAGACCGCCTGCACTGAATGGGCGTAGGCCAGTGTGTCACCATAGAACCTGGTTCCGCATTTTCAGGTATATCAGACCCAACCGTCAAATCTGAAGCCAGAGCTCTGCTGATGCGACCTTTGCATGCAAGTTCTCCGGCTAGCCGATTGTCTGACTTGGGACGTCAATTCCTCTCTCTCAGGTGGTGGACTTCCTAAGCCAGATAATACTCCTGTCTTTTTAAATCTCTGTCCTTGCTCTGTATTTTTCATTCACACCCAATTCCTTGCATTTTAGGTTCCCTTAAGCTATTAGGCCCTGCTGGGATAGTCTCCATAGCTAAGGTGCTTCTAGGCACTAGACTTTATAGAGTGTTCTGCTTTCCCTAACTAATTTCAATTGTGCCTTTCAAATGTTGCATTGCTCAGGCTGATCGATTAATAAATGCATTTTCTGATGTACTTAAGACTTAACGAATAAAATGCAACTTCAAATGTGATCTTTGTCATCTCATATCATTGTTCCTTGTTCCTCAGTGAAGTTATGTTATGTTATGTTATATCTGTTTTATATAGCGCACGGCTACTCAAAGAGGGTCCCGGCGTCGATGACCTGTGACCACGGCTCATGACCACAGCAGGTTGGTTTGTGACTCGTGACCACACCCCAGAGGGCTTCCGTTCTCCCCTCATCAGTAGTCTTAAGGAATTGAGCTTCTTTGGAGGTTATCCAACCTTCCGCCAGTCCTTCTTCCACTAGACTGTGGATATGTTTCCTTAGATCGTTAGTTGGATCTTGCTTCAGTGGCCTGTATGCTTGTCTGTTATTAAGTTGACGCAGACACTCTAAATTATAATCACAACTATTGAGAACAACTATTGGGCCCACCTTATCTGCTGGCTTGATGATGATGGAGGGATCATCAGAGAGGGTATTCAAGGCTGTATGTTCATCTCTTGAAAGATTCTTAAATGATTTTTTCTGGGCTGTCCATATCCTCGAGACATCATCCTGGACTGCTCGTTCGAAAGCCAGAACCTGAGGAGGCGTTACGTGTGCAGGGGGCTGGAATTTAGATTTCAATCTCAATCCCGTATTTTCTCCTGAGACATCCGGCTGTTCATTGTCTTTGTCTTTGAAGAAATAGTGGAGGCGCAATTTGCGGAAAAACTGACTGAGCTCGCATTGAAACTGAAAGGGATCACCATCATTGGTCATTACAAACCCCAAACCTTTATTAAGGACCCCTAGTTCTATCTCACTTAAGGTTCTAGTGGAGAGATTAACTACGAGGGTTGGTTCCCTGATGGACCCGCCTTCTGTTGGTTCTTGCTCGTCTGGCTGCGAATCCCTGTGTAAGGTCCTGTCTGATCCTGCCAGTGGACCCCTGGTTGTTGTCCTGTGCGGTTTCTGCCCCGCGATCTGCGTGGGCCATGCCCTAAAAAAGGCTGATTGTGAAATTCTTTAGGAAACCCCTGAAATGGCCTGGTGGTGGTGGATACGCCAATTGATGTTGAGGATAGCCCCATGGTATAGGCGGCCACCATTGTTGGATTTGGCCTTGTGGGTAATTACCCCGGAAGAAGGGTCTGTTCGATCGTCCTCTCCCTCTCCTGGGGAACGATGGAGATGTACCATAAGAGTCAGAGTCACTGCTATCTGAGCTGGAACCCGAGTAGTTAGACCCATAGCGTTTCCCATTACCTCTGAAGTCAGGTGGAGTATAGGTATCGCTGGTATATGGGTACACGCGTTCGTGCTTAAACTTGGACAGATCCTTCTTGAATTTGTCTAGCTTGGCTTGCAGGATTGAGTCATTAAATTCTTTCGTAGTTTTATTTGACTCATCCTGCTGTTTTTTAAAGATTGTCCCAGTGATGGTAGTTCTAATTGAAGCTTCTAGAACTTGAATTTCTATCAGTATGTTATCGGCTATCCTCTTAGCGGTGCTGATAATAAGGATTAACCAATCCCTTGTGCACCGCCAAGCTATGAGGGACCAATCTTTTAAAAAGGATTTGTCCTGCAAGAAAAGACGAGGGGCATTGGTAACAATCAAGCCGGGAGGTGCACAGCTAGCCCTAAGGTATTCAGCCATCGATATACCATGTACTGAGGTACGTGAGTGTGACTTCTTCAAGGTTAAAACCTTGGCCCACTCGTGCTGAGTACCCGTAGTCGCAATAGGAAGTGCTTCAAGCATACTAGGCATACTGTCTAAAATCGACTGGTAGACAGTGTCATCGTATGCGAGGCCGCTTATCTCAGCCATAATGTCAATGTAATTGCAAATGCTGCAAAATAAGTGTCTAAAGGTTGGTTAGGGGAAAAAAGGAAGCTCCACACAACGAAATCTTATAGAGCTACAAGTATAGTTCGCTACAGAGTCACTGTACACTGACTATCCTCGTAAAGTATAGGCATCAAATTAAATGACCCGCAGCCAAAAAGCTGCTCACAAAATCTCTTAACAAACAGGGAAGGGAGGGTCACAGGGACATACTAATATTTTATTTCAGCGAACGGAGAAGACTTTTACTCAGGTCAGGCCAGTTATCTTTAAACTCCAATATCTGAGCGCGAATTGCACGCGAGTCAATAAAGTAGTGCCTCTCACCTGATACCATAAATAAGCCCGTCCCCTTCCGTCGGTGCCTCCCCCAAAGACTCAGGTTTGAGCTTTGAGGCACCGACAGAAAGGTGAGATAGGGCGGTGTGGGACATTGAGAAGGTGCCTATAGATAGTCTTTGGTGGTATACAATTTATAAGACACTGGACTACCTTCATGTTACAGACGATCTTTTACACTTCTGTGCTAGTAACTTGTGATTTGGATAGAGTATGATAATTTTGTTCTATAGTTGATCTCTGTCAAAAGAAGCTCATTAAATTTGCTGTTTTTTTCGCTAATATAAATTGTCAAAGGACCTGTGTTGGGGTAGAGAGGGAGACGCCATACGGGCGGACTCAATTGTGGTCAAGGGACAAAAGTGTACAACCATGAGGGGTTATGATGCTGTCAGGAGTATGCACATCATGATATCGCTCTGGTTATTGTCTTTTGATTTTTAGAGCGGGGCCTCGGTATACCTGAGCACGGACCAGGTGAGGTGAGGTCCAGTCCCCGGTCAAGCTGGGTGAGATAAAATAACTTTACTTTTTTACCAATGTGATATGGGAATGGTGCATGATCAGACTGTGCATATAGGAGAATTATCCTATGAATGTTTACAGTTTGTTATTGTTTCGCTGCATCTCTTTCTAGATGCGTGTCAGCATTCACTGGCTTGGAGGATTAGCATGTGACAGGTTGTATTCATTCCAACCGTCTGATATATATTATTTATCCTTTGTGTTATACTATTATTCACATCACTTTCTAGCAGTAGCAATAGATCTAGAACAGAGGCCGGGGGACTACATGCCCCGTTAGGCAGAAACATGTTGGCCTTGTTTAACGACAGATATTTGTTTCCACTGACGCTTGCACTGTTCTGTTTTTAATTAGGGGAGGTGTCCTTTGTCGAATAAAGTTTTTTCGGGTCATCTCACTCTATTTTATCATCACCACATATTTTGTTTTGCACTGCATTTACAACAACCATCATTGATGGGCTGTCGCATGATCGTCCATGAGTGCCTATGGACTCGATCTTGCTCCACTAACACTGCGGTGGTCAAATGGTCTCGATGATCAAGGGACCGATCACCTGTTATGGGAGAACCAAATGATAGGACTGATCATTAAGTTCCAATTTGATGGTTATCCATTTTCGAGCAATTGGGATTGAGTACTGTGGTACTGTATGTACGCGTTTTTCATGCACACTGACCCAACATATATATATAATTTGTTGAAGGTAACTAGGATACCCCCCCTGCATATGAGTTTTTGAATGTAGGATAGACAGACACATTTAGTGTTGCTTTAGACCCCGTGCGTTCGGTTTGTGTATTGGATATTATTAGCTGGGGATTTGAACCACGAGTGGTCTCTAAATATTAGTATGTCCCTGTGACCCTCCCTTCCCTGTTTGTTAAGAGGTCCGAAGAAAGTGCCATTTTCCCGAATGTTACTTTGGATCTCAACACAAAGTCAGTTTGGTTGCTTTGTTTCAGACTGCTTGGGGTAGATGGAAAGTGATGTGATCCGAGCTTTAGCTAGGAGCGGTCGGGGGGAAGGGAAGGGTTGAGAAAAGTGTTTTGAAAACATAATTTTTAAGTCTTCGAGCAAACTGACCTGTTATACAGCTTAGTAAAACTGCTTCATAAACCGAGTGACTGCTTGGCCATCCGAGCGTGAATGTTTGGCTCGATGTGAATAAAAGCTTTTCCTTTGTTTTGAAAATTTGCTTACGGTGGAGAGATGGTCTGGTGGGACAAGAGTCGCGGGTATAGTGCACCAGAAGCAACCTTCACCAATTATACACTTCCGCCCTCCGATGGGCATACATTTACCATGGCAATGACATATTTGTTTCACGAACTGTACTTATGCAAGACATTGTCATTTACAACGCCAATAGCTCAAACATAAGCAAATGTGAGACCTATTGCATTTCCAATGCATGTTTATCTTCTCTGCCTTGCATTCCTATCTCCTCTCCTATCTCCGTCTCCCCTTTCTTTTCATTTCCCTTTCCTTTCATTACTTTCTTCCTTACCTCTACAATTATCTCCCCTTCTATCACTCCCCCTTCCTTCCCTTATTCCATCCCTTACCTTCCCTACTCTTTCATCCATTCCAGTCCCATCCCACACTTCCTTATCTCTCCACCCCTTCCCTCCCATTCTCTTTTCTTCCCTTCCCTGCTGTTCCTTTCCATTCTGTTCCCATACCTTTTTCTGAACTGGGGTGGTGGAGTGAGCTAAAGAATGATGATGGATTAAACCCAGATGAGTTGACTGGTGATGAGTGCATGCAATGTTCAACACTCCGTCCATCACCCCCTTTGGTTTTGCTTTGTTCGCCCTAAGTTGGCAGGGTATGCCCAGACGTGGGTCCCTTGCCTACTTTGCCACTGGATTCAAGCTAGCCTGGCTGATAATGGCTGATTAGCCTGAAACCGGTCCCAGGATGCTTGTTTCCGGTCCAGGGAAGACATGGCTTGGCAGTTCGGGCTGGACCGTTCCCATGAGGCACACGGTCAGACTGATTTGCATATGGCCATGTCTGAACTGGGGTGGTGAAGTGAGCTAAAGAATGATGATGGATTAAACCCAGATCGGTTGACTGGGGGTGAGTGCTTGCAATGTTCAACACTCCGTCCATCATCCCCTTTGGTTTTGATTTGTTCGCCCTAAGTTGGCTGTGTATGCCCAGACGGTCGGTCCCTTGCTCACTTTGCCACTGGATTCAAGCAAGCCTGGCTGATGATGGCTGATTAGCCAGAAACCGGTCCCAGGATGCTTGTTTGCGGTCCAGGGAAGACATGGGTTGGCAGTTTGGGCTGGACTGTTCCCGTGAGGCACAGGGTCAGACTGATTTGCATATGGCCATGTCTGAACTGGGGTGGCGGAGTGAGTTAAAGAATGATGATTGATTAAACCCAGATCAGTTAACTGGGGGTGAGTGTTTGCAATGTTCAACACTCCGTCCATCATCCCCTTTCGTTTTCCTATACCTTTTGCTCCCCGTCCCCACACTTTCCCTTCCCTCCCCTTCATCATTCCTTCTTCCTCACCTCTCAACTCACCCTTCCCTTCTTCCTTATGGTTCCTTCCCTACACCCTTCCCTCCCCCTTCTGCTCACTTCTTCCCTACTCTTCCCTTCACCTTACCTCTCTACCACTTGACTCCCCACACCTCCCTTCATTTCCCTCTGCTTGCTTTCTATTCCCTCACCTTCCCTTCCCCATTCCCTTTACCAATCCCATTCCATCACTTCCCATCCCTCACCCTCCCCTTCTCTTTCATCCCCACTATTCCCCTATTTTCTTCCCTTCCCTTCCCGTTCTCTTCTCCTATCACTTCCCCTCACTACCCTACCCCTTGCCCCTCTCCACCCCTTCATTCCCTTCCCCTCCCCCTTTCCTTCCCCATCTCTTCCCTTCCCATTTCATCGCTCACCAAAACCCCTTCCCTTCCCCCTTCCTCACCCCTTCCTTTGCCTCTCCTCTTCCCCTTCCCTTCCCTACCTTTCTCTCCCTTCCATTTCCTTTGCTACTTCTCTATACTTCCTTTCCCTCACCTCCTTACCCCATGCCTCCCTACCCTCTCTAACTCTCCTTACCCTCCCTTCCCATCTCTCTCCCCTTCCCCTCAGCCTTTGAATCTCTATCTCTACCATTACCGTTCCTCTCTCTTCCCCTATCCATCTCCTTCCCTTATCTTCCCCTCAATTCTCTCCTATTCCATGCCTCCTTCCCTTCCATCACATTCCCTTCCCATCTGTTCCCTTCCCTCATCTTCCCTTCCCTCCCATCCCCTTCACCATTCCCTCCCCCTTCCACTCACCCTTACCTTCCTCCTTTTTCCTCCTTCACCTCCCTTCGCTTCTTTGCTACCCTTCCCTTCTACTCACCTCCCCTACCCATTGGCTCCTTATCTTCCCTACTCAATCCTTCCTTTCCCCTCAGCTCACCTTCCTTCCCCTCAACTTCCCTTTCACCTTACCTTCACCAATCTCATCCCTTCCCATCCCTTCACAGCCCATCCCTCAGTCTCCCCTTCCATCTCTTCCACACCCCTCCCCTATTGTCCTCCCTTCCCTACCCTCCCCCTCCCTTCCCTACCAATTGCCTCCCCACACTCTCCATCCTTTCTTTCCCTTTCCAACCCCTTTCCTTCTCCCTTCCTCTCCTCTCCCTCTTACCTACCCACTACACCCTTCTCTTCCCCATCCCTTTCACTTTCCCTTTCTCATCCCATCCCCATCCATTCCTTTCCCATCCCCTCTTTCACCCAACCCCTTCCCCATTCCCTTCCCTTCACCCCCTCTTCATATCCTCTTTTCCTCCCTTTTGTTCCCCTCCCTATTCTCTTCCTTTCCCATTCCCTTCCCTTTCCTCCCCTTTCCCTCAACCTTCCATTTCCTCACCCTTCCCTTCCCCCTTTCCATCCCCTTCCTTTGCCTCCCGATGACACGTTTCTTCCCCTCCTCTGACCTTCCCTTACACTTTCCTCATCTCTGCCTGTCCCTTCCCTTCCCTACCTTTCTCTCCCTTCCCTTCCCTTTGCTACTTCTCTATACTTCCTTTCCCTCACCTCCTTCCCCCATGCCTCCCTATCCTCTCCAACTCTCGTTACCTTTCCTTCCCATCTCTTTCCCCTTTCCCCTCAGCCTTAGCATCTCTACCCTTACCGTTCCTCTCTCTTCCCCTATCCATCCCCTTCCCTTATCTTCCCCTCAATCCCCTCCTATTCACTGCCTCATTCCCTTCCATCACATTCCCTTCCAATCTGTTCCCTTTCCTCATCTTCCCTTCCCTCCCATCCCCTTCACCAATCCCTCCCCCTTCCACTCACCCGTACCTTCCTCCTTATTCCTCCTTCACCTCCCTTCCCTTCTTTGCTACACTTCACTTCCACTCACCTCTTACCCATTGACTCCCTATCCTCCCTACTCCTTCCTTCCTTCCCCTCAGCTCGCCTTCCTTTCCCTCAACTTCCCTTCCACCTTACCTTCACCAATCTCATTCCATCCCATCCCTCCGTCTCCCCTTCCCTTGCCTCCCTTTCCTCCCTTCCCTACCCCCCCCACTTCCCGCCTCCCCACCCTCTACGCCCTTTCTTTCCCTTTCAAACCCCTTTGCTTCCCCCTCCCTCCCCTCTCCCTCTTACCTACCCACTACACCCTTCTCTTCCCGTCCCTTTTACTTTTCCTTTCCCTTTCCCTTTCCCATCCCCATCCATTCCTTTCCCCTCCCCTCTTTCACCCAACCCCTTCCCCATTCCCTTCACCTCATGTTCCCATCCCCTTTCCCTCCCCTATGTCCCCCTCCCTATTCTCTTCCTTTCCCTTTCCCATTCCCTTCCCTTTCCCTCACCCTTCTATTTCCTCACCCTTCCCTTCCCCCTTTCCACCCCCTCCCTGTGCCTCCCGATGACACGTTTCTTCCCCTCCTCTTCCCTTCCCTTTACGTCTCCCTCTCCCTCCCCTCCCCCTCTCTCCTCACTTCATTTTCCCTCACACCTTCTTTCCCCTTTTGTTCTCTTTCTGTCCCCCTCACCCTTGCTCCCCAATCCCCTCCCTTACCTACTTGTTTCCTTCACTTACTCGCCCATTGCCTCCCCTCCCCATCACACCCCTATTCCCCTCTTCTTTTCCATTCTCCCCACCATTCCCTTCCTCTCACCCATTCCTTCATACTTCATTTCACCTCTTCCCTTCTGCTCTACCCGGCCCATCACCTCCTTACCCCTTGCCCCACCCTCTGCTCCCTTCCCTTCCCTTCCTTTCACTTCATCGTCTCTTCTTGCTTTTCCCTTTCCTCCTCCCCTCCCTTTCATCCTTCCCCTCTCCCCATCACCCTTTCTCCCCTTACCCCCACTCCAACTTCCCTTCATCCTTCCCTCCCCTCTCTCTTCCCCTACCCATGACTTCCTCTCACCTCTGTACCCCTTGCTTCCCATACTATCCCCATCCCTCCCTTCCCCTCCACTCGCCTTTCGTCCTCTGACCTTCCCTTACCCTTTCCTCATCTCTGCCTGTCCATCCCTATCCATATCCCTATCCCTCTCATTCTCTCCCCCTTCCCCTCCCCTCCTACCCTTCACCTCACTCTTTCCCTTCTTCCCTATACTTCCTTCCCCCACCCCCCTATCCCTTGCATTCCCCTCCCTCCCACCATTCCCCTCCATATCACCATTACCTCATCCTCCCCTTCCCTTCCTGTCCAATCCCCCACACTTTCCTTCCCCTCATCATTCCTTTTCTGTTCTCCTCCCCTTCACCTCCCCACTACACCCCTCCTCTTCCCCTCTTCCCTTCTCCCTCAACCTTCCCTCCCCTTTCTCTACCACTTCCCCTTCACGTACCCTAACCACCCTACCTCTTGCCTCCCCTCCCTCCGTTCCAATTTTCTTCCCTTTTCTTCCCTACTCTTTCTCCCCTTCCTCTCACCCCCTCCCTCACCATTCCCTCCACCTTTGATCAACCCTTCCATGTACCCCTCTCTCCCCCACTCACTTACACTTCCCACCCCTTTCCTTCCTGTCCCATTGCTCACCCAACCCAACTCCTCCTCTCGTCCTTTCTTTTCCTCTCCATCCCCTTTCTCCACCCTTCCCTTTGCTACTTCTCTATACATCCACCCCCTCACCTCCCTAGCCCCTGCCCTTCCCACCCTTGCCACCTTTCTTTCCCCTCCCCTCCATTCCCTCTTGTTCACATCTCCTTTTCCCTACCCACCCCATCGCTCTTCCCTCATCCCTCCCTTCCCCTTCCCCTCACCCTTCCCTCCCCATCCCCATTTCCCTCCCTATTTCCCTTCCCACCTCCTTACCTCTTATATTCTCTTACCTCTTCCTTCCCTCTCTCCCCTCTTCCTTCCCTCCCTTCCCCTTCTTCCCCTAGATCCTATCTCTGACCCTTCCCTTTTCTCAACCTTCTTTCCTTCCCCACCATATTCTCCTCCTTCTTCCTTCCCTTCCACTTTCCCTCCCCTTCCCTATCCCTTCCCTTCCCATCTTTCTTCTTACCCTTCCTTGCCCCTCCCCTTCCCTTCTCCCTTCCCCCATCCCTCACTCTTCCCTTTCCCTCACACTTCCCTTTCCTCACTCTTTCCCTCTCCTCACCGCCCTGCACATTGCTTCTCCACCCTTTCCTTCCCTTCCCATCCCTTTCCTTCTAATCCTTCCCCTAACACTCCCCTTCCCCTCAGCCTTCTTTTCACTTCCCTTCCTGCTTTTCCCTCCCCTTCAAACATCCTTTCCTCTTCTGTTCTCTTACTCTCTCCCTCCTCCATGGCGCCGCGGCCAGGGCGACTGACGCTGGAATCTGGGGACCACGGTTCGATCCCCGGCTCCGGCGGCAGGTTAGCCCAGCACCATGTGACTCTGGGCAATAGCTCGCTTAATCTTCCCGACGGCCCCCAGCGCCTAGAGACCCTTACGGGTGATTGTGCGCTTTACAAATGTGGACTTTACTTTACTTTTACTCCATCCTCTTCCCATTCCCCTCCCTTCCCCTTCCTCCTTGCCATCCCCTCATCCTCCCAATCCCCACCCTTCTCTTCCTCACCTTCCGTTCCTGTCCCATCCTGCACCCTTCTCCTTCACTTCCCCCTCCTCTCCCTTCCTTTCCCTTCCATCTTCCATCTACCTCTTCGCCTACCCTCTCCCTTCCCTTTCTTTCCTCCTCTTTGCCTCCACATCCTTTCTCATCCCATCCCTCCCCTTTACCCTTCCCTTCGTAGGGGAGAGGTAGGGGAAGTGATAAGTGAGTGTTACTGGAATGGAAGGGTTGTGAGAAGAGGGAGGGGGGTTAAGGAATGGGTGAGGGGAAGAGGATGGAAAGGGGGCAGATGGGAAGGGTGAGGGGAAGGGGTACAGAGAGGGGAATGAAAGGGAGAGAAAAAGGAAAGGGAAAGAAACAGGGAGGGGTTGGGACGGGATAGGATAAGAAGGGTGGGGAGAGGAGGAGGAGGGGAGGGAGGGGAAGGGAAGAGGGCCAGGGTGGATAGGGGAGGGAAGAGGTAAACTGGTGGAGGGAAGGAAAGGGGAAGAGAAAGGTGAGGGGTAGCGAAGGGAAAGGAAGGTAATGGAAGGGAAAGAGGAGAGGGTCTGGTGTGCTGTTGAGGCAAAGGGATGGGAAGGAAAGGGATGGGAAGGGTGGTGATGGGGAAGGAAGTGGGGAAGGAAAGTGGGAGGTGAAAAAGGGTGAAGGGACCGGAAGGAAGGGGTAGTTGAGGGTAAGGGAGGAAAAGCAGAAGGGCACAGAAGGAAAGAGAAGGTTGAGGGACAGGGGAGGAAAGAGAGAGAAGGGAAGGGAAGGATGAGGGTGAGCGGAAAGTTTAGAGAGGTAGAGGGAAGGGAGGGAATGGGAATGGAAAAGGGAAAGGAGGGTAGGGGAAGGAAAATAAAGGGAAGGGTGGGGGGTGGGGGAAGGGAGGGGGAGGGAAGTTAGGGGCAGGAAAGGGAAGGCAAAGGAAGTGTGAGGGGAAGATAAGGAAATGTAGAGAAAGATGGGTAAGAGAAGTAGAGAGGGATTTAAGAGTATGAAAGGAAAGGGGGGCAGGGTCTCTGTGGGGGCAAGGGTTGGGGAGGGGAGGTGAAGGGGAAAGAGAGGATAAGAGTATTGAGGAAGATCAAGGGATGGGGAGGGAAAGGAATGGAAGGCACAAAATATGGGAGGGGAAGATGTCGGGAGGGGTGGTTTGAGGAAGAGAAAGGATAGGGAGGGTAGATAACGGAAAGGGAAGAGGGAGGGGAAGGAGACGGAGGGGGAAGAGGAGGGTGAAAGAAATGAATAGAGGAAGGGAAGTGGGAGGGAATGAAAGGGACAGGAAAAGGGGGAAGGGGAGGGTGAGGGAAAGATGAGGAGGAGGGAGTGTGGGAGGAGGAGGTGAAGGTGAAGGGAAGGGGATGGGGAGGGCAAGAAGAGGAGGGTAGGATTGTGGTGGGGAAGTGATGGGATGGAAATGAGGGGAAAGGATGGTGATGGGGAGAGAAAAGGAGAAGGGCAGGGGAGGGGTGGTTTGAGGAAGAGAAAGGGAGGGTTGATATGGGGAGGCAAGAGAGACTAAAGGATACGGAGGGCGAAAGAAGGGAAGTGAAGGGTGAATGAAAGGGAGAGGGGATGGGATGGGAACAGAAGGGGAAGAGGGAGAGGTGAAGGAGAGGGAAAGAATAGGGTGAGTAGGGGAATGGAAGGGGGAAAGGGGAGGTAAGGGTGAGGGGAGAATGGACTGAGAGGGAAGTAGAACAAAGAGGTGAAGGACAGAGAAAGTTGGATGGAGAGGGGAACAGAAGGGAAGGGGTAGGGAATCGATGGAAAAGTAAACAAGCATTTGCAATGCAATAGGTCTCGCATTAGGAAAGTTTGAGCTATTGGTATTGTAAATGACAAATTTTGTATTTATGTGTTGGTTTTGAAAATAGCTAAATTAATAGCTTTGCCATTTACATTGCCAATAGTTTTAACTTTCGCAAATGTGACACCTATAGCATTTGTAATGCAATATGTGTTGTATTTACATGACTTAGATGTATTGATATTACAAATAACAATGGCTTTTATTTTTTTGTATAATTAATACTTAAATAAAAGTTATTGTAATTTATAATGGCAATAGCTTAAACATTTGTAAATAACTTTTGTGAGGATTATGTTCAGTGTATTTTATTGTGACCAAAATCCAAAAACAGAAGTGAAATATTAACATCTTTTTGTGACATTTGTAAAGAAGCTTGAAACGTTGAGAGAACATTTGTAAAGAAGCTTGAAACGTTGAGAGAACATATTTGAACCATTTGTTGTTGAACGGTTGCACAGATTGATGCTGTGGTGGTGCTGAGTGATGTTGTGGTGGCGACGAGTGATGCTGTGGCATTCAGTGATGCTGTGGTAGTGCATAGTGATATTGTGGTGCCCCTGAGTGATGCTGTGGTGGTACTGAGTGATGCTGTGGTGATGCGATAGATAGATAGAGTGAGTGCTGAAGAACCGGGTCAGAACCCAGCGATGCCAGGGACATACCTGAAATCTTCGAGTTCCACCTGTCTTGGTATACAGAGACACGGAATACTTCTGGGTGGCGTCAGAGACCAAGTTTATTAGCTGCAGCTAGTAACAGAAATCCCAACAATACATCACAATGTATATTCCTAGGAGACTGTTCAAATTACTAAGGCAAGACATCTCCTTTTATACACCATATTCTCATTATAAATGTACACCCACTGCGCAAAATTCTAACCAATAGGGCACATTTTCTAACTGAGTATCACATTAACAAAAACCCAATTTACAGTAACCCAACCCAAAAGTTAATTATTAGGAATGTCCCAAATTCAATCTTTGCAAGCCGGACACATTTATAATTGAAAAGCACAACCCATGTAATGTCAGAACATAAAGGAAACAGTAATAGATGCTGAACAAGATAAAACATGTGCAAGGAAACTAAAGGTTAACGAGGTCCTGAACATTAAGTGGCAATCTTAGACAAGGATCAAACCAAGGGAAATTGGCTTTGCGAGGTCAGTCTCAGGTGAAGAGGTCAGTTTCTCTGCAGTTCTTTCAGAGTCGAAAGAAACCTAGTTAATGTGTACATGAACTCAGAAGGCCAGGCCACTTATTCGCCGGGCCTCTTTCACAGGCCTACGTGAGGGCAACACAAAATGGAGTCAGGCTCGCGAATTACAGAACCTCAGACCCTCCTTTTGCCATTACGTAGGCAATAACCTAAACTCAGGTTAATCTGAATCTAGGTCCATATCAATCTTCATTAGGTCATCTAAGTGTTGCTGTAGCATCATCCTATTATTCTCTACTTCTCTCGGGACAGGTTTCCTAACGCACGTAGTAGCACAAAGACTACAAGTGGCGGGACCACACTGGATGCAAAGACAACAAGAGAAAAGGATGGCCAAAATCATACCAAGGAATGTCAAAATCTTCCATCCCCATTTAGACAGCAATTCCCAAAACCATCCCGTCAATGACCAGTCTCCTTTGTCTACATGGATAGACTCAGAGATCTTATGTAACCTAGAGATGGCTTGGTACACTGTAGGAGCATTATCTGGTACGTAAATGCAACAACTAGATCCGATCAATTTGCATACTCCACCTCGATCTGCAAGTATGACGTCTAAAACCATACGATTCTGCAACGTCATAAGGCGGTCCGCTTGAAGCTCAGCTGTAACATTACTAAGAGCACCTGCTGTCTCGTTAATAGTAGCTTCATTAACGCGGACAAGCTGTCGAATATGCCCACTATTGATCATAGGACCCCATAAGGGCAGGAAACCCTTGAAGAAATCTCCTGCTTCTTGTCCTGCAGTATCTTTCTTATCGAAGACCCCTCTACCATATCTCGTTCTATGATAGTCCGGAGCCGTAGTATATGTAGGGGGAAGCAAAAACGCCACATAACATGTACCTGAAAAATCAGGTGGCAACCATGTATAGGCTCTGTCGTGACAAACAAAATATGTGCCTTTAGCTGGTACGAACGGTGGAGAAGTCTGGGACGAATAGACATAGGTGTGACCACACACACTCTTACCTAGCTGAGCTTTCGGATTTCGACCAGTGCCTTGCAAACAAAAATAACCTTGATGGGGCATAATCCACATCGGGGGAGACCTTTTTCGTCTCTCTTTCTCAGTCAAGCTGGTACTATATCCGGTCAAATACCAACCAACATAAGCCTGCATCTCATCCTTAGGGATAGCATTATATGCATCGATATCTCGGATCATATCTACTATTCCCTTTATCAAGGCACTATTGCTGGAGTTATCCTTAAGGGAAGGTGAACAGCATATCTCATTTGCATAGATAAACATAGTCTGTAAAGCCCACACAGACCCATTAAAAGAAAAAGGCAAAACCAAATATGGCATACCCTTATCGGTCGTATGCGGCATAAGACCACAAACCCAACAGTTAGTGGTATTCACTACTAACTGATGCTGATGCAACAACTGTATGAACGAGTTGTTGACAAATTCTGACCTCCTTGTCTGTTCATGTTCAGGCAACGTATAGAACTGATGCAAAGAAACAGTAGTGTAAGAAAGCATAGGTTGGGAAGTGGGTGCAAACGTCTGTTGTGTAGCATAGACAATCCATCCCACATAAGCTATCGTAATACTTAAAAACATTAAAAAACATGATATTATAAAACATTTGCTACGTATCAATGTACAGAATTTCATTTTAAGGTCCATTTTCTCAACATCTCTCTCAGGTACAAAAGACTCCATCCTCTAACGTGCTGCTCGCGCAATTTTCCTTCTTCACTCAAGTGTGCGTCCAGGGAGGAGGAGCTTGGCGGGCATCCGTGATGGCTGCGTGAGCACAGCGCTCTCCGGACCCCCGCCACTCCCGGCATGATATCCTGAACTTATCCTGATTTATCACGAGGATTTGTGTAGAGGACGCTGGGCTGATCTTCCTGGGACTCTTGGAATTTGATTTGGACCAGGGGCGCCGAAGATACGACGACTCAAACTTTCGGGGTCCGCCCTTGAGGTGCGCCCGGGACGGGGTGAGGCACTGTAGCCGTCTCTGAGTTGAACAACAGCGGCAGGGGGACTCGACTTGTGGATCCCCCTCTTAAGTTTCGGTTTCGATTCTGCCTCAGACGGAGACATCTGGCAGTGGAGTCTGGCTCCTGTTGGGTCCGGCGCATGAGACTGCTGTTGGGTCTTTGGCTAGCTTACTGTCCTTCCAGACTGGTTCACTCCTAGTGGTACCCTCGCTGCTCCTTTTTGGTCCCGACACTCTACTTTCCTGTGGCCATTTCTATCGGGTCGAGCGAGTCTCCTGGCGACGCGCTTTTCAACATGGCGGGCAGAGGGGACCGAGAGACATGAAAGACCAAGACGCCCCTGCATGGGGGCCCGGTCCAATCTAACGTGATGGACCGATATACCCATTCGAAGGGGTCCCCCGGAGCTGCCCTGCCTGGCCCGAGTGCAGTTGACCATACTTTGGACGTGTCGACGGAGCCGTCCTTGCAGGACATCATGGGCGCCATTTCTGGCATGAAGGAAACAATAGGCCAGCAGTATGAAGCTTTGGCCCACAAAATTGACACCGTGGCCATTGATGTGAACTTGATTCGGGCCGACCTATCTAAAACCAATGAGAAGGTGAAGTCATTGGATCTCAAGTCCTCCAGCCTCACGGCCGACGTCTCGGAGATACAGACGGAGATTGGTAATCTCCGTAGGGTGAACGATTTCATGACCCGGCGCTTGGAGGACTTTGAAAACAGGGCACGTCGCTGTAATGTGCGTCTGGTTGGCGTTCTTGAAAATCCAGACCCGCACTCTGTTGATCTCCTGGTCGAGGACCTGATACTGAACTACCTCTCTCCGTCTGGGTTGAGTAAATTCTTCGCAGTGGAACGTGCCCATCGTGTTCCGGGAGGCCAGGGCAAGCCGGGCGCCCCGCCGAGGCCTATTGTTGCGAAACTTTTTCACTATAGGGACCGGGACGCTATCCTGCAGGCATCACGTGTGAAGGGCCCGGTGGCCTTTGAGAATGCCATGGTGAACTTTTACCCGGACTTTTCTCAACAGGTACAGAAACAGCGTATGGGCTTCCGTGGAGTCAAGAAACGTCTCCGGGACATGGGATTGCGCTATGCTATGCTTTTTCCGACCAGGCTCCGAGTTGAGTACAATGACCGAACCTTTTTCTTTGATCGGCCTGATTCCGTGAATGACTGGCTGGACTTGCTGCCGGACCGACCTCCTGCGACTGAGCCCACCGAACACCTGGGTGGTGCCGAGGGTGGTGTAGAGAGCTGAACTACTTGTCTATGCCCGGGTCTTCGTGTACAGTAACTTCTTCTGGGATTTTATGCCTAAGTGCCTCTACTGTTTGTGTGTTTTCCTCGTTATTTGTCTTGATCGGGGTGGCGGGTGGGCCGGGGCCTTTCCTCCTCCGGGGTCTTTTTGTAGAATGGGGGTTCTTGGGCGACAGGCACACTGCATGTTGGGGTGGCTTTTTAGCTTCTTGCAGGGGTGCAGGGTGGGGGGTGTTTTCTTGATCGTTGGGGGGTGGGTGGTTGGGAAGTTTGATGTTTGTGTTTTGTTTTTTCAAGTCGACTCTATCTTGCTAATGATGTTTTCGATGTCATGCTCATTGAGGGGGGGTCTCGGCATTACTGTGTGGGATGGGGGGTAGCGGGTTGAGGTTTATTTCGTGGAATGTCAACGGTCTGGGGGATCGTATTAAGCGGGGTGTGGTGTTGCGATGTCTACGGCGTTTGTCTCCTGATGTTGTTTTTCTACAGGAGACACATTTGGTGGGCAATACATGTCGTGCAATGAATAGATGGGGCTATCGCCTCGCTGCACATTCGGGGTTTACCACCGGTTCCAGGGGGGTGGGTATCCTTGTTGGGCTTCCCTCCCCCTGGCTATTGATGATGTGATCCTCGATGATCGGGGGCGTTACGCCGTCCTTGTGGGACGTTATGAGGGTCGGACCCTTTCCTTGTTTACCGTCTATGTGCCCCCCGGTCTACAGACCTCTACTTTTTCTGATCTGGGCCGAGTGTTGTTGGACCTCCCTGATAGTACTCTTTTCATGGCGGGTGACTTTAACTCTGTGCTCTCCGGTCAATGTGATCGTCACCCCCCTAGGGACACCCCTTCGGCCCAACAGTGGCTGGGTGGGTTTCTGGATACATTTGGCTTGGTGGATTGTTGGAGACTTATGCACCCTACTCAGCTTCAATACACTTTCCATTCTGGGGCTCATGGGAGTCTGTCTAGACTGGATTATTTCCTGATGCCTGCGGCTCAGTCGCCGGCTGTTCGTGAGATTAGACACCTCCCCCGTGGCATCTCTGATCATTCTCCGCTCTGGCTTTGTTTTGAGGTGGGGGTGGAGGCGGTGGGCCGGGTGGCTCCTATCAACCCATGGTACCTCACCTCCCCCGAGACCCGTGGTCTCTTGATTAAGTCATTGGATAATTATTTTCTAGAAAATGAGGGGTCCGTCTCCTCTGCAGTGTCCCTGTGGGAGGCCTTTAAGACAGTGATTCGCGGGCAGGCCCTTTCCCTTATTGCTGAATCCAAAAAGGCGAGGAATCGAGAGGTGGTGGCCCTTGAGAGGGAGATTGTTGAGATAGAGGCTGACCTGGAATTGAATGTTACACCTGGTAAACTCCACGCCCTGGGTCTGAAGCAGTTTGCTTATAGGTCTTTGGTTACAGATGCGGCTAAAATGATGTTTCGGGAGCAACAGGGTCGTTTGTATGATGTGGGGGACAAAGCGGGTAAATTGCTGGCGTGGTTGGATAAGAAGGAGAGGGCGAATCGTGTGGTGCCTGTGATTCAGACTCTGAATGGTGTGAGAGTGACCGACCCGGTTGGAATAGTTGAATGTTTTGCGGACTATTTTCGTGTGGTTTATTCCCCTGTGTCTGAGCGGGATGTTGATGATTCTCGACTTTTGTTGCGTGATATAGCTCTGCCCAGTGTTTCCGACTTGGACCGAGTCTCTTTGGAGTCCCCTTTCACTACGGATGAGATAGCGACGGCCATTCGCTCACTCCGTTCGGGCAAGGCTTTGGGCCCGAATGGATTGCCAATTGAATTGTACAAACTACGTCCTGATAAGGTGGCGCCCTATCTTCGTACCATGTTTTTGGAATCCCGTGAGCGGGGTATTCTCCCGTATGATCAGCGTCTGGCTACGATCGTTGTTATTCCCAAGGAAGGTAAACCCCGGGACCTTTGTTCGTCGTATAGGCCCATTTCCCTGTTGAATGTTGAACCTAAGGTTCTGGCTAAGCTCCTGGCTACCCGCCTCTTGACGGTTATTGGCGGCTTGGTTCATCCGGATCAGTCCGGATTTATCCCACATCGCAACACGGCTCTTAACCTACGTCGTCTCCACGGAGCAGTTGCGAGGGCGGGGCTTCTGACGGAGCCGGCCATTTTGGCTTCGCTGGATGCCTCGATGGCCTTTGATACGGTGGAATGGCCCTATCTTTGGGCGGCTCTTGAGAAATTTGGTTTCGGACCTGAGTTTATTGGTTGGGTGAAGTTGTTGTATGCTGAACCCTTGGCACAGGTTGTGGTGAACGGTCGAGTTTCTGCCCCCTTCTGCCTCGGTAGGGGGACCCGTCAGGGATGCCCCTTGTCTCCGTTGCTCTTTGCGCTCGCCTTGGAACCGTTAGCTGCGTGGCTTCGGTGGGAACCTTCACTTAAAGGGATCCGTTGGTCACCGGATTTTGAAGACCGCGTCTCGCTTTACGCGGATGACATTCTTCTTTACCTTACTTCCCCGCGTAAATCTTTAAATGTCTTATTTGACGTTCTCACTTCATTTGGCGCTAACTCTGGTTTGGTTATTAATTGGGCTAAGTCCTGTGTGTATGTTCTTTCGGGTGTTTTGCCCCCGTTGCCGGACAGATTTCCTATCCAGGTCGTCCAGTCTGGCTTCAAGTATTTGGGGATCTTTATTACACTGGACTCTTCGCTCCGGTTCGAGCGTAATCTCCTCCCCCCGCTTCTTAGATTGCGACTGGATGTGGCCCGCTGGCGTAAGCTACCCCTGTCTCCTCTGGGCAGAGCTGCCCTTTTTAAGATGATGTCTTTGCCACGATTCCTGTACGCGCTTCAAAATTCTTATGACGACATTCCCGCTACTTATTTCCGGGAGATCGAGAGTCTTCAAAGGCAACTGATTTGGGACGGACGTCCACGTATCGCCCTCGCGAAACTTACCATCCCTTGGTATGACGGGGGCATGGCGCTCCCCGATATCAAGAGATATTATTGGGCTGCCCAGTTGTCTGCCATTAACCACGCAATGTACTCCCCGGGTCGAGATCCGGCCTTTGAGATGGATAAACTCCAACTGCCGGGTGGAGATTTTAATAGAGCGCTTTATTCCAGATCGAAAAAAAAAAAAAAAAGTGTGCGTCCAGGCGTCCTAGACAACCTAGAACCACAGACCTTTCGTTCACCCCTTAAGTCTTATACCACGACCCTGCAGCTGAACCCGGATGGTGGTTCGAAAAAGCAAAAAGAAAAATAGTCTCTTGTCTGAGAGAGCACAATACACAAAAAAATATTACTTTATTTGTCCTTTTTTAGACCTCGGCCTTAAACTATAATGTTCTTTATTCGGCACAGATTGATCCTGAAAAAGAATCTCCGGTGCGTGGTTTCCAGCCTCAAATGCGGCGGCACAGCTTCTTGCAAAATTTCATCATCCGCACGTTCCGACTGAGTCCATTTCAAACGAGCATCACTAAAAGGCACAAATCTTGGGACATTTTCAGTCTCAGAATCGGCAACACCTTCCCGGACCCACTGATCATACGGTAAGGGCAGAGGTATCCTTTTCGTGTGGGTGGCATGCACCCAACTCTTTTTCCCGAAGACTTTCACAGCGGTCCTCGTTGCTAGCAGCACTTGATAAGGACCAGTCCACCTCGGATGTAGGTTCTTGGACCTCTGGAAGTTCCTGATCAGAATCCAGTCGCCGGGTTGGATCGCATGTCCCGCGTCAACAGAAGCTGAAGGTAAGGTATCATGAACCTGTTGGTGAAGAACACGCAATTTAGCAGTCAAATCATGTAAATAGTCAACCAACATAGGGTACTAAATATCGCTGTATTCTCTTGGCCTCGGCACACCCCAAACATTCGCCGGGCGTCCAAAAACAATCTCGTATGGGCTAAGTCCCACACGAGAATATATTGTCGTTCTTGTGGACAAAAGTGCCAATGGTAGAGCATCGGGCCATGTGAGACCAGAGCTCGCTTGCACCTTGGCCAACTTCAGCTTTAACGTGCCGTTATAGCACTCGACTAGGCCTGCTGACTGGGGGTGATTCTCTGCGTTCAACTTCTGTCTAATTCCCAAACCCGCACACACTTTCTGCATAATCTGACCCACAAATTCACTTCCGTTATCACTCAAGACCATCCTCGGCAATCCATACCTCGGGAAAAACTCTTTGAGCAAAACCTTGGCTGTAGACAAGGCAGTATTATCCTTCAGGGGGTAGGCCTCTATCCATCTGGAAAAGGCACAAACAACCACAAGGACATACTTCAAGTTATTGCATCTTTCCATATGAATATAGTCTATCTGCAACACCTCGAACGGATACGTTGGAGAAGCAAAATGGCCAGCTGGAGTTGGGGTTCCCTTGCCAGGATTATGCATCAAGCAAATCATGCAGTGTTTAACCAAATTCTCAGCACATTTGGGAATTCCACTATTCTGCCATACCGGAGCCAACAACTTGCATATCCCTTTTGAGCTGATGTGAGCCATCCCATGAGCCATAGTAACCACTGGAAGCACATACGCATCTGGCAACAACCATCGCCGATGCTCTGACAACTCAACCCAACAGCATGTCGAATCCAACATTCCCGTACTCTCTCTCCACATACTCAATTCTTTCTCAGTAGCTTCTGCCTGAATCATCTTCACACTTTCTATTGTATCTTCACACATTCCTCTTTCCACAACCCATCTTGCAGGACCTGCAACATACATTCGACTCGTCAAATCTCTCGCTGTTTCTCTCGCTACTTCATCCGCAAACGCATTCCCTCGACCCACATCATCTGTAACCTTTTTATGCGCACTACACTTTACAATGGCGATTTGTGTTGGCAAAGTAAGCGATTCAAGAAGCTCACTCACTAATTGGCCATGCTGGATTTTCGTACCATGAGAAGTAAGAAATCCTCTTTCTTTCCACAATCATCCAAGCTATGAGCAACGCCAAACGCATACTGGCTATCAGTAAAAACATTCACTCTCTTTTCTTTTGACAACATACACGCTCTAGTCAAAGCTATCAATTCAGCTGCCTGAGCTGAATTCTGTGCAATACGCGCTGTTTCAACAATCGTGTGCAAAGTTGTGACAGCATATGCTGCAGTCATCTCTCCATTCGGAAGCTTAAAGCATGAACCATCTACCCATAGGGTACCATCAGGGTTTGAAAGAGGGTTTGAAAGAGGAGTATCTTTCAAATCAATTCTACCCTTTGTTTCTTCCTCTGTCCTAAGAACACAATCATGCTGTTCTTGATCATCTGTCTCTACACAAATCGGCAACAATGTAGCTGGATTCAATGTGTTGCACCTCTTAATGTGCACATGACTAGCCAAAAGCGTCAACTCGTAACCTGACAGACGTGCACTAGTAAGGTGCTGAGTCTTTGTCCTGTTTAATAAGGTATCCAATGCATGTGGGACCATCACAATCAATGTATTATCCAATACCAAACCAGCAGACTGTCGGATGGAAACAGCTGCTGCTGCCATAGCTCTTAGGCAACCAAGCAACGCCCTAGCTACCGGATCTAGTAGCCGAAAAATACGCACATGGACGCTGCTTGTCTCCAAACTGTTGTGTCAACACTGACAACGCACAACCTTCTCTCTCGTGCACATAAAGTGGAAAAGGTTTACTATAGTCAGGGGTACCCAACACCGGAGCAGAACACAATGCATCACGCAATTCAGAAAAACTTTTCTGACATTCATCAGACCAAGGAAGAGGGTGTGGTGTATCTTTGAGAGTAAGTGCCAACAAAGGTTGCGCTAGCAAAGAAAAGTTCGGGATCCACTGCTGACAATATGAGGTGATACCCAAGAAAGCACGCACTTCTCTCTGTGTGGATGGTACAGTCATTTGGGCAATCGCTTGAATACGCTCTGGGGTCAATCGTCTTCCCTCCTTCGATAAGAGATGACCTAAGTAGGTCACTTCTTGTCGACAATACTGCAACTTGGAAGGGGAAACTTTATGATGAAGGTCAGACAAATGTCGTAGCAAAGAAAGAGTAACCTCTTTACAAATCTCCTCATTATCAGCAGCCACTATCAGATCATCAACGTACTGGATAAGAGTAGCACCAGAAGGCAACACAAGAGTATCGAGTTGAGTTTTCAAAGCCTGACTATAAATGGAGGGACTCTCACAATAACCTTGAGGAGCTCTCTTAAACCGGAAGCTGTGGCCTCCTAAAGAGAAGCCGAAAATATCCCTACTTTCCTCAGCGATCGGAATACTGAAGAAAGCATTCTTCAGATCAATCACAGAAAACCAAGCAGCTGAGGCAGGGACCATAGTCAATAAAGCAGTAATGTCTGGAACAACAGGAAACTGTGGCACAACAATCTTATTGACCTCTCGAAGGTTGATCACAAATCGATACACAGGTGGCTGAGAAGAGTCAGTACGCTTAAGAATAGGCAGAACAGGACTGTTACACACATTACCTCTCGTTTCTTCAACCACACCTTTGTCAACCAAATCATAAATAATCGCTAAAAGAGCTCTTTCACCATAACTGAAAATTTTGTACTGAGGAATGCGTGGCAAATTAGCATTTGATTTAAGCGTAACAACGTAGGGTGGAATCTGCAAAAGACCAACATTATTAGGACCCGTAGCCCAAAGTGTATCAGGGAGAGAACGCAATTCCAGCGGCAGACAATCCTTAGACAAATACATCGGGGAGATCACTTTCTTACCCAAGGTAAGATGTACTCCCAACGGAGAACAATATAATGTCGCATGCAATCTTTTCAACAAGTCCAAACCCAACAAATTCTCACCACAACCAGTCGTTAGAATAAGGGGAGCCTCCAATTCACAAGGACAAATAGAAAGGGGCAAAGGACTAGAAACCGGGTTGCTAACTGGGCGCCAGAAAATCCTACCGAAACATTCGTCAAGCCAGACAAAGGTACGCCAGGGAGTTTAGAGTGCATGATAGAACTCTTTGTTGCACCAGTATCCAAAAGAAAAGGTTCTGCCACACCTGATGTAATCACTTCAACATAAGGCCCACTCTGGTCTACTGTAACGGACACTACTCCCTCTCTTTGTCCATGGCTGTCCTAGCTATCATTAAAACCAGCACTCTCATTTCCAACATAATAATCATCAGTGTAGTACTGAGCAGACTGGACGTTTGGAACATTCTGTCGGTCAAAATAATTTGCAGAATTCTGGGGGGGAAAGGAACGTTCATTCTGAGGAAACGTACCACGTCCCCTACCCCTAGGTACTTGTTGGTAACCACCACGACCTCTCAGACCAGACATACCATTCACACGTTGTAGCAGGACCGGACAACTACTCTTGAAATGACCTTCCTCTTTACAATAAGCGCACTGATTAGGGCCTAGCGGTAATCGCGGAACAAAAGACTGAGGCGTCTGCAATGGTTTCTGAAACTGTGGAGGTTGCTGAAACTGACGCTGATTAGGGCGAGGCGGATAAGCCTGTTGCAAAAGAACTTTCGTTTTTAATTCTTTAGTCTTCTTCTCTACTTTATCCTTCCCATCTTTGTCTCTATTCTCATAGTATTGTACAGTAGCAAATATCTGGGCCGAAGAAGAAACTGCCCATGAACTCTCAGAGTCCTTTAACTTATTATAAAGTTCTGGGAGTAAATTAAAAACAAATTTATCGAGCAATGGGGGCGTGGCCGGGCAAGATGGCCGAGCAGACTTGACCTGCTTCGGCTCCCGGTCCGCGCGGCACTCAGCGGGCCCTTTCCAGCAGCAAAACGGAACGGAACTCACCGTCCTGTAGCGCTTTCGGCGGCGGAATGCACGGGGAGTAGTGAGCAGCGTCGGATCTGACTGCAGGGGCCCCGGAGATCCGCTTTTCGCGCGCGGTCCCGGCGCGGACCTCTGCATGTAAAATGGCAGCCGGAGAGTGAGACGGGAGGATCGCCGGGAGCCCCGACCGATGTCTACATTGCTCCGTGGGACAGGCTGCGGTCCAGCGGAGCTGCCAGGTACCTGGGGGACCCCACTGCTGTCCACCTGCCGCCAGGCTGGCTCTGAGACACCCAGGGACGGCACCCCTGATGCCTGACCCTAAGATGGCGGCCGCCGGGACACACTGGATAAAACCTAGCCACAAGGGGCTCTATGGGATCCCTGCACCCCGGCGCTCGGTTCCACTATATGCGCAGCCCCCACCAGCACAGGCGATTCATGTGTGCCGGCCGCCCAGAATAGCGGCGATTCCTGGGAGGAAAGCAATTTTGCGGGGCTTGTGCCGGGAAGCCTCGGGAGGTTGCGCTGAACGGCCTGTCGGCCCAAGAAGCTAGTGGAGGAAGGGGACGCGCCAACTGAGCCGAGTGCATCGGGTCCACCAGAGCTACCAAAGCCTACCAGAGACTGCCACTTAATTTCAACAAAGAGAGCGACCCTACTCCTTATGCCGCCGAAGAGGGGCACGATTAAAGGGTCTGGCAGGGTCTCAGATTTCTTCATTCCAACTGACGCCAGGCCGGCGCTCCAGGGCTCCACAGAAAAAGCCGACATGGCCCTCTCCAAAGCGGACCTCCAATCCCTGTTTAAGGAGTTCAAGTCAGAACTGAGAAAGGAGCTGAGCCAAGATATGAAGTCCTCTATTGACCAACTACGCTCGGATATCACGGAACGCATGACCTCCCTGCAACAAGATGTGGACTCAGTGGGTACGAGAGGGCTCGACCTGGAGGCTGGCCACCAAACGCACAGTCAGGCCCTAGGGGAATGCCAGGACGACATCAGGTCCTTGAAGGAGCAGCTCCTGCAGGCGCAGCTAAAGACTGAAGATTTGGAAAATCGCGCAAGGCGGGAAAATGTCCGCATCAAAGACCTGGAGGAAGGCGCGGAGGGCCCCGACCTGGAAGCATTCATGGAGAGCCTCTTTGCGGAGATCCTCCACCCCACGGTGCTCAAAATAAAGCTTGACAGGGTGCACAGAGTGGGCCCCCCCCCCAAAAGGTGATCGGCGGCGTCCACGCGATATCCTGGCGAAATTCCACTCTTATAAGGTGAAGGAAAAAGTCCTGCAGGCTGCAAGGGCTAAGGACTCCATCTCCTTTCAGGACTATACGTGCTCCGTTTTTCAGGATATTGCTCCGTCCACGCTGGCGAGGCGACAGGCCCTCCGTCCCATCACATCAAAGCTCCACGACGATGGTGTTAAATATTGGTGGACATACACCTTTGGTCTGAGCTTCGAGCTCCACAACAAACGACATCACCTCACCTCCCTGGGAGAGGGTCTGCGCCTCCTGGGGCTGCCGACAGAGGAGGGCGACCCTGTGCCGGATACATCCAAGTCCCCGCCGAGGAATGCAGCCTCCACCTCGCCTTGGTCGCAAGCAACGAATAAGAGAAATGGCTGATGGCCTGCTTGGTGAGCATTGTCTTTCTTTTTCATCTCGGGGAGTGACCGTGGAGACTATGGCGAGCCACCTCTGACTGTCGAGGTCGCATTCGTGCCGTATGGACCACCGAGGACAGCCTTATTCTCCTGGGTGGCGAACGCTGTGCTGAATGGATCGATCTGTAAGTGACTTTTTGTTCCACTGACTCTAATTTACTACCGCTGTGATGCCGCGCGGTCCGGGCCCCAAGGCCCGTAGTTCCCACCTGCCTATGAGTGGTGTAGGCCGCCCCACGGGGTGGCTGCGCAAGGTTCTACAACTTTGGTTATGGTTGATTAGTTTGGTTTTCGTTCTGGGGAAAGGGGGGGAGGGAGGGAAATCTGGTGGCGGCTACTAATTCTCCTCTGGGTTGGCAGGGACTGGAGAGAGGGTGGGTTGGGGGAACAGGGGCTGGAGGGGGCACAACGGAGCTTTCCAATGCATCTTAAGGGGGGTGGCGGGCATAATACTGGCCGGGATGTTGTCTGGCCTATGGGAGGTGGAGGGGGGAGCAGCGCCTGGTGGTATCCATCTGGGAACCCGGGTGGTCTCGCTAAGATGGTTACTCCGGTACACATGCTGCAATGCCGGTCACAATAGGTACCTGGATTGTTAAGGGGCTTAATTCCCCCCAGAAGAGGCAGAAAGTTTGGAAATACATCTTAGACCGCCATATAGACATAATTGCACTACAAGAAACCCACTTAATGAAAGCTGAGGACTTACGCCTTAAACATAAGGCATATCCGCTCATTTATATATCCTCTGCTTCTACCAAGCACAGGGGGGTGGCTCTCCTTTTTCGTCCCTCTGCTCACTTTCAGCCCCTGGATATACTAAAGGATGGCCGGTGGCTGATGGTTAAAGGCTGGCTGAAGGGGAAGATGTGCACCCTTGTGACGCTATATGCCCCCAATAGCGGACAGAGAGACTTGTTGAATACTCTCCTGGGTAAAATAACGGATTTCGCCGAAGGCCCCCTATTCGTACTAGGCGACTTCAACTTAGTTTGGCACCCCACACTTGACAGCACACATACTAATCGCTCTGGTCTGGGCTCTTGCCATCCTGATACTCAAGGGCTTATTACTAACATGGGACTATTGGATACCTGGCTCGCCCTTTATCCACACACCCGAGACTACACCTTCTTCTCCCACGTCCATCACTCCTACTCTAGGCTGGATTACATCTTCGCTAGCCAGTCCCTACAGGGCAGCCTCAGAGAGGCTAAGATATTCCCCATATCAGTCTCTGACCACGGTTTATACTCTGTTTGCTTGTCCTGGCTGGGCAATGCCCCTTCACCGGCCCAATGGTATTTCCCAGCATCTCTTACTAGAGATAAGGACTCGTGCACCCTTCTGCAGGAGACTATCAGGGATTTTTACGAGCATAACCACCCGGAAGACACCTCTGAATATAACACGTGGGACGCCCTTAAGGCGGTGATTTGGGGTAAGTGTATTGCCCTCAATTACGCTCTGAATAAACGTAGGGCAAAAGAGAGGAAAGATCTGGAGGAACTGGCATCCATTGAAAGTACCCACAAACTCACACCCACCAGACAAACACTCCGCAACCTCACGGCCATCAGAGGCAAACTCAGGGCCATTTATAATAACCGAGCCGAGTTCACTCTTCTTAAACTGCGTAACCTCTCCTACACCCAAGGCAATAAGGTAGGAAAACACCTCGCGAGGCAGCTGCGAGACAAAAGGGAGCGAGAGTACATTGGGGGTATTCAGGACACCTCAGGAACACTCACCCACAGAGACGAGGACAAAGCGAACCTTTTCGGGGACTTCTACAGAGCATTGTACTCTGTAGACGCCCTGTACCCTGCCACACAACGGGACTTCCTCCAGAATCTACCTATCCCGCAAGTCTCCCCAGTCTGGAATGATGAGCTGACTGCTCCGATCACGCTGGAGGAAGTACTTTCTGCTATCAGAGCTTTGAAATCCCATAAGGCGCCAGGTACAGATGGGTACACTGCACTTTTCTATAAAACTTTTGCCCCCGACCTAGGCCACCATGTGGTTAGGCTATTCAACCAAATGGATTCCGACGGGGACACGTCAGTTTCTATGGCCGAGGCAGTGATCTAGGTGATTCCTAAGGTGGGAAAAGACCCCACCCTTTGCGCCTCCTACCGGCCTATTGCACTCTTGAATATAGACGCCAAACTCTACTCCTCTATCCTGGCTAAACGACTCAACAGCCTTATGCCGCTCATCATCCACCCTGACCGAGCTGGCTTTATTGCGGGTCGCCAAACGCACGATAAAACTCGACGCATTCTTCACCTAATCGAAAAGGCGAACAAATTTAAAATTCCGGCTATCCTGGTCGGCCTCGACGCCGAAAAAGCCTTTGATCGCGTCGATTGGAACTTTCTCATGACAACACTCACGGCGTTTGGCTTCTCCCCCAAATTTATTCAAATGCTCCAAGCCAATTATAGGTTGCCGAGATCCAGAGTTGCGGTGAATGGCGTCCAATCTGCTCCCTTCTTCCACTCCAGAGGCACTAGGCAGGGATGCCCCCTGTCCCCTTTATTGTTCGCCCTTAGTATTGAACCCTTGGCCATAGCCGTCAGAGAACACCCGGGCATTGAAGGTCTCCCATTCACGGACGAGACCCATAAAATATCCGTCTTTGCGGACGACGTCCTCCTGTCCCTCTCCAACCCGACGTCGTCCCTCCCGCACCTGCAGGCTGTTCTGAGCCGCTTTGAGAATGCAGCGGGATTTAAAGTCAACCTGATCAAATCTTACGTACTTAACATCACTCTCTCTTCGGCTGAGGCCTGTCACCTTAAGACATTGACACCCCTATCTTGGGCCTCCTCCTCGCTTCAGTACTTAGGGGTACAGCTCACATCGAAGGTGGAGCACCTATACGGCGCTAACTTCCCACCTATCCTGACGCGCATTCAAGCAGAGCTCACGAGGTGGAAGCCACTATTCCTCTCTTGGGGCGGATCCACGCCGTTAAGATGACCCTCCTACCCAAACTGTTGCATTTATTCCAAGCACTTCCCATAGAGATGGATAAGGACTTCTTTAGAAGGCTGAAGGCCATGATCCTGCGATTTGTTTGGCAGGGAGGGCAAGCCCGTTTTTCTTTTCATTTGCTTCGACGCCCCCAGAGGGAGGGAGGGAGGGGCTGGCCTACCTGATATGCACCTTTACTATAAAGCAGCCCAACTTAGGATTCTAACCGAATGGTCACAGAAAGAATCAGAGAAACACTGGCTCCATATAGACCGTAGTGTAGCGGGCAGAACAATCTGGGACCTCATTTGGCAGGCGAAACAGGACAGGCCCAAGAACACCTACCTTAGCACTCCCACGCGTACCACTCTGAAGGTCTGGGACTCGGCGACCCTACTGGACGGCTGGACTTCCTTCCCTTTGCCCTTCACCCCTATCCATTTCAACCCGGCTTTCCCCCCAGCGCTTCATGAAGGACCAGTTGATCCCTGCAGGGAGGGGGGCTGTCTGGCTCTGACCCATCTGTTCCACAACTATGATCCCCTCACATTCGAGAACTGCAAGAGAGACTATGGGATAGGGGACTCTGAGCGCTTCCACCACACACAGATGCTACACTGGGCCCTGGGTCCCCAGGTGCGGGAGGGTGCTACCAGATCCCTCACCAAATTTGAAGCCTTCCTAGTTAAATCTACCACCATGAAAGGGGCCATATACTTCCTGTACAAACACCTGCTGTCTTCGACACCGACTCCTAGACCCCGATACATGTCAATGTGGGAGGGTCTTGCCCAGCGGGATATCACTGACGAAGAGTGGTCACACTTATGGTCCGATATCTTCAAATTCAACCAATCTGCAGGCTTACGAGAGGCGCACCTAAAGACAATGATGGATTGGTACCTGTATCCTTCCAAACTAGCTCGGATCTTCCCCGGCACGTCCGATAGGTGTTGGCGAGGGTGTGATCTCCTGGGAGACTTTCAGCACATTTGGTGGGACTGCCCTGCCATCAGGCCATTTTGGGAGGAAATACTAGCGCAGATGAAGGACTTACTGGGGTACCCTATACCGACCTCCATGATTGGCACACCTTTTGGGGGTCCGAGACCCTATGCTAGAGCACCAAACGAGGGCAGACAAAAGAATTATGTGGCTCTGTATAGGGGCGGCCAAAACCACCATTGCAGCGGCCTGGAAGAAGCGGGGGAGAGGGGAAGTTTCATGAGGAGGGAGGGGGGGGAGTTCATTTTATTGTTACCTCATGGCTGCAACTACCGCCTTGCTTCTTTCCTGTGCTCCCGTTTTTTTTACTGCTTTCTGATCCCCAGGGGGGCGATCCAGTTTACTATCGAGCATGGACTTTGCCCACAGATGGACCCATCGGAAACTTTAGCTCCTCCTTGGAGAGGTGGGAACTAGAGGATTTACCACTGACATTAAGTCTGAGGAGGACTACTCGGAGCACCCGTTTTTTTTCCAGAATCTGTAACCTGTATTTAGCTGTGTACATTGGGGCCGGGGTATGTGACTCTGGTCCATTGGGTTTCCTCTTCGTTCGATTCCTTGTCTAATCTTTGAGCTGGTCGCCCCTGCGTGGGAACTTGGGCGGATTGTGCCATGAATTGTTTACAAAAAATAATAAACACATCTTTGATAAAAAAAAAAAAAAATTATCTACGAACAACCTCTGACCACCTTCTGTACTCATGTCCTGACCACTATGATCAATGAATGTTTCTTCAAACCTAGTGAAGAAATCGGACACACTCTCATCTTTCTTTTGTTTGCATGCTGCTAACTTGTCCCAATTCACTCGCAAAGGAGGCATCATAGTTTTCATTAAATTAACAATCCTACCAGGTAGTTCTGCAACTAAAGGCTCAGGTTTAGCACCTCCTACCTGTCTACCATCTGCAGCAGTAATATTAACCCACGTTTCTCTTAACTCTTGCACATGATCCTCATGACGGATCTTCGCCCACAAAGGTTGAGGAACTACATTACCCATCAACATATCGATGTCAGCTAAATTCATAACACACGCATCAACTGTCTGAGACAACTCCTTGTAATAACCAGCAGGATTTTTACGAGGGTCAGGCAATGTCTGCTTAAGTGCCAACACCTCTGCTCTCTTCCAAGGGACATGTACCCACACTCGCTGAAAATGTGTTGGTGCAGCCAAAACACCATTAGGAACGTCAGCCTCAACTGCCTCTCTCCATACTGGAGGAACCTCTCGCATAGGATACTGCTTCACTTTTCTCCTAACAGAAGGATCAGGTTCGAACAATGACTGAGGTGGAAGTCTAGACCTGAAAGTAAGTATTGTCTCTACCGCTACCTCAACATCTGAACCCACTATCGTTCCCTTATCAAATTCGGACTGAACATTAATCAAGTCCAACGGAATTGGACCCAACTCATTATCTTACCACTCCTGACTAAGAAAGGTACACATGACATCAAAAACATACCTTTGGTTTGAAGCTTCCCACTGTAGAAAAACATCCATAACCGCTTGTAAACCGTACCTGGAAGCATTCGAAACCCATCTACGACCAAGGAGATCTAACACTGCCCGCTCTTCGGGACCAGGACGCTGACTACGTCTCTGCTTACGTTCAGAAACAGGGGTCCTATTCAGTGACCCAAAGAGAGGAGATAAAAGACAAGTGACAGTTTCAGTCATTCTTTGTCGAGCAGAAGGAGAAGAAGCTGACATAAGGACAGGAGACAAAGTAGTCTGAGGAATAGGAGTCATAGGGACAGAAGTAAGAGAAGACGAAGATAAGGCAGTGTAAGTCAAAGGAGTTTGAGGCAAGGCTGGTAACAAAGCTGGCGGCCCTAGAGGGGGCTGCACCGTAGGAGGAAGAACCACTTGTGGAGCAACAAATGGCTGAACAACAGCAGGGGGTTGAACAACAACAGGGGGTGCAACAACTGGAGGTAACGGAGGTGCTGTAGCACTCTGCGCATAAGGGGGTGGTAATCTCAGTAGATGCGACATCAAAGGATGCTTTTCAGGGTCTTCAGTCACAGTTGAAAGGGGAGGTGGCAAAGCCGGATAACATTTGTCAATGGCCATGCAATGCTGTCTATCTGACACTTCAATCGCACGATCTTCTTCATCTTCCTTAAACTGCCTAGCAGCTTGCATTACCGACATATTCCTTTCCTTCCTATCTCTCTTAGCTTGCTTAATTTCTCGCTGTTTGGCTTCCTTACGCCAAAGGTGGAAAGAGTCAAACATCGCCGGCCGGTCTTTCTTCCTAAATAGCACAACTTCTAAGTTATCTAAAATCTCTGTTTCAAAACTACCATGTGAGGGCCATCGTAAAACACCGTCCTTCCTAGTGTAGCGGATCCAAACCTCATTAAAGGTAATGGGACCCACGCCATGTTTCGAATAAAGCTCATAAGTTGGAGTTCCAACAGGAGGTATCGGACACGAATCCTCCAATCGGGAATCCCTATTAAGACCACAAACAAACCATTTACCAAGTTTACCAAGACCAGGCATCTTGCTCACTAGTCTGGTTTCAAACTTCAAAGGTTATCAAAAAACGATACACTCGTGAATATACGAACCCCTCGGCTTCGACTATTGCAATTGCCGAATCAAAACCAAGAAACAAAACAAAGTCGTGGGAGCGACCCACTTATACTTAACCAAAATGTCTGTCACGCCACCAGAAGACCGTCTAACGTCTTGCCTTACAAATCGTCACACGAGGGTCCAAGACAGGGCGACAGTCAGGGCAGCAGTCCTTCGTAGCCGTCGGAAAGGGGAAGCCTCGCAGAAAAGACCTTCGGTCCACTTTTCGACATGCAGGGGTCGATGGAGTGGGGGCCCTCCTCAAGAGTTTCCTCACGGGGCTCCTCACAATCTTCGGGCTTGGACCGGTACCGCTGAAGTCGCCCCACGTTGGCCGCGCCAGTTGAAGAACCGGGTCAGAACCCAGCGGTGCCAGGGACACACCTGAAATCTTCGAGTTCCACCTGTCTTGGTATACAGAGACACGGAATACTTCTGGGTGGCGTCAGAGACCAAGTTTATTAGCTGCAGCTAGTAACAGAAATTCCAACAATACATCACAATGTATATTCCTAGGAGACTGTTCAAATTACTAAGGCAAGACATCTCCTTTTATACACCATATTCTCAATATAAATGTACACCCACTGCGCAAAATTCTAACCAATAGGGCACATTTTCTAACTGAGTATCACATTAACAAAAACCCAATTTACAGTAACCCAACCCAAAAGTTAATTATTAGGAATGTCCCAAATTCAATCTTTGCAAGCCGGACAAATTTATAATTGAAAAGCACAACCCATGTAATGTCAGAACATAAAGGAAACAGTGATAGATGCTGAACAAGATAAAACATGTGCAAGGAAACTAAAGGTTAACGAGGTCCTGAACATTAAGTGGCAATCTTAGACAAGGATCAAACCAAGGAAAATTGGCTTTGCGAGGTCAGTCTCAGGTGAAGAGGTCAGTTTCTCTGCAGTTCTTTCAGAGTTGAAAGAAACCTAGTTAATGTGTACATGAACTCAGAAGGCCAGGCCACTTGTTCGCCGGGCCTCTTTCACAGGCCTACGTGAGGGCAACACAAAATGGAGTCAGGCTCGAGAATTACAGACCTCAGTGCGATAGATAGATAGAGTGAGGGCGATAGATAGATAGAGGGAGGGCGATAGATAGAGGGAGGGCGATAGATAGAGGGAGGGCGATAGATAGATAGATAGATAGATAGATAGATAGATAGATAGATAGACAGATGGATAGAGTGAGGGAGATCGATAGAGTGAGGACGATAGATATAGATAGATAGATAGATAGATAGATAGATAGATAGATAGATAGATAGATAGATAGAGTGAGGGCGATAGAGTGAGGGCAATAGATAGAGTGACGGAGATAGATAGAGTGAGGGCGATAGATAGATAGAGTGAGGGCAATAGATAGAGTGAGGGCGATAGATAGATAGATAGATAGATAGATAGATAGATAGATAGATAGATAGATAGATAGATAGATAGATAGATAGATAGATAGATAGATAGAGTGAGGGCGATAGATAGATAGTGGACTAAGGATAGTGTGGGGTGTGCAAAGATGGCTGGGTTCCAATACTCGCTCTTGCACTGGATGGAGGGGCTCAGAACAAAGCTAGCAAGGCTGGGAAGAGTAGAGGGCACAGGCAGAGAGGAACAAGGGGATAGAGAGGGCACGAGAAGAGGAACTGTGCCAAGAAACAAAGGGGCTGCTAAAGGCGTACGCAGAGGGTACTGACAGGGGACATAGTTCCATCAAGTTCCACCCATAGCTGTTCGTTAGACATGTGTGGGAAACAAAGTATCTACAGAAACACACATTGGCAAAGCCATTAGGTCTTGCCTTATAGAGCTATTCCATGCAGATCCTGCAGGATCTGTGAGAGAAAAAAGACGAAAAAGATGCGATGATGTAACCACTGTTCACTTCATTCTGTAGGCATGAGCACATGTCACTACACATGCGTGCAACTACAGAATGATATGGCCACTATTTCCTTTTTTTAATTGCCTGATCTAAAACGGAAGTCGCCACTTCGATCAGTAAATAGAAAAATGAAACTTCGAATGCAGAAAAGTAATTTTCTTCTAACAGAGAACCTGCGAAAATGCAAATTAAGAAAAGTATGTAGATGCCCATATTGGGAGGGGAGGAACAGAGAAGTAGGCTGGGGGATACAATGGTGAGTGGAGGGGATAAAATAATGAGTGGGAGGGGCAGCGCTTCGCCTGGATGAGCCGCTGTGACGTACCAAAGAGATGAGCACACCGTAAGAAAAAGTACAACCGGAAGCAAGCTACCCGTAGAAAGCGTGAGGTTCAAGTCAGAGCGATACTTAAGGGAATGAATTTAAGGATGTCCAGAGAGGGTTTGGTGGGATCTGAAGAGAGGATTACTCCGGGTTCCCAAAGGTGGGGGAAGCAGTTTTCACGTGTATGTGGAGGTGTGAGTAGGAGGGGGCAATAAAAACAACAAGCAGGAAGTGGGATAAGGGAGGGGGTTGCAAATGGTGAGCACTTTTGCGGCTGCTTTGATGTTCTCCGTGGCCACGCGGCTCACTGAGAACATCAAAGAGGCCGCAAAAGTGCTCCCAAAGGCTGCAGGCTGACAAATGGTGCGCCTGCCCGGCACACATGCCCTGTACCCGATCCGCCTGCAGACTTTGGGAGCACTTTTGAAAGCCCCTTACTTAATATCTCGCCAAAGCATCGCTAACCTGATGGCTTAGACGAGACCTAAATAGCAAGACCTATTGGCTATGCCAATGCTTGTTTTTATTTTTAAAAGGACACGCAGTGCTATCAGTTTCCGGCTGCCACTTAGAGGTAGAGGGAGAGAGGTGTGTGTAGAGAGAGAGAGAGAGAGAGGTGTGTAGAGAGAGAGAGAGAGAGAGGTGTAGAGTGAGAAAGAGAGAGGGGGGTGTAGAGAGAGAGGGGTGTGTAGAGAGAAAGGGGTGTAGAGAGGGGTGTGTAGAGAGAGAGAGGGAGAGAGAGGTGTAGAGAGAGAGGGTGTAGAGAAAGAGGGGTGTAGAGAGAGGAGTGTAGAGAGAGAGAGGGTGTAGAGAGAGAGGGGTGTAGAGAGAGAGGGGTGTGTAGAGAGAGAGGGGAGTAGAGAGAGAGAGGGGTGTAGAGAGAGAGGGGTGTAGAGAGAGAGGGGTGTAGAGAGAGAGAGGTGTAGAGAGAGGGGAGAGAGGGGTGTAGAGAGAGAGGGGTGTAGAGATAGGGGTGTAGAGAGAGAGGGGTGTAGAGAGAGGGGTGTAGATAGAGAGACGGGTGTAGAGAGAGATGGGTGTAGAGAGAGGGGTGTAGAGAGATAGGGGTGTGGAGAGAGAGAGAGGTGTAGAGAGAGAGATTTGTAGAGAGAGAGGGGTGTAGAGAGAGAGGGATGTAGAGAGAGAGAGGGGTGTAGAGAGAGAGGGGTGTAAAGAGAGGGGTGTAGAGAGGGGTGTGGAGAGAGAGGGGTGTAGAGAGAGGGGTGTAGAGAGAGAGAGGGGTGTAGAGAGAGGGGTGTAGAGACAGAGAGGGGTGTAGGGAGAGGGGTGTAGAGAGAGAGGAGTGTAGAGAGAGTGGGGTAGAGAGAGAGGGGGTGTAGAGAGAGAGAGGGGTATAGAGAGAGGGGTGTAGAGATAGATGGGTGTAGAGACAGATGGGTGTAGAGAGGTAGGGGTGTAGGGAGAGGGGTGTAGAGAGAGGGGTGTAGAGATAGAGGGGTGTAGAGAGAGAGAGGGGTGTAGAGAGAGAGAGAGGGGTGTGGAGAGGGGTGAAGAGAGATAGGGGTGTGTGTAGAGAGAGAGTGGTGTAGAGAGAGAGGGGTGTAGAGAGAGAGGGGTGTGTAGAGAGAGAGAGGGGTGTAGAGAGAGAGAGGGGTGTAGAGAGAGAGGGGTGTAGAGAGAGAGTGGTGTAGAGAGAGAGGGGTGTGTAGAGAGAGAGAGAGGTGTAGAGAGATAGGGGTGTAGAGAGAGGGGGGTGTAGAGAGAGAGGGGTGTAGAGAGGGTTGTAGAGAGAGAGGGGTGTAGAGAGAGGGGTGTAGAGAGAGAGGGGTGTAGAGAGAGGGGTGTAGAGAGAGATGGGTGGAGAGAGGGGTGTAGAGAGAGATGGGTGGAGAGAGGGGTGTAGAGAGAGGGGTGTGGAGAGAGAGGGGTGTAGAGAGAGTGGTGTAGAGAGGGGTGTAGAGAGAGAGGGGTGTAGAGAGGGGGGTGTAGAGAGAGGGATGTAGAGAGAGATGGGTGTAGAGAGGGGTGTAGCAAGAGAGAGGGGCGTAGAGATAGTGGGGTAGAGAGAGAAGGGGGTGTAGAGAGAGAGGGGTATAGAGAGAGGTGTAGAGAGAGGGGTGTAGAGATAGATGGGTGTAGAGAGAGAGGGGTGTAGGGAGAGGGGTGTAGAGAGAGGGGTGTAGAGATAGAGGGGTGTAGAGAGAGAGGGGTGTAGGGAGAGGGGTGTAGAGAGAGGGGTGTAGAGAGAGAGGGGTGTAGGGAGAGGGGTGTAGAGAGAGAGGTGTAGAGAGAGAGGGGTGTAGAGAGAGTTGGGTTCAGAGATCGGTGAGTAGAGAGAGAGGTGTAGAGGGAGAGGGGGGAGTAGAGAGAGAGGTGTAGATAGAGAGAGAGGGGAGTAGAGAGAGGGATGTAGAGAGAGGGGTGTAGAGAGGGGTGTAGAGAGAGAGGGGTGTAGAGAGAGAGGGGTGTAGAGAGTGAGTGGTGTAGAGAGAGAGGGGTGTAGAGAGAGAGGGGTGTAGAGAGAGAGGGGTGTAGAGAGAGAGGGGTGTAGAGAGAGATGGGTGTAGAGAGAAAGGGGTGTAGAGAGAGAGGGTGTAGAGAGAGGGGTGTAGAGAGAGATGGGTGTAGAGAGAGAGGGGTGTATAGAAAGGGGTGTATAGAGAGGGGTGTAGAGAGAGAGGGGTGTAGAGAGAGGGGTGTAGAGAGAGGGGATGTAGCGAGAGAGGGGTGTAGAGAGAGAGGGATATGTAGAGAGAGAGAGAGGGGGTGTAGAGAGAGAGAGGGGAGTAGAGAGAGGGGTGTAGAGAGAGAGGGGTGTAGAGAGAGAGGGGTGTAGAGAGAGAGGGAGAGGTTGAAGGGAAAAGGATTGGGAAGGGAATGGGGAGGGGAAGGAAGTGAAGAGGAAGGAAAGATGGAGGGGGGAGAAGTGAAAAGGGAAGTGATGGGAAGGGGATAGAAAGGAGGGAAGGGGAGTGGAAGGGTGAGGTGGGGGAAGGGATGGGAAGGATGAGGGGAAGGGAAGGGAAGTGAAGTGGAAAAGAAGATGGAGGAGGGAGAGGTGAAAAGGAAAGTGACAGGAAGGGGAGGGGAGAGGGTAAGGAAGGGAAGGGTAGAGGGAGTGGAAGAAGAGATAAGGGAAATTGAATTTCAAGCCAGTTTCAAGTTTGGTTCCAGTTTGGTTTCAAGTCGGTTTTCAGTTCACTTTTCGTTTGGTTTATATACTCACCGTGTCCCTTTTTGACCCAACCCCACCCATTTATTTGGAGCCTGATAGGCCCGGCTGCCTCCGCCTCGGGGCCTGAGCTCCAGCAGCCAGCAGTTGTCATCTCCGTCTGGTGTCCATGAGTCCAATGCTGCGGCTGCCTGGTTACCAGCCTTTTACACCACGGATACGTCACAATAGAGACTTTTCAACGCGTCATACATTACTGGGTTATGGGTGATAACATGTGTTGCAGTGTAGGGGGAAGGAGCAAGCGAGACACGGTTTTAATTCAATGCCCTGTAAAACAGCAAAAACCTATTTAGTCACAAACATGATCCTACGAAGAACCTCAAAGCCGACCCATCCTACCCAACATTCCACCCCCTCGGTGGCCTCTCCTTGTCTCTGCTGCGGCGGAGGCCTCCCCTCTGCATTTAGCATGGACCTCGTGACATCATATTGGAGGGCTGGCCTGTCATAGGTGTTCCATTCACATCATTCTACCTCTGGTGCTAGCGTCACCTCGTGACATCACATTGAAGGGTCCGGCATGTCATAGGGTTCCATCCACAGGATTCTGCTGCTGGTGCTGTTGGGATGGCGCGGGCCAAAGGCTGATTGTCACAACTTGCTTGTACACACACATCCATACAAACACGTGCGAAGACACTCACACAGAGGTGTCAATCTCAAGTTTTCCAGGTCCATCCGTGATGTGATGCTCCAGTCCACGTTTTCCCTTGAATTCTGGGACTTGTAGTCCTGGTTATTTCATGTAAATCAGAGGAGAAAACGTGGACTGAACAGCACATCACGGTGGACCTGGGAAACTTGGCAGCTGTGGCACACACTACGTTTTGTTTGCCTGCCATGTCATCATTGGAGAGTCTGAGTTCAAATAGGCTGCTTGATCTATCTAACTGTAGAGAAGCAGTATCTGAGGCCCGGGAATGACAGCAGAAGGGGTGTAGCTTACATTGCTGCAGCAGGTGCAGTGGTTCTGGGGCCCCTCGAGTCCTGATAAGTGCTGTATTTTGCTATCCATCATCAGTGCCCCTATGCCTGGGCCTCTTGGCGTCCTTACTTAACTACTGGCCAGTAGCAAACATCAGGACCTAGCATAGATACTGTCCTGGAAAGAAGGACTGCCTAGAATCCAGAGTAAAGGCCTCACATTTGTGAGCAAGCTACCTTCGGATGCAGACTCTAGCAGTGACATTTCCATGTAAAGTCTTAACATTGCTGTCGAGTTTTCTTTCGCCAAGAAATTTTGCATTGATGGTATTTTGCAGGTTGACAGGTCCATGGGAAAATCTCCAGGGGGAGAAAAAAACAAGAATAACAAATTACGACATAGGCAGTATCTTTATGACTGAATGTTATTCTGCTGCCCACAGTGTTGTAGCATCTGGACTATGTCTGACTGAGAGGAAACGGGCTGGCGTCACCCATTCCTTGTGGTACCAGATATTACTTGGCCAGGATTACACAACATGGCAGTCTCTAAAGCAGGATTGGCACCTGGAACCGACACACAATAATAACAAGCTGTCCTGAGCAGAATGATTGGGAAGGAGGCAGGACTGCTGGCCTGTTGATGAAGCCCGGTTGATGAAGCCCGCACGGGCGGAAGACGCTTCTCGGTTCATACAGCACGTCTCTGGAACGCCTTACCCCGCGAGATAAGAACGGAACCCAACTATCTACATTTCAGAAAGCGTCTGAAAACCCTCCTATTTCCATAAATCCCTTCCACACCCCCTTGCCCCTCACTTCCCTCAGGTTTACTGTTTCTTAGCGCTGGGATTCTCACGGGTGACTACACGCTCTATAAAATTTATTAATAATAATAATAATAATAATGGACAGGTGCGTGCTTGCCGCCGCAGTGTGCTGTGGGATGGCTCTCAGTGATATACACCTTAGAGACATTTTGGGGTATGGAAGTCATCCTAGAATTCCTGCTGGCTCCTGGGAGGAAACTCCGGGAAGACATTAAATAGCCGGTTAGGGGTTTCCTATTGGATGATGTAAAGCATTGCTATATAATGGTTTCCTGGGAGGGCGTATTAAAATCAGTGGGCATTCTATCAATGGCATTCCATACAGTCACACGCTTCAGTGGGACACTGAAAATTATATTGGTGGCTTCTAGGCCTAGATTTTAGCAGGATGGACACTGGATGTCCTGGTAATAGAGCAGGCCACTGGACATTGTATTGGAGGTATAATGTGAGGTCAATCAGTAGGGAACTCATGGATCAACCATTGGTGTTGTCCCATTGTGTGGCTCTTCACAGTGGACTCCAGTTATGCTGTATTAGGGACCAAGGACAGCAGTCTCTAGAGAGGCTTTAAAAGCCCCTTCGTATGATGTCCCGGTGAAATCGCCACATGCGCGTTGATTCAAGTGACTATCTTACATCCGTAATAAAACTGCTTATGCTTGTCACATGGTGAAGGGAACAGATGATATTGGTAACTCACACGGTGGGATGTGCACGGATCATGTGGCCTAAGTACCTGAATGTGTGTCAGTGAGTGCAGGGCTGCAGGATGTGTGATCCTCGAGTGGAGAGGTGTTTGTGTGTATGTTTGTCTGTCTCTCACTTATTTGTTCTGGAGACATAACTGTATATAACCTGAGGCAGGATCTCGCTACATAACTGTGCATATATGTTTGTATAAGATAATTTAAGTATTCTGCTATTTAAAAAAAATCCTCAATTCCTATCCCTCCTCTCTGACTCATTCCAAACCTTTCTGACTGCTATGAACCGCCAAACATCCTTCTCAAACATTCATCTCCTTTTTAGGTCGAAGCCTACCAAACAGCACAGCTGTCTGGTTTGCTAAAGACATCTTGGGGAATTTCAGAAAGTTGAAGAAGGAATGCATTCTGCTCGTTGATTACCATTAGCTTTGTGGTTTGTAACTCACATTTCTGGCTTTCTATTTGCTGGCTTCATGTGCTTTAGGCTCTCCAGGTTCAGTTCGTTCCTTCCATTGCCTAAACCATGTTTAATGTATACTTCCAGGAACTTGCTTTCTGTAAGCCGGACTTTAAATCTTGTTTTTATCTCCTCACATTTGCTGTGGGTTCAAAGACAGAGGTCGAATTTCAAGCTGTGCCTTTCAGGCAGCTTGGTGTTTATTTTTCTTTCACCGAGACTTCAAAGTGAGAGGATTTATGTGACAATCATGCTGGCTATGGGGAAGTGCATGAGAAAGGCTTTACAATGTTATTTTTTTGTTTCTAGCACTCATCAAAATCGAAATGTCTGTAAAGGAACTGTGCTGACGATCAAATCAATACACAAGTGATGACATTTCCACACATTGTTTATTCGCTGTATAGGTTTTATCGTTAAAACTGTATGTGCGTGCAAATGTAACGGTCATCTCAATTGAAAATGTGTTGTTTATAATGGCAGTGTGCTACCACACTGCGCATACTCCACCTTACCACACGTCACTCTACTGTGCACCACTCCACTCTATGCCTCTCTACTCTACACCACTCTACTCTACTCTATGCCAAAGCACTTTACCCCACACTACTCTATTATACCCCCACTGCACCACTCTATACCACTGAACGATATGTGACCTTTTCTACGTGGCCACTACTTCGGATTGCCTTTTCTTCGCATCGTTAGTACGCAGAAACCATTACTACGCATGGTTTTACTGCGCATGGCTGTTACTTCTGAGGATATCCACATCCTTGTTTTTACTTAGGTGTTTCCGTTTCTAAATAATGTAGTACGACTCTGAAGAAGCAGGAAGCTGGATCAGTGGAAGGTGATCCACGAGGAGAGAGAGGTAAGTGGGGCTGTGTGTATGTTTGTGTAGGTGTAGTGTAGAGTAGTGTATTTGGGTGTAGGGTAGTGTAGAGGGTCGTGAAGGGTAGTGTTTGTGTGTAGGAAATGGACTGGGGGTAGGGGCAGGGTTGTGCAGGAGGTAGTGTTTTGGGGTTTAGGGTAGTGTTGTGGTGTTAGTGTAGTGTAGGGTAGTGTTTTAGGGTTTAGGGTAGTGTTGGGGTGATGTGCAGGATAGTGTTTGGGTGTAGGGACAGGACTAGGGGTCGGGGAGGATTGTGCAGGGTGTAGTGCTTTAGGGTGTAGGGTAGTGTTTTGGGGTTTAAGTAGTGTAAGGTAGTGTTTTAGGGTTTAGGGTAGTGTTTGGGTGTCTTGCAGGGTAGTGTTGTGGTGTAGGGAGCGGATTGGGGAAGAGTGAGTGTCGTGCAGGGGATAGTATTTTAGGGTTGTGGTGTGGTGTTTGTGTAGTTTAGGGTAGTGTTTTAGGGTTTAGTGCCGTGTCAGAGGTTGTGAAGTGTAGTGTTAGAGTGAAGGGTCAAGGCAGGGGGAAGGGGAAGGTCGTGCATGGGGTAGTGTATTATGGTTTAGGGTAGTGTAGTGGTGTTTAAGTAGTGTAAGGTAATGTAGTGTAAGCATGATTTTAGTGCGATGTTTTAAATTAGCATAAACCATAGTACATTTATAACCATTTGCGTTATAAATGCATGTGCAGTTAAAACATGCTAAGTAATGGTTTATGCTAAGTAAAAACATCGCACTAAAATCATGCGAAGTAATGGTATGAGAAGTATCGACATACATAACACTGAACTCTATGCCAATGCACTCTACACCGCTTTACTCACAACCAATGCACTCTACACCAATCTACTCTGCACCACTGCACTCTATGCCACTATAATCTATGCCACTGCACTCTACCTCATTTTACTCTGTCACTGCACTCTATGGCACTCTATTCTACTCTGCGTCACTTTGCTCTACACCACTCTAGGCTACTCTTCACCACTATACTCTACTCCACTGCTCTCTATGCCACTCTACTCTGCGCAACTCCACTCTACGCCACTCTACTCTGCACCACTGCACTTGATGCCAATACACTCCATGCCACTCTACTACACACTACTGCACTCTATAACAGTATATTCTGCAACACTGTACTCTGCCATTCTATTCTACTCTGCACTACTGCACTCTACTCCACTACTATCTATGCCACTCTACTCTGCACCACTGCACTCTACCCTACTTTACTCTGCGGGACTGCACTCTATGCCTTTCTGCTATACACTACTGCACTCTATAACAGTATAGTCTGCAACACTGCACTCTGCCACTCTACTTTATGCCATTCTACTTTGTGCCACTCTATGCCACTGAACTGTGCATTGCTCCACTCTACACGACTGTACTCTCCACCAATCCACTCTAAGCCACTCTAATCTACTCTGCACCACTGCACTCTACGACACTCTACTCTATACCACCACACTCTACACCACTTCACTCTAATCTGAAAGAATCTATTCTATGCCACTGTAGTCTACTACACTCTATTCCACTCTGCACCACTCCACTCTCTGCCACTCCACCCCATGCCACTCTTCTCTATGCCACTGCACTGTACGCCACTGCACTCTGCGCAAATGCACTCTACACCACTTTACTCACAACCAATGCACTATACATCAATCTACTCTTTACCACTGCACTCTATCTCACTATACTCGATGCTACTGCAGTCTATGCCACTCTGTTCTATTCTACGTTACTACACTCTATGCCACTTTAGTCTCCTCTACACAACTATACTCTACTCCACTGCTCTCTATACAGCTCTACTCTGCACAACTGCACTTGATGCAAATACACTCCATGCTACTCTACTATACACTACTGCACTCTATGGCAGTATACTCTGCAACACTGAACTCTTTCCACTCTACGTTATGCCACTCTACTTTGTGCCACTCTATGCCAATGAACTCTGCACCGCTCTACTCTACACCAATGAACTCTACACCAATCCACTATAATCTACTCTGCACAACTGCACACTGTGACACTCTACTCTATAACACTGCACTCTATGCAACTTCACTCTACTCTGAAAGAATATACTCTATGGCTCTGCATTCTGCACTACTCTATTCTACTCTGCACCATTGCACTCTATGTCACTCCACATCATGCCACTCCACTCTAGGCCACTGCATGCCACTGCACTCTGTGCAAATGTATTCTACACCACTTCACTCAAAACCAATGCACTCTACGCCACTGCACTCTATGCAACATACTCTGCACCACTGCACTGTACATCATTATACTCTACACCATTGCACTCTGTATCACTTTACTCTGCATCACTGTATGCTACTGCACTCTACACCAATGCACTCTACCCCACCTTACTCTACACCACTGCACTCTACAACACTCTAATATGCACCACTGCACACTCTGCTACTAAACTCTCTGCAACTCTGTCTACTCTATGACACTCTACTCTGCACCACTCTATGCCGCTGCACTCTACACTACTCTACTGCACTCTCCACCAATGCACTCTATGCCACTCTAATCTACTGTGCACCACTGCACTCTGATACTGCACTCTATGCCTCTTTACTCTACTCTGCACCTCTCTACTCTGTGCCAGTGCTCTATACCCCACTCTACTATGCACCACGGGCACCTTTCGCCACTGAACTCTACACCGCTTCAGTCTAGGCCACTCCACTGTACACCACTCCACTCTGTAACACTGCACTCTACGCCACTACCCTATACCATGCCACTCTACTCTGCACCACTCCACACAACTGCACTCTACTCTGAAACAATCTACTCTATGCCACTGCACTATGTTCCACTGCCCTTTATGCCAAACTACTTAACTCTGTGCCACTCCCCTCTACATCACTGCAATCAATGCTGCACCACTCTACTCTATGTATCTGTGCTCTACTCCACTACTGTATGCTACTGCACTCTACACTGCACCACTCCAGTTCACTCCACTCTGAAACAATCTACTCTACGCCACTGCACTCTATGCCACTGCACTCTACACAGCGCCACTCTACTCTAAACCACTGTAGTCTACAAAAATACACCCAACACCACTTTACTCCAAACCAATGCACCCTATGCCACTGTACCTATGCCAACTTCTTTCCACCACTGCACTTTAGGCCACTATACTATACAGCATTCTACTCTACGCCACTGCATGCTACATCCCTCTACACCATTGCGCTCAACATCACTGAATTCTAAGCCACTCTATTCTACTCTGCACCACTGTACTCTATGTCACTACTCGCTGCACCACTCAACTCTGCACTACTTTACGACCCTGCACTCTGACACTCTATTCTGCATGACTGCACTTTATGCCACTGCACTCTACCCTGCCCCACTCAAATATATGCCATTCTACTGCACTCAACACCACTGCACTCTGTGCCACTCCACTCTATGCCACTGCACTCTATGTCGGGTGAGGCCCAGCCAGAATCCACAGGAGCGAAGACAAATACCCCTAACTTCCAAAAAACAGCACCCAGGATGCGAGATGAAACACACACTCTGAGTGACTGTTCTCTAAAAGTATGAGGGAATTAAAACCAGGGAGTGTCCACCACTCTCCCCATACAAGGTTGAATGTGCTGGTGGGGTAGGTCAGTCAGGAGAAGCAGGTGCTGAAAAGAAACAGCAATATAGTAATAATAACACACTATTCTTCTATAACACACTATATACTGCTATACATTGACATGTGTTCAGTGCTCTACTCCACTTACCTCAAGTTTTTCCAAAAAAGAAAATAGGTAGCCACTGAAGCAGGTCCTCTAGCTGCAGATTTCGGTAGCCAGCTTGAATTGAGAAGCCAGCATAATTTCAGTAGCCAACGTGATAAACTTGGACACTCACACACCATTCACACCGGGGAAATATCAGTGGAATCGGGACAACTGAATATACAGGTTTCAAAACAGGAGAAATAACAGTGAAACCTTTGTTAGGATTTAAAGGTGTCTCATGGCAGGGAATAATGGCGACAACAAGACAAGGGGTAGGATTTGAGGTGTTCCGACCGGCTCTCCAGGACCAGTGAGAGCGGAGCAGACACACACTCAAGAGGTGTGCCCTCCGGCTCCAGAGGGGTAAACGGAGCAGAACAGCAACACACTCGAAGAGGGGCACGAGGAGTGTTGTCCGGCTCTGGGGCAATATAGAACGGAACAAACAAACACTCGGGGAATATAGGCGGAGTCGAATTGAGTTCGACTATAATGCGGGAATAACGCTACGGAGCTTCAGAACAAGGGAAATAAATGCATAGAATACAATGCAGCGAATGAGAAACGCGGCAACCCAAATACCGGACACCAAAGCGGGAAAGCCTCTGAGCCCAGCATTTGTCTCATCAGGAACACGCTGTAAAGCACAGGAGAGGAGACGTTGAGAGGCCACACAGGAACAACGCGGAAGCAGGGGAAGGGGTGGTCACAAAAGAATTCAGTAAGCCAAGCGACGGCTTACGTGAGAGGCATCCCTTTACGGGGCTTAGGGAGCATCTCAAATTAACATACCCCTCACGTAAAGTCCGGCCCTGAACACACGTCAATGTCTCCGACTTTGACCCTGATCCCTAACAGTACCTCCCCACAAAGGCCTCTTCACTGGTAGTGGTTTAGTGGGGTGGAGTGCATGGAATCTTCTAACCAATCTAGGAGCATGAACATTTTCTGCAGGTTCCAGGATCTGTCCTCAGGGGGATAACCAACCCAATCAATGAGATATTGTATTTTGCCATTACGTCTCCAGGAATCAAATATTTTATGTACCTCATATTCTTCTTCTCCATTTATGATTACTGGGGGGGGGGAGGAATTTCGGGCTGTTGAGGGGGTGTATACTTTTTAATTAAGGAAGAATAAAAAACAGGATGGATTTTCATCTGTGTAGGTAATTGTAACTTCAGTGTGACAGGAGTAATGATATTTTGTATAGGAAAAGGGCCTACGAACCGGGGCTGTAATTTTTTAGGACCCTCTAACTTTAGATTTCTTGTGGATAACCACACTTCCTCTCCTACCATATATGTGGGTTCTACCTTTCTGTGCTTATCTGCTTGATTTTTCATAGCTTCTTTGGCTCTACTCAATTCTTCTTTAGCTATTTCCCAGACTAATTTGATGTTCCTATGATGGTCTTCGAGGGCAGGAAGGTTGTCTAACTCCGTAGGGACTTGGATAGGCAACATCCGTGGATGTTGCTCATAGTTGAAAAAGAAAGGAGAGACTCCGATAGAGGAGTGTGTGGTGTTATTGTAGGCAAATTCTGGTAAAGGAAGAACCCGCACCCAGGTTGTTGAAAGGCTAGTTAATATACATCGTAAATATTGCTCCAGTGTCTGATTAGTCCTTTCAGTTTGACCATCTCTCTGTGGATGGTATGCTGTGGAAAGTCTTTGGTCAATACTGAGGACTGCACACATGCCCTGCCAGAACCTGGACACAAATTGAGGGCCTCTATCGGAAACAATAAAAGATGGCAATCCATGTAGCCGGACTACCTGTACGAAGAAGATCTGGACTAGATCTCGAGAAGAGGATATCTTTTTTAAGGGAATATAGTGGGCCATTTTGGATAGCATGTCTACTACCACATAAATGGTGTTAAAACCTTGACATCAGGGAAGATCTGTAATGAAGTCCATGCTCATGGAATGCCATGGCGAAGGTGGAATGGCTATAGTCTTTAAGAGGCCAGTAGGTGCACAATGTGATGCTTTTTGTCTAGCACAGGTTGAACACGCTTGAACAACATTTCTTACACCTTTTGTTATGTTCTCCCACTAAAACCAACGTTGACAGGTGTTTATAGTCTTGGTGGTTCCAGGATGTCCTGCTAGGGAACTAATGTGGCACCATTCCACAATCTTTCATTGTAAGGGGAGATTTGGCACATATAACGTGTTATCATGATAGTATAACCCTTCCTTAATTGTGTTTAAAGGATCCTTCATCCACTCCTCTTGAGGAATACTAGCATATTGAGTTTTTAGTTCGTCTAGGAAACTTTGAGGGTTATGCTCTTCTGTCCCTATGATCTTATAGGCAGGAATTATAAGGAGAAACTCTTCCTTAGATAAAGATGTAGAATAACCCAAATGTGATAATGCATCTGCTTTACCATGTTGAGGTCCTGGACGATAGGTGATGACAAAACCATACTCACTAAAAAAGGATACCCATCGCATCTGTCTTGGTGTGAGAGCATGTGCAGATCTAAAAAACTGGAGGTTTTTATGGTCTGAGTAGATGGCAATGACATGGGGAGACCCTAATAAATAGTGTCTCCATTCTTGAAAAGCTAATTTAATAGCCAACAACTCTCTTTCCCCAATGGTGTAATTTTGTTCTGCTGGTAACAAGGTTTTACAAAAAAAATGCTACAGGGTGTAGCTGTCCAGAACATTTATCTCTTTGAGATAAGACTCCTCCCACAGCGTATTGGGACGCCTCAGCTTCTACGAAATACGGCTGTAAGTTGTCAGCGTGTTTGATAATGGGAGCAGAGGTGAATTTGTTCTTTAATGAACAAAAGGCTTGTTCTGCTTCCTCGGTCCAAACAAAGGACACCCCATTTTTAAATAGTTTGGTTATGGGAGTGATTGACTCGGAGAAGTGACTAATAAATCTGCTATAGAAATTTGCAAATCCGAGGAAGGACTGGACTTCTTTTACCGAACTGGGACTAGGCCAATGAACCAATGCATCAATCTGTTGAGGGTCCATTTGAATACCTTCAGGCGAGATAATGAACCCCAGAAAGTCAATTTGAGTGGTATGAAAGGTGCTTTTATCCAGTTTGGCAAATAATTGATTTTCCTGCAATTTGCTCAGTATCTTCTTGACATGAATGATATGTTCCTGTTCAGTTTGTGAGTATATCATAATATCATCTATATATACAATCACAAAAATATCAAGATATTCTCTAAGTATGTCATTGATGAAATATTGAAAAGCAGCGGGAGCGTTGCATAAGCCAAATGGCATTACGCAATACTCATATAGCCCAAATTTTGTCCTAAACGCCGTTTTCCATTCATCCCCCTGTTTGATTCTGATAAGATGGTATGCCCCTCTAAGGTCTATTTTAGTAAAAATCTTAGCCCCTCTCACCTGGTCTAAAAAACCGGAATGAGGGGGAGTGGGTACTTGTTCTTTGTGGTTACTTTGTTTAATACGCGATAGAGGCGGCAGCGACTGTCTGCCCAGCACAGTATAAAGGATCGATTATCTCCCTAGCTTCTTGATAACAGTGGAGCATGCAATAAGGAGACTTTAAAGTCACTGTTCGAGCAATCCAATCAATTTGCGGATTATGAATCTGGAGCCATGTAACCCCTAAAATAGACCCAAAATTTGGGGCATCAATAAGATCAAACGTAATCTGCTCCGAATGCCCGTTATTAAACACCAAAACCAGTGGCGGGGTTTGATACGTTATTAAACCAGATGATAATTCAGAGCCATCTACAGCTCTGATCGGTTCTGGATGATCCTTAGAGAGGAATGGAAGTCCTATTCTTTAGCCAATTGGATGTCAAAACAATTACCGGTGGCTCCTGAGTTCAGTAGAAGAGACATGTTACCCTGAGAAGAGTATATCAAGGTGACAGTCAAGGAAAAGTGTTTTACTACCTTTTGTACGATGTTCTTAGGTTTTGAGATCTGATATATCTTGGTACTTGAAGAATCAATCTCGTCTTTCTTCAAGTCATCTAGTTTTCGTGATTCAAGGAACCACTAGCAACCATCTTGGCAGATACAGGAGGACGGACAGGACAGTCTTTTGCATAATGCCCTCCTTTCCCACAATATAAACACAAATTGTTTTGTCTTCTCTTATCTTTTTCCTCCAAAGACAGGGGTCCTCTTAACCCTCCGATTTGCATGGGCTCTGAACTATCCTTGGGTTCTTTTTTCTCTGAGAGTAACATTACATATTTAGGAGGACCGAGAGATGTTTTTTCTCCTTTTCTTTCATGTAATCTGTGGTCCAATTTGACTGTCAATTCCATAAAAGAAGAGCAGTCTTCTGGGGGATTCACAATCTGGGATAATAGGTATTTTAATTAATCGTAAAGTCCTCGATAGAACAAAGATGTTCTTTTATCCTCAGGCCAATATGTTTCTGCCACTAACCGGTTAAAACTAGTGATATACGAGAGGAGATCTTTAGACTCTTGTTTAAGGTTGAGAAGGGCATTATCACTCGCCTGCATATATGTGTGTTTAGCAAAGAGACTTTTCATTTTTTCCTGAAACAATGGGAAATTATATAGCAATGGATCATTGTTTTCCACCAAGGGTACAGCCCATTCGGCGGCGGCATCACTTCGGTCTGTAGTCTTTGGTTTTCACTTTTTAACCTCCCTACTTCTGCCTGAAGATCCACTAGGGCTACTGCTAACTCTTCTACAGTGGGACTCTGTAAAGTAGAGTGAAAACCATGTTCTAAACTTGCACCATCGGGATTCATCTTCGCTCGGGTGGAGGATAATTTGTGGGCTTGGCTTTCTGTCGGGTGAGGCCCAGCCAGAATCCACAGGAGCGAAGACAAATACCCCTAACTTCCAAAAAACAGCACCCAGGATGCGAGATGAAACACACACTCTGAGTGACTGTTCTCTAAAAGTATGGGCGAATTAAAACCAGGGAGTGTCCACCACTCTCCCCATACAAGGTTGAATGTGCTGGTGGGGTAGGTCAGTCAGGAGAAGCAGGTGCTGAAAAGAAACAGCAATATACTAATAATAACACACTATTCTTCTATAACAAACTATATCCTGTTATACATTGACATGTGTTCAGTGCTCTACTCCACTTACCCCAAGTTTTTCCCAAAAAAGAATATAGGTAGCCACTAAAGCAGGTCCTCTAGCTGCAGATTTCGGTAGCAAGCTTGATTTCAGAAGCCAGCATAATTTCAGTAGCCAACGTGATAAACTTGGACACATACACCATTCACACCGGGGAAATATCAGTGGAATCGGGACAACTGAATATGCAGGTTTCAAAACAGGAGAAATAACAGTGAAACCTTTGTTAGGATTTAAAGGTGTCTCATGGCAGGGAACAATGGCGACAACAAGACAAGGGGTAGGATTTGAGGTGTTCCGACCGGCTCTCCAAGACCAGTGAGAGCGGAGCAGACACACACTCAAGAGGTGTGCCGTCCGGCTCCAGAGGGGTAAACGGAGCGGAACAGCAACACACTCGAAGAGGGCCACGAGGAGTTTTGTCCGGCTCTGGGGCAATATAGAACGGAACAACCAAACACTCAGGGAATATAGGTGGAGTCGAATTGAGCTCGACTATAATGCAGGAATAACACAGCTTCAGAACAAGGGAAACAAATGCATAGAATACAATGCAGCGAATGAGAAACGCTACAACCCAAATACCGGACACCAAAGCGGGAAAGCTTCTGAGCCCAGCATTCGTCTCATCAGGAACACGCTGTAAAGCACAAGAGAGGAGACGTTGAGACGCCACACAGGAACAACGCGGAAGCAGGGGAAGGGCGTGGTCATGAAAGAATTCAGTAAGCCAAGCGATGGCTTACGTGAGAGGCGTCCCTTTACGGGGCTTAGGGAGCGTCTCAAAATAACATACCCCTCACGTAAAGTCCGGCCCTGAACACATATCAATGTCACCGACTTTGATCCTGATCCCTAACACTCTATGCCACTCAACTCTACACTTCTGCGCTCTATCCTGCACTACTCCACTCTACTGTGCACCACTTCACTCTATGCCACTTCACTCTACGCCACTCTACTCCACTCTCTGTCACACCACTCTATGCCATTGCACTTTACGCCACTGCAATCTTCTCTGCACTGCTCTGCTCCATGCCACTGCACTCTATGTGACTCTTTGTCACTGCATCCTTCGCCAATGCACTCTACACCACTTTACTCAAAACCAGTGCACTCAACACCACTGCACTATGTCAATATACTCTGCACCACTGTATTTTACGATGCTTCACTCTAGGCAATGCTACTACATTTCACTCTACAACACTCCACTCTATAATCCTCCACTCTGCGATGCCCTACTCCTTCAAACTGTGCTTCACTGACACTACTCCACTCCACTCTACAGCACTCTAATCCACACTATGCCATTCTACAACAGTACTCCACTCTACAATGCTCCACGCAACTCCCTCTATGCCTCTCCATGCCACTTTACTCCACTCTATTCTATGACACAGTACTTCAAGTCACTCCACTCTATGACAATCTACTCTTCTGTACTGCACTCTACTCTACAACACTCTACTGCAGTCTACACAACACCCTTTATGGTGCTCCTCTCTGCTCCTCTCTTCTTTTCTCCACTTCACAACACCCTATGTGCCACTCCACTCTACGACAGTCTATTCAACTCTGACACTGTCCTTCACTCTATGCCACTCAACTCTACGCCCTTACTCTACGACACTCTACTCCCTTTACAACATTCCACAAAACGGTATGTTACTGCATGATACTCCACTTCACTCCTCTCCAAATCACTCAACTCTACTCTACGCCACTCTATACCACTCTACGCCACTCCATAACACTCCACTCCGCCAGTTGCGGCTGCTGCCTAGAAACAACAGTGAGGAGGGTGGGAGCGAAAGGGCAGGGGATAAATCGGGCAAAAAAAAATACCTTTCCCCCTGGTCGGCTGGCCAGCCGCCGCCGCCTCTCCTGTGTCCTGTACTGTCCTCTTCCTGGCTTCCTGTGAGAAACAGAAAGCAGGAAGCACCAGGGCTCCCAAACTCCCCACACCCAAACTCAACGCTGCAACGCAGTGTTGTGATTGGTCTGAGCCTCGTGACATGGCGCTCAGCCAGGGACTGGAGGGGTGGGCATGTTCTCCATGCAGGTTGTAATGCAGCCTGCATGAAGCACAGGGAAGTGCGCATGACTGTTTTGGGTGGCCCAAGAGGGCCGACCAAACAGTAATTGCGCACTGGACTGTTCTATCACTATTCGCCTGCTCTGCAGCTCTGCCCCCTCATGCACGCTGCCGCAGCAGTAGGATAAAATAAAATGACAATAACATTACGTTATTATCATTTTATTTTTGCCTTTCTTTTGCTGCTTCCTGGCAGTGGGGCAACGCTCCGTCGCCTTAGCGGAGGAGCCACCACTGCACTCTACTCCACTTTACGACACTCTGATCCACACTAATCTCCTTTGTTCCACTTAATTTTAGCCTTGCTGAACGGCAGCCATTCTGGTATACAACATTGCTAAAACATATTGGCTATGCCAATAGCTATTGCTACTGGCTTTGCAAATGTTTGTTTAGCTATTACACCCAACTAACATCCACACACCACCACTACCTACAAAAACAACTTACTACTTCCCCTTTAAAGCCCAATCCCATGATCCTATTGCAGCTATAAATTCTATTAAACATACAAGAAATAAAGATCACAAACCTAACACAACTACTGCACGAAACATATTACTAATCTACAATTAACCTCTAATCTTGGGTTTCAAGGTAGCTGGTTACTCGCCTCAAAGCACTTGAACGCCTCGCCAGGGGTAGCAGGTGCTATATGAGTACCAATTACAATAACAATTTCAATAGCATTGATTACACATGCCTTCCAAAATCTGGAGAGGATTGTTCAGAGGAAGAGGCAGCAATGCCCAAGAGCCAGATTTGACCTTTTCAATAGGGTGACCGGGCATCCCGGATTTGCCAGGACTGTCTCAGATTTTCACCAGCTGTCACGGCAGGTTTCATGAAATTTAGCTCCTGTCCCGGTTTTTAGAGAGGGTGGACCGAAAAGGTCGGGAGGTGCTTTTTTATGTTTTATAGAGCAGGGATAGTTGGCAATTGTTTTAAGAAATCAATTCAATTAACAGGCAAGCTACTGGGCTTAAACATTGCATTTTATGTATGTTCTAACTGCCTGTTCTGTAATTCTCTGCTGAGCAGTGCTGTCATTCTGTGCACTCGCTTGAAGTAAAATTGTAGTCCTTCTTCTATTTTTTGTGGAATGTCCCGGTTTTTGGCTTTAAAATTCTGGTCACCCTACTCTTCGACCTTTAATACCTATAACCCTGGTCGAGTTTCAACCGAACAGGAAGAGCGGAGGTAAACATAATTACATGGTTTACATCTGTACAACTTGATCTAGTTTGTTGATATCGTTTTATGGTGTGTGTAAATCTGATGCATTAGAAACAGACTTTTGCAGATGACTGCCCGGCCATGATAGACAATACCCGTAAATGGCCCCGCTGGCTTCAGTGTTCCGTCCTTACACCGACTGGGCATACTTTAGCGCGTGGTCTGAGGTAGTACAGCTGCCTTTGAGGTCTTCCATTTGCTAAGACAGCATTGGTGGTGTGAGTGGCAGCTGCGATCAAAGACCTCCAGCATGGAACAGGATGACCCCCTGTTGTTTAGGGGTCAGCAGCCTGCTGGGGGGCAAAAGACCAGACGTTAAGTCAATATGCACTTGTCCTGACCCTGCCTGCTTCCATCACTCAAGTCTCAGACAGGATATTGAACAGATGACGCCAAGTTCACCCCGCAAATGCACCCACCTACAAAATGTCCTCCTTCCAAAAAACACAGGGATGATTAAATAGCTCTGTGAGTTGAAATGCAAACACTGGGCACCAGGCCGACACAACGCACAATACTGCTTCCGGAGCGTCTGGACTATCTTTAAGGGCTATATATGTTCTGCTTCGACCCACCTAAAATGTATTGGTGTTTCACCCTAGTGTGGATGAAAGGCGGTACGGTACGCTTTCCTTGGGTCCAAACCTTGCGCCTTCAGATTCTACTCAAACACAGACATGTTCAGCAGGCGCACGAACACACCGAGCTATCTTGAGCAAAAGAAATAACATCACATATTATTCGAGCGCCATTAAGCAATTCCGTGTGTGATGTGCTCAATAAACGGTTATTATTATTAAAGTGATGTTTCCGCCTCAAGTGGTCTGATGCATTTGTATGGCTTCTACCCTTTCTCTGGGAAAGAACACTCTTAGCGCTTAGAGACGATTCCGTTAAAAGACACTTTCATATTGTGACCCTAAATCAATATTGGACATGGATGGACAGTCTGTTCCCGTACCGTCTGTTAATGTTCCGGTTCAGCAGATACGCCCAGCTCCATCCATAAAAAGAAATCAAGATTTGCACAAGGTACACTTGAATCTGAATTCATTACACTTGTTTTTTTGTCAATGCCACGTGTCAAAACAGCAGCACCTTCATTATTGAAACTTCAACAGAGGAGGGTTATGTGTTCTTTTACGCCATCCAAAATCAGGGCAAGGACATGTCTGTACTTGTTGAAAATCTTGGAGAGTTGAGCTGTGTGGCTTGGAAAGTCAATCTTTGAGTGGAGCCCTCTTCTGACAGATTACTTGGGGCCGTTTCTTAAAGTGCTGATGTTCCATATGTAAAGTGCAGGTTCCTGCGAGCTGTGCAGATGCCACGGGGAAGTGATAATTCCTCAGTGTAAAGGCTCGCGAGCGATTTTACCTCTGCTATAGGCATATTTTTGGGAGTAATTCTGCTGACGGATTCTCTACAAGAGGAGAAATCCCCCCCCCAATGTATTTAGCACTTCCTGCACAAATCCGATGGTTATGTTTTAACACCCAAACCCTGAATCTCGCCCAAGGGATTCAAAAGTGCTTCAGCTGAGGGTCAGGGCACCTCCACTGTTTATCATTTTAGCCGTGTGTGATGAAATCCTTAAAAAAATACAACATTCTGAATCCATGCCGTGATATATTATTTTCTTGTTTTTTTTGTTAGCCCTGCCTTTCAATTGCTTTGGTTCATTTTGGTTAGCTGCATTTAAAGCTTGAAAGCACTGAATCCTGCAGTCGAATGGATGCAGCACTTTCCAAACAAATGCAGCATGCCCACATTTGAAGGGCAGGAAATGGGCATAGCTTGGTCAGTAAGGTTGGGAAGTGGGGGGGTGAGGTTCTGGTTTCCCAAAAATAACACTGACACATAATGTTAAAATACATTTATACGAAAAGCAGGGCGCATTAGAGAGGCTCAAGGGGCAGTGGAAAGGGAGAGGAATGCAGATTTGTAGGGGTACTAAGAGAAATCACATTATTTTGTGAAATAACCAACATTTTTATGTCTTTCCAAACAGAGAGAGTTTGTGGGCATTTTTGTCTGTGTATGTAAACATTTCCTGGTGAAATCAGACAGACACCACACCATACCTGACAGTAAGCACCTGCACCCAACTGTTTATCACAAAACACATGTATTAGGGGGGTGTTTAACATCCCAAACATCCCCCTTAAGCTACGCCCCCGTGAACACGACAGGAAAGAGAGGACAGGAAAGAAAGGAGAGTGCTTGGTGTCTCAGATCTCCTATCACTGAGAACTGAGAGCACTCAGCAAAGGCTAACAGCCTGTTCGGACATAGTTACTTTCTCCATACAGAAACAAGCATTGACAAAGTCAATAGGTGTGACCTTGCATTTTTTGCAAACACAGGTAATATTCAAAACATATTTGGCAAGCATATAAAAAATGTAAAAGAAAAGGAGTGGCCTAGTAGCCTAGGCACACCAGTCATGGCACAGAAATGGATGTGTAAATGTGATCAGGAAAGTTCTGTCACTCACAGCGCAAGAGAGCCAATTGCAGACATGGTCTGATTCATTGCCCATGCTTTAAACTGTGGCGGGTGGAAACAAATGTGAATGAAACAACGGCAAAGCAATGAATGAAGAGAGCTGACCAAAAGTGTATGTGTAAATATGTATTTTTATTATGTTTTTCTTCAAACATGAGGTATCAGAACAGTTAAAGCTCTCTCTAGGCCAGACCTAAAAAGCTGTACCAGACTCTCTAACTAATGTTCAGCCCCACTGCTGCTTTGCATAGCAGAGTCCAGAGCTAAACAAATCTTCATGTATTCCCTCTCCACCTTACACATGAGCCCATGCCTGCTCTGAAGGGTGCTATAGGTGGTGATAACTTTGGCTCTGGCATTGACCAGGAGGTGCAGTCTCTGCCGCTCGCTTCCCAAGATTCAAACACAAGCTAACTGGGTGGGATGAACAGCCCTCTCAAATGAGAGTGGCACCGCTTGACACCACAGGCCCTCTGAGTCCACAGTCTTTCTTTTCTCCCAGGCCAAGAGTGTGGCTAATCACATTGATTTCCCTCTGTTACTGATTCCACATATATATGGAGTCTCAAAACTCACATTGGTCTACTTATAGTTTTCGAAGAAAGTCTGCCCACTTCTTTCCTTGCTTACAGGTTTAAGCTGTCCTAGCCCAGGTCCAGTGTCAGTGGCGGGGCATTATATCTCTTTCAACTGAATTGGGCTCAAATTCCCTTGGTGCCTGCATAGTGATGTCCAAGGCATGGGCTGATAGCTACAGCAGGCTGACAGTTATCAGATATTATTTGGCTCTCTCCCCAGGTTCTCACACTGTACTTGCAATAAGGGGTTTCTTTTTTTGTCTTTTACTCTATTCATGTATTTAATCTTATTTTCCATCATATTAAAACTGCATAGCACATGTCTCCTACTGGAATATGGTCCTGGATGCAGGCGCGGGGCCTCATACATTGATATGAACTGGGTCTCTCTTTAAGTGGGTTGTGCTGGGGCAGAAAATAGGAACACCACCAAATAAAAGTGGTCCACATTAATGAAGTGGGCCACATTTGTAAATCAAGCAGCTCTCAGTTGTTTAAGACTTACTGTCTGAGTGGTGTCTGAGCTGTGGGGAGCCACATGTTTTTGTGCTTGCTGCGGGCAATGGAGGAATGCGGCACTTACATTCACTAAGTTCCTTCCATATCAAAAAGATAAAAAGGTTGACGCATCCCAGCTCTTCTAAGGATGATTTTGTTTATCCAGGCTGCATCAACAGTCTGCACAGTGTTCCTTGCTACTGCCGTCTTGTCTTTATTTAGGGATGTTTACAGCACCAGCCCACACACAGCCACAAAACCGGCGCACCACACCACAAACCTGGCCCACACACTGACCTGTTAGACTGGCCTCTCTGGAACTGCCAGATTGCCACATAGGCCAGTCCGACCCTGATCCTTAACGTCTACGGGCCAAAGTCATAGGGCATGATTGTGAGTGGGCCCGTGTTGAACCCATGTTCGGACTTGGGTTGGAATTGCAAGTTGGAAGGTATTTATCACATCTGATGATTATTGAATGCATCAAATACCTCAACCTTCATTACATTTGGGCAGGTTGAACCTGCCACACTTTAACTGGGGAATAATGTATGGTATTTACCATACCATGGGATTTTTGTGCATTAAACACTAACCCCCAGATGCATCAAAGTTATGTTTTGCGAGTCCTTAATAGCGAATTTTAAGGATTCGCTATTAAAGTCTCGCAAAACGGAATGCATGTAGGAATCGCAATATTATTTGCGATTTCTACTGATTCCTTATTTGCGATTCGCTAAATGCTAATTGCAAATAAGGAATGGCTTTCCCATTCGATCCTATGGGCCTAAAGGCCTAGGGAATGGCTTTTCCATTCATTCCTATGGGCCTAAAGGCCCATAGGAATGAATGGGGAGTCATTCCTTATTTGCGATTCGCAATTAGCGAATCGCAAATGTGCCACAATTTCAAGGGTGCCAGGGTGTCCAAAGGACACCCTGTTGCACCCCTGAAATGGTAATGTTCACTGGTGTTGCGCACATACATGTCCCAAGGACATGTGTGTGTGTAACATACAACTTTGAAAAATGCACTAAAGTGTATATTTCTAAGTTTTTGCTATTTACCAGGTAGTATGACTTCGCAGTAAATAGCGGCCCCAGATTGCGAATTCGCAATCTTGGAATGGTTCATGCAGTGCATTTAAGGAATCGCAAATTGCGATTCCTTAAATGCAATCGCAATTTGAGAACTCGCAATTATTTGCGAATTCTTAAATTGCGATTGCCTGAACCCTTGATGCATCTCAAATGCCATTTTTGCGGGCGCAAACGGCCGAATTTTGCGATTTGGACCGTTTGCGCTCGCAAAAATGCTTGATGCATCTACCTGTAAAATCCTAAAGTTATTTCTTGAAACTCGCACTAGGGGCTATATATTGCACCTACTAAATCTCATGCCCCGGGGTATCATTATTTATGAGGTGTGATAAGTAGCACATTGCTTCCCGGCCTACTTGTAATCAGACCCATATTGTTAGCTGGAGCGATTTGGGGCAACTTTAATATACAGGCAGAACATGAAAACATCCAGCATATCTGGATGAATGAAGCAGGTGACAGAGGTTTATTTGGTGAAAATAATGATCATAAGTTTATTGAAAGAGAAGTTGGATTCATTTAGCAACAGTCAACCAAGAGTTGGCCAAAAGTTTAGCTGCCATCTATCCTGCCAAAGCATCTCAATTTTTTTTTTAATCAAGTGATAGTTTTAGTTTGATGGGCTTTTATTGAAAACAAATACTACTGTACAAACAGGAGCGTTGCCCCAGGGCAACCTCACAGTACCCAGGATTCCAACCATCTCGCAATATAATTAAAGGATGCTTTTTGGTTCATCTGAAGGTCCCACCCTGGTGAATCCTCTCACATGAGGAACAATTGCTGTGAGACTTGTTAAGACTGTCCAGGAGGTGCTGCAAGTATATTTAGAGGAGCTGTTCACAAAAACAAGGGGGTTTAAGCTTACTCGGTGCTTAATTTGAGCCGGTGGTTGGCATTGGAGGCCAGAGGCACTTTTTTCTGGCACTGGCACTTATTTTTCCACATCAGATATTAGCCATGAGCAATAGAGGGAAAAAAAGACAAAGCGTAAAGAAGGAGAAAGAAAAACCGACACAAACGGGAAAACAGGAGCCTGCAAGAGTGAGAAGAAGGGACAGGGACTGTTTGCATGGAAATTAAAGAAGCATCCATGGTGGTTTTAAAGACACTCAGGAGTTGGTTTTCCATGCACTGGCATTTAATTGCACTGCCGCATCGTTTGAGCAGAACTTCGGGCACTGGTACTCAATTCAATTCAAGTTAACTTTATTTCGGTTACTTAAACCATAAAAGGACATTAAAAAACCAGAAGATAAACATTTCCATCATGCACTTAATCAACGGTTGATTGTGACACATTGATTGGGTATTAGAAAGCACAATTATCATGATCCATCCTTGATATACACTTAAAAACAATTATTCAAATAAATACATTAAATATGATAAAAATATTTTGAAACAATAAAAATAGGCACATTAAAACCTGTTAAAATCCTTCGATCGGACTCCTCATAATTACAATTATCAAAACATATGATATCTGGAACTCCACCATTTTTGCGAGGTTGACGAAAAATTAATCACTGGGTTCTTTAAAAAATTTAAGTGGAAATGCGGAATATGTCAAATATTTGCTAGAATTACATGTTACAGTATTACAATTTCAAACCAATTTTGGCTCTAATAAACATCACATTATACAGGAATCTCAATACACAAAAAAACACCAATTGCGTGGTATCCGTCCTTATTAGACGCTCAGCCTCTCTACAATGCCTAATATTTAAATTGTTGCAGAGGGGTTTAATCCATTTTTTTCTTGGAGTGTCATATAGGGGACAGAAAAAGAGTATATGTGCATCATCTTCCTAGACCTCAGCCAAATTTTTGCAAAACGTACACTTGTCATACTCCTTATCATCGCGGTTACTGCCCCATTTGGATTTGTTATTATTTGTTTGTAAAACCCTGTATCTAAATTTCAGGTACAAAGATTTTGCAGTTTGCGGACGCACCTCATCTAGAAATGGTTCAAACTGAGCTATGTCTTTGAACAGGAGAAATTATGTTGTCAGAGGGCCTAGACTGGAGTCATGTAGCAAATTACTATTGATATAGGTCCAAAAAGATGACTTCACTACCTTGCTACATGCCATAGTCAGTTCTAGAGGCTCCTCACAATAGTGTAATAATCAAATTTTGTCTAACCAGGTTGACACGTGTTAAAACCACGGTATAGCCTTGAAAATACCAATACTCATGATCTCCTGTAAACCTTTTTTGTAATGTACAAGCTCCATTGTTGACCAGATTCTTACCCAAAATAAAAGAGGGCGTAATACAGCATGATTATCAGTACGTTTCAGATTCAAGTCCAGTATTACTGGGATCAACGGGGTTCTATTAGGTAGAAACAATAATTTACGGAAAAAGTTGTTTTCTCCAATTTCAAAATTACGTTTGCAATAGGGCCCCCATATTTCTGCTCCGTACAAGGCAGCTGACTGGGCCTTGAATTTAGAAACCTCTATGGCAGGAGATATAGCATTAGAGGTACTTCCCCCTTGCTTCTTTATAATGGGAGTACAATTTTGGAGCAAGATTATTCTGTTTTTTTCCAGTTGTGGCTTCCAGGTCAACTTTGTATTTAGTGTGATGCCTAGATAGTTAAAACTGTGTACATATTCTAGCCTTTGACAGTTTAGCTCTAAATTATTTTTAAAAGATTTGTGGGAATTAATAGACATGTATTTGGTCTTGCTGGTATTTATTTCAAGTCCCTTGTTGGTGCAGTACGACTGGAAGGAATTCAACACATTTTGGAGATTGCTGGGAGTTTGCGAGATTAAGATGGTATCATCTGTAAAAAGTAATGCAGGAATTACTTCGCCTCCCAGCTTAGGGGATCATTTTTACAGCCTTCCAGATAGCAAGGGATGTCATTTACATACAGGCTAAACAGGGTGGGCACCAATACACAACCTTGACGTACTCCCCGTCTCACAGGTATTTCCTTAGTAAGTTCACCCCTCGGCCCCCATCCCACTGTAGCGTAATTTCCCTCATGGAGCCTAATTATCTGGACAAGCAGTTCGATTGGCACCCCCAGATCTTTCAAGCAACCCCATAGCCGGTTCATGGGTACCAAGTCGAATGCAGCCTTCAAGTCTACAAACACAATATATAAATGACCTTTCCTTAAGTTTATATATTTCCAGCAAAGACACATGAATCTGAAGACTTGATCAATAGTGCTAGTCTTCTTCCTGAACCCAGCTTGATAATTTGAAAGTAAATCAACCTCTTCAATCCATGCAGTTAACCTATATAAAATGTGCCTGGCAAATAATTTCTGTGGGATATCAATCAAACTAATGAGGCGATAATTTGCCGGATCATGTCGATTTCCCTGGTACTCTTTCTTTCTCAAATAACCATTGAGCATACTTCATCTAGGCAGCCTCTACTCACCTTCATACCAAATTCCTTCCTTTGCCCAGGTATTTCCTGACCTAAAGTCCTTGAAACGTTCATTTAAATTCTTTCCAGTGTTAACCAATGCTCCAGGCCCAATCTGCGTTATAAAACACTATTGTAACTAATGATACCAACCAAATCTTACAAAGCTAATCGCCAAAGATGAACTATAAAAGTGCACTTAAATCAAGTTCACTTACCAGGCGCTACTGTTGTAATGTGCTTTAAACACACTATTTGGAATTAGTTTTACAACTTTTCATTGGGACGTACCTCCAATTCTCTTCTAACGTTTTCTCTTTAATCCCATTTAGCAATGCAAAAATCATTGTTGCAGGTCCCCCCTCTCCACCCGAGTTGGTCTCTCCCATTACATTCGATAACATCTTGACCAATGTTCCAGGCCCATTGTCCTTTAAAGTGCACAATTTGTAAGTTACTTTTCCCGTATTCTTACATACCTTCAATACAGAACTGACAGCCCTCCTCCTTCAACCATATTTTAGCTACGACATTGCAGCTAATCCTCTCCTTTGAGAATATGTTCACTCACCTTTTCGCACAGAACTGCGCTGCCCCCACGTCATTAGGCTCCTGCAACCTTTTCACTGCTGTATATACTTCTTGTCCGACTTATTTTCTTTTTTTCTCTAATGGTTTACCATTTTGTAATTATGGACCTTGTGTAAATATATTTTTTAATATTTCGTAATTTTGGACCCTCTGTAATTATGCATATAATGACATATGCCTTTTGTATATCGCTCTAGCACGTTTGGATAATGTAAACATTGCACAAATAAACAGTAAGAATAGAAAGTCCCTCACAAAATGTTTCACATGTTTAAAATGTCGGCATATTGTACTATTTTCATATAATAATTTAAGGGAGAGAACCGACCTTCGTCGGGTCCCGTGTATGCTACTGCAGTTGACCGTAGCACGCCTCTTAAATATATATATATATCACCGGCTACAGACCTGATCTGACCCCTCGAGGAAGGGACCCCAAGTCCACCTGCGGCACCCGTGCGTCACTGTTATCAGCCTACGCCGACTTTAGTGTTTACTGAATATTGCGTCAGCCCCTTGCACGTCACGCCCCCCATTGTTATTGATCTGAGCAGAGAGCGGGCCGCGGAACTGTCTGTGCCAGCTGAGATGTGGGCAGAGGCCCAGGCCTTTGTCTGCTGTCACCCGGCGTCGTCTGCACCGTGCCAGCTCCCACCGCTCGAATCATTTAAACTCTGACGTTAGTTACGTTACCCGCCATGCCCTTTCCTTCCTCTTCAGCATCCTCGCTGCGCGTGCCTCTGCCATTCTGTGAGAATTACACCCAATGGCCCACGCTTCTGGGACAGGGCCAGTCTTAATGTTAGGCCTGGCACTTGCTTCTGACTTCGAACTAAATCTACCCCTCGCCCCAGATGTTCTGAAGTAGTGCCCTCTGACACATTGGTAACTCGCTTAATGGGTTAATCGCTCGCTCCTGACATCTATGACTTCGAGCCTGGCAGGGACAACTCAACGTTTCATCCTTTCTAGGGCGCTAACACAAATCTCATGGAAATGAGTGTGATAGTAATCATTGTGTGCAGGGTTTAGAAAAAGAGAAAAATGTCATTTTATATTAAGTCACTTACCATTCAGGGGCCCTTTGGCGATTCTCCACTATGCTTTTTGCAAACTTTAGTGGTAAGTAGTGCATTTTTTAATTCATTGGAGCAGTAAGATGTGTTCAACCCATTATTATTTGACTCCTACTTTACACTGAGGTTTAGTGGTATTTCTCCAATGAATCTGGAGGAAGTTTCATGCAAGTATTGTTTTAAGGCACACTAGGTCAATAACATTGGTCAAAGTATTGTAGGATTCGAATGACATTTGAAAATACTCCATATATGTATATATATATATATATATATGCAAGCTCCAAATTCCTAAGAATACCCAGCCGGGTTTAAGGAAAGACAGCACTCACGCATACAGCAGCATGTCGTCAAAGGGCTTATTCAGAACAAACGCGTTTCAGGAAAAAATCCCTTCGTCAGTGTTCACATCGGAAACACGCTATGCGGCACCATTATCTATGTTTGCAGATCTCATAAAAACAAACAATGGACTACATCCCCAGCGCTATTTCGCGCGCCATCTTTGAGTGTGTAGTAAGTAAACATGCATCATATGTAACACATATAGGGTTATCCACTCCATACTTCAAGCCGTGTATCGGCAAACGCTGATTCCAGTCATTACTTGTAATCATTAGTGAGGCAAAATTATCCAAACTAAAAACAAGAATAAACATCATGCAGAATATCGCAACATCCAAATGAAAACCACATTAAATGATAATCACGGGGACATATATCTTGCCGTGGATCGGCACTGGCAGCCAAATGTTGGCTGCAAAAACTAGGAATATTTAAACCCAATAGTTTCCTGATGCAAGAAATACAATAAATGTATAAATTTAGGTGCAGCTTACGACAAAAACCCATTCTTATGCTCGGTGTTTTACAAATCATTCAAAATTACATATTTAAATTTCAGAAAATGCCATATCAAAAAATTGCAGAATTATAAAATTACACATTGATATACTACTGATTCATCATCCTAAGTGTGATGCCAGTTCTTCACCCATATTAAGGCCCTTCGGTGCCCTTGTCTCTAGATCAACAATATATCGAGATTCCAATCTCCTGAGTGTTTGCAACCTATTACCTCCTCTTGGATTTTCACTCACATAGTCTAGGCAGAAATATCTCAGGAGATTCCTGTCACTCTTATGTTTCAGAGCAAAATGTCGAGCCACCGGATACGTGAAATCTCTATTGGTGATGGCTCTCATATGCTAAAGCACCCTTAGTTTGACGGGATTGATGGTACTCCCAACATATCTCAATAGACAAGGACATAACAGACAGTAAACCGCATGATCCGTATGACAAGACATGAATTTATCAATTTTCTTGCCATTTCTACAGCCAGGGACTTCATATGTTAACGTTCTCTTGCTGGCTGTGCAGGCTTTGCATTTCCCACAGGGAAAAAACCCTTTTGCATCTTTTAAGGTACCTGTTTGTTTTTCTGGAAGCTGCAAATAGCTATGGACCATCTGATCACGTAATGATCTTGCCCTTTTGAACGTGATTAGCGGTGTTTCTGGAAGTTTCATGCAAGTATTGTTTTAAAGCACACTAGGTCAATAACATTGGTCAAAGTATTGTAGGATTCGAATGACATTTGAAAATACTCCATATATGTATATATATATATATATATATATCCATCAAAATTGCACAAGAGTTACCTCAAAGAAAGAGCCCATACACGGGTAAGTTTTGCTTCATTTATTCCAGGCTGCAGCGTGAGTTCATGCAGAGAAACATCACAAATTGATAAGGTTTCGAGCCCTTGTAAAACTGACATGCACGGAACTGATGGTGCACCTGTGATCCTTAAAAGTCCTCGCCCCGATGGGCGCGGCCGCTCGCACGGCCTCCTGGGACTTGAAGTGCACCCATATAACACTCATGTGAGTAGTCCTGCAACTTTCAGTTAATGAATTCAAGTATTATATATATATCCAGGGCCGGACTGGCCATAGCGGGTATCGGGCTTTTCCCTGGTAGGCCGCTAGGGTGGGGGCCGGTTTCCGGGCCCTGGGGGGATTTTTTTGTTACTGGGGGTCGGCAATTTCGGCCCCCGGTAACAAAATCGGCCGAAACCGGCCCTCGCAAACTGCTCGGCTGCACTCCCCCTCACCCCAGGTGGGGGCAGCTGAGCAGTTTGCCAGGGCCGGTTTCTGTTCCCAGTCCGGTCCTGTATATATATTTATATGAATATAATTTGCACAATACATTTTGGGCATCTTGGACTTTAATACTTAGGACAGAGGGAGGTATCTAACTCTCGTGTATTTTTTTGACAACATTGCATTAGAGTTTTTTTAAATTGGCTGCTATACATATGACATTTTGTAAATGTATTTATTATTGAAATATTTATGTATTTATTTATGTATTTATATCGTCGACTCAGAGGCAATCAGTATTTTTACCATGTCTATGCTGTAATTCTTTGCATCATCACTTTAAAAGTCTGCCGATGGTTGTTTGGTACGTCATGTGATCAGGCCTCTTCCGGAGGCGAAACACGTCATGGCGGACGCGCTGGCACGAAATTAAATAAAAGCACTTTCTGCACCAGCAACTTACGGGGCTACTCTTCGTCATTTGGAAATTCTTTGGCAGCAGAGGCTGTCAGTGTGGCGATTTCTTTCATATTACGGTACCTCAAGGCTTCTCCGGTACGAGTGAGACCCCTCCCCAGATCGGGCAACGCGGCAGGAAGCAGCTGACTCGGACTTGTTCCGAGGCATTTACGATCTCCGGTGAGGAGAAAGCCACTACAAGCCCCTGTGAAGCCGGGTATTGCCTGCGTGGGATATACAAGCCAGATTTCTTCGTTCCGGGGCTCCGGAGTGAATTCCTGGATATTGGTCCCAGGTAGGACTAACGGAACTCACAGTGGGGAGAGTGCGCGGCATCGGGCAGGACATTTTAAAGAGCCCAGATTGCCGTCTTTTTCAAGGTGCAAAGAGATTTCATTGCCTCGATTTATAGCGCACATCAATTATGTCCGCCGACGTACTGCGCAGCCGAGCGGAGGCAGCAGATTGCATGTTCTTGGATTCCCCGGCTGGGGGATCTACAAACATTTTGCCAACAAGCCAGGAGACCGGTAGCACCACCACAGGGACTTATTCAGGAAATTAGAGCGATTAATGCGATCCGAACAGTCCAAGTGGTGGGAGCACCGGTCCCTTTCTCGCTACATAGCAGTTGGACGTGTCCCCTGGGGTTTACGGATCACCATAGCTCCTAGCTATGATAACCCCGATCCCGCCACGCTATCGGAGTGGGCAGAAACCAACCTGGAGTCATCGGGGAAATTATTGCATATTCTGGTGAAATACGCGGAGAGTGACCGCATCAAACTGCAGGGGGAGGTTGATATCCTGGAGCATGAGTTGACCAAAGTTCCAGTCACTGAACACATTACGAAAATGAGAACAGATATGATGGCTAGATTAAATAAGGAGGAAGAGGTTATTGAAAAAAAGGAAAGCTTTTAAGTTTGAAAGAGATCGGATTGATTACCAGAACGGACAAGGGTTTACGTTCGCTAGACGGTACAATGCGGTTAAAGCCAGGGTCAGGGGCAATAGAAATGTTCAACGCACTACGAGCGAAACCTTAATGACATCGGTTTCGAACTCTGACCTCAGCTCGGACGCTGAAAGCGATCCAGAAATTGACCCGACAAGAGACCCGAATCTGGGGTTTACAAAACTATCCCTGGCACAAGAAGTCAACTGTTTGTGCCAGGACCGTCGGGAGACTCCAAGGCCACGAATACCCATTGGAGCAAAAACAAAAGGGCAAACTTCAAACGCAGCCAGCGGAGGAAACGTAATGCCCGCAAATGGGAGCGGAGGAAAACCAGGGAAACAAGGCCAGTGGAATCGGTATAAAGGAAGACCGGGAAACAACCGACTCAAAATCAATAATTAATCTTACGAACTTGAAACTGACTGTGGGTGAAATTTCTGTCCTGAACTTGGGGCTATCTTATTGCCCGCCCTGCAATATGAACTATGCGGATACCAGGATGGATATCTATAGATTCACCCGCAAGTTGAAACTAAGCAAATTCTTCCAGCTCCAACCACAAAGGAAGATCGTGGTTGGAGCATTACCTAGCCCGGTGATGACAGACAGTGAAGATCTTAACACATTGGAAGAAATCTGGTCTTTGCAAAATGAACAGGCATCCAGCCAACAGAGAAGCAGCACGAATCTGAGATCTGGCAAGACTCCTTTCAAGCCGAAATCCACTTTTTAGCCAATCATGGTACATGACAATCTGGACACTTACCAGGAAATAGTGGTTCAGGACCTTAAGAAATTATATACCGCCACGAACAAAAAGAAATTCTATATCAATAATCAGAATAGATGTTACAAACAACTAATCAGCAAACTAGAGACAAATCATGACGTAATAGTCAAACAGGCTGATAAAGGCGGTAACGTAGTCCTGTGGCCACGACAGATGTACTTGGATGAGGCTGAAGTCCATCTGGGAGATTCTACATGTTACCGTAGAAGCAACTTCCAAAAGGTCAAAACAGCGTGGGTGGACCAGTATTTGAAACTGCAAGCTTGGAGGAATGCGGGACTTTTATCGGAGGATGAGTTTCGTTTCTTGAAAAAGGAACATCCGGTAATCCCGTCCTTTTATCTAATACCAAAGATTCACAAAGGGGCCGACATTCCACCGGCTCGGCCCATTATCTCTGCTATTGAAAGTTCGACGGAGAATGTATCCAAGTACATCGATTTCTTCCTTCAGGATTCTGTTAAATCTTTGAACTCTTACGTGAAGGACTCTTTCGACTTCCTCCGCAAGGTGGAGCGGTTCTCCTGGGGCCCTAACATGTTGCTGATGACACTAGATGTCTCGGCTCTTTACACCTCCATAAGGCATTGTGACGGACTGAGAGCAATGGAATTTTACCTCAACAAGCGCCCCACCAGTTCAGCGGCTCACAACAAAATGCTACTGAATATGACACAGATGTGTTTGGAACAGAACTTTTTCATCTTTAATGGAGCCATCTACCAGCAGGTCAGAGGTGTGGCGATGGGGCCTCCTTTTCCCCCAGCTACGCGTGCTTGCACGTGGGGCTGTGGGAGGAGCAGGTCCTCTTTGGCCAACACCACGAAATTGCCTCTAACAATATTTTACTGTACCTGCGGTATATCGATGATCTGTTCCTTATTTGGAGGGGTAGTCCAGAAAGTGCTAGGGACTTTGTTGAGGTACTTAACAAAAATAACATCAACTTAAAATTTACTTCCAACATCAGCCCAGTTGCTCTGTGCTTTCTGAATGTGGAGATAATTGTTTGCTAATGATGCCCTTACAACCAGGTTATACAGGAAGCCCACCGTGGGCAACACTTTGTTGCCCGCTACGAGCCACCACCCGGGTCATCTGATCCGGAGCATCCCTTTTGGGGAGATGCTCCGGATCAGAAGAATCTGTAGCACTGATGCAGAGTGTGCAATGGCGCAGGAATCTAGTAGATTACGATTTCTGGCCAGAGGGTATTCGAATTCCAGCTTAACCAAGGCAATACAACTGTCGGGATTGGCAGCAGCGCAAGAATAGATAAACGCCACTAACCTTGTTCTGGTGACCAGCAGAGACGATGTTCGAAGATAGCCCCCCCAGTCCCTCCCAGACACGATCCCAACAGTGGAAGTGTTAACCCTCTGCGTGAAATCGTGCCAAGGGGGGAAAAGGGAAGTGGATAAAATAATAAACAGGCTGAGTAGGTCTTCTGTGGGTCCCTCAAGGGTTGGACAAAAGGATTGCATGATATCAGGAGGAGTGTCCACACTGCAAGGGGGGACGACAAGACAAAAAGGATTAACACCAATTCTAGTGTGAGCTATATTAAAGTCACGAAGCATTCTCCCTTTACTCACCAGAAGGCCACACAACCAAACTATGAATTCCAGTCCTTTGCATCACTGCAGATACGACCAAGAGGGGAAGCGTCTTTCAAACCAAAGGAAAATAGCTGGAGTGTAATTTCCCCCTATGGAAGGTTAAATATACTGCCAGAGAACAGAAGGATTGAAGGGCATCACAAACAAAGTTCACCAAAGAATAAGGTCTGTGTCGTTGATGGCACAACACGAGTTCGGGAAAGTGTCTTTTGTAATGCTCCTCAGTTAAATCATAAATGAAAACATCGTTCATCCAGATCAGGCTTCCCCAAACACAGGAAAACGCTATACAAAGTTCATGGGTGAATCCGTCACCAACACGTGACCCCAGCTACGGCTTAAAAGTATTTCAGAGAGAGCGTCTTGGAAATCAGACGCTTTCTCTAATAATATCCTTTCTGCACTCGCCAATGCCAATGTAAACGCAAACCGCACGTTTACAAGACACCGCGGCTTTTCCCTAGATGGAGGAAACACGAAATAAAATGAAACACGGAGGAGGCGAGCCCGCGCTCCTTCCGTTACAGTACTTAGCGTGATGTACGAACTGCACCAGAAATCCAGGAAACAAGGTCCAGGGCACTGTCCAGAAACAGCTGGCTTCTATCTTCAAGCTGAGATCCGGCGGGGATCACCATCTGCCATTCCACACGATCTAGATTGTTTGACAAGCACCTTTCCATTGAGAGGGAGGTGCTTATGTAAGATCCGCCCTGTGACTCCGTGTGTCTGCCCCATAGCATGCTGGTAGTTGTAGTGCTTCTGGCCACTGTCACTCACACTATGCTGAACACACACACAACGGGGTACCCTAGGATGGTGTGGCATGCGCCCCCTCGACCACGAGATCGCTACAACAACGTACTCAGTCCATTACTAGACAGGAGGCCATGATACATAGGGTCAGAACACAAGATCATAATGTCCTAGAGGAAGACAGGGATCCTGAAACATCATTGCGTATTGTACTGACGTACAATCGCCAACATGGGGAACTAAGGAAAATTCTATACAAGAACTGGAATCTTGTCCAGAGTGATCCCATCATAGGTCATAAAGTAAACAAAAAACCCCTTTTGACCTTTCGCAGCTCCCCTTCCATGGCTAAGGCCTTGGTAAGAAATACCCTGGAGCCCAAACTTTCTGATACCTGGTTGGCCCTCAGTAGAGGCTTTAAAACATGCCCTCAATGCAAAGCTTGTCGCCATGGGAGCAATAGGACACATTACAGTAGTCCTTTCCGACAAGAGCCCATTGCCATCAGTAAAAGGTTGACTTGTAGAACAGAATTTGCTGTGTATGTGTTGGAGTGCCCTTGTGGTCTCAGGTACGTCGGTAGCACCCGCCTGCCGGCCCACAAGAGGATACTCCAACACATACGGGCAATCGTGGGGCACGACCAATCCTATCCGGTTGCCAGGCACTTTGAAACCAAGCATGCAGGCAATCCCAATCAGCTCCAGTATTATGTGATTGATACTGTACCAGCGTCCAGGAGGGGAGGGGATCGTGGGTCCAAACTCCGTCTCCTGGAGACCAGGTACATACTGGAGCTCAATTCTAAGAACTTACACTCAATTCTAAGATTTACACACCTGCATCTAAGTTTCTTGAGATACCAGTAGCCTGTCCGGATAGGTACATACAACTGAATGTTTACAATGTTTTTAACATAGGTTTGTTGGCATTTTGAGAAAAACGTATGAAATATGTATGTTTTTTTGTTTTTTTTAAATCTGTTTGTCTCGCACATTTCGCACATAACTTTAGCACTTTGCACATCACTTTTGGCACTTTACAACATGTGGGCAGACTTGAAACAACTCTATGGCCCACTGGGGCATTATGTTATGAGTAATACTCTAGAGTGACGATGGCATCAGACAGATCTGACATGATTTGGTGACATAAGAACGAGATCGATGTTAAGCAGAAGTCCTCTTTTATAGTCCAAACGAACAGAGGGTCCATGTAGTGAAGGTTTAGCCCTACTTGATATTAAGTAAGGGCAAGTGGATAGATAAAACCTTTAATGGGTATCAGCCACTGTGGCTTGAATATAATTTGCATGATACATTTTGGGCATCTTGGACTCTAATACTTAGGACAGAGGGAGGTATCTAACTCCCGTGTATTTTTTTGACAACATTGCATTAAAGGTTTTTTTTTAAATTGGCTGCTATACATATGAAATTTTGTAAATGTATTTATTATTGAAATATTTATGTATTTATTTATGTATTTATGTCGTCGACTCAGAGGCAATCAGTATTTTTACCATATCTATGCTTTAATTCTTTGCATCGTCACTAAGTCTGCCGATGGTTGTGTGGTACGTCATGTGATCAAGCCTCTTCCTGAGGCGAAACGCGTCATGGCGGACGCGCCGGCACGAAATTAAATAAAAGCACTTTCTGCACCAGCAACTTACGGGGCTACTCTTCGTCACTTGGAAATTCTTTGGCAGCAGAGGTTATCAGTGTGGCAATTTCTTTCATATATATATATATATATATATATATATATATATATATATATATATATATATATATATATATATATATATATATATATATATATATGTATATGATTATATATATATATATATATATATATATATATATATATATATATATATATATATATATATATATATATATATATATATATATATATATATATATATATATATATATATATATATATATATATATATATATATATATATTACCTACTGGCGGTCGCCAGTAGGTATATATAGTTAGGATTTTTTCTCTATGGGATTTTTGAAAATTCTATGTCTAATAACTTTGGCGTTTGTGGACGGAATTGGCTGAAATTTTCAGGAAAATAGCACATTTTGTTTCTGAGCAGCCCTTGAAAATTTGGGGGGGGTTCGTCAAGGGGGGGCTGAGAAAAAAGGGGGGTCCCATAACGTGTTTTTAACATTGAGTTTTCCATAGGGCGGTTGGCCTCACTTTTAGCCCGAACGGCTGAATGGATTTGCACGAAACTTGGCAAAATTGTAGGGACTGGTAGCCCGATGTGCCTTTTGTAGGTCTCAATATATGTGCTACAGTGGATTTTGAGAAATTAACGTTTAAAAAAAGATATATATCTGTAACAGCGGACCGGGCAGCGCTCCAGGACGCGTACTTTTCGCGCAACGGAGCTTTGTGAAGCGAAGCTGATTGGTTCTCCGGCGTCTGTCAACATTCCAAACAGCCCGTAGCGGCCGCCATCTTGTCTCTCGGTAGGATCGAGAGACAAGAGGAGGCCAAAGCGAAGGGGCAAATGACCATAAGGGGGAATAGTAGATCCTCGCTGACCCCCTAGGTTTGATGTGGAGGTTTTAAAAGGGCCCCGCGGGGCAAAAAAATAAAATAATAATAATAATCGAACGGCTGAATGGATTTGCACGAAACTTGGCAAAATTGTAGGGACTGGTAGCCCGATGTGCCTTTGCTAGGTCTCAATATGTGTGCTTCAGTGGATTTTGAGAAATTAACGTTCAAAAAAAGATATATATCTGTAACAGCGCACCGCTTCGCGTACTTTTCGCGTTACGGAGCTTTGCGAAGCGAAGCTGATTGGCTCTCCGGTGTCTGTAAACATTCCAAACAGTCCGTAGCGGCCGCCATCTTGTCTCTCGGTAGGATCGAGAGACAAGAGGAGGCCAAAGCGAAGGGGCAAATGACCATAAGGGGGCATAGTAGATCCTCGCTGACCCCCTAGGTTTGATGTGGAGGTTTTAAAAGGGCCCCGCGGGGCAAAAAAAAAAAAAATAATAATAATCGAACGGCTGAATGGATTTGCACGAAACTTGGTAAAATATTAGGGACTGGTAGCCCGATGTGCCTTTGCTAGGTCTCAATATATGTGCTTCAGTGCATTTTGAGAAATTAACGTTCAAAAACAAGATATTTATCTGTAACAGCGCTCCGCTTCGCGGAGATAAAATTATATCTGTATTACCTAGCTGTTGCTAACACCAGTTAGCGACGGCTAGTAGGAGATAGCGACCATCTTGGGCCCCACTTTGCATGTGAGTGATATTTATCACTAATGACATGCAAAGTGGGCATGCCAAGATGTTAGCGACTGGAAACAGTCGCTAACATCGCTATCTCCTATTATCAACTTTTGGAAATATTCGAGATAAGCGCGAATATCTCCAAAAAGTAACAGCTGCCCTGAGCAGTTCTTAGCCATGTTATCCAATGGGAGGTGGATAACATGGCTAAGAGGATTAGCTCGGTAATGCATGAATATCGCTGAGTTTTCAGCGATATTAATGCATTGCGGTCGTTTTTTATCGTATTTGCGATAAACCTTGATAATAGCAAGGTTTATCTGCGATAATTTCTGACGGTAAAAAAATCTTTGCAATGCATCGTTAGGGATAAATATCGCTTAACTTTGGTAATATGCCCCAACGTCTGTTAACGTTCGATTCGAAGGAAATCAGGAAGTGTTGAAAAACATTGTCTGCGCCATCTTGTCTTTTTTCAAATGCCACACTTTTGTCGTGCACGGCAGCCATTTTAGATGCCTTGACCAGACCCACTCTGTGCACGCTGTCGATCCTTAGCATGGCTCCCCACCCTCGCAAGCATCTCACCCAGGCAGTGGTCACCCCCGCTCTCTGTCTTATGCATGGGTAATAAACCTCCCCCCATCTGCGCTGCTCTTCCCTGAGAATCACACCCTGTGCCCGCCCGACACCTCCCTTTCGCCCTATTCACTACCGCACCCTCTGACACTCCTTTTCCTCTGTGTCCGATTGTCCAGGCTGGTCCTAGGGTATCAGCTAGCCCTGCAGATGTAGTTTATGGCCACAGCTGTAAAGAATCACCCCTCTTCAAAGGAGTTATAGTAGATCAAGGCCCACACTCGATGAGATCCGTCACAGCAGAATCGTTGCTATTATCTGAAAACCATCCTGTATTGTGATTGGGGAGGGGACCGAGCGTGAAGCGGAAGATTCTAGGGATGACTCTTTGTACATCAAAGTTTTTACAATTATGTGTCACATTAAAAATATATAGCACTCCGACAAAGTAGTAAGATTATAAAACTTTAATAATTTATAAATATATACAAGAAAACAAAAATAGTAATAACATATAAACATTTTTAGGGAAAAACAACGAAGTAGCGGTCGGCTGTGCGAATAGTCCCAACGCAGCACAACGTCCAGATTTCCGGCGTGGGGCGTCGCGGGGGGTGGGTCATCAGTAGCAAACTGTTGTGCGAATAGTTCCAAGGCAGCAGAACGCGCCGAAATCTAGATGACACAAGAGTGATGTCTAGTAAGTTGCCACCCAGCAAATAACGGCGTGGGGCGTCGCGGGGGGTGGGTCATCAGTAGCAAACTGTTGTGCGAATAGTTCCAAGGCAGCAGAACGATGGCACCAAGGTGATGTCCAGTAAGTTGCCGCTCTGGTTTTGGTATCCTACAATGCTGCTCCGAATAACGGCGTGGGGGGCCCCGGGGGAGGCGGCGTGAACGGGCCTCTCCAGGTGGAGTGTCATCTGTTGTAGTGGGGCGCCCCTTTACCGTTTCAGTTGCCATTCCGTCCGTTTTTGGTCCACTGTGTCAAAAGCCGCAATTCAGCTGAGTTGCGCCCACTCTTGCGGTGCAGCGATAGGCGGCTGTCACAGGACTCTCAAAATGGCGGCAGGCTCTTTCCTTTTTGGGCCTGGTCCACTGAAATGGCCCTGGGACACCTTGGAAATCGGACGCTTGTCTGCTAGGTCTTGGACCCCATTCTCGAAAGCGTCCCCTCCGCCTTGAGAATTCATCAAAAGTTTTGGGGGCCCGACTCCTGCAGGCTTCTGGTGGGGAGCGGCTGCCATGATTGCTCGCGGAATGACCACGACGGAGCTACGAGATGGTGGTGCTCTCATGCTGACGCCAGCTTCAGTCTGAAACATCCAGAAACAAGGTGGGGCTTTCATCGTTTGGGAAAAAAAAAAGTTTTCATCCAATGAAAAGTGTTGTTTTTAGGTCATATGATCAAGCCTTCCATCATTAGGAAACCAAAAGTAAAATGAACCAATGAAAAGTTTTATAAACAAGTCACATGACCTGTTATGCGGCATAGGGTATAAAATGCGGAGAAAATACGTTGGCACGTGAGGCGGCGTCAGTAGCGGACCGATGTGCGAATAGGCCGAAGGCGATACAACGCGCCAAGATCCGGATGGCACCGAGGTGGTGTCCAGCAAGTTGCAGCACTGGTGTGGCCATCCTACAATGCTGAAAGTCGGCGTGGGGCGCCCCGTTGGCCTGTGAGTTCGCGTCAGTAGCGGACCGATGTGCGAATAGGCCGAAGGCAGCACAACGCGCCAAGATCCGGATGGCAGCGAGGTGGTGTCTAGTAAGTTGCCGCACTGGTGTGGCCATCCCACAATGCTGAAAGTCGGCGTGGGGCGCCCCGTTGGCCTGTGAGTTTGCGTCAGTAGCGGACCGATGTGCGAATAGGCCGAAGGCAGCACAACGCGCCAAGATCCGGATGGCACCGAGGTGGTGTCTAGTAAGTTGCCGCACTGGTGTGGCCATCCTACAATGCTGAAAGTCGGCGTGGGGCGCCCCGTTGGCCTGTGAGATGGCGTCAGTAGCGGACCGATGTGTGAATGGGGCCGAAGGCAGTGCAACAATATTTTCGGAATAGAAGACACCACTAGGCGCTGAGATGCCAAGATCCGGATGGCACCGAGGTGGTGTGTAGCAAGTTGCCGCACTGGTGTGGCCATCCTACAATGCTGAAAGTCGGCGTGGGGCGCCCCGTTGGCCTGTGAGTTTGCGTCAGTAGCGGACCGATGTGCGAATGGGGCCAAAGGCAGCGCAACAATAGTTTCTGACTGACACCACAAGGCGCTGAGATGCCAAGATCCGGATGGCACCGAGGTGGTGTCATAGTTGAGAGTTCTGAGCAGCGGTTGTAACACTGTCTGAAGCTTATTTGCAGCTGCTGCAGCTTCACTACGCGTCAAGATCCGGATGGCACCGAGGTGGTGTCTAGTAAGGTGTACTGGTGTGGCCATCCTACAATGCTGAAAGTCGGCGTGGGGCGCCCCGTTGGCCTGTGAGTTTGCGTCAGTAGCGGACCGATGTGCGAATAGGCCGAAGGCAGCACAACGCGCCAAGATCCGGATGGCACCGAGGTGGTGTCTAGTAAGTTGTCGCACTTCTGTGGCCATCCTACAATGTTGAAAGTCGGCGTGGGGCGCCCCGTTGGCCTGTGAGATGGCGTCAGTAGCGGACCGATGTGCGAATGGGGCCAAAGGCAGCGCAACAATATTTTCTGATTTGAAGACACCACAAGGCGCTGAGATGCCAAGATCCGGATGGCACCGAGGTGGTGTCTAGCAAGTTGTGGCACTGGTGTGGCCATCGTACAATGGTAAAAGTCGGCGTGGGGCGCCCTGTTGGCCTGTGAGATGGTGTCAGTAGCGGACTGATGTGCGAATGGGGCCAAAGGCAGCGCAACAATATTTTCTGACTGACACCACAAGGCGCTGAGATGCCAAGATCCGGATGGCACCGAGGTGATGTCTAAGTTGCGGACTGATGTGCGAATGGGGCCAAAGGCAGCGTAACAATATTTTTTGTATGGAAGATACCACTAGGCGTTGAGATGCCAAGATTCGGATGGCACCGAGGTGATGTCTAGCAAGTTGCTGTACTGGTGTGGTCATCCTACAATGCTGAAACTCGGCGTGGGTCGCCCCATTAGCCTGTGAGATGGCGTCAGTAGTGGACCGATGTGCGAATAGGCCGAAGGCAGCACAACGCGCCAAGATACGGATGTCACCGTGGTGGTTTCATAGTTGAGAGGCACTTCATCTGCAGTGGGGCGTCGAGATCCGGATGGCACCGAGGTGATGTCTAGCAAGTTGCTGTACTGGTGTGGTCATTCTACAATGCTGAAAGTCGGCGTGGGGTGCCCCATTAGCCTGTGAGATGGCGTCAGTAGCGGACTGATGTGCGAATGGGGCCAAAGGCAGCGCAACAATATTTTCTGAAGAGAAGACACCAAAAGGCGCTGACATTCCAAGATCCGGATGGCACCGAGGTGGTGTCTAGCAAGCTATGCAGTTGAGTTGTGTGCGCACTTGCGGCGAATAGGTCGAAGGCAGCATAACAATGTTTTCTGAATAGAAGACACCACAAGGCGTTGAGATTCGGTTACCACCGAGGTGATGTCTAGCAAGTTGCCGCACTGGTGTGGCCCTCCTACAATACTGCTCCGAATAACGGCGTGGGGTGCCCGAAGGGGGGGGGAGCCGGCGTGAATGGGCCTTCCTAGGTGGAGGCTCGTCTGCTGTAGTGGGGCGCCCCTTTACCGTTTCAGTTGCCATTCAGCTGAGTTTCGGCTGCTCTTGATGCTACAGCGACAGGCGGCTGCAAGAGGACTCTCAAAATGGCGGCCTGTTTTTTGGATTTGGGCCTGGTCCACTAAAATGGCCCTGGGACACCTTAGAACTCGGACGCTCGATTTTTTTTTCCTTTCCTGTACATGCAAAAAAAGGTAAATGCCCGGTACGTTACACGCTTCATCTGCCACGATGAACTCTCCAGAGGAACCGAAAAAAAATATAGTTGTGGTAACTATACCATGCATCGTCATATGGAGAGGTGGCACCAATTAATTATAGTGCTGCATAAAAGAGAGATTTGGAGGAGAACCCCTGACCTGCTAGTACATTCATCAAAGAAGTGGCACTGAGAGCTTCAGAGGCAAGGGAAACGGTCCCAAATATTTAGAAGAACTTTGGAAAGATTAAAATGACATGTTTAGATTGTGGCAAATTAATTTCATGTGGACAGATGAGTGTTACTCTAATAAATACAGCATATGAACATGATCATAGTCGATGGTTGGTAGAGACATTTTGACTATATCCTGGACCTGCCCGTCCTCGCCCAAAATGGCGCCGGAATAAATGGGACTCGTAACTCCTTGTTGTGTACTGGTTGCAGAACCTTGAAATCACGAGATACGTATGCAGTTTTGAAGCACATGGCGGGCGGGGACGAGAATTGATTGAATATTTCGACATCCCTATTGATATTAAGTTCTGATGTGTTATTGATTACTGTACTGTTGAAAGTTCGAATTAACGTCACCCATGGTACTTGCCCGCAAATGTATATCTAGATAATTTTATTGTAACTGGCCCTGTCGTATTTTAATTATAAAATGTACGTCCACCGATTCCGTAACTGTTAGATACCTTAGTTCTTGCAACCTAATGGCCCGCCCGTTACGATCCTCTACAGTGTAAATGTCTATTCATCATATACGATTACAGTTTGCTCCGTGGCAGGCCCACGTGGTTATAGGCTCGTATTTGTGTAATGAAATTTTCACAATAAAGGTTTTTAAAAGAAAACATGGTAGTAGTATATACATTGGTAAAGTTTTTAATAATAGTGACTGTTTTAGAATCATTAAAAGGCAAGTGAAATAAAGCAGACCAATTACATGAAGGGTAAAAGGTATAATACGAAGGAACGCAGTAAAGATAAATGGTCAAGGGCTGTTGTGTTTTCTATTCCTGCAACATAAAGTGATCGATAAGAATCTCATATTCAGGCGTATCGGCGACTAAGACAGCAGGTCGACCCTCTTTTGCTCAACGGCTCCGTCATGGGACGAAGAAACGCTCTTTTTCTCGAAAAAATAATATATTTTACTTGCAGGACAGTTGTAAAATTTCAGGGAAAGTACATTAGCCTGGAACATTATAACATATATTTAAGAAAAAATAATGTTCGGAAGTAATGAAAAGCGTAATTTTTAGGTCATATGACCAAGCCTTTCATCATTACAATAAGAAAAGTAAAATGAACCAATGAAAAGTTTTATTAACAAGTCACATGACTTGTTATGCTTACGTTACGCGCTGCGCGCCCCGGATGACTTCCGGATGCGCTAACGCGGCGCGTCATATGACACATTACGCGACAACGCAGGTCCAGAATATAGTCAAAATGTCTCCACCAACCAGCGGTCGGAACACAACCCCTTTCAGCAGGCTAAATAGTTCTGTTAAATGACAACAGAAGGGACAGGCAACAAGAACCATCAGTCAAAGAGGGGAGGGCTAGTTCTTCTCTACCGGGTTACATTGGGGCGCTACCGGAACTGATCGAATTGGTAGTCTACAGTGTTTCTGGATGTTACAGACTGAAGCTGGGGTTAGCATGAGAGCAGCACCATTTCGTAGCTCCGTCGTGGCCATTCCGTAACCAATCATGGCAGCCGCTCTTTATCGTTATTTTGGGCGGGTGGGTGGCGGAGCCGAGCTGTTTTGCAGCCATCATTGTGTGGAGTTCAGTTCATCTCACTAGTTTTGTATTTGTCATGAGGGGTTGTTCCTAATGTTTCTATTTTAGCGAGGTCAAAAAGAGATCCCATTAGTGGCCTACTGATTTTGCTCGATTCCTTTTCTTTTTTTTTACACAATTTTTCGTTATCTGCAAAGACTAAACAGAGTATTGCGACTCTGTGTTTGTTTGTAAATAGAGAATGAACCAAAGAGAACTAATTCTAAAACAGTAAATACTTGGATAACAATCAATCAAATGGAGAGAGAAGCAGGCACGACGGATTACAACGGGGGCAAAGGCCTGCATTAACTACCTTTCACTATCTGCAAAGAGAGAGTACTCCTAATAGAAATGAGGGGGGGGGGCACCATTCAAAGCAGATCAGTGTGCATAAACACGAAAATGTTTTCACTTACCACGTACTTGACATTCGACAGCTTATGATATTTGCTATTAAAAAACCATTGAAATTCACTGAAAAAACCATAGGTTATAGACCATATATAGTTAGGAATTAGCATTTACAAAACCTTGAAAATTCACTGAAAAAAACATAGGTTATAGACCATATATAGTTAGGAATTAGCATTTAAAAAACCTTATTTTACTCACACAAAACCATTGAAATTCCATATATAGTTAGTTGCACTAACTATATATCGCGCACCCGCAATCCACTGCTGATCATGTCACATATTACATCATTCATGACATGGTCAGTGACATCACTGATGACATCACTGATGACATCTCAAATGACATCACTGATGACATCACTGATGACATCTCAAATGACATCACTGATGACATCACTGATGACATCTCAAATGACATCACTGATGACATCTCATTTGACATTACTGATCACATCACTGATGACATCATTCATGTGATAATACGATGAACCTCTTCAGACTCTAATATAACCTTAGATACACTCAGTGTAAACAGACACTCATAGACTGTCACTCATCCATGGAGTTACTCAGACACTTAGTCAGTCATGCAAAGAATCAATCACACCTCCATTTCCTCAACTATACAGTTATACACACCTTACTTATTCAAACATATACTAAAACATATTTACTCACTTATACAATCCTGGATACAAGTTCACAATGATCCATACAGCCACTCACACATTCACTGGCTCTTATGCACAGTTATTTATATATGTCAACTCTCACATGTACTGTGTTTTACATATGTACTTACTTTGACATGTAGCACTGAGATATCCATTCACTCACCAGTACACTCATGCACACAGTCAACCGCCCATACAGCTGTTTCCACATGCACTTTTGAACCCATACATCTAGTCAATCAACTGCTCACACATCTATGCAGAGAGTCATACACCTCCCAGCCACCCAGACACACACTCAGTCTCCCATACAAATGCTTGGGCAACCAATCAATAACCCATACAGTTAATCATATAGCTAATGATCAACACATGCAGCAGTTTACAGAACAACAGACATAATGATGCACAAATTAAGACAGTTTAGTCACTAACCCATGCACTCAGTGAGACACATTTAATCATTCACTTATACAGTCAGCCATGCCCCTACTAAATCCTTCATCAAGACACTTATACATCCACTCATTCTTCAATATGTAAGACATATTTTAACTTTACAGAATTATACAGTCACTGTATGTAGTCATCAGTGATGTCATCAGTGATGTCATTTGAGATGTCATCAGTGATGTCATCAGTGATGTCACTGACCATGTCATGAATGATGTAATATGTGACATGATCAGCAGTGGATTGCGGGTGCGCGATATATAGTTAGTGCAACTAACTATATATGGAATTTCAATGGTTTTGTGTGAGTAAAATAAGGTTTTTTAAATGCTAATTCCTAACTATATATGGTCTATAACCCATGGTTTTTTCAGTGAATTTTCAAGGTTTTGTAAATGCTAATTCCTAACTATATATGGTCTATAACCTATGGTTTTTTCAGTGAATATATATATATATATATCAACAAAAGTGCCTTCTGCTTAAGGATGCCACTCCACGAAAAATAAGTTCACAGAACCCTTTATTTTTTGAAACCAGCTCAGCTTTCCAATTGTTCATTACCTTCCCTGACGCGTTTCAAAGCACCAAGCTTCTTTTTCAAAGGGAAAACACAATCTGTCAGCCACAGGTCTGCGCAGCACATTCTCCAGCCTTCAATCCGTTTTTTTCTTCAATTAACCTCACCAGAGGCCTCGCCTTATCAGGTGTGTAAATTAATGTGCATTCTGGGGCTGGAAGTCTTTGTGCTGTGCCCAATTCTTCCCCACCAGTGGGGTCTGTGTATTTGCTTGCAGATGAAATTTAAAGCAGTGTTAATTATTCGGTTGTTTTTCAAGCCCTCCAGTGGGCCTCAGAAAGACATGCCGGTTCCTTTTAATTATTTTATTTCTCATGCTGCAGACAGGTTAAGTTCAGTCCCAACCATGCAGACCCATCATTTAATGGCGGTGCATCCTTCACGACGAGGCTGCCGTGTATGTAAATCTCAACAAAAGTGCCTTCTGCTTAAGGACGCCACTCCACGAAAAATAAGTTCACAGAACCCTTTATTTTTTTAAACCAGCTCAGCTTTCCAATTGTTCATTACCTTCCCTGACGCGTTTCAAAGCACCAAGCTTCTTTTTCAAAGGGAAAACACAATCTGTCAGCCACAGGTCTGCGCAGCACATTCTCCAGCCTTCAATCCGTTTTTTTCTTCAATTAACCTCACCAGAGGCCTCGCCTTATCAGGTGTGTAAATTAATGTGCATTCTGGGGCTGGAAGTCTTTGTGCTGTGCCCAATTCTTCCCCACCAGTGGGGTCTGTGTATTTGCTTGCAGATGAAATTTAAAGCAGTGTTAATTATTCGGTTGTTTTTCAAGCCCTCCAGTGGGCCTCAGAAAGACATGCCGGTTCCTTTTAATTATTTTATTTCTCATGCTGCAGACAGGTTAAGTTCAGTCCCAACCATGCAGACCCATCATTTAATGGCGGTGCATCCTTCACGACGAGGCTGCCGTGTATGTAAATCTCAACAAAAGTGCCTTCTGCTTAAGGACGCCACTCCACGAAAAATAAGTTCACAGAACCCTTTATTTTTTTAAACCAGCTCAGCTTTCCAATTGTTCATTACCTTCCCTGACGCGTTTCAAAGCACCAAGCTTCTTTTTCAAAGGGAAAACACAATCTGTCAGCCACAGGTCTGCGCAGCACATTCTCCAGCCTTCAATCCGTTTTTTTCTTCAATTAACCTCACCAGAGGCCTCGCCTTATCAGGTGTGTAAATTCGTGTGCATTCTGGGGCTGGATATATATATCGCCAGTAGGTAAAGTTAGGACTTAGTTTTCATAGGAAAAGCGTTTTTTGGTTTGCCTCTAACTTTGGTGCCGTTTGACAAATTTTGACGAGAGTTTCTTTAACAAGTGACCTGATTTGCCTAGTTCTGCATGGAAATTTTCAGAGTCATATATCAATCAGGGGCTAAGGAAAAAGGGGGGTCTAAAAATGTCCATTTCCCATGAATTTTCCCATAGGGATTTTGAATACGACTACAGCCTGCACTGCTCGACGGAATTACACCAAATTTGGCGCAGAGATAGTCTTGTTCCAGTAAGAGCCATTTTTAGGTCGAGCCTAGCGCAGTGCGCATGCGCTGCTCTATGGGAGGCTTCTTGTGAGCACTCCACACTTCTCCTAAACTTCTCTGAGTGAGTTTGGTAACTCCCACACATTCCATTGGCATTTGCGTGTGGCTTTCAATAATGAAAGCACGCAAATGTCCAAAGACGGGTGGGTGTCCCGCCTTTTCTCTAAACGTTCACTCCCATGGCGTTTGGGTCTCGGGAGCAAGCAGCGGCGCGCAGGGAGCCAGCTGCATCCTGGATCATGTTACTAATTAACACAGTGCGGTTGCTTTCACTTTCGCGGCCACGCTCGTTTTCTGTTCCATGAAGAAATTGCATGGAGTAAACATTAACTTCCTATTGAGGCACAAAAGGTGTTACTTTACCCTGTCAGTAGAAAACTGCATTCCTCGTGCGTAATTAAAAAAAATTGCTTGTGTGCCATGATGCTTACAATGGTGCCTAATTTTATGTATTTTCTTAAACTTTCACCGACCTCGTTTGAGTTGCGTTTTGCCTGCGGACATGCTTTGATGCCGCAGTTACTTTTATTTTTACTCGATCCGTAGTCTTTTCAACATCGGTCCAATGAATACATTCCGCATCAAAGCTGTGACACCAACCGTCGCTTTTTAGTATTCTTTTAAAAGAGAGAACAATTGATTGCTCGTTCTCCTCGATGCGGTGTGTTGTAATAAGGCCTATTGCTTATGTGTTTTTTTAGCATTTGGGATATGCCCGAGTGCTTTTTGCCAAATTAAATATTTGCTTATATTTCTGGACTTGAGATTTTTTTTTGTTAAAAACGTAAACAGTGCAAATATCGTTCCACTTTGACGTTTGTATTAAACACGACATGCAGCTTTGCTGTAATATGTAGGAATACGTGTTATTTCATGCATAACGTATTTGTGAAGCGTGCACTCACCCATATGTTTCTTGGCGCTGAGTAACAGATTTTTTGGGGGGGAGATCTAGCTCAATGGTACTCATTTGATCGACTTCGAGAGGATGAAGGGCTGATGGGACCCATAGAGACCCATACAGATCAAACCTGTGGTCATCGGGTCTCTGATGTGGATTCATTGGTCCTTGGAGCCAGTGTCTTTGCCCGCTGCTGATGTTCCAGTGTGCCCTGTGGACTCTTACCCTACCTGTATCAGTGCCTGTGAGTCTCAAGCGTAGTCAATCTGCTGGGCATGTATGCTTTGTTTTTTTGTATTCTCTAAATCTATTCAATCAACAAACAAGCCACCACTCATCTGTTGTTCATCTCGTGTGGTGGTTTGCACAACCCCAATGCATGACACAGCTATGTCGGGCCATGACGTTTTCTATGGGCATTGGACCAGTGCGTTCATTTTATATAATTTAAAAACTGGATTTTATTTTCCATTCTTAATCCTTATGCAGGAAAAGCAGACGAAGTGTATGTCAACCATTACACAGCCCTATGTTGTATTGATAAATGTCCAAGTATAATCATCATAAATCAGGGCTTTAAGTGGGATTAGAACATTGGAATGTTGGGAGCTCCATTGAAAACAATGGAGTGCTCTGGGCTTCTTTATTCACAGCTCTGGCTGTGAACAAAGGCTTCAGGGAACCTGAGGGGATTCCAATTCCCTCACGCTCCCAAAAGGCTTTGTTTTTTTAGTTAGAACATTCTGTCCTCTAGTGACAGAATGTTCTAATAGCCTTATAGCCCTTCGTAGATGGGCTATACCGCTATTAAAGTCCCTCTCCCTTGTTAAAGGCCCTCGCCTTCGGCTCAGGGCCTTTAACGCTGGAGAGGGCCTTTAATAGTGGGTATAGCCCTCTACGGCGGGCTATAAGGCTATATGAAAAAACTGGGGGAGTCTCTCAAAGGGGCGTGGCCAATGTAATTAAGGGCATGGCTTAATTGTCAATGGTTGTTAACTGCATAAGATAAATAAGCTGCAACTCTGGCCAGTTATATATAAAAATTGAAAAGGAGGCCAACAAACAGGGCCCCCTAATAACTGTTCCCAGTTTCACTGTGGTGTATAAGCATTGTTCTGTAAACAGAGCCCGCCGGTGTTTCTTTACAGTCGTGCGCGTGGATGGCTTATGGCTTGTGGCTGCTGCATGCTGTGATCTTCACAGCACGCGCTTTCTGGCTCCATGCGGCTGGCAGCCTCGGCGCGAGGTGAAGGAAGGGACAGGCCCCCATCACGGTGAATATATTGGCCGCCTTGAGTGAATTCCTCCCTCCCTCTTCCTCTTTCTTTCACTTCCCTGCACTTCCTCCTTCTTGCAGGCTCTCTTTCATCCCTGATTTCCTCACCTTTTCACTGTTTTACATCCTTTCTTTTCCTCCTTTGTTCCCACCTTTCTCTCTCTTGCTGTAGTTCAAACTCTGATTATGAAAACTAAGTCCTGGTCCCCAGAAATAACTGCCGGAGCCGACCACCTGCAACAACCGGCACAAATTAAGCACTTTGTCTAAGTGCAAAGATTAATCCATCCTGACCACAATAATACGGCGGTCCACAACTCCCGTTTGTGCTACTGATGTGTCTTCTCAAGTATGTCAACGCAACAAAGTAACAAATGGGGGTGGGGTCGCACACTACTCACAGTCCTTAGGGGCGACACCGCCGCCGGTGTGTGAGTAGTGTGCGACCCCACCCCCCATTTGTAACTTTAAAGCTCCCGTGAGCAGTGGGCTGACGAGCCTGGGATCCCGCACCTACGCGCCTGAGTGGTACTATACCTGGCAGATATTGGCAGCCATCGGCAACCCCAGTACACGGCCTATCCCTGCTGACGAGGGGTGATACCCCGAAACACGTGTCCAGGGATGGCGAAGACAGCGAAGATAGCAGAAGATCGAAAGATGATGCATCGCGAACACTTTACTACATTGACCAGAGTCCTTAGGGGCGACACCGCCGGTGTGTGAGTAGTGTGCGACCCCACCCCCATTTGTAACTTTAAAGCTCCCGTGAGCAGTGGGCTGACGAGCCTGGGATCCCGCACCTACGCGCCTGAGTGGTACTATACCTGGCAGATATTGGCAGCCATCGGCAACCCCAGTACACGGCCTATCCCTGCTGACGAGGGGTGATACCCCGAAACACGTGTCCAGGGATGGCGAAGACAGCGAAGATAGCAGAAGATCGAAAGATGATGCATCGCGAACACTTTACTACATTGACCAGAGTCCTTAGGGGCGACACCACCGGTGTGTGAGTAGTGTGCGACCCCACCCCCATTTGTAACGCAACAAAGTAACTTGCGCAGCAGGTACTTTCGTTCAATATTTCAGCTTTCGCTTATGCCCAAATACACAACCATCCTTATTTTAGCAGCCACAACGTAAGGCAAGAGGTGTGCAGTAATAGCTTGTATCTTTTGTTGTTGCTTTGCAAGAAAATTATTATGTTTAAAGTACATGGCTGATTTGTTTATTTTAATTTACCACATTTGTTTTTTCAAGCTCTCGGTTCCCCAGAGGCACCCACTTACAAGGTCCCAAAGGCAAGACCTATTGGCTATGCCAATGCTTGTAGAAATTTGGTGTTAAATCCGCTCAGTAGTTGCAGAGTTATTAATGGAAAAACAAAATTGTATATCTAGGGACTCGGACCCCCCGCGGAGGATCTGCGAAGTCACTCACCACCAGCGATGCTGTGATTGGTGGACCACAACCTGACCGGGAGGTTACGGCTACTGTTTTAAGTATCAGAGAACGGTCCAGGGGTCTTACAATTTACATGCAAAATGATTAAAAGGATCAGGTTAGAGGTACCCTGACTCCATGGGTGTGTTAGAGGAGTGCCGGATGGACCTATGTTGTGTATGAAATTGAGTTACATTGTTTTCTTCTCCACTTTGGTAATCCGTGGAACCCTTGTGGGGCTCAATGCGGCCCCCTGTAGAAATTCATGACAGAACTGCGAATCTTGACACACTTTGAAAAAAAAAATACTTTCAGACACCTACACAGATACTCTCACACCCATTTACAGACCTGCATAGGCAGTCACACACTCACTCACAGACCTATGCAGGCATTTACACACCCACAGAGCCATGCAGGCACTCTCAGACCCACTCACAGACCCACAAAGGCACTCACGCACTCCCACTCACAGACCTAAGCAGGCATTGACACACCCACTCACAGATCGTGAGGCATTGCGGGGGCATAGGTTATAGTTAGTTCAGGTAACTCTAAGTGCTGAATTTCTATGGTTTTGTGCGTGTATAATCTGAGCCGAGCTAAAACATCCCTGTAAACTTTGGTTCTGCCACTAATTATACCTCATGTATAACTTTCTAGTGGATGTCTAACCAATGTAATATCCACAAAACTCAGACTTCTCGAAAGACGGATGTTCATTATGCATGTTAATGATTCACAATTTCACTTAGGTCTGTTGTAGCTGGTTAGAGTGTGTAAAATGTCGCATCTCTACTCTTACAATAGCAGGATCTAAAAACCTTCAACAGACACCGGCGTCAAACCTCTAACATAGTTCAGAGAAGAGGTGGAAGACTTCACTTAACCCACCGGCACTTTTTTTTTTCAATAGCTTTATTGCATTTTACATGACAGTGTGATGTACAGAGTTAACACATTTGTCATACATTAATTTCACTTTGTATCAGGAGAGGGAAATCAGATATCATACAAATGATTGTGGTCCCATAGCCACCGGATGCAAGTACATTGGGGTCTCTCCACCTCCCGGCACCTCCAGACTACGGGGTAAAACCAGGTGCTCGGCCTAATAGGGATCTAGTATTTGTCAATAGTGGGCCAGTGACAAAAGTTTTGGTCCCCATGGTTATCTTGTCTACCAACATTACAGCAGAGGGTAAAGTGTATTAATCTCTTAAATTTAACAGTTTCAATCAACAATAAAGTGAAAAGGTAGGACAAGGAAAAGAAAAAAGCAAACAACCCATACCTGTCCCCAACTTCCCCTTGCGTAGTGTTTGTGTGTATGGTTGTGACTTAGTTCACTACTCTTCTATCTCCAATCGCTATTTTGTTTCTGATTGAAGGCTACACTTTGAGAGTGTACCGCTTGTTATCATCTGAGGACAGTTCTTGGGTGATATCTGATTGTCCCGCTAAGGCAGATGTCCAGGAGCAGTGGGTGAGAAGTAAACTCCTGGTTATGTATTGCCTTCCAAAGGTAGAGGGTAGGCATTCAGGGGATCGATCATCTACGTTCACCTCAAGCTTGTCTAAATAGATGTCCCAACATCCCAGTGGATCTAGTGCATCTTCGCTAGCGGGCAGATGTTCGTATTACCATAAGTTTGTCTGATGCCCAGTGATTAATGATGGGTAGTGTTAAACTGTAGAGGAGCTTTTAGGATTGAGGGAAGGATAGTTTAAAAAAATATATTTTTATTGCCATTTCTGCATAAACAAGAAAAAAAGTTTCTCATAACCAGTGACAAAACTTATTTAGGAGGGAACATGAAGTCAATGGACCTCTCCCCAATGGTTGTGTTCCAAACGTTGTCTGACACCAATTTCTTCTGTTCTTTCAGGCCTTCCTGCACTGGATAAAATGCAGCGCACATGTGTCTATGGATGCTCAGTAACTCCGTTAAGCTCCCAAAGGTCTCCCAATTTTCTCCCATTTCTTTGGGCAATCCCAGCCCTCATATACTGTTTTTATGCTACCATGTACCAGTCCATGTCTTTTCCCCAGTCACTGAGGGTTGGCAGTTCACCTACATCCCATTTTCGGGCAACATTTTCTTTTGCCACAATTAGACGCAGGGCCAGTCATATTTTCAAATATTTAGTGACTGTATCTTCGGCCCATATGTTTAATAAACAAGGTCATTCAAGTTCAGTCCTGTTATTCAAGGCATTCATTCTGAGATCTCCTTCCTGTATCCCTGTAGCTTTGGACAAGACCAGAGTATGAAAGAAAGAACACACTTGTCCGCACCCCCTCAGGCACCTGTCTGATTGACATCTCTCCATCCTACATAAAGTTATTCTAGAATAATAGGACTGATGGAGAATGTGGGGCTGCATACGTAAAACCCTGATCGTATTGCTATAACCCATGGGCTCTCCAGCGCTTCCTCCCACTCTCCATCTTTTAATTCGCCGAGGACACCCTAACAGACCACTTTGAGATTCTGTAGATGGTTAAAGAAATTGTTCATGATTTTTTTGTATTCAAATGATATGGCCCTATAGGCCAGTGGGGCCTGTGAGCACACATTTTCTCTAAAGGCGAGGATTCCTGCATATGATATGGGAATTTGATATGGGATGCCAGAGAATGTTCATCCTGCAGACATCAGTAACTTTTAGTCTACACTAGTTGATATTCCTTGTGACGTGTCTCTAGAGAGGAACAGTGTCCCCTTTAGTCCATAGATCACCTAGCTTGGAAACGCCTATCAGGTCCCACTTTGCAAATCCCTTCAATATCCCCGTTTCAGATAGCACGTAACTATCCTATTGTGGTGTTCCTTCAGTAAGTTTTTCCCTCCAACTCAGGTACACTGTAGCCTTCCATCATACCGTTACCACCGTTTTTGTGTAAGTGGGTAGATTACCAGGGGGCAGGCACCTTTCTATATATTGTCATGGAATAGCCTCTATTGTCTGACATATGCCTGTCCATTCGCACCGCCGGCTCGAGGGAAGATTATTGTTAAGGCATAGTAAGGGTTGGGTAAGGGGATCAGCGATATAAAGCTACCACAAAGTAAAGCGCACGTTCACCCATAGGCTTCTTGGCGCTGAATAACAGAAGTTTATTGTTACCCAACGGTACACATTTTATCAACCTCAAATAGATGAAAGGCTGAGTGGACCCGCCAGGATTTGAACCTGTGACCATGAGTTCAAACACAGGTCCCCACAGTGGATGCATTAGTCCACTGAGCCACCAGACCCAGTCAAACCATTGTGATATACTGGTATTTAAGGTACGATTACTGTAAGGTAACATACTGCGATGTAATGCATCATATTGTAACAACTGCCATTCGCTAAACCCACGGGACTGTTGTGCTGGATTTGTAATCTGCAGACTGAAGGCTCCATGGGCCCCTGAAGCTGGTGCAATATGGAACCCACAACCAGGATCTTTCGTGGTGTAGTGAGCCAAAGTGTTCTTGCTGTTCTGAGAACTTAAATTCATTTTTCAATTTGAAACAGCATCTCAGTGTCAGATGAAGTTAGAGGTTGAGACCTGTACATTGCTATCTATGAAATTAGTTACTGAAAACAAAATCTTTCTTCATAATCACTCACCATTCAAACGTTATTTCGGTCATCCCGATCATAAAAGTGCAAGGGCATACAGTACAGAGTTGGAAAATTGGATTCATGAGGATAATACATTAAATATGTTACAATCATGCAAACTGCAAATGCATGGAGTAAAAATCTTCTAGTTTGAATACAATGTCAAAAATACACTAAATACATTTCTAAAATCATTGATAAAAAATATATCAATCAGGAAAAAAAGCAATTAAGATAACAGCTAAAAGAGATAAAAAATGAAATGGCCAAGATAAAAACCCAGTTCAAGTGCGTTAGGGATCCCGCTGTAAAAATGTGGATAAAGTGTAATTGTATTGCATTGTAGTATATTTGTATAGCGCGACCTGTCACCACCAAGGGCATCCTGGCGCTTTGAGCCATGAACCAGCGGATTCAGCAGCTAGCCTGTCCTGGGGAAGAGATAAGTTTTCAACGCCTTCCTGAAGGCTGAGAGATCCTCAAGACTCCTTAAGGGTAGTGGCAAGGAGTTCCAGAGTTTGGACGCCGCCACTCTAAAGGAGGGGCCGCCCATCCTCACTCTCTGGAACCGCGGGACTACTAGTAGCCTGGATGAGGAGGACCGAAGGGCTCTAGATGGAAGGTACCAGGCAAACATTCTTTGCAGAGGGATCGGGCCCAGACCATGAATGGCTCTAAACACAATACATGCCGCTTTATAGCGAACACGTAGATGGACCGGGAGCCAATGGAGTACCTGTAGCGCAGATGTTGAGGAGCTATAGTAGGGGCGGGATAAAGCAAGTTTGGCTGCAAGATTTTGAACCCTTTGGAGCTTGCCCAGAAGTGTTACCGGGGCTTCCAGAAGCAGTGCGTTGCAGTAGTCAAGTCGACTTAGAATGGTGCTCCGCACTACTTCAGGTCTAGCTTGTTCAGGAAGGAGAGGTAAGACCTTGCGCAGCATGCGTATAAGCATCATGCACGTTGAAGTGGTTTTGTTTACGTGCAGATCCAACTGCAAGTTGGGCCCAAAAATGACGCCCAAGTTGCGCGCAGATGGTGCGGCTGACACAGTGTCTGAAAATGACTGAGGCCAGAAGTCGTTAGGGAGATCCCTAGGGACTCGATCACTAGAGCAATACAGGACCTCCGTCTTAGTTCCGTTGAACTGTAACGAGTTCAAGCGGAGCCATTCCGCTGTAGCCTGCATGCACCGGTGGAAAGTCTCCAGCGGGACTGCATCCTGTCCCTCGAGTGAGAAGACCAGCTGGGTATCATCCGCATAATTAAATGCGGAGATCCCAAAGGATTTAATAAGCTGGACTAGGGGGCGGAGGTAGACATTAAAGAGTATCGGGCTGATGGCTGAGCCCTGAGGTACTCCTTGTCCCACCCTCTGCTCCTCTGAACTAAAGGGAGGGAGCGAGACCCGTTGCTGACGATCGTCCAGGTAGGAAATTAGCCAATCCCTAGCCTTGTCTTTAACCCCGCACTCTTCTAGCCTCGATATTAAGGTAGGATGGCTGACCGTGTCGAACGCGGCCGACATGTCGAGCAGCACCAAAAAGGCTGCTCGACCACTGTCGACTCGCGCCCGCAGATTGTCTAGCACGGTCACTAACGCGGATTCCGTCCCATGAGCCGGGCGGAAGCCGAATTGCGTCTCATCCAACCAGGCATTCCCCTCTAAGAAGTCGGACAGAGTGCGGGTGACCAATTTTTCCATGATTTTAACTGGAAAAGGAAGCAAAGAGATCGGCCGGTAATTGGAAAGACAGGCAGGGTCAAGCGTGGTTTTTTAAAAAAGCGGAGATACCACTGCCTTCTTCCAACAAGCCGGTACAAATCCTGCTTCGAACGACTGGCAGCAGATGGAGTGCAAAGGCTGAAACAGTTCCTCCTGAAACAACCTTTTATTGTAAGACCTTTTATATTTTGCAGAGGCCCAGCGTTGCTGCATAACTCTCGTTTGGGGTGTTGGGAGAGTAAAAGGGATAAACCATAAGGCTGCCAAATCACGTCTCTAATGTGTGCCTTCTGATTGTCCACATTTTTTCCAGGAACTTGGCGACTGCGCAAACAACTTGTAGTCTTGTATCGGATTTTAAGATGCGCAGCGTCTCTTGGACATCCAGTTCCCAGCAATATGCAGATGGGTGCTTACTATTTACATCGAGGGGAGTTGTACATCTGCTGTTTTTTCTACATAAGGGCTCCCTTGAGCCCCCCAAGCTGACGAGCTTCTGGACGACGCACCTGCGTGCTGGGCAACGAGGCCCGTGGCGGTTACGAGGCGGCCTTCTCTTCCACTCCTATGGATTTTCTCTACGGATGAGGGAAGATATCCCGAAACCCGGGCCATGTCCCGGGTCTAGAGATCGGGGGAACAACAAGTATCTACTTGCACCTACATAGGTGAACCACTTACGAACTTTCAGTAATTCTTCGAACTTCAGGCATTACACATACCAGAGTGCTTAGGGGCGACCCGGAGGAGGGGCTAGCGGTGTGCGGTCCATTGCTGTTTTTTCGGCAAGCAAAGAAGATATCGGCAATTGACTCAACAGAGGAAGGGCAGCCAGGGCAGTGCATCTGCGCCGATGGGGGCTGTCCAGGGCTGGACTGGGAACCAAACCCGGCCCTGGCAAAGTGCTTGGCCGCTCCCCCCGGGGGGTTGGGGGCGCTACCGAGCTCTTTGCCAGGGCCGGTTTCGTCCGATTTTGTTACAAGGCCGATTTTGCAGCTATGCTGCAAAAACGGCAGTGTAACAAAATCGGCCCCCAGGGGCCTAAAACCGGCCCCCACCCTTGCGGCGCACCGGGGGATTGCCCGGTGCCCGCTACGGCCAGTCTGGGCCTGGGGCCGTCACCACACGACTGTAAAGGAATTCGCAGGAAGGGATCCAAATCTGAATTGGATATAGATCTTCCTATCCTGTGGAATTGTGATGGCCTGCATATATTGCTTGGATGCGCTTTGGAATTTAAAATCCATAAATTCTATTGTGAGTCGGCCTCCAAACAAGTGTGATACATTGGACTCGGCCACCCAATTCCAATATTGAGTCTTAACCTGCCCTTTGCTCAGTAACAGGAAGGGATCTTTCACGTCCCAAGTGCTCCCTAAACCTATTAGATGCGGGTTAGTAGATGCAGATTTTTTACACATGTTTTGGAACTGCCCTTCCCTGCATAGCTATTGGACAATAGTTTCGTCCACACTGGCGGCTGGGGCGGGAGGTGGATTGCCACACACATGGGAGGCTTGTCTTTTAGGCCATTACAGGCGGACAAAGTTGACGAAAGTCCCGGCCAGGTTCTGAGACTTAGGACTCATAACTGCAAAACGGCTCATTACCAAACGTTGCAAACATGGAGAACCACCACAGGCCATACACTGGCGCCATTCATTTGATAATTGGGCAAGAGCAGAGAGCATTGCTTTGCACAGGGAGGAGACCGCAGGTCTTCGTAAATACCCTATCGCCCTGGCCTGGGATGACATCTTGGAACGCTTCCCCTTTATTCCCCTGATCCTAGGATGGTACTACGAAAGGTGTTTTACTTTGAAGATACCCCAATGCCGGCGCCCTTTGTAAGAAGCAGATATAACCGCTATGGGGTCGCGTGGCTATATACACGCGAACCTGTATGTCATTGCACAGGCCACACTTCCTCCCCCCTCCCATCTTCCCCCCTCCCTTCTCTCCCCCCCAGCTGTGGCAGCCCGTGAGTACATTGCCTTGTCCACACCACGATCGGCGGAACACGCACCCTACACGCACACACTTTTATGTTTTGATTTGTATGTTTTGCACCTTGTTCGGCTCCTGGTTTATTGAAACTTGGTTTGGATTTATTGTTCTAAGAATGAGATGCTGACTACTGTGCCTGTAATGGCTCCCCCTGGGCTTCAATCAACGCCTGCTAGCGTGGGCTATACTATGCTGACATGTTGGGGTTCCCAGAGGTGAGGGTGCATTATTTGGTTGATGAAAGGATTGCACGTCACCATGAACAGGGATAGTATGACTAGATAGACGCACCCTGACACAAGAAAACACTCTCGCTATTCAGATCACAGCTACTCTGACACATCTACTGCTTGGCATAGAACCTGTTGGCAGAAATGCGCCGACACTGACTTGCCGGAGTAGTGCCTGCTGGTTAACACATGCGCCTGCTCTGTATGGCTTCGGTGACAGATGCCTAACCTATTTTATTTACCTTACAGGGCATATGTGATACTGATGTCTGTTGTGCTGAACTGTTGTTGTATGTGGTTACTCTTGCGTAAACTACTGAATGCATCTGACTTATTCCACTTTCCCTTTGCTAGAGCATGAGAAATGTGCATAACAATTGGTACATGTACTAACCTGATTGCTGTTGAGCTTTATCCTGAGTGTCGCATTCATGTAACCTAATATCAGAAATGCATTAATAAAAAATATTCAAACAAAAAAAAAAGTGCTCCCTAAACCTATTGCTGTAAGTGGTGCCCTAACTTTAAAAACCACCCAATTGTTGGGAAATGGTCAAGTTTAAGAACTTCATTGGATGCAGCCGCATAATGAGACAGCTCTTGGGTTGATTTCAGGCGCCAAAAGAGCAGGGGGCAGGGTCCTGCTTTGCCCACAATGGTTGATGTACCCTTATCTAATCTTAAAGGGAGAAGCGGAGTACTCTGGGCAAGGGAACAGAGGGATCTCAAAAACTTGCTCTCAATACTGAGCAGACCCTCCAGATTATCAAAGCCTCAGAGTTCGGCCCCGTACAGAGTGGAGCCCACTGACTTGAGGTCATAAATATGTAGTGGCGCTGCTATTGGTCTTGGCTGGGAGCATCTATGCCCCTTCATCAGAGCCCCAGTGATCTGCTTCTGACGCTGGATCTGCTTTGTAATGTGGTGCTTCCAGGACATTTCCTCGGTGAGGGTCACACCCAAGTAGTCAAATACTGCTACTCTCTCAAGGGGAATCCCCCCTAGGGTCAAATTCCCTTTCTATGATGTGTTGACATCCAGGCCTCTCAATTCACAGAAGGCATCAAAGTGATCCAACAACAGTTGAAGACCACTCGGGGTCTTGGAGGCCAACAGCGTGTTGTCTGCAAACAGCAAGTTAGCTACTTTGATGCACCCCAAAGTAAGGGCATCTGCGGGTATTTCTGCTAGATGGTTGACCACTCTATTAATAAAAAGTGAAAACAGGGTAGGAGCCAGCACGCAATCCTGTCTAATCCCCCTATCGACACTATTGAGATCTGTCAGCTGCCCTTGTTCACCCCAGCGGACCCTCGCAAAATTGCAAAAATATCCTCATGGAGGCAAATAACCAACTCGAGGATCGGGGGAGGAAAACCCAACTCCTGCAGGACTTACCATAGCTTGTACCTGGGATGAGATCGAAAGCCGACTTCAAGTCAATGAAAGCTATATAAAGATTGCCCCTTTCTATTGTGACTGTTTTCCAATCCAATAACGAAAATCAAAAAACCTGATCGATGGTGCTGACTTTCTTTCTAAATCCTGTTTGGAATGGGGATAAGATGTTAGTCTCCTCCATCCAGGCTGTGATCGTCGTGAGAAGTGCACGGAGAAGACCTTTTTGGCACCATCAAGCAAGCTAATGGGCCCATAGTTGGAATTTGAAACAGTATCTCAGTGTCAGATGAAGTTAGAGGATAAAGTAAAGTAAAGTCCACATTTGTAAAGCGCACAATCACCCGTAAGGGTCTCTAGGCGCTGGGGGCCGTCGGGAAGATTAAGCGAGCTATTGCCCAGAGTCACATGGTGCTGGGCTGACCTGCCGCCGGAGCCGGGGATCGAACTGTGGTCCCCAGATTCCAGCGTCAGTCGCCCTGGCCGCGGCGCCACACCTCTCCCATAGGATGATATCTGTACATTGCTATCTATGAAATTAGTTATTGGAAACAAAATCTTTCTTCATAATTATTTACATTTTTGCTAGCTGCAAAGAACACCTGTTTTATATGAGGCACCTGGAGGCTTCTCTGTCACATTAAAAACAGACATGATGAGGGATAGCAAGTCGCGATAGTCACTGAGAGGGGCTAAAGGTTAATTAAGCAAATATATAAAATAGTAAGTGATTGAAAGAAAATATTACAAGTTAATGTTTGTAGTACTAGATGCTTAGTGTAAAAAGTGTTCAAATGCCAATAATAAAAGGCAGTTTTATTGAACTCTTTTGAATGGGAACAAGTTGACATAGTATGTCTCACTAATGGCAGTGCAGGCATGGTGTGACAATGCCTCCCACGTGTATCATTACAGGCAAGTGCTAATTAACAGACATCTCTAACGAGTAGCTTGTGAGCTACCAGCAGCTCTCCTGGTACGTGTGAGTAGCTCTCTTGGGGACAGCCCAGCCTAATATTATAGAAGTTCTTGATTAGTTGAATTACTCTGTGTATACCAAAAGTACAAAATCATGTATTCAAGATGAAAATGTGTGTATTTTCATAATTCATAAGCTGATGTTTAGAGACAAATGATGGAATGTCCCAGATCAGTAACTTGCCTGTTGCCCAGGGGTTAGAAATATTCTGGGTATGTTGCTGGCATCCTGCTGGCTAGTTGGACTGTCTGAGCTGTATTTAATATTTGTGTGATGTTGGAACAGTAAAGCCGACGGGATCGAAAGACTCGCAGCAGGAGAGGCTGATGGCAGGCAGTGACAAGGGGTTTCTGGACTCATAGCAGAGATTACTTACCATCACTGGAAAGAGAGAAATATCAAAAAGGAAAAAAGAAAAAAGAACACATACCTCTGTGGAAATGATAAAATGGTGCCTATAGGAGCTACACAACAGAAGGAAGGATTAAACAACGTTTGAATGACAGCTTGTCTCATTACAAGAGTACTGCCACCCTAACACTAAAGAGAGTCACCCTGACAACAAGAACAGTGACACAGAAGAAATATATGACAAGATAAATCCCCTTCTTCTTTTTCTCTTGGAAGGAATTTTTCAAAAACAGTTGCCATACAATATAAGATTTCTTTTTTTGCCTAAACAACCCCCCCCCCATTTTGTATCACTTCAACCAGTTACAAAATATAGAGGTAGCAGGTCCTGAAGAAGATGGTAGGAAAAAAGAATAATCACCATCGAAACGTGCGTTGACCAGAGAATATGGGATACCCCATTCACAACACAGCACTAGAGGGTTGAGCTTATCACCCCTAGGGAGTCATCTGTGTATGTAGGTTGTTGGTGGGGTATGAAATGTGTATGTATGTAGTGTATGTGACATGTAAGTATAGAGTGTAGAGGTGTTGTATGAGTGTGGGGGACTATAAATATTGATTTTTGAATTTGTATTGTGAAGGTATTGAGTAGGTGTAGTGTAATTTGACTTCTTGGTGAGAAATATTCTGTACTAGGTAGGATTCATAGATTTCAATTTACACCATTCTTATGTATAGAATGTTAATGTAGATAGTAGCACATTAAAGGTAAAAATTTAATTTATTTTACATACACAAAAAAAATAATGTACTTTGTTGTAAACAGATTGTAATCTATAAAACAATGTTTTGTAATTGAAAAAACGAAACAACAAAACAACAAAAAATAAAAGAGAATTTTTCTAAAAAATCTTTTCATGTGGCAGAGCAATGGTTTAATGTTCACTTATGCCCTTCATATGAGCTTATCTTGGCCAGCAACAAAGAAATATAGGTCTAGAGGGACATACTCACATTAATTTGTATTTTCTCTTCTCTCCACCCTGATCCCTGACCTTCAAATCATTTTCCCTAGGGGGTGCCTCTACTACTTACAGTAAAGGCCCCACACAGGCCTCTAAAGAGCCTGAGTGTGTTCCTCTCTCGAATTCCTCAGAACAAGAGCTGCAGATTTTTGACTCTTTGCCTCTGCACACACTAAAATTATGCAGATGCGTTGGAGGTTTGTTATGACAGGCATAGTGACCAAGAGTGAGCTATGTGGTCGGGGTGGGGGTGGTGGGGGGGGCAGTGCACACCAGTGCACACTGCCTAATGAAAGTGGAAGCAGTGGTAATATTACAGTGGCAAGACAGGCTTCTCTATGCTAGGAAGCATCACTTACATGCCTCTCCCACATTTTTTAATTGGTCTGCCAGTCCCCTGAAATGGGTTATTTGCCCATGTTATCACATGGATGTCGCAGGTGTATATGTTGCTTCTGTGCGTTGAGGGTGTGTGGGGGGTTTGTGTGATACACATGGCTATGGCCACCCTGGAATCCATTTTGTTTTCCTACATCTCGGTGGTACCTAGGATGGAGTGTAGGGAAAGCATCACAAAGCAATGTGATTTGCAGGGATCCACCTTGATATTCCAGAGATTCTCTGTAATATGGCAGGTGTGAGCATGGAAGTGGGTGTGGAGGACAGGAGACAGAGGACCACTTTGTAGTTTAGCGAGCTTTCTTTTTAGGTTTCGCCTGGCGATCCGCTGCGCAGCAGCGTTCACGCAGGCGAAAACTTTTGTTTACAAGTATGGAGCTTTGTCCCGCCTCTCTGTTCCATTGGCTAGCTCCATAAATGGAGGCTAGCCATTGGAACAGAGATATGTCCGTCATTGTCCGAGGCGATTCGTGGGCGTTCCGTAGAATTTTTGTCTTTTTGCCCACGTCATGCGGCGGTGGGCGGGGTTTTTTAATTTTTTTTCGTCGGCATCCTTCGTCACACCATCCGGACGGCTCTCCCTGTGAGGACGCAGACCCGACCCGCTCCCTACTCCGAGCCGACTCCCGGAGGTAAGTTTTTTAGGTTTCCTACATGTTACGTACCGGCCCCACTTGTAAATGCTTGTTTTACCTTGGTCTAGGGCAGCTTCTTTCTCTCTCATGCCAAAGGCCCGCTTGGTCTTTTGGTGCAGCCCGTTCCTGCTTTGTCGCTGTTCAGAGTCTGACCTGCCGCCGTGTAGGGCACCGTTTAATTACACAAGTGGGCAGGTCTGCGGGACTGACGTGTGTGCATTTATTATAGCGCTGTGGGCAGAGTGCGGCTGTGCAAGGTCCTCTCGTGCACATGTCCACGTCTCTATCCCTCGGGGTAAAGAACTCCGGTTTTCAGTATTTAGATCGTACACAAGCGCATAGAATGCCAGCTTGAGTGGATGCATTTTAGGATTTTTTGATTCCCAATAAGCCCCCCCTCCCCCACCAACACACATACACTTAGCACCTCCACACCTAGTCCATGTGAGAGCAGTGCCTGACGGCGCATGAGCCTCGCGCATGCTTAGTGTAAACTATGCGTAAGGTCCTGGCCTAACCTCGGGCCATTAATTTAAATCACTGGTGCGGTCGAGTGGTGCGGTCGAGCTCCTGCAGCCCAGCCCAGTGCAGTGCTGGTAGAGTTAAGTACGTTTGGAAAAGTTATCCGCAAGACCGCAGCGTATTGTGTACAGTTTACAAAGCTCTATATAGCATTTCAGGAAGTGCTCAAAGAGCCACCTCAATGCGCTCTGGCGCCTCCCCCATAGTTGTGCAACTCGTGCCCTGTTTTTTGGGCATGTTGTAGGGTCTTACCGTACTTGGCTGGAGGTTTGACTAAATCGTGCAGTAACGCCAAGGGTAATTATGTGGCACTTCCACTAAACAGCTCTGCAGACACATGCTGTGATGGCTACCATTGAGAGTCCCACATCACCGATTATATTAAATATCTCCTCATGAATACCATCGCAATGGATACAGTTTGTTTGTTTTTCAAGTTAGCTTAATGACGTGTAAAGTCCTATTTTATTTTCTTGGTATAACCATGAGTAGTGTCTGACTGCCTCGTACTTTTTATAGCACTGGCGTGAAAGGCGTGCACGCTGCTTTTGATAGTGTGCGAGAGGCACTTAATTACAGGGTGGGCCTAGTATAAAGTTCTCAGGAGGGGTGGGGGCTCGTGTACACCTTCTTCTTTTCAGGGAGTTCTGAAGAACTGCTCGGCTCCCCCCCCTCGCCCCCCCCCTGGGACCCCTCCACTCTTGACTGCTCAGGTTACCAAGGGAGCGTTGCATGAGAGATTAAGCTAATGGCAATGTAAATGACAATGCCATTTATTTATCTGTTTTCAAAACCAACACATAAATACAAATTTTGTCATTTACAATGCCAATAGCTCAAACTTTTTCAAAGGCGAAACCATTGCATTGTAAATGCTTGTTCATATTTCTGTCTATTTTTCACTGAAAGGGACTGCCCCACATGTTAACTGGTAGTTAAGGAGGACAGCCTTTTAATCTCTTTTGTGAGCTTGTTTTGGGTCTTCCTTGGCTGGAGACAGTCAATCCATTCCACTTCCTTTCAAACAATTGACAACAAAGACTAAAGCTGGATCGGTGTGACTGGAATTAGCAACAAGGTAAAAACTCCCAAGACCTGGTTCAAAGGCCCACTGTTGTGTAGTGGTGTCTGACTAGTAAGGAAGGCACTTCCTCTTTTAAGGCAAACACCAGCTATATAAATATTTATTCATTTCTAGTGGATGGCTTATTGAGCTGTGTCTAACACAACCCACCACCTCCTGGAGTAAGCCTTGGGCTGCTCGACTCTGAGGCCAAGTGCCATAGTTGCTCAGTTTTGGGGTCAATAGTGAGGATATGTCTACGAACACCAGGAATAATCAGCTCTAATTGTCACAATCTGAACCCAGTAGGCCTGTCTTCCCTGGGACTCCTGAAACAGTTCCCTCATTTGATAGTCTGTTTATTATGTTGTTTGCACTTATGATGAAATGCCTCATTAGTGGTTAGTGTTTTTAGTGTGCCTGAAATGAGTTTTTAATAGATCTATGATGGAAGTTCTATTAATTGTGTTTTGCTGTGGTTGTGTGTGGTCCCTCAGAAGGGACTTTGCGTTAATTAGCAAATTACCATATTGTGGTAGTAGACCACAATATAATGCTATATTGTGCGTAAGAAAAACATTTAATCTAATGAGTTCTCCAGTGATTTAATATGTACTGTTGTGTTGCTAGTTTGTATAATTGGTGACTAATATGGTTTGCAGCAACTTTTAAAGCCACCTATGTGGTGTACGTAGTGATATGTTTTGTCTACTGTGGTCTGTTTAATGTTTGTGAGTCGTGTACATTGTGACATCCAGGTAATGCATACTTGGGCAAAGAACCTGTTTCAGGGAGACTGGCAGACCAATTTAAAGATGAGGGAGAGGCATGTAAGCGATGCTACTCGGCAGAGATAAGCCTGTCTTGAAACTGTAATCTTATCACTGTTGCCGCTGTCATTGGATAGCGTAGGGCACAAGTCCTAAACAAGCATTTACAATGCAACGGTTTCGCCTTTGCAAAAGTTAGAGCTATTGGCATTGCTCATGACATTATTTTTATTTATGTTTTTTTTTTAAAACATAAATAAATGGCATTGTCATTTACAATGCCAATAGCAGGGCAGGAGAGCAAGCACAAGCAAAAAAAAAATAAAGCTGTTTAAACTGTCCTCAAATAAACTTATAATACATACAAACCACTCGGCTGCCTGCCTTGTGGTTTAAACCAGGTCATTTAAAAACAAGTGGAACCTCTAGGCAAGGGTGTCAAACGATCGTTCATGAGGGTCGGATCCACGTCAGGTTTTCAGATATCCACCAAAGAAAATTTTTGATAAAGTGACTCCCAATGGAACTTATTTACATCATCTGTGTTTATCGTGCAAATCTGGCATGGATCCAGGCCTTTCAGGCTTAGTTTGGACACCCTTGCTGTAGGAATCATTGATGGTGTGTTGCAACCGTAATCAGCGCTCCGGTACCATCTCCACCTGTACCATCTCCGCCAGTACTATGTCCCCCTCTTTCCGGTGTTTTCCTGCATGGAGAGGACATGGCATGGCTCTTCCACTGAGTGAAGACTTATGTTTTGGAATGAAAGAATGGGCTCTCTCAGCCTTACCAACTACAGTAAGTGCATTGGTGACTGAGGCCTGACTGCCTTTCAAAACAATAATATTAGGAGGTCAAACATCACCCACCTGCAAAGGCCCTACAGTGGTTCCGCGTCACTGGTAGGGTCATCCATAGAGGTCCTTTGCATGGTGCACTGGGCCTTCAGAATGGGCTCCCCACTCCCAACCATGCAGACTCCGAAATTCGCACATCCAACACCAGACCCTAAAGTTATGCCTGGGTGGAGAAACCTTGGCTGCCAAGGGGCGATGCCCCTTCCAAACACTCTAGCCCTGGTTTCAGGGGAAACTCTGGCCTTGCACCTTCCAAAGGATTTCAAGTTGCATCTGGGATTATCGTGTGTAGACACTTTTTCGGCACCTTCGCTGTGTAAAATTATATTGACCCCAGCCGCTCCTCCAGGCAGCATGTGCCCTGGTGTGGCCACGGGGTGGCATGTGGCATCCTGCGAATATTTAGATATATGTGCTCCATGTAAATTCAAGGCAGTTGGCAAACTTCATTTGGGATGCCTTGTGGTTTGCTGACACAGTGAAAGACTGTCTACCAAAGAGCATAGTGGGAAAGTGCTTCATTTGCGTGCAGACGCTACTATGGCTCATTCCATGACCCAGGCCATATGGTGTGCCTGCCTCTGTACCTATGGCGTAGTGAAGCATGTGAACGGCCATCACAAGTCCTACCTATTTTCTGCAAAGGCACTGGATGCCTCGGGATATAAAACTGTTCTTCGTGTAAGAATACGTTTGTGTGTAGCCCGCTGGGCGGCGAGGGTGCTACCCTGAGAGGTGCTCATGGTGCCGCGTCATGTGCCCTCGGCTTTTAACTCATGGTAGAGCGGCAGTCTTCTGTGTAGTAGACAGGAGCTGGAAGTGTGGGGGCGGGGATTATAATCTGACAAACGCTCAAGATTAACACGTTCCATTCCAGGTGAGTGAGCCTCTTCTATCACGCAGATGCTTCTGCAGTGTGACGATTGACTCCCAGAGTGATGAGCTAGGTATGGCATTGCCTTGCTGTAGGGAAGAGAGGCTCCGTGTTCTGGAAGGGACCGTTGCTAGGTTAGTGCGGTCCCCATATGCATTTATACAAAACATCTACCTCACTGGGGCAATCTGCCACCGCAGGGGGGGGCAGTACAAAATTGGGTGTGGTCCGTGACGGTGTCCTGTTTCTTACTTGAGAAGACTGGACAGGGGATGGCTAGAACCTCCAGCGCTGCTGCGCTCCCCGCCTGGCTCTTCAGATTCACCAAAGCCAGCGGACAGCCTCTTTCCAGACAGCAGCTTCTCCACGGCCGGCAGGTTGCCAGTGCGGGCGGACTCCAGAAACTCCTGTTCCTTCCCCATGGTGGGGCCTCCAGTGGCCCCTGGCCCCGGGATCCCCCCAGCTCCCACGCTCCACCGCGAGCCCTCGGCCAAACTTTGGTCTCTGAGCGACCCCGCCTCCGTGAGCACCTCGAACACACCCACCGGTGTCACGTCATTTCCGACATGCGTGCAACCTCAGACAGCAGAGCGCGAATGGGAGGGAAGAAAGATTGTTCAGTACGAGCAATCAAAAGAAAGAAATACTAAACAAACCAACAAAGACTTACGAAAAAGACAAAACCATGCACCATTGTGGGAACAGGCCAGTTAAACACACGAATCCTCGTTAAACTGCAACAACGTAAGAATATCAAGCAGATGACGTACTGAAACAATATTTATACCTCATTTTTTTATTTCATCGGTTTTGATAGAAAGCTTTGATGGCCCCCAAACCAGCGCTGGTAAAGCGGAACACCGAGCAAACGGACACGCCAATAACAACACAACCATGAATCTTCAGATAATAAAGAACAGACATTTGTTCAATAGAAAATAAACAATTAAACAAAGCTCCAACATCCCTGCAACAGAAATCGCGCAGCCCATCCCGGCAACAGTCACATTGGAAATGACAAAAACATGCCGTAAAAAACCCCCAAAAAAACACCCGCCCATCGCTGCATGATGTAAACAAAAGGGGCGGAGCTTAAAAAAAACACCGGAACGCCCACGAATCTGCTCCGGGAATGATTGCCACATCTCTCTTCCAATGGCTAGCCTCCATTTATGGAGCTAGCCAATGGAAGAGAGAGGCGGGTTAAAGCCCCGTACTGAAGATCAAAACATTTCGCCTGCGCGACACTGCTTGCGCAGTGAACGCCAGGCGAAACCTAAAAAAGAAATGGGGGGACTAACCTAGTGAATCAGTAAGCAAGTGGCATCACAGTGCGTGACATCACACCACGTGACATCACGCTGCATGACATCACAAGAAGTGGCATCACAAGAAGTGACATCATATCTTAAGCCCTCACATACATATTTAGCAGGTGTATCATGAGTACACTGGAGCACATTTCGTGTATACGCTCCTGAATTAGGCAGAATATTCACACTTTTGTACGCTACACATAAAACAATGTTGCCTTTTGTCAGCATAAAGCTTCCTCTAGCCATAGTGCTTAAAAAGAAAAAATAGTGATATTTAAATTATTACAACGCCTCCTCAGGGTTGGTATGCACTATATAAAATGATATTTATTGTGTGCAAATACTGGGAAAGAACAACCTACTGCAGTTCTTACGGTGCATGCATATCTCCTAAGCAGAGCCTGAACAAAGTAAAAAGTTGCCTCTCTCAAGTATGTGTGAAGTACTAACAAGGTGTGAGCCTTTGTTTCTCCTCTGCTGCATTTGCTTCAGGGTGTGAGGCTCCTGAGTGCCTCCTGCCAGGAATCTCGAACAAAAGGAGGCCTGGTGACCCCTCAGACTCGGCCTTTGTTAAAAGCGAGCAGGAGTTAGAAATAAGAGAGCCCTGTCCCCGCCTACAAATTGTTGCGGATCGAAAGCAGTTGTCCCGATCGAAAGCAGATAAAAACTTGCAGGCGCTGCTGAAAGTGTCCCGGTGTTTGGAAATTACACCAGAATGAATTCAGCATCTTTATCAGTGGGGCCCAAAGTCTTGGCAGGGTGGACGGCGTCCCCCCTGTGATATAAGTAGGTGGACGCCGTCCACCCGCGTGTACCCCTGACTCGTGCCCTGGATAGCTTGTACAGACCACATAGTCTACACTTGGTCGCTAGGCCTGTCACAAAAAAGCCTCCAACGCATCTACGAGCAAACTGGCGATTGACTGTGTAGTATAACTGTGTAATATTTTCTGTATGTGAGATGTTCTCTCTAATTTATGGTGTTGGACTATCATTTCAGAGCCAAGCAAACAATGCAAACTTTACATTAATTAGACCAGATAGCTATCATTTAGTTGCTACAAGCATAGACTGGAGCTCAGGCCTTCTTTTATGGATGAAAACCATAAGGGGGTGGAGGAGGAGACAGGGGAGGGGAGAAACCAAAAGATCACTGTGTGGGGGAGTCATGTATAACGATGAGGGTGCACAAGATTGTTGATACATAAAAGGTATTGTGGTTAGCTAGTACCTGTTGCTTCTACTTGCCTGGTAAATATCCAGCAAAGAAGATACCCACCCCATACCAGCTCTGCATCCACGGCAATGGGTTCCACCATCATTCAGTGCAAGAGCGTAGAGGTGGAGAATATAGATCGAGTGGAAAAGAGAATAGGTAAAACCTATGGTACTGAGACCAGAGGGCCATCACAAGCATCGAGGACGCATAATGCTAAGAGTCTAGAATAAGAGGCACTATGGATGGTACATCATCAATTTTTCCCCTAGATAAGCTATGTAACTGGCAGTTGTTGACCAAAGAATGCTATTTTCACAGCTGTTTGTGGTGCAAAGAGCCTTCTGTTGCTCAATTTAGATCCTCCACTCTCTATCCTTCAACAATCCAACCAGGTAGTTAGAGTTCCAGCCCAGCTCCAACACTTAATTCCATTCACTAGCCTTAGGCCACTGAAGAGAAGCAGGCCAGCAAGTTTAGCCCACCTGTCACCAGCCCCTCCTCTCACCCATTACCTCTCTTGGACATGTGTATTACCAGATATTTGGGATCATTCCAACCTCCAGCCTCTAGCCTCCAGCTCCTGCCTAAACCCTAACCACTCCATCATAGTACGGCTGACGAACATTAACAGATATTAGAACATTGGAATGTTGGGAGCTCCATTGCAGACAATGGAGTGCTCCCTGCTTCTGCGGGCCGGTAAAGGCCCGCAGAGCAACATTCCAATCTTCTACAAAGGCTTCTCGAAGTTCGAGGGGATTTATCCCCTCGAGCTTCGAGAACCCTTTGTTTAATTTGTTAGAACATTCTGCCCTCTAGTGGCAGAATGTTCTAATAGCCTTATAGCCCTTCGTAGCAGGGCTATACCGGCTATTAAAGTCCCTTCGGCTCGGGCCTTTAACGATTCAGCCTTTAATAGCCGGTATAGCCCGCTACGGCGGGCTATAAGGCTTAATTAACGCATATTAGAACATTGGAATGTTGGGAGCTCCATTGAAAACAATGGAGTGCTCTGGGCTTATAATGGCTGGTATAAGCCCGGAGCTCCTACATTCCAATGCTTCTTTGTTCACAGCTCTGGCTGTGAACAAAGGCTTCAGGAAGCCTGAGGGAATTCCAATCCCCTCATGCTCCCATAAGGCTTTGTTCTTTTTTGTTAGAACATTCTGCCCTCTAGTGGCAGAATGTTCTAATAGCCTTATAGCCCTTCGTAGCTGGGCTATACCGGCTATTAAAGTCCCTCTCCCTTGTTAAAGGCCCTCGCCTTCGGCTCAGGCCTTTAACGCTGGAGAGGGCCTTTAATAGCTGGTATAGCCCTCTACAGCGGGCTATAAGGCTATAATAATGTTTATAACAACAACGGCTACTGATAATAATGCTAATACAGATGATGATGGTGGTGATGATCATAAAAAGAATTTGATGTTTTAGAAAAATGTTAAGAGCTGTAGAAAGGACACACAATGCATGTATCATTGCATGTCCTTTCTACAGCTCTGATGGTACTCAGTTTTTCAGTTTTAGGAATGAGGAAGGTTGAGTAGACATTTCCAAGATTCAAATTTGAGACTTGCGCAATTTGTTGAGAGCTACATATTAAGTGAACTATCCAATATTCTGAAGGACAAGTGAAGGTTGTGTTTGTGCTGCATCTGCTAGAACCTTGTCTGTGAGGAAGGCCTCTCCACCTTCTGTGTGCTGTGTGTGTCCTGTGTTGTAAGGAATTATTGCAGTGCTGAGAGTTTTCAGCCTCCTGCATTTAATTTATTTTCTTTTAAATGTATCCCATTTTCCTTTAAGGAAAATGGGCTGAATTTTTTTTTTAAAACTGCTTTATTGACAAGCAGTCCCGGACTGGCCACTATCCCTGGGAGGGCCAGCCATTCCCAATGGGGTTGCAAATTACGAGTGGCTCATTAATATTCATGAGCCTCGCACATTGCGACCCCATTCGGAATCGCAATCAGTGTCTCTGATACTGTTGTACATTCCAAATTGCGACTCGCAATTCACGACTCACAATTGAGCGCAAATTACTAGTCGCAATTTGGAATGGTCGTACATCTGACCCTTAAAGTGCGCCTGAAGGTTTGGCCGGCCAGACCGTCATGCGTACTGTGCACGTTCTCCACAGGCTGTATTGTACAGCCTGGGTGGAGAACATGCCCAGCCTCCCAGCTCCTCTCTGAGTGCTGTGGTTTGGTGCTCGGACCAATCACAACGCTGCTGTTAGGCAGTGTTGTGATTGGTCAGGGGATTCTGCGAGGCTGGGTGCTTCCTGCTGGAGGAGACACGGCGGCTGCGACAGCGACAGCGACCTCCAGGTAAGCTTTCTTTTCTTTTGTCTTTTTTTCCTACCCACCTACCTTCCACCATCCCCCCACCACTATTCCCTATCAGCCGTCACTGATCAACAGTGAGTTCAGCTGTTTAATCTCTGAGAAAATTGGTGGCAAAGGTGGAATTTAAAGCATATTTTAAAAGTAACATCGAATAAAAACTGATTTTTAAAAGCACTTTAAGGTGGATTATAGGGTGTGCTAAGGAATGTTAAACAAAAATGAATTCAACATTTCGCATTTGAAAGAATGTAATTTTCACATATAGGTGAGGCATTGAAAAGGTCATCTAAATATTTTCCTTTCTGCTTCGCTTTGGGATGATCTAATGAATATTTTACTATAATAGTGCAAAAAATGTTATTTGAAAGAATGTGTTTTGCATATATTAACAATGGTGATACTGTAAAAAGGTCATCTATATATTTTCCCTTCTCACTCTCTCTTTGAACCTCTTTCTTTGCTTGCTCTCGCTCTCTCTCAAAACACTGTATCCCTCTACAGCTTTGAATTCTCCCTCTTTTTAAATCCCCTGGCCATCCCACCTCTTGGCCTTTGTTCCTGTACCATATTTATTTTCCTTCGTAACAATCTCTATTTCTTCGTCTCTATCTCTTCATCTGTTAACCGGTTTCGTGCTGATGACGGAACCGCTCCGTCATCAGACGCGGTGGCGCTGTGCTGATGACGGAGCGGTTCCATCATGGCCCGCCCGACGCGCCTGCGCGGCGCTGATTTCGCGCCTGCGCGGCGCGTTCTATTGAGCGGGCGGGGCCATGACGGAACCGCTCCGTCATGAGCACAGCTCAACCGCGGCTGGTGACGGAGCGGTTCCATCACCAGCATGCGCCCGCCGCGTGCCCCCCCGCCCCCTTAAAGCTGCGGCGGAATAGCCGCCGCAGCGATGTGGTTAAAACCTTTCTCAGTTCCTTCTCACTCTCCCACTTGCTTCTTCATTTGGACTTTTTGCTTCTCATTAGCGCCCCCTCCATTTCTCACTATTTTGTTGGCCTCCACTTCTCTTCCTTCTCCCTTTACTCTCATCTCCACACATTCTGTCTCATTCTCTCTCTATATCTTCTCTCACTCTGTCTATTCTGCCTTGTGCCACCACTCATTTTCGTCTCACGTTCTTCCATTCGCCTTTCTATCTAGATGCCAAACTATCTATCTTTCTTATAGCGTCCCTCGCTCATCTTTCCATCTCTTATTGCTCTCTCCTCACTTTCAATCACTCCTTTATTTTCTCTTCATTTATATCTGTGCACCCACTCCTCTTCAGTATTGAGTTTCTTCTTTCTGCACTACTCTCTACCTGCAACTCTATTTCTCTCTTTTTTTAAGTTGAAGGTGAAAGAAAGTTTAACACTATGTGGCCAGGATAAATGACGTAGAACAGAATAAAGTGGTAATGTTTGAAAAGGCAACACAGTGCTTATTGGTCCACAAGGATATTTACCCAAGAGCTGGTCTCGGCCGATTGACAAGCTAAGCCATGAAGCATAACCGTTATGGACGTCCTCCTGTGATGTTTTACTACTGTTCTATTAATTGTGATTATATTTATATAGTGCTTACTACCCCTGAAGAGGTGTCAAATTGGTTTTAGCGACTAGCACACTACTCTGGAACCCAAAAAGTATTAGGGGTGAATTAGTATAGGCAAATATTAAATTAATTTGAGCGGTGGACATGTGAGTCTGTTATCTGGATTGCGAAAGGATAGTGGAGGATAGAGGAAAGAAGGGTTTGCATTTATATAGCGCATGGTACCCCTGATGAGGCGGCAGAGCACTTTTTGGCGAGTATCACGCTCCTCCGGAACCCAAACAAGATTAGTGGGGAATTAGTATAAGGAAATATGAAACTTAATTTGAGCAGTGGACATGTGAGTCTGTTAGTTGGATTGAAAAGGATAGTGGAGGGATAGAAGAGGGAAGGATCTAGAAAGTGCTTTTTGGAGATCATAGCAGTAGGAGGAGGTTTGGAGTGAGAAAAGGGGAGGGGAAGAGTCAGAGGGAAGGGTTTAGAAAGGCTTGTGTTGTATTCTACATATTAGTTTAATATGTACTCTAGCCCTGCTGCCTCTCAACAGCTTGTTTGGGAGATCTGAATAGTAAACGAGGTTTGAGATGATGCAAGGAGGGGTAGAGGAGTAATAGTAGTGCAGGCACAATAAGAAGGGCCTAGACTTCCCCATTAGAGGCTTTGCAGCGCTGCTGAGGCAAGCTATTAAAGCGTTGGGATCCTATCCATGTTATGTCGCTCTGAAAAGTGCCACTTTCTTTACCATAAGCATCGGCCGAGCTAATCAATGTCAGTACCCTCCGACCAATGGGTGCCATCTCTGCCTACGAGTGCTGGGACGGTCCAAAGGAAAGTAGAGTACACCTGCTGCGACGAGATAGACCGCCCAACTAACACATAGCCGCCCTGTTGAGAAAGAACCCTTTGTCCTGTCCCATTAAAGGTACAGCAGCCCTGCTGACGCGTCCAGCACTGCTTCATTAAAAGTATAGCAGTGCTGCTGGGAAATGTTTTGATTCAAAATAAAGTGCCCTTTTGACCTGCCTGCCCTTGTAAGGGCCGGTATACTTCCCTAAAACACTGCACATCACTGCTTTTCTGAGAAATGAGTGTGCTGTCCTCATATACACCTGCCCTGCTGAGCAGCGCGGGGACTGTCCCTTGTATACCAGTCATTCATGCTGTGCCTGAGTCAAGACAGTTGTGATTAATGCAGCTGTGTTAAAAGTACAAGGTCAGTCGGGGTCAGCCGGGAATCAAAGAGCTGAGGCGCAGGTTAGAGGCAGATATCTGCAGCAGGCGCACTAACCTACCAAACTGTCACACCTGTGTGGGAACCTGGGTTTTACAAATCTCAAACAGGCGTCTGGGAGGGGCGTATAGTACTAAACCACCACTCTGTTTTCAGACAGAGCGGGCCCCTATCAAGGCAGAGCATGCCCTGCTCTTCAGTGCGCATGCGTAACTTTTTGGCGGTAACTTCAGCTCAGTTAAAATCACTGCACTGCGCCTTCACTTCTGCCCGCTGTAAAGTCAATAAGTGCAGGCCAAGGCCTATACACCCCCACCCACCCTAGGGTGAGATCCAGGATTCAGGGTGTCTGGAGGACAGGCTCCTTAGCACCCAGACATCCGGTTTTGAATGACTCACCACTGGGCCTCCACAGCCCAAGGCGCAGCATGACAACACGTGCACATGGTTTGATGCAATTAGTTTTCTTGTGTAGCGCAGACTAATACTGAATCACATCTAGGCACTAGTTTCTAGTGAGTGAGCCTGGTGATCTTCGAAGGTGCAGAGCTGAGAGCAGTGGTTTCTGCGGTCCCCACGGAAGTGACATTTCTGCACAGTTCCTGCCAGTGCCAGATTGCGACACTGCTCGCCTGTGCCAATGTCTTAAACATACACACACTTCTTACATTGCCCCACAATGCTGAGTGCTCGCACCAGGTCATTAGGGCTGCTCACCAGTGCCATCTTCCCACGTGGCTCAAAAGTGCTTGATCTTACGTTGTCCAACAGCTTCTCACACTGATTATCAGGGTCAGTTTCATAAATTGCCCACCAGTGCCAGCTTTCCACATTGACCTCTGGCGCTAGACTCCCTCACACTGTTCACCTGAGACAGCTTCCCGTGCTGCCACCGGCGAGGGCGTTTTGTAGCACTACCCACAGGTGCAAGAGCCACCCAGTTCTCGCCAGTGCCAGCTTCCCACGCTGCCAACCGGCACGGGCGTAGCTTGGCCTTACTGGCCAAGCTACGCCCGTGCCGGTTGGCAGCGTGGGAAGCTGGCACTGGGAGTGTGGGGGGGGGGGAGACCTTCAGATTTTTCAACAATCACACTGGCATGTAATATAAAACTACATTATAGGGGGGCAGGGCGCAGGAGAGGCGCTTAAGAGGCAGTGGAAAGGGAGAGCAATGCAGATTGGTAGGGGTACCAAGTGACAGACAACACAGTAGTTTGTAAACTTGTTTTGCTGGATTTGTAATCTGCAGACTGAAAGCTCCAAAGGTCCCCTGCAGCTGGTGCAATATGGCACCCACAACCGGGATCTTTCGTGGTGTGGTGAGCCAAAGTGTTCATGCTATTCAGAGAACTTGAATTTATTTTTCAATTTGAAAGAGCATCTCAGTGTCAGATGAAGTTAGAGGTTGAGCTCTGTACATTGCTATCTATGAAATTAATTACTGAATACAAAATCTTTCTTCGTAATCACTCACCATTCAAACGTTATTTCGGTCATCCCGATCATAAAAGTGCAAGGGCATACAGTACAGAGTTGAAAAATTGGATTCATGAGGATAATACATTAAATATGTTACAATCATGCAAACTGCAAATGCATGGAGTAAAAATCTTCTAGTTTGAATACAATGTCAAAAATACACTAAATACATATCTAAAATCATTGATAAAAAATATATCAATCAGGAAAAAAAGCTATTAAGATAACAGCTAAAAGAGATAAAAAATGAAATGGCCAAGATAAAAACCCCGTTCGAGTGCGTTAGGGATCCCGCTGTAAAAATTTGGATAAAGTGTAAGACCTTTTACTATTTTGCAGAGGCCCAGCGTTCCTGCATAACTCTGGTTTGGGGTGTTGGGAGAGTAAAAGGGATAAACCATAAGGCTGCCAAATCACGTCTTTAATGTGTGCCTTCTGATTGTCCACATTTTTTCCAGGAACTTGGCGACTGCGCAAACAACTTGTAGTCTTGTATCGGATTTTAAGATGCGCAGCGTCTCTTGGACATCGAGTTCCCAGCAATATGCAGATGAGTGCTTACTATTTACATCGAGTGGAGTTGTACATCGGGCAAGCTAAGAAGATATCGGCAATTGACTTAACAGAGGAAGGGCAGCCAGGGCAGTGCATCTGCACCGATGGGGGCCATCCAGGGCCGGACTGGGAACCAAAACCGGCCCTGGCAAAGTGCTCGGCCGCCCCCCTCGCCCCCCTTCCCCCCCCCCCCCGGGCAAATTTTTCTTTTTTTTTAAATACAAAGCACTTTCCGACTCCAGCCGTTAGATTGTAGAATATGCACAGTTTGTGAATCTAGAAGACGTCTATGATGCAAAACTGGACTTTACCTAGACCAGAGAGGGCTTTGTGGGATTGACCCTGCAACCAGATCTCCCTCACTACCTTTGTGGACTGAGGAATTGCTGCAGAAGATCCCAGTCAACCACATCACATCCATAGCATACTTAAAGCACCCTTCAGCCTTGCATCAGGACCACTCCATAGGAATTAATTATACTGGGGATTAAGTGATTAGAACTGCTGAAGGACTGCTTCTCCTGAGAAGCTAACTGTTTTTGAGGACCTCGTTAGTCCACCGGACTTGCTCCCTACCAGAGTTGGTAGCCCCAAGTAACTTTGACTGACTGCATTAACTACCCTTTCTACCCCCCCTAAAGATTTTAAGTGTCCAATTTGTTAACAATGACAACACTTGTTTGCATTTGAATTAAAGTGCACTGATTTATTTCTGCTTGAAAAATCTCTCAGGAATTCTCCTGTGGATCTTTCATTCTAGTGTCTAAATTCTTATATAAATACAATCTATTCTATAAATTGGTGTCTGGTTTATTCTATGTCAATTTCTTCTACAATTGTTTTGGTGCTGTACACATGCTTAACACAGCTACTCCGCACTTAGAGGAGGGTTGGACAGACTAAACTCCAGGATCCTAAAGGGGTTGGTAAGTATTGCGCTGTATGGTTTCACTACCACACCATATATTTCACCCGATTTCCTTACAGTTTATTAATGCACAACATGTGAATTCAGAAAGAACTCATACTGCAAAACCACCCTTTCCGCAAAAGAGACAGAACACTATTGAAGACAGTGTGCCAGGGTGGTGCTATATTGATAATAGGCTCCATTGACTTCCCACTTCCCTCTGACATGGATATGAAGCCAGCGTCAATAGAGGGAAGCTATGAAAAGTTTCAAGATACCGTCTGGTCAAAAGGTGAGGACTCTGCGGATAGACGTGCCCATCAGGAAAGGCCAGTGCCCAGAATTGCCCCAGTTGAACTACAACTACATCTGTTTATTATGTTGTTTGCACATATGATGAAACGCCTCATTAGCGGTTAGTGTTGTTAGTGTGCCTGATATGAGTTTTTAATAGATCTATGATGGATGTGTTTTGCTGTGATTGTGTGTGGTCCCTCATAAGGTACTTTGCTTTAATGAGCAAATTACCATATTGTGGTGGTAGACCGCAATATAATGCAATATTGTGCGTAAGAAAAACATTTATTCTAATGAGTTCTCCAGTGATTTAATATGTACTGTTGTGTTGCTGGTTTGTATAATTGGTGACTAATATGGTTTGCAACAACTTTTAAAGCCACCTATGTGGTGTACGTTGTGATATGTTTTGTCTACTGTGGTCTGTTTAATGCTTGTGAGTCGTGTACATTGTGACATCCAGGTAATGCATACTTGGGCATAGAACCTGTTTCAGGGGTACTGGCAGACCAATTAAAAGATGGAGGAGAGGCATGTAAGTGATGCTACTCGGCTTAGAGAAGCCTGTCTTGAAACTGTAACCTTATCACTGTTGCCGCCGTCATAAGATAGCATGTACAGACCATTTTGTCTACCCTGGGTCGCTAGGCATGTCACAAAAAAGCCTCCAACGCATCTGCGAGCATTGGTGATTGACTGTGTAGTTTAACTGCCTTATATTTTCTGTATGTGAGATGTTCTCTCTAATTTATGGTGTCGGACTGTCATTTAAGAGCCAAGCAAACAATGCAAACTTTACATTAATTAGACAAGATAGCTATCATTTAGTTGCTACAAACATAGACTGGACCTCAGGCCTTCTTTTTTGGATGAAAACCATAAGGGGTTGGAGGAGGAGACACCCCAGAGCTTGAGAAATGACAGTGTCATGGGGGGAGGGGAGAAACCAAAGAATCACCAGATCACTGACAGAATTTCGACAGTCAAAATATCGACAGTCAAAGTATCGAGGTAAAAATATCGAATGCCAGAATATCGACTTCCTATCTACAAACAGGTAAGTACAAAAATATCGACTCCAAAATATCGAGAGGAAAAAATATAGACAGTCAAAATATCGATTTTTTAAAATATCTTAAAAGTAATTTTAAATTACTATAATAATAAATATAACTAATTTAAACATACTTAAAATACTTAAATAAACTTAAAATTAATAAATAATTATTGTAACTTAAATTTTCTTTAAAATATATATATATATATCTATATATATATATATATATATATTGCCCACCCTACTTCCCCACTCAGGAAGAATTCTACCGGACACCTCGCATGGGTTTACAGGTAATTTAAATTACCTGCAAACCCATGCGAGGTGTCCGTGAGAATTCTTCCTGAGTGGGGAAGTACGGTGGGCAATATTGTACAGGGCTGCCGGTGCCCTGATCACGGACCGCCCTGTGAGATGGCCTCTTTCAAGACCGGAGTCGTTGTTGCTTATATATATATATATATATATATATATATATATATATATATATATATACATATTATTAACAAAACATATACAATATTTTTTCCGTAGGATAGCGAGAGGTTTAAATGTACTATTCCAACTCCAGTGAGTGCAACAACAGGGAAAGCGTTGGATAGCGTAGGGGTAAAAATTACTATTCCCACTCCAAAGAGTGCAACAGTAGGGAAAGCTTTGGATAGCGTAGGGGTAAAAATTACTATTCCCACTCCAAAGAGTGCAACAGTAGGGAAAGCGTTGGATAGCGTAGGGGTAAAAATTACTATTCCAACTCCAGCGAGTGCAACAGTAGAGAAAGCGTTGGATAGCGTGGGGGTAAAAATTACTATTCCCACTCCAGTGAGTGCAACAGTAGGGAAAGCGTTGGATAGCGTAGGGGTAAAAATTACTATTCCCACTCCAGAGAGTGCAACAGTAGGGAAAGCGTTGGATGGCGTAGGGGTAAAAATAACTATTCCAACTCCAGCAAGTGCAACAGTAGGGAAAGCGTTGGATAGCGTAGGGGTAAAAATTACTATTCCCACTCCAGAGAGTGCAACAGTAGGGAAAGCGTTGGATAGCGTAGGGATAAAAATTACTATTCCCACTCCAGAGAGTGCAACAGTAGGGAAGACGTTGGATAGCGTTGGGGTAAAAATTACTATTCCAACTCCAGTGAGTGCAACAGTAGGGAAAGCATTGGATAGCGTAGGGGTAAAACTTACTATTCCCACTCCAGAGAGTGCAACAGTAGAGAAAACGTTGGATGGCGTAGGGGTAAAAATAACTATTCCAACTCCAGCGAGTGCAACAGTAGGGAATGCGTTGGATAGCGTAGGGGTAAAAATTACTATTCCCACTCCAGAGAGTGCAACAGTAGGGAAAGCGTTGGATAGCGTAGGGGTAAAATTACTATTCCCACTCCAGAGAGTGCAACAGTAAGGAAAGCGTTGGATAGCATAGGGGTAAATTATAATATCCCCACTTTAGTGAAAATAAATTAATCTAAGTCACATAATTATAAATTAATCAATTAATACATTTTAATTACCAATTAAGAATTAATTAATTACCAATTAAAAATTAATTAACAATTTATTTAAAATAAATACCAATTAATTAATTATCATGTTTAATTCATTATATTAAATTACTTCCCACCCTATTCCCCTATAAACCCACAACCCGCTACGCTACTAAAAATAAAATAATATTATTCACATAATTATTAATTAATCAATTAATACAAATTAATTATCAATTAACAATTATTTAATTACCAATTAAAAATTCATTGACAAATTATTCAAAATAAATACTAATCAATTAATTAATTAACATATTTAATTAATTAAAAATAAATTACTACCCACCCTATTCCCCCATAAACCCACAACCCACTACAGAAAATAAAATAATATTATTCCCATAATTGTCAATTAAACAATTAATTAAAATTAATTTTCAATTAAGATTTAATTATTTATCAATTAAAAATTATTTAACAATTAATTCAAAATACATACCAATTAATTAATTAACATATTTAATTAATTATAATTAAATTACTTCCCACCCTATTCCCCTATAAACCCCCAACCCGCTACAGAAAATAAATTACTAAAATTAAAATATTTATCAATTAATCAATTAAAATTAATTACCAATTATATTGTAATTAATTACCAATTAATAAACAATTAATTCTAAATAAATAACAAAAAATAAAATAACATATTTAATTAATTATAATTAAATTACTTCCCACCCTATTCCCCTATAAACCCACAACCCGCTACAGAATTATATTACACAAAAAAATAATAATATTAACTTACCTAAAATTCGATATTTTTGTTGTCTATATTATGTCTAGTCGATATTATGTCCATTCTATATTTTTGATTCGATATTATGTCCGTTTTATTCGATATTATAATTTTCTAGTCGATATTTTGGTAGTCTATATTATGTCTAGTCGATATTATGTCCATTCTATATTTTTTACTCGATATTATGTCTAGTCGATATTAAAAACTCAATATTTTGACTCTATACCGAATCATCATGCGGGGAGTCCTGTATAACCATGAGGATGCACAAGATTGTTGATACATAAAAGGTATTGTGGGTAGCAAGTATCTGTTTCTTCTACTTGCCTAGTAAATATCCAGCAAAGGAAATACCCACCCCTAACCAGCTCTGCATCCACGGCAATGGGTTCCACCATCATTCAGTGCAAGAGCGTAGAGGGGGAGAATATAGATCGAGTGGAAAAGAGAAAAGGTAAAAGCTCTGGTACTGAGACCAGAGGGCCATCACGAGCATCGATGACGCATAATGCTAAGAGTCTAGCATAAGTGGCACTATGGATGGTACATCATCCCTTTTCTCCTTGATAAGCTATGTAACTGGCATTTTTGACAAAGAGTGCCATTTTCACAGCTGTTCATCGTGCAAAGAGCCTTCTGTTGCCCAATTCAGACCAGCGACTCTCTATCCTTCAACAATCCAACCAGGATGTTAGAGTTTCAGCCCTGCTCCAATACTTAGTTCGATTCATCAGCCCTAGGCCACCGCAGACAACCAAGTCAGCAAGTTTAGCCCACCCGTCGTCACCAGCCCCTCCTATCACCCATCACCTCTCTTGGACATGCCTCTTGCCAGATAGCCGGGATCATTCCAGCTTCCAGCTCCTGCCCAAACCCTAACCACGTTAAAGAGAAGGGTTCACCCAAATAAAGTCACTGGGACCTGGGTATTCTGAGTACTAAGAAGAGGGGTCCCAGCAATCACATGGGACAATTTAAAAACAGTTAACAATCAGTAAAAGAAAATTTTATGAGCCTGCATTGTTATTTATTCACAATGTAGGTGTAAACTGATTTTCATACATTTCAAATACAAAATCACACAATAATTCACAGTGCCCCTGATAGGAAGGGAGGTGATAGTGCAGGGTGGTGTAGGTAAGGATTAGTGACAATAAAAAGGACAGCCACGAAGGGCCTCAGTGTACTATGTGTCCGAGTTCAAACTAAGCATGGGCGGATCTAGCGGATCTCGCGTACGCGAACTTGCGGATTTACGGATTCGCAATCCGCGAAGATCCGCGAACTCTAGCGGATTTTCCCGTTTTTTGTGTTGGCGCGCGTTCGCGCCGATTTTGGGACAAGTTCGCAATTGCGAACTTACTTTTCGGCTCGCAACGGCCGCGACTATGTTGTTTCTACGTCTGGTTTATCATCACAGGTTCACAGCACCCTCTGTTTCACCACTGCCACCCTCTGGGACACCCATGCCACCCTCTGGTACATCCTCACTGCCACCCATTAGGTTTATTTATCACTGTAGATTATGGTGGTTGAAAAAAGCAAGCACACCTGCCCTTCTTCAACTGCCATCAATTAATTTGTGGGTCATTAATGTGTCAGTAATTTTGAAACTTCCAGTCTGGCTGGCACCTGCTTCCTTCCTTATCTGTAATTTGCTTTTTGTTGCAGTGAAATTTTTTTTCACAGGACCTTTATGGTCTACTTGTAGCTATTCTATGAGCCTGCTGTTTGGGTCATAGCAGGGTCATAGAATAGTTGCAAACTCTGGAGGGGCCCCTCAGGAAGCACTACCTTGAATGTTACTAATGTTAAGTTTGAACTTTTGCACCTGCTCATTGCTTTCAGTTTAGCTAAAATCGTTTTTTTCTGCAATTTCGCGCGTTTTTTGGGGCTCGAATCCGTGCGAGATCGATTTCGGAAGCCGCGAATACGTGCGAATACAAAATTGTTTTTTGTGCGACGTGTATGTTCGCGTGATCTTGCGCGTGTTCGCGAGGCGCTTCTAGCTATACGTTTGCCAAGTTACCCTATCGGTCGTACACGGGCGCGGCCATCTTGTTTGCGTGACGTAATTCCGTTTCCGGCCGCTATGTGTAATCTCGCAAAGTGTGCTGCTCGCTAGTACAATTTCGCGCGTGCTCGCAAGGAAAATCTCGCGCGAACTTACCCACGCGGTCGTGAACGGGCGCGGCCATCTTGTTTCTCATTCATTGCTATGGTTCTGGGCATGCTTTCTCTATCCTCTCTCAATCTCTGCCATCCTTTGCTTGTTTGAAGTTTATTTGATCTAATTTTACTTATTATCTATCCCTCTATTTTTCTAGCTCTATATTTTTGTGTTTTCTGCTGCTTTTAGTTACTTTTAAACTACTTTTTTAAACTCTTTTCTTTTCTTCTTCACTATTCTATTTCTTGTTTATCATTTAACTGTATTTCTGCCCAGACCATGGTAAAGGGAGCCGGGAAGCACCCTGAGAAGGGGAAGGGTCCCGCACCCCGTGCCCGGCTCCCGTGCGGGCGTTTGAGGGGGGAGCAAGTGGTCCCGCGGGAGATCTTCAGCGCGGAGGAAGTGGCGGCACTGATCTTCCACGTCCAGCGCCGCCTCCCCAAGACGATCCTGGGAGGCGGCAAGATCGCGACTGGCTATGGCATCCGGGAGCACCGCAAGCGGTGGGAGAAGGTGTGCCGGGCCATGTATAAGATCTCTGGGGTCCGGCGCACATATAACCAGGCCACCCACCGCTGGACCGATGTCATGGACCGGGAGCGAGACTTGCTGGACGCGCTCGGCGTAGAGGTCCCCGGGCTTGGTGAGTAGTAGTAGCTATTCATTTACTACTCTGTTTTATCCGGCTCTGTTATTTGCAAATCTTTGTTCTTTACCAAGAGCAATAATGCTGCCGATTACATTGAGGTAAATTTTATTTCAAAATCTTCTATGCATTTCAGGTGCACTGCTCTCCTTCTCAGTAGCCTTGCTTGCTACTATGCTTCTTTGTTTTGTATGTTGTGTTCAGAAGCATTTCATTGGCCTGAGAAATTATGTATGAGTGTAGTGTAAAGATAAGAACTGCGTAATGCTAGACAGTAAGGGTCATATTTTCAATTACCGGCGCATCCCTGCAAAGTAGCAGGGATGCGGCAGTAATTGTGTGCCATGCCACCACCACCCATTGGCCCAAAACGTCTCAGAAGCCTTACGCATCTGTGCCGTAAAGGCAGCGCATTGCTGGAGTTGCGTGCCAACGATGGCGCAGCTCCAGCAATGCTCTGGGGTACCCTATCTCCCCAATGCTGCATCAAGCCGTACGTCGGCTTCAAGCGCGCAGGGTTTGAGTCATGCATCATTGTCCTAAAAGTGACTGATTGACATCTTGTAGATTTCCCTCAGCCACTTTTAGGATTCGTTCCTGCGCAGGTACGCCCTCCCTTGCGCCGGAACGCCCCCTGATGGCGCAGGGCTTTACAACGTGATGCATCGCCCATATGCCCATATGTGTTTTTTTTTAATATATACGCCGCACCAACACCATGGCGAGTCTTTTGTTCTGCCGCTGCGTCACAAAAGGCACGCAACAATGGAGGAAAATGAGCCGCAAGGGACTTCTAAATCAGCCCCAACAGACTGAAGTCCAGTCCTTCCTTTAGACACATGGCTATAAGAAGAAATAGTGGCGGTGGTGGGTGGATTTATAGTTTGAGTATTCACTGATCTGCAAGCAGGATGGACTTTGTCTGTCACTTCGCGTGCTGCGGACTGCTGCCTGCAGTGCCAGGCCTAGGCAAACCTCTTTAGTAGTCTGTTAATTGAGTTACATAGGAACTTTCTAAGTCAACGTTCCGCAAATCAGGCAATACGAATAACGTAGTATACCACATGAGATAGATCCCGTGGAATAGTTGTCTATCTATTTGCTATTTCTCCAAAATATTTTGTTATTGTTCTTTTGAAATGTTTGATTTGGTTGAAAAATCTCATCCATGTTTTCTGGTTTTTCTTTCTTTCATGTTGTACATCAGCTCCCCCCAAGGGCAAGAGGACACAGGAGGAGGGTGCTGAGGATGCAGGGCAGGATCGGGCAGGCGAGGGCTCCTTTGCTGGCCCCAGTAAGTTTACATTTTAATAAACAGTACCTATTTTTTCCTAGCGTTCCTCATTCGATTTTTTCTAAATCGTCTTTGATCTTCTTGTAGACTGGATATAAATTCTTATCCTGCCTCGAATATGACTCCCTGTGGTATTACTAGACTATTCTTATTAGTCTGTCTGTGTAGCTAACTAAATTTGGACATTTGGCAATTCCATTGGACTCCCATTCTATTCAGCAATAGCTCTATGCACTGTCTCCTTACTGACTAGATAGTGTGGCAGAGTCATTCAGCTCCCGAAGTCACCGATGATTGATCCCCAATGATCTCTAGATTATCGTACGCAGGACAAGAGAGTACGGAGTCACAGCACAGTCAAGAAGTGTCAGAGGCACTCATGCTTGCAAAAATTCCAAAACCTTTAGCTCATCCACTCTAGTCTGGAGGAACAAAAACCCCAGTGTCTATTTAAGTTTAAAAGCTTTATTAAAAGTAAACACATTTATTAAAATCTACTTTGTCATAAAACTATTTAACTGAAAACGGAAAAGTGGTTAGTGAGTGCTGACGATTAATTGGACACATTTCTTGTGGTCGAGCTGAGCTCTCACCTGGTTTGAACTTGATCCTGGTCGTGTTCTTAGGAGTCAAGCTTCTGTCTGTTAGGAGAAAAAGTGGTGCGTGTTAAAAATCAAAAGCAAGCATTCATCAGTTGTGCATAAAAGTGCAGCAAGACAAAAGCCTTCCCTGGAAAATGGGACATTTTTACTATGGAGTAGACAGTCACAAATTATTAATTGTATTCAGTTTTTTTAAACATTTCTCCTAGACCAAATATTATATAGTAGTGAGTGGTGTATTCTAACATTCTTAAATGTACTTTGTAGGTGTAACATCTGGTGACGGGGCCAGCGCGGAGGTGGCTGTGTTGGGCGAGGACTCGGAGGACTCTGGGGAGGAGGCGGTGCAAGAGCCGGCGGACGGTCCTGTGGGGGTTCAAACGGTGGTGGCGGAAACAGGTAAGCTATATATTCCTTACTTATTGAGATTGAAGACTGCATAGTGTGCTTTCTGCACGGGTGTATTACAATTACAAATCAACCAGGTAGTAGCCTCCTCGAAATGTACTTCGACTTAGCTGTGAAGTTTTTGGTGAGAAGAATCCCAATAAGTTCTTAGACGAACGTGATGGATGGGATGAACGAAAAGCGAAAGAAGGGTGTAAGTAAGTGGGACGCGAACTTGTATGATGGCTGGCAAAGAAGAACAATATGTGTTTGCTTGGCCCCCGAGGTAGCTGGGAAGGAAAGAATATGGTATGGTGCATGGCTGGGTCAATGATGAAGCAAGGATGGGTGGAAGGACAGCAGCCTGGGTGGGTGAAACAGAAACTGTATGTGTGCGTATACTTTGACTGAATGGATGCCTGGAGCATGGTATTCTCTGACTCTTAGATAGCACATGTGTATCTAGAGAGAGTAGATGGTCGCCAGATGAAGTAAGTGTTACCTTGAAGAGCATGTACCACCGCACCCGCACGTCCGTTCCAGTGCAGGGAAGGCAAGGAAAAGAAATTGTAAATGTGTCCAATACTACCATGAATAGTAGCAGTACTTTGTATTGCGTCTGCAATCACAGCATATATCTGGTTATTACGGTGGACACTCCGTACCTCTCTTAATAACTTTAGTTTACTTGTAGTACGTCATTCATGTGTGGGTGTATCACTGTTCACTCAATATTAAGCAAAGCACCTAAAGTCATCCCATATGTCATCAAATACGTCCCATGTGAAATGATAGATAATCAAATTAGTTAGCTTCTTCATTTTCCTTTTCTAGTACTCATTTGCACTGTAGGGTGAAAGGTAAATTAATTAAGCAGTAGCCCTTGTAACAGAGTATTCTCAGTGCCACCCGTAATAGAAAAGTAATAGCTTCACCACCTGCATGTACTGGACCGGTACAGTAACGCAAGTCTGTCTCACTCATCATGGTGTGCAACTTTTTTTCTCGGGTGCAAGTTCACTGTGCTGTCCATGTCATTCTGCCGGCTTGCATAAGATAACGTACCAATTTCCCTAAACAAGAGAGAAGAAGAAGAATAAGACTGGTGTACTGTCATAGTCGACTGTAATGGAAGTCCATAGTGGTCGTAGAATTTGTTCATTAAACTACCACTAATGTTAGAGCAAGGATGCAGAAGTGGGAGGTTACATAGATACTGTCCTCAATAGTTATGTACTGTGCTTTCAATTTGCTACTTGTACTGTGACCCAACTTTCGGCTCAATCACTTTGTGTTATTAATGCTAAGGAGCATTGGTTACAGACTATGTCTTTCTTTCTTCATATAGTTGCTCCTTCCAAATCAACAACACGGAGGGAGCAGGCTAGACTGGCCCGGCAACGGAGGCTGGAGGCCACTGTCGCCGAATATCGGCGGCTGGTGGCCCTGGAGGAGGAGGAGGACACGCAGTCGAGCGGGGCAACAACAACATCCTCGACTGTGACCACTGCATCCTCCTCCGTAACTAAGCCAGCGGGACCGAGCCGGGCTAACAAAGACAACCGCCACCGCCAAGCAACAGAAATACCAGCTGCCCCCCACAGGAGCTGCAAGGAACGCCAACGCCGCCTACGAGTCCGAATGTCCAACCTGGAGCAGGAGGTCCTGAAATATAAGAACTTGGTTAAGGGCCTCCGCTCCGAGCTTGCCACCCTCCGCAAGGCGTATGATGCCCATGCCGCCAAATGCACCAGCACCAGCACCCTCCAGTAGTGGAGTGTCCCTTGCCCTTTTTTTATAGACTTTTGGGGGGTGGGATTTGGGAGTTGGGATCGTTTTGGGACGTTTCAAAGACAATCGTTGGGGTTAGGGTGGGTGAGGGAGATTATTTTGTTAGGGCTACATAAATATATTTTCAAACTTTATCTGACCATACCTGTTTTTTACTGCTTTTCAGTCTGGTGGGTGGGGGGCGGGGGTGTAACAGTAACTTTGTTTTCCTGAACAGTCGTAGGACTTTAGTAGTACAACCGTCAATCTCTTGTCTACTCCGAAATAATACTCCATTATACTACCTCCCACCAAACGCTTATCTTACCTGTAATTTGTGTTAGAAATTAGGGCTAGGCCCAGGGCTGGCTCCACGTGAAATGGGGATTAACGTTCTCAATCCTGGGCGGGTGACATTTCCTCATTGCGGTGGTACTAGTGGTGTGACACAGTGGCAGTTGCAGGCCTATGGAAGAAAAGAAAACGAAACCTTGTTTGTCCTTACTGTAGCATTACAACGGTTACGGTACAATCGAGAATATAGCAGGTGACAGACAGAACAGTGCCATAATGTAGCCTAACAAATGGTAAAGTATTTGCTTGCAAGTATAACTAGTACTTGCGTTGAATTTATTTGACATTGGCTACTACTACTAGAAGATATAGTACTGAAGCTGAGTAAGTCTAGAAGATATCCTCGTATTCCTTCACCAGCCTGTTGCTATGACCTTATCCTCCCCAGCAAGTGTGTGGATTTATTGATGTCATTTTAGTCAGACATCAAGCAAAACAACACAGCCCGGGGGAAGAGGGTTAGGGTTTGTAAAATGGATGGGAATGGGGGTTTCTTTTTGGGTAGGTTTTGTTGAGAGAAGAAAAAAAAAGCAGAGCATGGACAAACAATAATTGAAGATAAAGACAATCTTTGGTTACAAAGTAAAGCTAAGCACATGCAGTCACACTCATAGAATAAAACGATGGATACTGTATCTGTATTGCGTATGTTGTTGGAGTTGTCCTTGAATTTGGTAAGTAAGTTGCATGCAGCAAACAATTCCTCTTATTGGCGGCACTCCTCCATTCCAGCTGACGCTTCGTCCATCAATGTTGGTGACCACTGACAGAAGACACCCTGTCCACTGCCTGCCTGGCGGATGTTGACTGAAACCCGGCCTGTAATTATTGAACGGAAAACAGGAAGTGCTATTACAATACCACTGATAAATAATTAAAAGGTATGTACGCTGTGTGGTTCAAAATGTGACACTCTGATTTCCCTAATAGACAGTACAATATTTTTGAAATTGCGTGCTCTGTCTGAGTCACCTTTTTAAGGATAAATAAGTATGGCCAAAATATTATAGCGGATCTTTCCCCTCAAGGTAGGTGTACTGTAAACTGTGTTTTAGAACAAAATGTGACCTTCCCAGCAATGCTCCCACCAAGACCCTTACTAAAGCCAGTCGCAAAAATGTAGAAGAACCCCAATCAGATCTCCAAAAACGATGCCTAGCAGAAAAATGGTTACAAAACGTACTTTGAAAGTAACAGTAGGCCCAAATACAGACCGTGGATTGTATTCAAACCACTTGCAAGCAAGCAAAAGTATCCATAGCCAGCATCGCTCCAACAGTGCTCTACAACACCAGAACTGCGTTGCAATAGAACCCCCCGAAACACATGCAATCCTGCTGCTAGGGCTAACCCTAACGAACCCTAACTTACAAAAAGTGCCAAAACTGGTGTTTCCTTCAGGATTTTGTCCAAAACACTTCTATCCGGTATTAGACCTTCCCAGGAATGCCCCAGGCAAGACCCGCCAACCCACCCGGAAAAAACCACCCGACAACACCCCCAAACAGCGAAAAAGCTAAATCTCATACTTACAATATATCTCGGCCTTCGGTCCAAACGCGGCGCTGTGCAGCTAGGTCATCATCATCATCAATCATCATAACTCCTGTTTTCCACCACGGATTTCCTGAAAAGCAAATGCAATCAAGATTAGATTGTCGCAGCAGTGCTTCGACAGAGACCCCGGCCGCAACCCACCCACGAACAGCAGGAAGCCCCCCAAAACGCTACATTGAGCAAGATGACAGAAGAAATAGCAAAAAAAAGGCTGTTCCTTCAGGATTTTGTCCAAAACACTTCTATCCGGTATTAGACCTTCCCAGGAATGCCCCAGGCAAGACCCGCCAACCCACCCGGAAAGAACCACCCGACAACACCCCCAAACAGCGAAAAAGCTAAATCTCATACTTACAATATCTCTCGGCCTTCGGTCCAAACGCGGCGCTGTGCAGCTAGGTCATCATCATCATCAATCATCATAACTCCTGTTTTCCACCACGGATTTCCTGAAAAGCAAATGCAATCAAGATTAGATTGTCGCAGCAGTGCTTCGACAGAGACCCCGGCCGCAACCCACCCACGAACAGCAGGAAGCCCCCCAAAACGCTACATTGAGCAAGATGACAGAAGAAATAGCAAAAAAAAGGCTGTTCCTTCAGGATTTTGTCCAAAACACTTCTATCCGGTATTAGACCTTCCCAGGAATGCCCCAGGCAAGACCCGCCAACCCACCCGGAAAAAACCACCCGACAACACCCCCAAACAGCGAAAAAGCTAAATCTCATACTTACAATATCTCTCGGCCTTCGGTCCAAACGCGGCGCTGTGCAGCTAGGTCATCATCATCATCAATCATCATAACTCCTGTTTTCCACCACGGATTTCCTGAAAAGCAAATGCAATCAAGATTAGACTGTCGCAGCAGTGCTTCGACAGACACCAAAAATTACGCACAAACACCCGGAACCCCGCCAAAGAGCACCTCAAAGGCAAGCAAGTCAGCAAAAACGGCAAGAAATTTCCACCTCATATTTGGTCCAAAACACTTTTGTCCATTATTAGAGCTTCACAGCAATGGGCCCAAATCCGTCAACTCACCCGCAAAGAAGTACAACACCCTCACATGTGCTGAGTCTTTCTTCATTGGGCGTAATCCAGCACTCTGCTTGGAGGGAAATCGCAGTCTGGAGGAGGAGGATAGAGGAGCGTGTTCTTCAGAACTTGTGAACCTGAGGAATGTAGACTGCGGCACCTTCAAATCAATAAGCAAACAAGTGAAGACAGTTCTGATGATGGTCTTGTTTTTGGGATTAGGTGATTAAAGTTTGAATTAAATTAACTGTGCAAAACAAAGAAAGAGAGACACAAATTACACAGGAATAAAAGTGAATAAGGACGAAAAAGAAAGTTCTTGATTGATTGTCTCATTTTCAGGGCTCGGTGTCAGGGAATAAGAACAAGATTTCGTCATCATACTCTGCGAATTCAGGCTGGATGAGGTCAGTGCCACCGAACAGAGAAAAAATCCCCTCATCTACGTTGCCGTCCTCCTCGTCTTCATGCGGCGTGCTTTCTCGTACTTTGTAATCTGGTGGTATGAGGTGCTGATTCATCTTGATCATTGTCAGCCGCTCCACATTTTTGGGCGAGAGGCGGCTCCGTTTGGGAGTTACAATGCCACCAGCAGCACTGAAAACACGTTCAGAAGACACACTTGCGAGTGGGCAAGACAAATAGTTTATAGCCAGGTTGAAGAGCTGTGGCCACAATTGTTTTTTGCCATGCCAATACTGCAATGGCTCATCATTAAGGAAGACCTCTGTTGAGTCATTCAGATAGTCCTGCACCATCGACTCAAGGTCATCAACTGTTCCTCCACTTTGCTTACTTTTTGCTGTGCCTGTGACATTTTTTCGAGAACCATACCCCATCAAACTTAGCCAATCCTCCTCCGCAGCCACTGTTAGTGTTGTCATTGTGTGTGGTGCAGATGATCCAGTTGCCGGTGTCTTTAATGGCTGAGAGGTCACTTGTGCCCCAGCCACAGGTGCAGAAGTGGATTCTTGTGACTGGGGATGGCCTGCTGATGCTGATGCTGATGTACTGGCTTCTCCTTCAATAACCTGCCGTTCTTTTTCAAACCTCTTGGCTGACCAGGCTAACCAATGTTTGTACTTTTGAACATCTGCATCAGCAAAAGGAAAGAATGCTTCGCCTGCCAGCGCCTTTTTGTAGCGTGGATCCAGAATAGTAGCACAAATGTAATGCTGATCTGACTTGATCTTTTGAAGACGTTCATCACCACGTAGGCGCTCTAATAATTTCTCAGACAAAATAAAATGGTCTTTTTTTTGTACATCTTTTTCAAACTCAGAAGACACCGCCATCAGTTGGTGCTCCAGCATGCACAACAATGGGATAGCTTTTCCCAAATTACAGTCCTCCTGGCTGACTGCACGCGTGAAGAACTCAAAAGGACGAAGCATGTCTGTCAGGCTTTTAACTATGTCCCATTGCGCCGCACTCATCCGCAGGTCCTCCTTCTGAGATGTACCCTCTGTGAAGAAATAGTGATCGAGTACCGTATACTGCTCATACAGACGCTCAAGCATGTAGAAGGTTGAGTTCCAACGTGTTGCCACCTCCTGGATGAGTGCTTTCACTGGCATTCCACGTTGAAATAGCAGTCTCCGCAGATGCTTCCGGGCCTTAAAAGAATGGCTGAAATGGTTGCACATTTTGCGGCAGGTGGCCATTACCTCGAACGCTGGACTCTGTTTATCAATCAAGAATTTTTGAACTACCAGGTTGATACAGTGCGCCAAACACGGCACTCTAACATGGTCACCCTTCAACATGGCCTTAACTACATTGGCGCCATTATCCGTGGAAACATAACCAATCTTGCGTTTTAGGGGGGATAGCATTTTCAAGACCTTTTTGTTAAACTCTTCCAAAAGGTTTTCTGCTGTGTGACTTTTCTCCAAGCCAAACATGGCTAGTGTTGCATGTTTCCGAGCAGCTTTGAAAACTTTGTCCGGGTCAACACCTGCGTTTAGCTTTGCTTTAACACCTGAAAAAGAGACCCAGTGTGCAGTGATGCACATGTAATCAGCGCCTGCGCCACTGGTCCACATGTCTGTTGTCAGATGTATTGTGTGAACAGCACTCTTCTGCAAAGCTGCCCCAATCGCCTCCAGCACATCTTCATGTAGTGCTGGAACCGCAACTCTGGCAAAATAGAACCGGCTCGGAACCTTCCATTTAGGGCAGAGCGTTGCCACTAATTCAAGAAAACCTACCGCTTCTACAAAAGAAAAAGGTAGAAGGTCCACAGCTAGCATTTTAGCCAGCTTAGTGTTATACAGACGCGTCAGTGGGTGGTTGCGTTCATATGGCACGTCTGAAGTAAGCATTGTTCTAATGTTGCCCTGGACCAAGCATTTACGGGCTGATAATGACTTCGTTGACCCAATTTTGCTCGCTGGTGAACTTTTGTGCGTTGGTGTCTCACTCGCTCCAACACTCTTAGTGTGCCTCACATTGGGTGTGCTGCTGACAGGGGTACTGGGTGTAAGGGAAGTGTTTGACACGTCTTCTTCCTGCTCGTCATCATCAGATGAAACATCAACGTTTCCTTGAATTTGGCCTTTCTTGATCGCATCTAGGTGCGCAAACCATTTGACAGTGTGCTGTCTCCTAAGATGACCTCTCTGGCCTCCGGTACCATAGTTGGTACCTGGCTTACCACTACTAACTGCTTGCTTACAAATGGTACAAATGGCAAACTTTGGATTTTTTGGACAAACAGTAAAGAAGTCCCAAACTGGGGACTTGAAGTGTCTGTGGGACATGGAGGAGGCGGCGATACTGGTGGTGGTGGTCATGAAGCTAATGCCAGATGAAGTGGAGGATTTGGATTGCCCAACTTTTGTACGTTTTGCACTTTCACCGCCACTAATTAAGGTCGAGGTTGACGGAGGTCTCTTCTTGCCAGAAAGAAATATGGAAGCGGGACGAGTTGGTGTACTACTTAACTCCAATGATTGTGGTGTTTCCACTGCCTCCTCATCGACAACATCATCATCATCATCACACTCAGCAGCTCTTCGGGCTAGGGTCAAAATGTCTGTTTGCTGCATGCCCGCTGGGGCTGCAGTGACCTTTATGATGACTGGGTCGTCGTTGGCAGAGTCTTCATCAGCAGCAGTATCCGCCACTTCTTGTTGAGACTCATCACACTCCATAACTCTGAGACTTTGGACGAGCTTCCTTTTACGCTTAACTACCTTTGTCGGATCATGGTGTGCCTCACTCTCAGACGGCTGTGGTGCTGGTTCCCAAGTTTGATCCGTATCATCAGAAGGAGGTGTGCTTGAAGACGATGTAGACACCACCCTTGATCTCTTCCTTGCTAGGGGTGTGGAAGACAATGAAGGATCATCAGGAGGAGTGGCTTCCTCAAATGATACCTCGCCTTGATTGTCGATTTCCTGATGTGCCCCTACTTCGGGAGGAACAACTATTGTGGGCACTTGTGACCCTCCATGCACCTCTGCTTGCGCATCTCCTTGCGCTGCCTCTCCTTCCACATGTACTTGGGCTTGTACTTGCACATGTGATTGTTGTTGCGGCTGTGGTTGTTCAACACTCGTCAGATGAGCTACAACAACCTGTGTTGATTGAGGGACATTGCTGCTGCTTTCTTGCGATGAGCCAACATCACTGGTCGATGGTGATTGAAGAACTATACTGGCTGCCTCTGCAGCACTCAAGGGCTTGGACTTAAGTTGGCGTGGTGGTGGTGGTGGCACTGAGCCCAATGGAGCGGGGGTGCTGCTGCCAGCTTGGTCCCCAGCAGATCCCGCTGCTGCTGCTGCAGGCATACTTTTTTTTTACTCCCAAAAAAAGGGGCGGGCAGCACACCAGTGTCCTTGGTAACTTGCTTCTTCTGCTCCTTACTGGCACCTTTCTTGCTAGAGGAGCTACGGGTTACTTTTTTTGGGGCCATCTTCTTCAGAGCAGGTCAGCACGGCAGCAGTTGCACGAGTTGCAGAGGGTTCTGTGTCCAGACGTGACGTCGCGTGACGTTATGCTGCACACACACACCGCTGCAGGACTTCTTCCTGGCACTGGTGGTTCTCTTGAGTCTTTTTGTGCACCTAAAAGCAATGGAAGACAGAGGAACATCAGTTCAGTTATACACCCCAAAAAATCGACAAAGCACAGAAAAATGAGCACAATCCCATGCCATCCATGATGTTTACATTGAAGACACCCCACAGAAAGACTAGGAGTGGGACATGCAAGTATGCAACACTCAGTCACTACCCCTGGGCATAATGGATGAAAAGTAGGCAAAATAAGTGCAGGCCTCAGACACTGCCTCTCCTCAAAATGGCCCCTTACACCCCAAGCACATGTTGCCTGTACCAGCCAGCACTCAAGATGGCCACCACCACCACCCACATGGCCAGTCCACATCAACAGTACACCCCCAAAAAACAGAAAAACAGCCAGAAATCACCACAATCCAATGCCATCCATGATGTTTACATTAAAGAGAGTGAGACCACACCACAGGCACACTCAGTCCATGCACCACCACCCCTGGGCAAAAGGCCACACCAACCAGCAGCCCCCCCAAAAACGACAAAAAACAATAAAATCAGCACAATCCCAGCCCATCCATGGCCTCAATTATGTTTAAATTCAAGAAGACACCCCACAGAAAGACTAGGCCCATGCAACACTCACCACCCCTGGCCAAAGGGCCCCACCAGCAGGCCCAAAAAAACGACAAAAAACAATAAAATCAGCACAATCCCAGCCCATCCATGGCCTCAATAGTGTTTAAATTCAAGAAGACACCCTTCAGAAACACTAGGCCCATGCAACACTCACTACCCCTGGGCATAATGGATGAAAAGTAGGCAAAATAAGTGCAGGCCTCAGACACTGCCTCTCCTCAAAATGGCCCCTTACACCCCAAGCACATGTTGCCTGTACCAGCCAGCACTCAAGATGGCCACCACCACCACCCACATGGCCAGTCCACATCAACAGTACACCCCCAAAAAACAGAAAAACAGCCAGAAATCACCACAATCCAATGCCATCCATGATGTTTACATTAAAGAGAGTGAGACCACACCACAGGCACACTCAGTCCATGCACCACCACCCCTGGGCAAAAGGCCACACCAGCAGCCCCCCAAAAACGACAAAAAACAATAAAATCAGCACAATCCCAGCCCATCCATGGCCTCAATGGTGTTTAAATTCAAGAAGACACCCCTCAGAAACACTAGGCCCATGCAACACTCACTACCCCTGGGCATAATGGATGAAAAGTAGGCAAAATAAGTGCAGGCCTCAGACACTGCCTCTCCTCAAAATGGCCCCTTACACCCCAAGCACATGTTGCCTGTACCAGCCAGCACTCAAGATGGCCACCACCACCACCCACATGGCCAGTCCACATCAACAGTACACCCCCAAAAAACAGAAAAACAGCCAGAAATCACCACAATCCAATGCCATCCATGATGTTTACATTAAAGAGAGTGAGACCACACCACAGGCACACTCAGTCCATGCACCACCACCCCTGGGCAAAAGGCCACACCAGCAGCCCCCCAAAAACGACAAAAAACAATAAAATAAGCACAATCCCAGCCCATCCATGGCCTCAATTATGTTTAAATTCAAGAAGACACCCCACAGAAAGACTAGGCCCATGCAACACTCACCACCCCTGGGCAAAGGGCCCCACCAGCAGGCCCAAAAAAAGGACAAAAATCAGCACAATCCCAGCCCATCCATGGCCTCAATGGTGTTTAAATTCAACAAAACAGTTGTATCATGCACCCCTAACCAACCCTGGTCCTACTGGATACTGTGGCTACCCACAATATAATTTATTTAATGTTCTGAAAAAGTTCCAAAATTTTACTTGCAGCAACTGTAATGCCCCAAACAAACTTACTTGTGAAAGTTGATTTCTAATCCAAAAGTGATCCAAAGACAGTCAAAAAGGCCTCAAATCCAAATATCCAGCAGCACCCACAAAAAGTAATCCTTCCAGCTCCAGATCCAAATGAAAGTGACCAGGAGATGGACAAAGCACTGGGAGGAGCCTGCTGGACAGGAACAGGAAGTTGGAGACTGTGGGGCACTTCCTTCCCCCCCCCCCCCCAAAATGGACTCCTTGCAAAAAAAAAGGCCATGCAAATGTCAACCTGAGGAGTGATTCTGATAAAAATCATAATTTTCTGAAGGTTTATCCTGTTTGCTGGTGATTTTCTTGTGCGAAATTGCAAAATCTCTATTTCGCAAGTGCGAGATTGTTCCTTTCCGCCGCAACTACGTGTTCGCAATTGCGAACTCTCGCGAGGTGTGCTGTGCAAGGTGGCAAGCCGCGAGTACGTATTCGCGGGCGCCAAACTCCCGCGGGAACACGCAGCAAGATCTAAAATGGCGCGTCACTCGCAAAGAAAAACAACTCGGCAAACGCTAAATGACGGAAAGTGAACGCCGTGCACCACGCCGCGCGCCGCAACCAAGCAAAAAATCCGCCGCGAGCGGATTCACGGATTTTCGACAAATTCGCGAGCGTTCGCGGATTGCGAATTTGCCGAAAATCCGAAAAATCCGCGAGCGGAGCGGATTTTACGCCCATGCTTAGTTCAAACATAGACAAGACAAAAGACCACTGGTTCAATACATCATTATATGATAGTCATGCTCCACATGTCACATTAAATGAGCAATTTTTGGGAGTGAAGCTGAATAAATACAAAAAGCTGTCGACATTTCGACCCTCTAGAATTAGCAAGCATTAATTATGTCCTTGCGTCGGGGTCTTCATCAGGACGGGGGCGGGGCAGACAACCTATTTGATAAACAATGTAGATGCATTTAGCATATAATTTGCGTGAGTCAAAAAGCATTGAATTAATTAGGCACACATAAATGGTAGACAAGACATACCAGGGGTTGCTTGTCTCCAGGACGGATGACGAGGTGGGCGCTCTCGGGGAAGATGGTTTTCAGATTCTACAATTGAGGGGATTATGATTAGCAGCCTAACCATAAAATTATGTCCATATTAAAGATAATAAAATGGGAGGGAATTCACACTCACATATATTGACGATATTGGGCAGCCGTCCGGTCTGCAGAGAGAATGAGAGGTGAAAATACCATAAATAATGGGCTGTCAACAGACATGAAACTAATTCGTAATTAGTGGGCCCAAGGGCGTTACAGAAAAGGGAAACAACTTACAGAGATTGGAGCATGCGTCTGTCTCTCAATTGCAAAGTTGATCCGAAGATCCCGTAGTACGTTTTCAATAGTCGCGGAATCCGGCAGTTCGTTTTTCAATTGTCGGGGAATAAACTGGCCGTCTATGGATTAAAGACGGGGGTTAAAGCCAAGTTCCTAGAATTATGGTCGGAAGTCAATAAGGTATAAACAAAATTAGCCTGAACATACCGACATGCAGACTAAATCCGCATCCAAGACGCCTCGCGTTCGTTAATGGCGATCGGCTGTCTGGCGTTGGAAAGGTAACCAAGGTAACTCGGGCACGTGACCAGTGACGGTCCATGTAGGCATGGAGAAAAGACTAATGTACAAGCTTTAACATAGGTCTACATCGAAGAGGGATTATTAATTCTACACAGAAGATATTTAATAAATATAAATATCGTTTTAGAAACGGGCTTAGACACAGTTTTACATCGAAGAATAATTATTGAGTGACGCAAGTATCGTATTATAAAACGATTATGGCAAGACTAAATGAGCCGCAGGTATCATGTTCTGTAGTATTAAAATAGATGCAATTGCCATAGATTTTAGAAACCGGTCATATCTCCCGGATGGATAACAAAGATAGCTCTGTATTTGTTGGGTCGGGGGAAGGTAGCTCTTTGTAACCCAAATGTTTACATTGGATATGTCATATCACACATTATGGCGTACCTATCATATTGCGGTAAAGGCCACGTTGAAGGGGAACATTTGGTAAAACATAGGTAACTGTAATGGCCTGATTAGTAAATTAACATATCTCACTGATGAAGAAACGACATATAACCATGTATAGTATTGACATTAAAGCATATATCAATATACACCTTGATACATGTGCATAACCCATTGTGGCGTACCTATCATAAGATGGTAAAAGCCACATCAACTACAGATTGCACTGTGGTAATTCATACACATTGGTACGTAAAAGTATATATGTAACAGAGATACATTGATTGTGCACATTAATTAAGCGTAGCCAATTGTGAAAAGGAACTATCTGTTTCATTGAGGCCATTTTCAATAGAATCAAAATAGAGCATCCATTTCAATTCACGTATGTTGAGGATGTTGGTGACATTGCCACCACGTAGGCCCGGGGTTATTTTCTCTAAAATCACCCATTTGAAACTGTCGGGGGGATGTAGAGCAGATTTAAAATGATCAACCAATGGTGCCCCATGTACCTCACAGCGGATGCGACTAGTATGTTGAAGAATCCTCACTTTAGCTTTCTGTTGTCGCTGGCCTACATAGATTTGGTTGCAAGGGCATATTATAGCATAAATTATGTTGGAAGTGTTACAATTGGTAAGTGATTTCAATTGCACCTTGTGTTGATTATGTTCAAACTCCTTAGTTTGTACTGTACTGCTACAGGCCTTGCATTGTCCACATCTAAAATGACCTATGATTGGTGGGAGATTCCACATAGATGTGACAGTAGGTTCATCCTTAGTTTGTAAGAAAGATCTTACAACATGGTCCTTCACGCTCTTGCCTTTCTTGAAGGCATGTAGTGGTGTATTCTGTTGGCCCACATCATCAGCAATCAGTTTCCAATGCTGGTTAACAATCTGTTTGATTATATTGCTTTTGGTCGAAAAAGTGGTAACACATATCAGCCTCTGCTCCTGCTCATCTGTTTTATCCTTGGGAGTAAGTAGACATTCCCGAGGGTAGAACCATGCTCTTTTACGGGCCTTTTTGATGAGTCTTCTGGGGTAGCCACGTTGTTGGAGTCGATTCGCGAGGTCCTCCGATTCTTTGAAATAGTGGTCCTTGATGGAGCAGTTCCTACGAATCCGTAGGAACTGTCCAAAGGGCAAATTGTCCCTTAAGGCTCGGGATGATGGCTGTTGTATTTTAGGAGTGAATTCCTTTCAGCTGGTTTTCGAAGCAGTGTTGTTTTGCAAGATACCTGCATTTTCATAAATGGTAATGTCCAAGAAATCAATTGTCCTCCTATCTGAATGAATCGTGAATTTAAGATGAGGGGATTGTTGATTGAGCCAAGAGTGGGAGGCCATTAATTCAGTAGAGTCTCCAAGCCAAATTAATAGGATATCGTCTATATATCTCATCCAGAGACCTAGTTGGTCTCTGAATGGATTAAACATGTTCAAAACAACCCCATCTTCAAACGTTGACATGTATATTATGGCTACATCTGGTGCGAATGGAGCCCCCATTGCTACCCCTTAGTCTGGAGAAAGAATTGGTTTTTGAATACAAAAAAGTTTCTGGTCATCGCTATCCGTAGTAAGGCTACAATGAATTTAGTGGGAACTGCCATAGGCGCAGGTCGTTGTTGAAGGGATCTAGTTACCACAGCTAAAGCTTCTTCTTGAGGAATAGACGTGTACAACGAGACAACATCACATGTAGCTAGAATTTGCTTGCTGGGATCAAATGGTAATCCTTCCACAATGTTGATGGTATGCATTGTGTCACGTAAATATGTCTTCGTTGTCTCAGCCAAAGGTTTCAAAAAATGATCCACGTATCTTCCAAGTGGTTCCAGCATGGAACCACATCCCGAGACGATAGGACGTCCTGGGGGATCCACCATACTTTTATGGATCTTGGGTATGGTATAAATAGTTTCTATTCTTGGATGTTGTTGATTAAGATACTTGAACTCATTTTCTGTAAGAAAACCCTGATCTAGTCCTTCTGTAGTGACTTCCAAAATTTCACGGGACAAGGATGCTGAAGGGTCTGCGCTGAGTCATTTATAGCTAACTCCATCATTGAGTTGCCGGAGAATCTCTGCCTCATATTTTGAAATATCTTGGACAACAATCGCCCCGCCTTTGTCGGCTGGCTTGATGATTACCTGTGTATTTCTGGCAAGGGATTGGAGTGCAGCTTTTTCCCCTTTACTTACGTTGAACTTGGTGTATGTTCTATCTGTCAATGTTTGGTTGACGTCTCTCCATACAACAGCTTCATATGCCAGAATTTTGTGTGACATGGCTTGTGCCGGAGGAACAAAGGTGGACGGAATCCTTATGCCAGTGTGGTGTGGATTATGATACGGTGGGGACTTCCGGAAAAAATACTTCAAACGAATTTTCCTGAAGAACTTGAATGAATTCAATGCTTTTTGACTCATGCAAATTATATGCTAAATGCATCTACATTGTTTATCAAATAGGTTGTCTGCCCTGCCCCCGTCCTGATGAAGACCCCGACGCAAGGACATAATTAATGCCTGCTAATTCTAGAGGGTCGAAACGTCGACAGCTTTTTATATTTATTCAGCTTCACTCCCAAAAATTGGTCATTTAATGTGACATGTGGAGCATGACTATCATATAATGATGTATTGAACCAGTGGTCTTTTGTCTTGTCTATGTTTGAACTCGGATACATAGTACACTGAGGCCCTTCGTGGCTGTCCTTTTTATTGTCACTAATCCTTACCTTCACCACCCTGCACTATCACCTCCCTTCCTATCAGGGGCACTGTGAATTATTGTGTGATTTTGTATTTGAAATGTATGAAAATCAGTTTACACCTACATTGTGAATAAATAACAATGCAGGATCATAAAGTTTTCTTTTACTGATTGTTAACTGTTTTTAAATGTTCCCATGTGATTGCTGGGACCCCTCTTCAAACCCTAACCACGCCATCACAGGCTGGCTGAAGAACATTAACATATATTAACGCACAATAATGTTTAATACTACTACTGCTACTGATAATAATGCTAATAACGATGATGATGGTGGTGATGATCATAAAAAGAATTTGATGGTTTAGAAAAATATTAAAAGCTGTAGAAAGGACACACATGATGCAAGTTATGGTACTCTGTTTTTTAGTTTCAGGAACGCGGAAGGCTGAGTAGACATTCCAGCATGCAAGCTTGAGATTTACACAATTTGCTGAATCCTATATATTAGGTGAACTCTCCAATATTCTGAAGGACAAGTGAAGGTTGTGTTGCTGCTGCGTCTGCTATAACCCTTGTCTGTGTGGAAGTCATCTCCTCTGCTGTGTGTTATCTGTGATGTAAGGAATTATTGCAGTGCTGCTGCTGATGTTTAAGTAGCACTGTGTGTCTTCTCGGCAGTGACCTCCATGACATAAGTGGGAGAGTCTTCAGCCTCCTGCCAGTTTACGGAACAATACCTGCACCTAGCAGCAGGGTTATTATTCCTTCCTGAGGTGATACAAACACATCTAACAGTAGTATAGCCAATGTGCCATGGGCCCTAGTACAAGGTAGGAAATGGGTCCCTTGGCTCCACTTTGAATTATAAAATAAAGATTTAATCAGGGTTCAGCTGTAACCTCTGGCCTCCAGTCCGCTGCCACTGCACCTGCTGCACCAATGGAGGCTACGCCTCTGACTTCTAAGCATAGTATTATCTTGGTTGTGACATGTGGGAGGTGGGTGGAGAAAGGGTGTATTATTCAGAGATTGCCAAACAACCAGTATTGGTTTGAGTAACATTGGTCAAAACTTGATAGGACTTCAAAGATCATTTTGCAGGAGTGGGGGATGTTAAAATGTAAGGAAATTAGTGCCATATACTCTGTAAAAGGGGGTTGGCTGACACTATCAGCCTAAACGTGATAGCCTTTAATATTTCCCTACTGTGAGTTCAGCTATTCATCTCTGAGAAAATTGGTGGCAAATGTGGAATTTAGATCATATTTTAAAAGTAACTTTGATTAAAAACTGATTTTTAAAAACACTTTAAAGTGGTTTATGGTGTGAGCTAAGTGATGTTTTATAAAATTAATTCAACATTTTGCATTTGAAAGAATGTAATTTTGACATATTAGCAATGGCGAGGCTTTGAAAACGACATCTAAATATTTTCCTTTCTGCTTTGCTTTGGGGTGATCTCCTAATAAATGTTTTTAAAAAGTAGAGCAAATCTTTTACTTTGAAAGAATGTTTGTTGCATATATGAACAATGGTGATACTTAAAAAAAGCTAGCTATATATTTTCCTTTCTCACTCTCTTTATTTGAATCTCTTTCTTTCTCGTTTTTCTTTTGCTTGCTCTATCTCAAAACACCTTATCCCTCTACAGCCTTCTTTTCAAATCACCTGGCCATCCCAACTCTTGTCCTTTGCTCCTGTAGCATATTTGTTTTCCTTTGTAACAATCTATTTGTTCTTCTGTCTCTCTTTGTCTGTTAAACCTTTCTCAGTTCCTTCTCCTCTCCCACTTGCTTCATCATTTTGACTTTTTCCCTCTCATTAACACCCCTCTCCATTTCTGTTTTCTGTTGGCCTTAACTTCTCTTCATTCATCTCTTCTTTCTCCCTTTACTCTCATCTCCTCACATTTGCTCTGTCTTGTTTCCTCTCTATATCTTCTCTCACTCTGTCTATTCTGCCTATTCTGCCTTGTGCCTCATCTCTCGTTCTTCCATTCGCCTTTCTATCTAGATGTCAAACCATCTCGTTTTCTTACAGTATCCCTCACTCGTCTTCCCATCTCTTACTGTCTCCTTATTTTCAATCACTCCTTTCTTTCCTCTTCATTTATATCTATCTGTGCACCTCACCCCCTCCTCTTGAGTTGCCTCTTTCTCTCTGTACTACTCTCTACCTGCAAATCTGTCTCTCTTTTTGGAAGGTGATGGAAAGTTTAGCACTATGTGGCCAGGGTAAATGATGTAGAACAGAATAACGTGGTAACGTTTGAAAAGGAAATATTGTGCTTATTTCTCCACAAGGATATTTACCCAGGAATCTGGTCTCAGCTGAGAGACAAACCAATCCATCAAGCATAACCATTATGGACATCTTCCTGTGATATTTCACTACTGTTCCGTTAATAGTACTGCAGGCCCAGTAAAAAGTGCCTGGACTTCCCCATTAGAGGTTTTGCGTCACTGCTGAGACAATCAGGGCTTTAAGTGGGCCGGTTCCTGACAGTGGTCAGCACCGAAAGTTCTAGAAAGCAGGGTCTGAGACGGGTCCCTACCGGGCTCTCCATTTTGCCCTCACCCTCAGGTTGAAAAAAAATAATCTTACATCTGCAGCAATACCACCCTTCACAGCTTTTAAGGTAACTTTAAATACTCTGGTTATAGTTCTTTCACAGTCTCATCATTTCAATACCAATGCATTTTCAATATTCTATACAAAGAAGCCATAGTTGTTGCTCATTTATCTTATACAACTAACAACCATTGACAAAGCAAATAGCTCTGGATTGTTGTAGGTATACTGTTACTTGTTGTATTATATATATGGATGCAATGACAAAACAGCAAAATGCCAGTCGGGTGGTACACTATGCTAAGCACAGATATTTAGTTAATGCATTTTTAAGCCACGCCCTTAATTGCGTGGGTCACGCCCCTTTGAAAGACAACCCCCCCAGTTTTTACAACCCATTTATAGCCCTGTAGGCAAGCTATTAAAGCGATAGCATCCTGTCCATGTTATGCCGCTCTGAGTAGTGCCAGTCTCTTTGCCGTGAGCATCGGCCATGCTAATCAATGTCAGTCCCCTCCCGACCAATGGGCGCCATCTCTGCCTACGAGTGCTGAGAAGGTCCAAAGGCACGTAGAGCACACCTGCGGTGAAGGGATAGACCGCCCAACTAACACAAAGCGGCACTGTTGAGAACTCTTTGTCCTGTCCCATTAAAGGTACAGCAGCCCTGCTGACGCGTCCAGCACTGCTTCATTAAAAGTGTGGACGCGTGCTGCTGGGAAAGGTTTGAAATGCCCGATTACAAATAAAGTGCCCTTTTGACCTGCCTGCCCAGCTTGGAAGTGCTGGTACAGTTCTCTAAAACACTGCACACCACTTCTTTTCTGAGAAATGAGTGTGCTGTCCTCATATACACCAGCCCTGCTGAGCAGCGTGGGGACTGTCCCTTGTATACCAGTCAGTCATGCAGTGCCTGAGTCAAGACAGTTGTGATTAATGCAGCTGTGTTAAAAGTACAAGGTCAACCGGGGTCAGCTGGGAATCAAAGAGCTGAGGCGCAGGTTAGAGGCAGATATCTGCAGCAGGTGCACTAACCTACCAAACTGTCACACCTGTGTGGGAACCTGGGTTTTACAAATTTCAAGCAGGTGTCTGGAAGAGGCGCACAGTATTAATCCACGGGCCCCTATCAAGGCAGAGCATACCCTTTTCTTCAGTGCGCATGCGTAACTATTTGGCGGTAACTTCAGCTCAGTTAAAATCACTGCGCTGTGCCTTCACTTCTGCCCGCTGTAAAGTCAATAAGTTCAGGCCAAGGCCTATACACCCCCACCCAACCTAGGGTGAGATCCAGGATTCAGGGTGTCTGGAGGACAGGCTCCTTAGCACCCAGACATCCGGTTTTGAATGACTCACCACTGGGCCTCCACAGCCCAAGGCGCAGCATGACAACACGTGCACATGGTTTGATGCAATTAGTTTTCTTGTGTAGCGCAGACTAATACTGAATCACATCTAGGCACTAGTTTCTAGTGAGTGAGCCTGGTGATCTTCGAAGGTGCAGAGCTGAGAGCAGTGGTTTCTGCGGTCCCCACGGAAGTGACATTTCTGCACAGTTCCTGCCAGTGCCAGATTGCGACACTGCTCGCCTGTGCCAATGTCTTAAACATACACACACTTCTTACATTGCCCCACAATGCTGAGTGCTCGCACCAGGTCATTAGGGCTGCTCACCAGTGCCATCTTCCCACGTGGCTCAAAAGTGCTTGATCTTACGTTGTCCAACAGCTTCTCACACTGATTATCAGGGTCAGTTTCATAAATTGCCCACCAGTGCCAGCTTTCCACACTGACCTCTGGCGCTAGACTCCCTCACACTGTTCACCTGAGACAGCTTCCAGTGCTGCCACCGGCGAGGGCGTTTTGTAGCACTGCCCACAGGTGCAAGAGCCACACAGTTCTCGCCAGTGCCAGCTTCCCACGCTGCCAACCGGCACGGGCGTAGCTTGGCCAGTAAGGAGGAGAGTGGCGGGAGGAGACCTTCAGATTTTTCAACAATCACACTGGCATATAATATAAAACTACATTATAGGGGGGCAGGGCGCAGGAGAGGCGCTTAAGAGGCAGTGGAAAGGGAGAGCAATGCAGATTGGTAGGGGTACCAAGTGACAGACAACACAGTATTGTGTAAACTTACTAACATTTTTGTAACACTTTTAAAATAGAAAAAGGGAGATAGTGTGTGTGCGTATTTGTCTGGGGTGTGTAAAAAATCCTGGTGAAATCCGACAGACACCTCGCCATACCCGACTGAAATCACCCGTACCCAACTTACCAGAAATACATTTACTAGGGGGTGTAACAGCCCCACAGAAGCTATGCCCCGCTACTCAGTGCCTCCTAAAGGATCCACCAGTGGCAGCCTCCCTCTTAGCTCAGTCTGCCAGCAGTTTATCAGACCCCATCATGAAATTCTCACGAAGATCATGGTTCACACACTGCTTTACACAAGCTTCCCTCATACTGCTCAGAGACAGTTGTGGCCTCTCTCATTGCACACGGCAGGGCCATCTCTACTCACAGGTACTAATACCAGCTCCATCCTCTGTCCACTGGGACCACCTTCACACGTTGTTTGCCAGTGCCGGCTGCTCGCACTGCCCACTAATGTCACACTCTAGAGGCCCAACCATGACAGCTTCAAGATTCCCCACCACTGCCTACCACTGCCAACCAAACCAGCTCAGGGAACCGAGAGCACAGTTCAAATTTTTCGCCACATCTGTCATTAGCCCTAAGTAGGGACTACCAACAGATCTGACAACTCTGTGCCAGTTTAATTAGGGAACATATCACCCCCATTGGAGCAGGGAAGGGAGGCGTGGGGTGAAGATTACGGAATGAAGGGAATTGGTAACTATTGTAGTTAAAAAATAATTCCAACAGCGTCCGCGCGATGTTCCTTTGCACTTCTGTTAGGTGAAGGCGGAGAGAGGTTCTTGACGCTCGAGAGTCGAGACCCTCACTCTGTGTACATGAAGCTCTCACACACTGTCTGTCCACGAGCTACACGCCCCTCAAAGCCAAGGATCTCCTCATACACCCCTATCTCCCCACCTCGGCACCCTCCAAGCGCCTCATACTATGTGTCCATCTCCCTCAAGCTCAAAACACCGTTGCAAGGTGCCCAGAGGCCTCGGACTCGGTCCAAAAGTATCCAAAACTCATCAGATTTTTTCCGATATGCCCAAGGCCCTGAGGCAGCCTTTTTTGGACTGACAAATGGCATATATTACACTTAGTCGTAAAATAAAAGGGAGAGATCCTACTATTCAAGGGGCAGGGTGCCCAATAATATAGTAACAATAACAAAAGTGTTTCCCTTGGATTGACTCACCAACTTTGATCAGATTATTATTTCTTTAATAATTTGTGAATTTTAAAGAATTATATGTGGGGTTATCGACATAACACACTTTTGAGAAGAAGCTTGTATGACTGATGGTCGAATGCTGATCAAAGTTGGTGAGTCAATTCATTGGAAAAACTTTTTTTATTGTTAATATATTATACTTATACAGACTGATGTGTGCATTTATACTAATAACGACCATTGACACATCAAGCCTTGTTTGAATGAAAGATTGTGTTGAAACAAGCTTCTCACACTCAGTCTAGGTGTACCGCACTTTTTGTGAGCCTCGTGATTCTCACACTCTATGCAAGGTCTGCGGCTCCCCAGACTTTCTTTGGATGCCCCGGTCTCCAACCCCCTTTAGCTGATATGCCCAAATCTCTCCACCTACAAGCATGTGACTCTTTGGCCCCGAGTCCCTAAAGAAGCTCTACATAAGCTGGTCACAGGCTAGTCACGTTTTCCGAACACGGACAGCAGGGTGCTCTGCGGTAAGTATGGGTAGGGGTTATTCAAGAAACAATAGTGGTACTTAAATTATTTCAGCGCCTCCTCGGTGGAAGTAAGCTCTAGGTAAATGCAATTTGCTTTGTGTAAATACTGGGAAAGACTAACACATCTGACATTCTCACAGTGCATGCATATCATAACCAGGGACTGAACAAAGTGAAAAGCTGCCTCTCTTAAATATGTGTGAAGTGCTAACAAGGTGTGAGCCTTTGTTTCCCCTCCGCTACATTTGCTTCAAGGTGTGAGGCTCCTGACTTCTCCCAGTCAAGAGACTCGAACAAAAGGCGGCCAGATGGCCCCTCAAATTCAGCATTTGTTATGGGCACAGCAGGAGTCTTAAATAAGAAAAGCCCCATCCCTGCTTGTTGCAGATGGAATAAAGACAACGTGCAGACGCTGCTCAAAGTGTCCCGGTGTTTGGAAATTGCACCGGGACGAGTTCAGCACATTATACAGTGTGGCTCAAATTCTTGGCAGGGTGGACGGCGTTCACCCTATGAAAATAGTGGGTGGACGCCGTCCACCCACGTGTACCCCTGACTCGTGCCCTGCTTTCAACTCAAAATAATGAACATGAGCTCTTCACTGTCTTCATCCTGTGCTAAACGTAGTGTTTCTAATATAGTTTAATGTACACTGGGTCCTTCACCCCAAATCTAAGATATTAGAGATGGATGAAGTAGCGTCTTAAAGTCTGGAAATCACAGCTGTACAGCACCAGGACGTAACCTAAGAAAACCCCAAGAATGACTCACGGCTTGAGAATTAGGCAAATCGGGTTTTACTGGGCGTCACTTCCTCTTCCGCAGGACGGTGTGCTGAGCTGTGCAGCTTCCTTAGTCATGGCCTGTGTCGTCCTTCCGACATTGCCACGAGAGCGGACACCCTGTGGTACATTCCCACGGGGCCCGGGCCGCTGTGCCCAGTTAGTGCCTTGCCGGGATGCCACTGCTGAGTCACCAAGGGCCCTTTACCAGTAGCCCTGGCTTGTAGAAGGCAGAAAGCCATGGAGTGAGTGAGAGTGGATGGTCCCAGGACTCACGAAGAGGAACTTCGAGTGTCAATGTCATCACCGAGTCTGGGAACGAATCTGTGCACCACTTGGAGCTCGGATCAATTCAGGACACTTCAGTGTGTCATCAGCCTGTGAGAAAGTTCAGAGTAATAGTGGGGTTTTGTTATGATGTGTCCTGACTAAGCCTACGGTGGAATGTGGACTATGAGACGTGGAGGGGTGAGCTTGATTCTGCTGGCCTGAGGCAGCTGGAAGGAGTTGGTGCTGATGATGGTGTACGTTGAATTTTCTCAATAGAGGCTTCATTTATATCTCATCGGCTCCTCGTCGCCAGTGAAACACTGAAGGATGACAAGTAAATGCAGCCTTTGTCCAGTAGGAGCCATCTTCAGGGCTCAGAAGACAGCTGGTCGCGTAGGGTGAAATATTTCCAATTCAGAAGAAGTGGTAGGGTCAGCACATCAGACACTGGGCACTGAACGGACCAATGTTTAACATCAATAACCAGTAAACAAGACATGTAGGAGGGGAAACATCTGATCTCTGTCCTGTGGCATGTGCAAAAAGGCAGACTGAATTTGCCGGAGGCATTTACAGAGAGCTGGTTGAGTCAAGCCTTGATGTGGGACAGTGATTGAGTCCATCGGTTCCCTCTGGGGGAGGTCCATCGAAAGAGTGAGAAGAACAAGCATTGGCAAAGCCGATATACCTGCCAGGGCCGGCTTTAGGGCAGTGCGACTGGTGCGGCCGCACCGGGCGCTGACCTGAGGAGGGGGGCGCTGATCTCAGGAGGGGCGCTTTAATTAGTAATAAGGTATGATTGGAAAGATGAGGGGCACCTTTCCCTGGTGGTAGTAAGAGAATCCGAGGAGGCGGTCATAGGGTGTGGGGGCACCAAAAAGTATTGTTGCACTGGGCGCCACCAGCGCTAAAGCCGGCCCTGTTGCCTGCCAATGTTTTCATGCTGGCAAAGTTGGTGTTTAGTTTCCGTCACTTTATCATTGAGTACAGTTCGTATTTATCCTTTTGTGAAAAATGTGTGTGAAGATGAGCAGAATCCTCAGCATGTGTTGTCAGTAGTCCTGCCATTAGGTGTTTTAGTTCTGTTGATTAACAATGGCCAAGCATAGTTTTTACACTATAAGAAGAGAAAAGACTGATCAATAGCTTAAGCCGATTCAAATGTGTTGCAGGAAGCAGAAAGTAGTGACATACAAGCCACACATCTCAGGCACCCACAGGTTTCTGACTGCTAAATGTGAATGCTACACGCCAAAGCGTGCTCAATCTGTTGGGTGATCCCAAAAGACAACTATGTAACCTGTGAGGATCCATCTTTCTTCACCGTGGTAGCAAACATCTGGAACTCTGTGGCCCTCAATGTATACGCCGAGCCAGACATTTTAAGCTACTGAAGATATGGCTCTTAAACTAGCGATAGCCTCCTGTTTCCACGATTGATTTTGTTGGCATTTCACATTCCCACAGAGTAGGATGTTCTCCTCTTTTAGATGTTGTGATAAACCAGCTGGAAGGAGCTCAGTGAACATGCCTTTTAGCATAAAAAATGTACATCCCCCAACATAGTCCTGGGATCCTTTTCTGCAATCAGTGTCTATTAGGCTGCATATTGCCAATGCTTAATTTTAGCCGGGCGTTGCAGGTGGGGCCCACCAGCCCTCAATTCTGGGGACCATACTTATTTTTACTCATTATAAACTGACCAACAGATAGAAAGAGAAAAACATACATGGAGTAAAGAAAGAAGAGAAAGACAGAAAATGTATGACAGAGAAAGCATGGATGGAAAAGAAATTGTAAGAGTAAGATATTGGAAAGAGACTGCCTACTTGTGGATGAAAGAGAAATAAGGTGGAATCACGACTAAATAATTTTAGTATTCCACACCCCGACATTTGATAGCCCTAAGTGCGCTCTTTTTAGCAAAGATTCGGGCAGTGGCATTTATTCTTTAACATAATAAGTACTGCGAATTGCTATATATGCAAAATGTGTACTTGATGTCTCACAAGGTTTCAGCAAATTTCCCATTGGTAAGTGTTTCACAACCTAGAAATCATTTTTAAAAATGTGGAACATAACACACTACTCCCACTTCTTTTATTATTTGTTACTTTTCACTTTCTAAGTCTACATACTAAACAATGCACTCCTACGGCAGACACCCATAAAACATATGAGGGAGTGACACATCTGATAGATATAGAAAGCAGGTATAATGCAGCTGGCATACCTCTTCTTGAAATTAGTAAACACCGCCTGCAAACAGACTCTACCTGAAGCACTACCTGCCTGTGCATATCCCTTCCTTTTGAGGCCAGTCCACGAGGTGGGAATCACATGTTCCTAATCGCGGTGAAACACTATATAAGGGTTCATTATTGTTAGACTAAGGGTCTGATTTAGAGTTCCTTGGATGGGCACTCCATCACAAATGAGAGATTGGCGGAGGAGCACTCTTTCACAAATCTTTCTGATGGAGTGCCCGTCCACCTAACCCCAAGGGCTTGATTTAGATTTCGGCGGACGTGTTACTCTGTCACAATGGTGACCGATATCCGTCCGTCGAAATATAAATCCCATATTATGCTATGTTTTTTTAAATTTCAGTGGACCGATATCCCTCACTTTTGTGATGGAGTAACTTGTCTGCCGAAATCTAAATCAGGCTCTAAGCCTAGAAACCAAATGCTTCTGGCCATTTTGGAATGGACCTTTGAATCTTCCGAAGGTTCTTGATGTGGTGCTCAGGTAAACCAAAGGACAGGGATAGTCAATTTCAATCTGTTAAATGTGCTAATGATGCAGCGTGAGGATCTCAGGAGATATTCGATAGTTTACAGCATGTCTTTTGGAAAAAGCTCCCTTTGTCTTTTTGCTGACTGTATTGTATTTAGTTCTTTCCATGCACCCTGCGAGGAGAGTCCATGTTCAAACCTTGGCCAATGTACCTAGGAAGGATCTTACTCTTCGACTAGTCGTCAGTGAGAATTCATTGCAGGGTGCATTTGGCAGGACCGTGGCCGTCGGATCTGCTAAAGTTCTAGGCAAAAGATGTCTCTTTATGGCAATCTGAGATTAGATGGGCTCTTCCCATTCATTCCTCAAGATAAAATATCCCTATAAAACACCTCTGGGAGGTTAAAACGGGCCCTCAGGTGGGTGTAGAAGGAGGGGCCTATTTTTCTAATAGTCCCAGTGTCGTAACATTAGCACCCGCTGCCCGAGGGGTGCTCCTGCACTGTGCACAGGTGCAGGCTCCTGGCCTGCATGGGGGCCCCCCCTCATGTACTTTGCACAGGGGACACTTCAAGATACGTTAAGCCATTGGATAGACCCAAGAATGAAAAAGTATATGTGGGCAGGGAAGCAGTTAGAGGTAATACTTTGGGGAACTATGTAAGCAAGGGTTAAAAGAAGAAACAGTGACAACACGTTGAACCAGTCAACCATTAAATGCAGTAGCCCGAATGTACCAACCACGTCACACCCAACAGGGGCAAAACACAATCGTATGGGTGCTGTATGAGGAAACCCAAAGCACACAGATGCTGCAGGTTCAACCCTTAATACGTACACCACAGGATGGTACGCATGGCATATGTATGCTGCAGACTGGATCCTAACACTTACGTATGCTAGTTGGTGGAGCCTATAAGGTATAGGTGCAACAGGCTGGAAGCCACAAAAGACCTGCAAAACAGGGTGAGCCCAGGACATATGGAACCTCAGGTGTAACTTTTCTATGGGAGTGATCTTCTTCACGTATTTGTGGTACTGAACCCAGGATGTACGTGTGCCATAGATTGGAACCTAAGTCGTACGTGCGCTGCGAGAGGAGCCCTTGGCATGCGTGACATATGCGGCACAGATAGCAGTGCTTTCACAATGCAGACCAGCTTCCTCTAAGGAAGGAAGGACGTTGGCAAGACATCTGATACGTGCATTCAGATCTTATCATTGCCCAATGAAGCTTGTGACAGTCAAGCCACAGAAACGTGCAGTACACAAGTTTACACTGCGTGCCAGTGACGACGACTTCCTGACCCCGTCAGCCACCTTACAAAGACCATTTGGAAGCATATTATGGAAAAATATGGGGTCAAACAGTCTGGCCACCAGGACAGACAGACAGCTGGGGTGCCCTTTTGATGACAGTCCGGAGGCAAAGGCCGAGCCATGTCTTCATGTGAGACAGCAGCCAGAATAAATCCGGGTAGAAGAAAGAGCAATGTTCACAATGCGAAGGCATACGGGATGATAATTATAGGCCAAAAAAGAATGATTTGCAGGCGTGAGACTGTATCACTTAAACTGAAATTCAGTTCTCTAGTATATCATTTAAATGATCCTTAGAACCAACAGATGACAGAAAATGTTCATTTCTGCACTCAATATTTCACAATCATAGTATTAGTAATGAAGTGTGCCATCCAGAACCTGTGGGAGTTTGGTGACCTTGATAGGCACTATGACCCTGGGCGCGGTGAAAGGGTTAAATGAAGGGGTCCTGACCATCCTGGCCATTATTGACCAATCATTGGAGGGGTCCTGGCTGTACACCCAGAGGTTTCATGCATCTGCCCAGGCAGGCGCCACATTGGAAACGAGGATGGAGTTCAAATCATGCCTGAATCAGGTAGGTATCTCATACCAGAAAATCACATCCTGCTAGCTCCAAGCCAATGGGAAAGTGGAAAGGTTCATGCGGACACTCAATAAGCACTACAAATAGGGGTTGAATTGAACAAGAACATTGAGTGAATTATCCATAACTTCCTTTGCTGGTACTGGACAACTCTTTCTTGCAGTGCTGATGTGCACACATGTTCCGGAGGCTAACAAGTGACATCATCCCAGTGGCCCCAGACTGTGCCTCAGAATCCATGAACCATGAGCTCAGCCAACGCAGGCGAGCCAACATCAATGCCTATGCCTGTAGGAAGGTGGATATCTGACTATATGGTTACTCCCACTTTTTGCCCGGTGTTTTGCTGGTTTTCGACTTAGTTGGAGAGGGACCCTGCTCTTCTGGGCCCCAGTCTATCTGCTTTCTCTATAAAATGGACTCCATGTACTTTAGGTACATACCAGATTGGTTACTGGGTCACCCTTGTGAGCCCCTGTACATGGTACTCTAGGTACCCAGGGCATAGGTGCACCCTAGGCCTACCAGGGGCTGCAGCATGTATTGTGCCACCCCTGGTTAGCCTTCCAAACTGACATCACAGGTCTGTTCTTACAGCCTGGGTAAGGTGGTGTAATCACCCCTTACTTAGATATAGTATATCTACATCTACCTTATATATAGACACATAGTAACCTATAAGTCACTCCTATGGCAGGCCTTGACAATCCTGAAGGCAGAGTACTTGGTTTTGTGTGAGAGGGTGCCCTAGCATGAACTGGGCCCCTCTGCAGCTTTCCGAACTATCTCCTTATAGCTGTTCTATGATATAGCCCTACCATATACTCTTAAGTGCATTATAAATCTCGCGGTTAATGCTAACTTTGGTTTGGCTTTATCAAAACATGTCGTGTAAGGTGTCAAACACTTTGGAATACTACCCTCGCCAATTCTGGTGGTGCGGGTAGCATTCCACCCTTCTAGAGGGAGAAGACATGTAGTTACTGTTATGCCGGGTTAAAGTTAAACAGAGCCCCAGCATCACAAAATGGCTGCTGCTGCCACAGACCCGAGCCTGCCCTCCTGCTGCTGGACGAAACGCCATCAGGGGAGGCCTGGACAATAGGTTTCCTGTCCAGGGAGGTGCTGGCACCTCCCCAGACAGGCTTTAGTGTATTGGGGCAGGGAGGGCAGCATTCAGTGAATACTTTTTAGACACAGCCTGGGGCACACAAGGTGCTCCATGCATTTCCCAGTTCAAACCATTTGCTGGGGCACTCAGCCCCAGCTCTGGCGCAAAACTGGACAAAGGGGAAGGGGTGTAACCACCCCCTTCCCAGGTCCACCCATAGGAGGGACCTTAGAGTTAGTCCAACCCCTAAACTTACTATAAGTATAGAACCCCCAGTCCCTAGGACTTAGAGATTACCCTGGATGAAACTCTGCAACATATATCTTGGACCTTTGACATTCCATATCGACTGGAAGATGGAAGAAATCTCCTCGTGGTCAAGGAGTGACCACCCTGTTCAAACAGACACCAACTGCATCTTTGCCGGTCTGCATTTCGAGGCTCCCGCTGGATCCCGAAGAATCTGTGACACAGGACACAGACTTCCAGACATCGATGATGCTGACCTGCACTCCCAGCAAAGCAGAGACCTGTGGCGGACACGAGAGATGTGGGACTGGAACTCCTGGACATCCTAAATTTTGCACGCTGCACCTACTTCCTGAGGTATCCCAAAGTTGTGCATTGGGATGCTTGAAGCCCCAGCCCCAAGCACCTTTTGCACTGAAGCTCAGAGGCCCACACTCCACGAGTGTCCCGTGGGCCTGCTTTGTGCATTTCTGCTTGACGCATCTTCATGGTTCCTAGTCCATTGGCTAGTGAGCCCCCAAGAAGACCAATCCTTGATTTACTTTACTTTTCTGGTTGCTCCAGGCCTTTTCCAACTCCTCTCCAAAGGGGGAGTCCTCAAACCTTGCTGGTCTGCACCGAAGCCCATCTTGACATCGTGCATGGATTGCGTTTACCAAGGCTTGTTGGGTCCAATCCGGATACCGATACTGCAGTCAACTAGATCCTTTGTGGGACAGCTCGAATCCAGCTCCTGGTTGTCGTCGACACCTCCTGGTCCTCGTGGCTAAAGAGACCATCTTCACCTTTTCACCTGAAATCACCCAACATTGGCTGGCATCTTCCTGTCACCATCCTGGTCACTGGCTAGTGGCCCAGACTCTGTCTCCTCCGCTTTCAGGTTCTTCACATCTCCGATCCACCCTTGGAAGCACCCGGACACTTTTTCTGTGGTCGCCTGCAGCACTTCTTCGCAGCTCTCATTGGAATCAACGATGAAACCCGACACCAAAAGGCACCTATGCACCCGGCTTCCCTGGGTGAGATAACACGAGTACTCCGGTGCTCCCATGGGTCTTGACTCTCGAAGTGTCCTAGTCTAAAAGTGTTTCATCGTAGTTCACCTAGAAGTACGCTTAAACTGTAACTTTGTAACTTGTTTGTTCTCCATAGAATGTCAATGGTAAACCGCGGCTGTGTTTAGACACTGCACGCGTCTCCCGTGGGCCTCCTACATCCTAACCTTTGGTGGTTCCAGGCAGCCCCAGTGATTCCACACGCCCTAGGCCTGCTTTCTAACTTTCACGTGGTTCTTATACCACTATTTTAGTATAGGGTTTGTGAGGCCCCTAGGGCATAACATATACTGTACAACTTATCGTATGCTAATTAAGTTCCTTGTATTGTACTTTTACCTCTGACCTCCTAAAGAGTGCAGAGGGGTTGTGTTTAGAATAAATACATATATATTTGATAGATACCTTGTGTGGTGTGCTTTCATTGATCATTCAAGAGATTATAATTGGTAAAGCATCTTGCTTAACTCGTCTCCAAGTCTTAGCCTGAATGCTGCTCTCCACAGCTACCATTAGGATAGCTTTCTATAAGGTTGACTTTCTAGCCAACATCAATATGTGTCGATTGGACTGGTGCAAGGTGCCCACTAGAATAGTGGACATCATATACGAGGCCAACTTCTCACAATGCCAGTGAAAGCAGAGGAGTAAGAGGCCAATTAGTCACAAGAGGAGGCAAAGTACTGGTATATAATCGGCATCCAGGGTGAATTTGAGGACCCCCTCCAAGTGTAGCCCCAGGACAGGCACCACCATTAACAAATTGTGGGAACTGCCAAAGGACACATGACATGATCAACCTAAATACGACCATGTTCAGGAGAGTCAATAGGCTCTGCCAAGGAGAAGAGCAGTCCGAAGTGGTCAACTGCCAGACTGATGGGGATGAAGAACTCATTCCTCGTGTGTCTCTATGCTGAGACAACATGCAAGTGAGAGCCCTGCACCGAAAGCTGACACAAGCCCAAAGAACCCTGGAGAGCCGTGCAGTCTGCAAAGAAACCTGCAGCCATGTTGAAGACTCAAGGACTATCTATTGTGGTATGGACAAGGGCACTCAAGTCACTCCATGACCAACCACCTTACTCATGTGATTTGAATAAGGATCTAATATAGCACCCGGCGCCTACAAGAGGTTGCTGACTCTAAACCAGCACCCCGATGAAGGGCGCGATGAAGAGATTAAATAAATGGAGTCGGGCATGCTGGAGCACAGCTCTGACCATATTAACAAACACCATACATTTTCAATAAAAATGCAAAAAACAAGCAAGCATGCAGCTTAATAATTTGCTAATTTTCGTTTGATCAGTACCTAAACTATCACCCATTAACTGTATGACAGACTTTGACCACTCTGATAACAGACATAAAAGTATTACGCAGTGTTTGAAACTATAATAATGTCAACAGGAGAATTGAGACTGTGTATGAGTGAAACTGTGCTACAAGGTGTGCGATTCAAACCCGCGGAGTATGGGTGAGCTTTGATGTGTGATAACCAGTTGGTTGAGACGAGCTGGGACACTCCACCTAGTGAGTGAATTAAGGATCTGAGAATAAAGATTAATACCAAGTGGGTAAGACTCTTCGTTGTGATGTGAGACTAGATTATCTTTTGAATGAGACTCTGTCCAGAGGGGTGAGACTCACTCCTAAGGAGTGAGACATTGATCCTTGGGTGAGACTAACAGCCAATGAGGACACGCGGTTTCTGGAAGTTGTAACCACACTTGGGTTATATCCCCTCGTTTGCCGAAATATGCGGTTTGCCACGCAGGGGAGTGGGGTGGAAGAAAGGTTTGGTATGAGGATAAATATAATAAAGGGAATGGGAAATGGGCACAAGAGCCTGAGTAACAATGAGATGCAGCCATATCGTCCCATCATGCCCCTTCCAACAGATGTTCAGCACAAACAGACTGACTATTTGGTTAGGTTTGACCCTATCCAAGGCCTGCAACAACGTGCACCCACTCAATGTATACTTTATTTGGGGAGTATCCACACACCTCTGCCAATTAATTTCCCTGGAGCCCATGATATATCTAATAAATTGGCACCATGAGGGTAATGCATGTAGTTTGGGACTTATTGAGTTGGAAATATGCTGAACCCTAACAACTGCATAGCTTTAATGATTGAATATTATTTAAGAGGCGCTAAACCCAAAACACACTAGCCCCATGTATATAACTTTACTCTACAGGCCAGGCATGGTTTGAGACAAGATTTTAATTCGGTTTAATCGTCGCCAACAATCTAAGGATACTGAAAAGGAGGCTTATTTAACCCTAGGTGGAGTATGCATAGTGGAGCTCTGCGTAGTTCCACGTGGTAAAAAAAAAAATCTCTGTGGAACCACGCTCCGCTCCGCCCCGGGACCATCACCCACACAAAGCAATATAATTATTTTTTTAAAAACACCACTTACCTTGTCTTCTGCTTTTCCTGCTCCTCGCCGCGGTGTCTCCCTTCTTCCCACGTCCTCCTCCTCCTCGCATACCTGTAGGTATTACGTCGTCTGTGAACTGCGCAAACTGCGCATGCACAGTTCACGCATGACGTAATACCTGCAGGGCGGCGAGGAGGAGGACGCCAGAAGAAGGGAGACACTGGGGCGAGGAGGAAGGAAGGCAGAAGACAAGGTAAGTGGTGTTTTTGTAAATTTTTTGTATATGGGGCTAGCATCGTACTCCGCTTTGCCAATGTGGCGGAGATTTGCCCAACTCCGCGTTCCCAGCGGAGTACGGAGTTGATAAATCTCTGCAAACTCCGCTGGCGGAGCGGAGTACGACGTCCGGGGTTAGGATTAATGCCATCCTTTTCACCACAATGCAGCACTTCAACCCGCAATTCGGGGATGTGGCGAGTTGAGAACCCAAAGACGCCAACTCTTTCTTACAATATAGAGGGGGGGCAACGCTTGTTCCACAATGACAACCATGAACAAATTAACAAAGAGAGAAGAGGACCTTAAGGTTTCTCGTGCCTGAGATCCTTTAGTTCAAAGGCCTTCCAAGAGCAGAGAATATAAACAGGGAGATAGCGGAAAAGAGCTTCATTTCGAAGATACATGGCACATTTCCTTTTATACTGGAGATTACAGTCCCAAGCCAAAATTCAGTTTTCAAACTATACCTAATTTCCTGTAGTTCAGACTTTTCTTGATATGCAGTACCCCAATCATGTTAAGTGAAAATTCATTGTACATTATGAACGGATGAGTGGAAAATGGTTTTAGCCTGTAGCCAAGGCCTGGGTAATCAATAAGTAATCGATAACTGGGTCTGTCTTACTGATAGAGATGCTGAAAACCTCTGTAAATGGTCCATGATTGAACAAACATGTTGGCTGTTATATGGTGGAAAATCTGGAGGTCACATAAATTGTTCACACAGCATATGATATATGGGAGACGTCATGAGATGAACAAGGTGTTCAATTAGCTCCAATCTGCTTCATCTCTAGGGGTATAGTTATTGCTTCAAATGGCATGCCTGAAGAGCAGTGCTCCCACTCAACTGACGTTGAAACCCACAAAAAGCGAATTTGTATCAATTAAAATATTGTGAAGGGCCTATATAGTCCAGCAGTGGTTTCTCTGTATGAGCAGAAAAGCACTGCCCCCCCCCCCCCACACACACTGCTGGTCAAGGTTTGTATTACCATTTTATTTGTCCAGCTTTCTGCCAAACGGAGAGGGCAGGGTGGGGCCAGTGTGTCATTTATGCTGATTGGCAGCAGTGACGAGTGGCCCCTTCAGTATGAATTGCGCATGTTGGTTTGGCCGGCTACTTTGCTACAGCCAAGTGGTCATGTGCAATTCAAACACTCCAACCCAGCTGTCTTAGACATCTGTGTTGGAGAGCAGGCAAGGGGCTCCAGTATCTTTCGAAGCAATGAAACAGCCTGTTCCAGCCAATCCAGATGCTTCACTCATGCTGCATGAGAACATAGTCTGAATTGGATAAGGTAGTTGGCTTTGTGACGTCACCTTGCACTCGGAGAAGTCTGGAGCCTGTGACTGGAGAGCATTCAGGGCGTGCTGCAGGATAAGGTAAGTGAAACTTTATTTTTCGCTTTTTAAATTGTATTGTGCTAGGATGTAAATTTGTAATGTTTCTAATGTAAATATATGTAACGCTCCACCGTTTTTTAATACCACCAACCACTACTGATATAGTCATGCTCTATGGGCGACATAACTGCATGTTTATTTTGTGGGTCATCATGTGTAATGTTTTCAGTGATTTCTGAGACATGCCAGAGGTTGAGGGGCTCGCGAGCGCCATTCTTGAATTGTGTATGAGTTTCGAAGCTGTTGTCAAGTGAGTCAGCAGTCTGAGATATGTACTTCAGATTTGTACCCTGGGTTGACAAAGACAAGCAGGGCCATATGTACAGTGAAGTGGCAGAGCTCGGCGTTAGCCATCCTGGCTTAACACCTCTCTCCGCCACTTCTGCAACGCAAGGCTGCACCATATTTTCAAGAATGTGGTGCAGCCTTGCGTTTCCCCCTGTGATGGCGCTAAGTTTGGCAACTTAGCGCCAACGCAGGCACCCTTGCACCATAGTGCAAGGGTGTCTGTGTGTAGGGGAAGATTGTTTATGTGCAGGAAGGTGTCTGTTGTAAATAAGTTGTAGCAGGCAGCAGGATACTTCTTGGTAGTTAAAAGATAGGTTTATTAAGTTACAGCAGAGCAACACAACTCGCCAGCTCCCCAGACCATCGACCGACAAGTGTGGAACATTCAAGTACCACATAGAATGTATACAGGCATTCTGGGTGGCTAGTAGGAAGGAACATAGAGAAAGGTGTAATGACAGCAGGTGGCCATGTTGGGAGGAGAACTAGTTTACTACAGTGTCCCTTCCTGCACAAAAATAATCCTAAAATACCATTCTGTCACTTTCATATGTGCTGCTTCATGCAGCACACATTAAAGTGACAAAATTGCATTATTTTAAAAGTTTGTTTATGTACAGGAAGGGACACTTTCCTACACATAAACAAACAATGCATGTTGCTTTTTAGGGCTCGGGGCGGAGCTCCGAGATCCTATTAGTACAGAAAGAAAAAAAAGTTTCTTTAGGGCTCGGGAAAGACACATTCCTTAGTGCGCGTGTTTTTTTTTTTTATCTGAATGGTGATTGGTCCTCGCGGTGATGTATTTTTAGTAGTGTTGATGCTATTGGGCAGTTGTAAATGTCGGGCGCCATTTTGGGCATTTTGTCTGCGGTTACGTGCTCGGCAGTGCATTAATTTTAATTAGGAGCTGTCAGGGTGGCCGTGTAATGCATTCCAGATGGTGTGCGCGCGTTCACCATCTAGCAGTGCGTTTGTCGGGCGCGCGTCCTGCTCACGTGCACACAGGCATAGCGAGTGTCCTCAGGCGATGTCTGCATTTGAAGCCTGTCATTGGCTAGGAGCGAGAATGACCAGCCCGGAAAAGATGACACAGCCACACCGGAAGTGATCGTCGAGCCACCGGCCAGGCAGGGAGCAGGATCACAGAGACAATCGTACAGCGGCCAGTGCTGTTGCCTTGGTGACGGGGCTCTTCGACAGACCTGCCCTGGCCGAGGAAGGTTCACCGGTAGACGGGCGCCGTCGTCGCCCCCAGCAGCGGCATTCCAGCAACCCGGAGAAGACACAGTGAAAACCGAAGTAGGCGATGGAATCCAATGCCCCACAGCCTCTGGGAGGCCCGCGAGAGACCGTTAGCCCCTGGTTAGTCGTGACACTCACCCCTCTCAGCTTCAAACCTGTTTTTCATCTGTCTCCCACTACAACCTCACCTGCCGTTGATTTTCTCCGCTGTTTGCAACTTGGTATTGTGTATTAACTACTAGTTTGTTTTCTCTGTTAAACGCACTGTCACCGTCTTCTGCTTTTAGCTGCGCTATATAGGAAACGAATAAAATACATTGCTCCCACCCCATGCAGTACGACCAGCTACTGAAGCGCACCATAAGGTAGGTGCATAGGAGAGGTGGGTGGAGAGTAGGTTGCGTGGAACAAAAGTGGCTATTTTGAGAATTATTTTGGGGCCTGTCACATGTTCAAGGTGTTGTGGATAGTGCACAGGAGAGTAGATTTGAGTTTTTTAGCAGTGTGCTACAATGTACTAGGGACGGTAACCCGGTGTGTGGACGGGCTGATGATACATTTTCTGGAACTTTGCAGGATATTGTCCGTCCAGGCCCTCTGCCAGCACATACTTAGTCAACATAACAATATGAGACGGGGAAACCATTGGGCTGTTACTTTTAGACAACGATCTATATTGTGACACACAGCATGGTTGTTATTGAGTTCCAAACCTTTCACCATGAATACGCATTAAGAACATACTTTCAAGATTTTATTGAAATCCAAAGCAAGGAGGGGTGATTACGGCGCTGTATGTCCCTCAGTCTTGAACCCTGGTATAAATCTCATAATACTTTGTTTTAGTTTATGTAGTGTGTCTGAACATTTTTAAAGGAAACAGTTGGTAGTAAAGTCCCCCTAAACTTTCACTCCCGTTCAGTGAAAACCTGTTTTGTTTATTTTTTTTTTAAAACCGTAAGAAATCGAAAAATCAATATGCATGAACTCTTGTTTATTATTTAAAAGCAATACACGGAATGATAATTCATACCTTACAGAAAAACATGAATATATTAAAATAGACTGTATTATCACTTTGGAATGATTAGAATAATGACATTAATAAATGTGCATTTGTATTTGAAACATACACCTAAATAAACGAACATATATGATTTACCTAGAAGAGAAAATGTATAATGATTAGAACACCAGTGCATAGACTTTAATCTGAATAAACACTATGAGTTCTAAATTTTTGTGTGCTGTTCTATTTTTCAACACATTTTGGGTATAAACGCTTTGAGGATCAGCCTGCATTAGCTCCCAGGGAGGCGGAGTTTTGTTTTTCCCCTTGTCTTTGCCGCTTGATACGTAGCTCACCTGCTGTTCTTCCCGGCCCAGGGTGGCCGCAACGCTGTTCCCTGCTCTTGCCGCCTGAGTTCGTGAGTAGAGTAGTGAATAGAGTAGTGAATAGAGTAGTGAATAGAGTAGTGAGTACAGTCGTGAGTAGAGTAGTGAGTAGTGAGTGCAGAGTAGTGAGTAGTGAGTAGAGTAGTGAGTAGAGTAGTGAGTAGTGAGTAGTGAGTGCAGAGTAGTGAGTAGAGTAGTGAGTAGAGTAGTGAGTAGAGTAGTGAGTAGAGTAGTGAGTAGTGAGTAGAGTAGTGAGTAGTGAGTAGTGAGTAGAGTAGTGAGTAGTGAGTGCAGAGTAGTGAGTATTGAGTAGAGTAGTGAGTAGAGTAGTGAGTAGTGAGTGTAGAGTAGTGAGTAGTGAGTAGAGTAGTGAGTAGTGAGTGCAGAGTAGTGAGTAGAGTAGTGAGTAGAGTAGTGAGTAGTGAGTAGTGAGTAGTGAGTAGAGTAGTGAGTAGAGTAGTGAGTAGTGAGTAGTGAGTAGAGTAGTGAGTAGTGAGTGCAGAGTAGTGAGTAGTGAGTAGAGTCGTGAGTAGAGTAGTGAGTAGAGTAGTGAGTAGAGTAGTGAGTAGAGTAGTGAGTAGAGTAGTGAGTAGTGAGTGCAGAGTAGTGAGTAGAGTAGTGAGTAGAGTAGAGTAGTGAGTAGGACATCACAGGCAGCAGCTGTGCAAGCTTCTTACACTCACAAGGAGACCACAGGCAGCTGAGGTGCAATCTTCTCTCACTCACAAGAACGACATCACAGGCAGCAGCAGTGCAAGCTTCTTACACTCACAAGGAGACCACAGGCAGCAGAGGTGCAAGCTTCTCACACTCACAAGAAGGACATCACAGGCAGTAACGGTGCAATATTCTTACACTCACAAGGAGATCACTGGCAGTACACACCACATGAACACACTCCATAACACATAGCAACAATACATTGGCATTTACAATGCCATTAGCTCATACTCAAATAAATCCGAGCCCGATTGCATTTCTAATGCTTGTTCCTTGTGTGCTGCACAAGGCAGTACACATGGAAAAAGTAAATACGAGGAGAAATAATGCATTTCTCCTCGTTTCGCCATCTTAAGATCAGTTTTTACCTGGTCTTAATTTTGGCGCAGCCACCTATGTACACCGCTCTTGTACATAGGGCCAGCGTCAAAATGAATGGGTGTTGCGGTGCAACGCCCACCACAACACCCATTACCCACCCCTGTCACGCCTAACCAAAGCGTGAAAGGGGGCCTAATGTACATGGCAGCGTTAAGCCACGGTAAAAGGGTTAATGGTGCCTTGTACATAAGGCCCAGCCCCTATTGCCACCACAACGTCACCTACACATATGCCCCATGGTTACCAAAGCTTGTTGCCCGAGCTTATGAATCTGAACATAAGAGGTGTTAGGACGTCTACTCTACTTATGAGGTACCACTTTCGAAAAGTCTACTCAATACGTCCGAATCAGAGAGGGCCTAGCGCTTGCAGCTTCACCTAGAATCTCCAGTCAACACCTCCTCCCAGTGCCACGCTGAGGATGAAAATGCAAACACCAAGATTGCATCGGGTCTGCTGCTTACTTATTTTCATTTATTTTATTTCAGTTTGTAAAGCACCGCAAGTCAGCATGGTAGTCTCGGGTAGATCTTGCTTTAGGTGTACGGAACAGTAAACCAAAAGAAAGTCTCATACCAGTGATCAGTGGATGGTAAAGCCTTAGAGGGGAGAAAGTAAAAAGAGTAGCTTAGTAAAGTGGTGGGCCGGTTTTAGGTACCTCATCAGTCCAGGTCTGGGGAAGGTAGGGGAAGCAGAGAGGTTAGTCATTTGATTTTGGAACTGGTGAACTTTCAGTAGCTTTCTTAACCTACTGAGTAAGTTCATCAGAGTTGATGCAAATGTTTGGTGGAAGGTAGCCTTTGTCACCAGCTTTTGTACAATGAGAGAGAGGCTGAAGTCAAACAGCACACCCAGGCTGTGAGTTTTCCTCCCTGGCTGGGGAAAGATACTCAGAAACTCAGACCAGGAGAAAGGGAGATGGGTCAGAAAGGGAGATACTGTTAGAGTAAATTGGGATAAAAAAAAAAAACCTTTCTCTTACTTTGGACCTCTCTCAAGGAGACACATTTTTTGGCAAAAAGCCCTGTCTACCAATGGGGTGGCTAGGACTTTGCATCAGACAAATTGGGAGGTAGCGTGGGAGCGCCCATGTACCACCTATGGAACACCCCTCTTTATACAAAGTAATGCAAACGCAGCACAAGCGCTGCTTTGATTGCTCATTGGAATACCTCCACTGCATGACAAGTTTTGTATTGGAATGTAAATCTCAAATCAACAATTGCAACAGTTTGTATCACTTATGGTGGCTTTGAACCAGTTCAAAGTGTTGTTAAATCTGGCACAGGGTTTTCATGCCTGGCTTGCCAAGTCTTAATCCTTACACTCTCAGGCAGTTGGTGGCAATTAGATTGAAAAATAATCTTTCTGTATCATTTCTCTCTCTGTAATTCACCTCATCTCTTCTTCCTTCCGCCCCTCTCTCTCTCTTTCACTTCAACTCTCTGTATATACATCCTAGCTCTCAATCCGAACTCTTTTTAACTAAATTTTGCCTATCTCATCCCTCTCCCAATATCCTCAAAATACTTCACTCATCCTCATCTCTCTTTACCACTCTCTCATAACATTGCCTCTATGTCATTCTCTGTGCCTACTGGACGTGGGCGAGCCACTGAAAGCTCAGCCTGGCTCTGGCTCAGCTCGAGGTCCTGTTGGAATCTCGAGCCCAAAACGAGCCGAGCTTTAATGTGGCTTCTGCCTGCCTCCCTCACTTCCTCTACAACAGATGTAGCATTATAGTCAGAGCTGCTGACTGTGGAACTTATGAAACAGGGTTGAGTCTCTGGATCGGCGCAACATCCTGTGATTCTGGACAAATCACTTATTCTCCCTGTGCTTATAAACAGTGCATCTGTGTTCTTGTGTACTGTAACTGGTGCTCCTGAAGAGCTCTCCATTATCGCATACGAAGGCAGATATACAAAATTATCACTTTTAATAAGTACTTTTCAGTGCAGCGCAAAATGGGCCCCTTTTTAATGTCAGAGCTTTAATATGTTAAAGAAATACACTTTTTAAAACTTTGAATAGACTTCATTATATTTTGCGTGAAGTTTGTTGTATGTTTTACATAGCAACTATTTTCCAGACTCGGCTTGTGCTTGGGCTCTTAGATCTGGGCCGCACCGTTGGCTCAGCTCTGGCTAAGCCCTTTTTTATAATTTGTTGGCTCACCCACCTGTTGTGCCTACCGCTATATCTACCACTCTCAATCCCCTCTCTCTACCTCAGTCCTCTCTGTAGCTCATCCCACCCTCTGTACCTCACCGCTCTATTTCAATCTGACCTCCTTGCATTTCTCCTACATTTATTTCACATCTCAGACAACCCCATTTCTAAATTTGCATCACCTCTTCATCTCTCTCCGGGTCTCTACTATCTACCTTGCCTCTCTCTACTCATCTCTCCGCCCATTATCCACCTCAGTACTCGCTCTAACCCTTCTCCCAGTTCTCTCTCTTCCTCATATTTCCCATACAATCTCATCTTTTTCTACCCCACAGCTCTCTCCTTGACTACCAAATCTCTCAATTGTTCTCAAAGTAAGTTCTCTATCGCACCTCTACAACTTTCCTTTCTCTCATTCTACCTTTGCTCCCTTTTCTTTAAATGTATTATTCGTTTCTATCAACCTCTGTTCATCTACCTCTAAGGTCAACACTCTCTCGCTCTTGTCTCTCTCTCTCTCTCTGTCTCACACACACACGATCACAAATTGTTCTTAGGACTCCTTGCTATATTTCAACCCACCCCCTCAACCTCAGTTGTCTTTCTCTGCTTCCTCCTTTATAGATATTTCTACCTCACTGCCCCTTCGTTTATCGCACAATGCTATCTACCTCTGCATCAAAGTCACCTCTCTTTCTCTATTTCACATCTCTCAACTTCCTGTTTTTTTTCTTACACCACCTTTCTATTCCTGCCCTCAACCCTCTCTCTACCTTTCTCTATTCTCCACGGCTCTCTTAACCTGATATGTTTTTCTGCACATCTACTCGATTTGCAGGCTTTACCATGCATCTCTTTGTTTTTCCTCAAGTCTCTCTATATGTCTATCTCTCCCTATTTTTACCTTTACTCCTTTTTAATTCACCTCTTTTTCTACATTATCTCTGCGCCTCATCCTCTTTGGAGAACTGTACTCTGCCTCTCTCTACATTTCCTTCTACCTAGCTCATTTTAAAAGCTTACCTATTTCTCTACCTCTCTTACTCTACCTACATTTTCCTCATTCTATCTCTCTTTAGCTTTGCTTCTAGTTCCAACACCTTTCTCTGTATACTTCCTTCCAGTGCTGGACTGGGAACCTGAAGCAGCCCTGGAAATTTTGACGGACCAGCCCCTCTGCTGCTTTTGATACTGGGCCGATATAGCAGTACCACTACAAACCGTCTCCCAGTAACTACAAGCATTGGCATAGCCAATAGGTCTCGCATTTGGGACCTTATAAGTGTTTAGCCATGCAACAGTTGGTGTTGTTGCACCAAGGATATTCTGCTGCATTACTAAATGCTTATAGGGTCCAAAAAGCGAGACCAATTGGCTATGCCAATGCTTGTTTGTTTTTTGTTGCTGTTTTGTTTAAGTTGCCAGATCTACAATAGCTGGACATGGTTTTTGTTATCAGTTCTTTGCATCAAATGAACTTGTTTTCATTGTTCTGAATGTTGTTTCCATTCTGTTTGTAGGAAGCAGTCATCCCGGGGGTGTGGGGGCTGCCTAGCTGTGCGCTTGCGCCGAACTTTGCAAATAAGAAAAAGCCTGGTGCAGGCGCAATTTACAAGTGTGGAGTGAGTGAGCCCCAGGCAGCATGACTCACTCACACAGGAGTTCATGCACTGCACCTGCATACTCAGCATGATTTAAGGAAACTCGACACACTCCCTCCCAGGCATCGAACACATATTTACCAAGAAACTCTAAGAGCCTGCCTCCTGTACTGGTGGTGTGTGTGTGTGCCTGGTGAAAGCGTGCACTGATGGCTGGTGGTGTGTGCGCCCGGTGAAAGCGTGCCCTGATGGCTGGCGGTGTGTGTGCCTGGTGGAAGTGCTCACTGACGGCTGGTGGTGTGTATGCCTGGTGGAAGTCTGCACTGACGGCTGATGGGGTGTGTACCGGGTGGAAGCGTGCACTGACGACTGGTGGTGTGTGCCTGGTGGAAGCGTGCACTGACGGCTGGTTGTGTGTGTGCCAGGTGGAAGCGTGCACTGACGGCTGGTGGTGTGTGTACCTGGTGGAAGCGTGCGCTGATGGCTGGTGATGTGTGTGCCTGGTGGAAGCGTGTACTGATGGCTGGTGGCGTGTGTGCCCGGTGGAAGCGTGCACTGATGGCTGGTGGTGTGTGTACCTGGTGGAAGCGTGCACTGACGGCTGGTGGTGTGTGTGCCCGGTGGAAGCGTTCACTGATGGCTGGTGATGTGTGTGCCTGGTGGAAGCGTGCACTGACGGCTGGTGGTGCGTGTGCCTGGTGGAAGCGTGCACTAACGGCTGGTGGTGTGTGTGCCTGGTGGAAGCGTGCACTGACGGCTGGTGGTATGTGTGCCTGGTGGAAGCGTGCACTGATGGCTGGTGGCGTGTGTGCCCGGTGGAAGCGTGCACTGACAGCTGGTGGTGTGTGTGCCTGGTGGAAGCGTGCACTGACGGCTGGTGGTGTGTGTGCCTGGTGAAAGCGTGCACTGACGGCTGGTGGTGTGTGTGCCTGGCGGAAGCGTGCACTGACGGCTGGTGGTGTGTGTGCCCAGTGTCAGCATGTACTGATGGCTGGTGGTGTGTGTGCCCGGTGGAAGCGTGCACTGACGGTTGGTGGTGTGTGTGCCCGGTGGAAGCATGCACTGACGGCGGGTGGTGTGTGTCCCTGGTGGAAGCGTGCACTGACGGCTGGTGGTGTGTGCCTGGTGGAAGCGTGCACTGATGGCTGGTGGTGTGTGTGCCTGGTGGAAGCGTGCACTGACGGCTGGTGGTGCGTGTGCCTGGTGGAAGCGTGCACTAACGGCTGGTGGTGTGTGTGCCTGGTGGAAGCGTGCACTGACGGCTGGTGGTATGTGTGCCTGGTGAAAGCGGGCACTGACAACTGATGGTGTGTGTGCCTGGTGGAAGCGTGCACTGATGGCTGGTGGTGTGTGTGCCTGGTGAAAGCAGGAGCATTCACAGTCAGAGAAGACACAAATTAAACTGAAGAAGAGGAGGGGGGGAGGGAAGAAGGGAGGGGGAGGCGAGCAGAGGAGCATGATTCACAGATAGAAGACACAAATGAAGCTGACCAGGAGGGAGGGGGGAAAGGGAGGGGGTAGTGCAAGCAGAGGAGCCTGATTACAGCAATAAAAACACAGATGGCAGCAGCTCCTGAATGCAAGCTGTAGGCCAGCAAAAGCCTCTGGTGGCACTTTTAAAAGCCACTTACTAAATGTCTTGAAGCTCAGGCGAGACCTAGAAACACCCCTTCCCGGCTGCAAAATCAGCCTCAACCCTTCCAGCCTCCCGGGGAAAAGCCTGATGCCCGCTACAGCCAGTACGGCCTGCTTCCTGCACTATGTCACAACTCTTTCTAAATTTTCTCTGTCTCTGTACCTTCTGCATCTACTTCACGTCTCACAAACGATTCTCTTTATATCTCTGTCCTTCTGATGTATCTTGTCCTGTCCACTTTCTCTTACTCAACAGGGTCTCAGGTAACTAACTACCCAGAGAAGGGCACCCCCCTGAAAAGGAGAAGAGGGACCCTGCAGTGGATGAGAAATTTGGAGATAATTATCAGATTTAAACCAATGGAATTAGGAAAATCTTCGGAGCAGCACTTTGATTTTCACTGTTTGCATCAAGGACCGTAATATATTTATAAATACAACTATCCAGCAACTAAAGCTGCAATTTTACGTGTGTATGTCTTATTTTAGTATTAGGCACTGTGAGAAGTTGGCCTGATGTATGATGTCTCCAATTCTGGGGGCACCTTATATCAGTCCAAACAATCCCTTATGGTGGTGGTTGTAAGTCAACCTTAAAGACAAGCTATCCTAGAGGTAGCATGGACTAAGCAGCCTAAAGGCTTAACTCAAGAGGACATGTGAAGCCAGCTGTTTTACCATATGCAATCCTGTAATATCAAATGAAAGGACACCACACAAGTTATATATTATAAAAATATATGTATTTATTCTCAGAATAATCCCCTGTACTCTTTATAAATTTAGAAGCACAAGCGTTTAAACAAAAGCACAATATAACATATGAAAGTTGCACAGTTATGGATGAGGCCGGTGGCCACTCAAACCATATATCAAAAAAGTGGTATAAGTATCACTAATCGATCAGTGGTAAGGCCTAGGGCCTTGGGAATCGCTGGGACTACACTGGACTAACAATAGTTAGGACGGGAGTAGCCCGCGGGATTCGGGTGCAGCGCTAAAAGCACAAGCATGCACCAATGCAAAGTCAATGGTGCGTAAAAGTCAGGGCCGGCACTAGGCATGGGCAGCGTGGGCGGCTGCACAGGGCCTCGCACTCAGCCCACCAGCATGGGGCCACGCACTGGTTATGTGTCCTGTTGTTTCCCTGGCAATCTATTTTAAAAAAAGGTGTCGCCTTGCAATTAAGGCCACTGGAGGGGGCCCCCTCCCTGGGCCTCTCAGGGGTGGTGTCTGTCTGGAGGCATAGGGGAGGGTGACGCTCCCTCAATTGCAAGGAGACCATTCACAGACACTGTGGGGGGCCCATTGTCCAGCATTTTGGCGCCCCCACAGTTTTAACTTTTAGACCACAATCAATTCTCACACCTATCGGGCTGAAGGTGTGAGAAATGCTTGTGGAGTAAAAGTTAAAACTGTGGGGGCGCAAAAATGCTGGACAATGGGCCCCCCACAGTGTCTCTGAACGGTCTCCTTGCAGGGGGCCACTTATCTAAATTAGAGGGGGCCTCGCACGTTGCCTTTTAGCCCAGGGCCACGCAAATCCTAGGACCGGCCCTGGTAAAAGTTATCGAGTTACAGTTTTAAGGGTCTTCCGACTCGACTAGAAGGACAAAACTTTAGACTTAGACACTAGAGGTGTAAACCACTACAGGAGCACCGGCGTTCAAGAGTTACCTCACCCACAGGAAGCGGGTGCACAGGTGCAAAGATGTGTCGGGTTTCGTCACGAAGATCTATGGTGCCTGGAGATGAAGATGCTGCAGGCGTCCAGAAGAGAAGTGTCCGGTGTGATCCAGGGGTGGATCGAAGATGTTGAGTACCTGAAAGCAGAGGGGACAGAGTCTAGGTCACTAGCCAGTGACCAGGAAGGAACCAGGCGATGTTGGGCGCAATCAGATGGTTGTTGTGAAGCTTGTCTCCGCTGCCACGTGGTCTCTGGGGCACCGAGGATGTCCTGGAGTGAATCACGAGCTGTCCCATAAAGGCTCTCGCTGTCAGCGGTGTCGGCTTCAAGATCGGAGTCAACAAGCCTCAGCAAATGCAACCCACGCAGGATTCAAAGATCGCTTTTTACTCGGACCAGCAAGGTCTGAGCGGGGGCTCCTTTTCAGGGGAGCGAGGGCCAGTCTGGAGCAACTAGACTAGCAGAGCAAATTTAAAGGTTCGTCGGTACTGGGGCCACTAGCCAACGGGCAAGCGACCGGACCAATGTGTCAAGCAGGAAAATGCAAAAGGGCCCCATGCAGCACTCGATGAGTGTGGAGGGGGGAGCTTTGGTGCAAAAGCTGCTCGGGGCTGGAGCTGCTTCTCAAACTTCAATTCACAGCTTCAAGGGAGCCTTGGATGCTGCACGGTCAGCGCTTCATAGTTTTTCCAAGATGGCCGGCCCCACGCTTCAGGTCACCTCCACGGGTCTCAGCTCTGCAGGGACTGTGGATCGGGCTGTTAGAAAGCAGGCACGCTGGGTCTTGTTGATCTCTGTTGCTCGAGTTCCAGTGGGAACTGCAACAAAGCAAACATTGAGGTGCTGGATGGTGCCTGTTTGCACAGGGTGGTCACTCCTTGACCACAAGGGAGATTCTTCAGTCTTCCACGTCGAGTGGGCTGTCGAAGGGTCCAGAGTTTCATTTCATAAGTTTCAGTCAGGATAATCTGATGTGCATCTGCACAGCTCCTACCTTTATTCCAAATCAAGGGGCTGGATTACCTGCTAGGTCCCTCCTATGGGTGGGACCCAGGAAGGGGGTGGTTACACCCCTTTCCCTTTGTCCAGTTTCGCGCCAGGACTGGGGCTGGAGTGCCCCAGAACCGGTTTGACTGGATTTTGCCTGGGACACCTTGTGCGCCCCAGGCAGTGTCTAGTTTCTTTCAACCCTCCCTGCTCCAATCCACTATCTCCTGTCTGGGGTGGTGTAGCACCTCCCTGTGACAGGAAACCCTTTGTCCAGGCCTCCCCTGCCAAGTTTCGGTCAGCAGCAGGAGGTCAGACTTGTGTCGGGGCAGCAGCATCCATTTTGTGATGCTGAGGCTCTGGTTAGGAGTAACCGCGTTTTAAGTAAAGTAACATGTCTTCTCCCTCTAGAGGGGTGGAATACTACCCCCGTCCCCAGAACTGGCGAGGGGGTAGTATTCCAAAGTGTATGACACCAAACACGACATGTTTTGATAAAGCCAAACCAAAGTTAGCATTAACCGCGAGGATTATAATGCACTTAAGATTATATGGTATGGCAGTATCACTGGAACAGCAGTAAGGAAATGGGTCCAAACGCTGCAGACAGGCTCAGCTCATGCTAGAGCACCATCTCACATAAAACCAAGCACTCTGCCTCCAGGATTGTAAAGGCCTGCCATAGGAGTGACTTATAGGTGTCTATATGTCCAGATATAGGTTTAGACATAGGTATACTATATCTAAGCAAGGGGTGAGTACACCTCCTTGCCCCAGCTGGGTGAACAGCCAGTTGTGTCGGTTTAAATACCAGCCAGGGGTGGCAAAAGATATGCTGCAGCCCCTGGTAGGCCTTGGATGCACCTATGCCCTGAGCACCTATAGTGCATGGTACAGGGGCTGATAAGGTGTCCAGTACCAAATTGGTGATGTACCTATAGTACATGGAGTCCATTTAAAGAGAGAGCAGATAGCCTGGGGCCCTGATTAGCAGGATCCCAGGCCAACTAAATTGAAAGCCAGCTAAACACAAGGCAAACAATCTGGGGTAACCATAGTCAGGTATCCACCTTCCTACAGGCACTCATTCACTAAATATCTACCAAGCCACCACTAGCAAGTTTTTCCTACAATGCAAGTACCAAGCTAGTTAGACGCTGAACTCTACCTAAAACATTGTTGTTGAAAGTATAACACCTACATCCAAGGGGAAGAAGAAATAACGTTATCAATGTTTGTTCCGTATTTTCCCCTGTACTATTAGGATAGTGGATACCATGTAGCACGAGCATCTGGCTGTTTTTGCGTGCCCCCGTTTCTGAAATGTTAATGTATAAATTAATTTTATTTCGCATCACAAGGGCTTGAATAAGCTGAAAAGAAGTAATAAATTCGAACGTGTTCCAAACCCGGGGCCCGAAATATATCTTGCCAGGAGCCCCACAAATACTTAAGAGGGCACTAGGAGGCAGCAAGTGAATAGCCATGTTTCTCTAGCTCTGTTTGCCTTGCTTACGTAATGTTTTTTTCCTGTCTTTTAAATAAACGTGATCGGAAAATGTCACGGTGCATTACTCCCTTTCTCCCACCGCGAGCCCATTTCGTCACACCTTCCCAATCCAGACCTCTGCAGGGCACGGAACAGCACGCACCATCTACGTGCTGGCATTCACGGCCCATTTCCTGTGGGCATCCTTTACCCGGGTTTAGCAGAACCTGGACTCTTGGAAAAGGTGTCTCGTAAAATGCTTTATTGTTGAACGTGCAGTCCAGGCCTCGCAGGTACTGGCGGGCAGTGTGACGCAGTTTTTCCACCTCCGATAACGCTGGCCTCCGTGTACTGAATATCTCAGGAGACCTGTTGGTGAATTTTTACAAGTTCAATTACAATTACAAACACTTTTTGCAAAATTTCAAAAACTGGGAGCCAGAAAACATTTCAGATGAGAAAAAGCCCAATGTTCCACTGCAATTTTAGAACGGATACGAGTTTGTGTAGAAACCATTTTGATACAAAACTGTCCATTTTAGGCCTTGTTGTTTCGATGCTTGAAATGAATGGAGGTTCAAATAACTTTATAATTTTTAGGATGGGGTGTTTGTGGGTTGACCAGAAGTCACCATCCGATTGACAGAACCTCATATTTAGGGATGTTTGCAACCATTGTTATCGCAATGCTCTTCGTTTGACCGTTGCAGTGTATTTCCTGAAACTCGCTTACCAGAGATCGGCATACCATATAGCACTGTACAGCGATTAAGCAGTCAAATGTGTTGCACAAAGCCTCTCTGGAGCACTTATACAAATCAATGAGCACCGACACCCTATTGCCCAAAATTACACTTTGCAAGGACTTTTATGTTTAGACTCTTAAAAATGAAATAGCCTATACTATTCCAGAAAAAGAGAGGGGCTTATTTACAAGAGACTGACACATCTGTATAGATGCGTCAGTTTCCCTGAACCTGCTTGCGAAACACTTGTGTCACCATGGATACATTGTATTTACAATACAGCGCACCATGGCGCAAGGATTAACAGATGCATCAGAAATTCTGTAGCATCTGTCGGTGGAAAAGTCATGCATTGTCGGAGTTGTGTCGCAATCACGACGCAACTCCAGCAATGCATGGGAAGGCCTATTCCTAATACACTACGTCACTCCTTATGCCTGCTTGAAGCAGGTGTAAGGTTTTGACGCAGTGGTGTCCTTGAAGTGGCGCAGTGAACTCTTGTAGATTTCAGTGCATCACTTCTATGAGGCTTTCCCCGTGGGAACCCCCATCCTGCATACATTATAACTGGCACAGGTATAATGTGGTGCAAGGCTTTACAAGATGACCTATCTCCCTAGATGCGTCACGTTGTCATTGGGCCGCAAGGTGGCGTATTGTTTACGCTGCTGCTTCGTTGATAAAAGTGTTGCAACAGCGGTGCAAAAGTGTCGCAAGGGGCTGGTAAATCTGCCCCAGAGTTTGGAAGGAGAAGTGTTAATTTCCTTTAGAAACTGTGACAATTCATCTTCAAAGTCCCCATCTGCAGTATTGAAAGTAATAGTTTCTTAATAGAACTGCATAAGGAATAGAATGGCTGGGGGAATTATTTTGTCTTGCAAGACCCCATGGGACAAGAGCCAGAACCAGATATCTGGCTTGAGTCCTGCTTGCGCCTCATGTGAATTACCCATCTCTGTTGCATTTTCCTTTACACCATTTCAAGGAAACATGGAAAAAAATAAATGATCTGCTTTTTTGGTGTAGTCTGTGATAGAGCATGTGCTCTCAATTGCGAGAGATATTGTTTACCAGAAGGGTCTTGGAGTCCGCCCATTACCATTCGTGGGCTTAGTTGTCACACTCATTTGCTGCATCCTATTTGAAAATTACCAAAAAAGGGTAAACCCGGAGTCACTGGGACCTGGGTGCTAGACAGTATAAATTAGAGTGGTCCCGGTGTATTAAAGGTTTTCACATAGAGGGGAAAAAAAGAATTACATCAGAGAACAACATTCAAAATATTAAATGAAGGGGAAAAAAATTATATATATTCATCCAGTGTTATTTAATCACATTGGAGAGATGCACATATAAATGAAACACATCGTATGGAAACCTAATGAGGTAACACAATTCACACGAGTAGTGCCCAAAGGTAGGGTGGGGGGAGGAAGTGCAAGATGGTAGGTGAATGTATAGAACATTTGTGGTGGTGACAAAATATCACTAACAATTATGGTATATGTTGTTCATATACCTGATGGTCAAAGTACAAATACAAATATACATCTTTGCCAAATAGCACAGAAAATCACAGTCTATTCATTACTGTTGATTGAGAATTGGCAAATGTTCAAAAGTCAACGTTTCAACCCCTTTAGTTTGTAGATGTCTTGAATCTTACTGTCGGGGTCTTCCTCAGGACAGGTGAAAGGTGGTGAGGGCTGGGGGCACCATGAGTGCTGGGGTGGGGGCTCTCACAAAACAATCGTGGAGCTGGGGGGCTCCGTGGCTCTCCATCCTAATTGGGCAGCATTTGCTGGATTCACTTCCTCTTCTTTTGTCTGGTGCATGGACCAAGTACTGATTGCTTCATCTTGATTAGAGTCCTTTCACAGCTGGTGCTGTGATCAAGGTACTATTTATGTTTCTATTTTCCCTGGTTGTCCTTGTTAATTCTTACTTCCCCTCCCCTACTCCGCCTTGTCCATGTTACGTCTTCCCTCCCACCCCCACCTTGTCTGTGTTGCCTTTTTTTCATCTCATCCCTCAGCCTAAAATGTTCAGTTTTGCCTCTTACCTACCACACCCCACCTTCCTGATGTCTGTTTCCCCACATGCGCCGTAAGAAAAAAAAGCACAATCAAATGTCTTGCCCTGGTCGCGTTGAGAGAGCGCAAATCAAAGAAAAATCTAGAAGTGCACCATATTTACAAGCACGTTGTATTAGTCTAGTAAACATTATGTAGGAGTGTCGAATTTATAGAGTGCAAATGTATAAGAGTGTTTAATTAAATTAGAATGCATATATCTGTGTGAGAAGCTAATGTAGAATTGTGTAGAAATGTTAGAATGATGGTGGAATCCTATGTTATGTGGCTGTTGGAGGGGAAAATGTAATTCTGCTAAACGTAGAGATGTGTAGGCCACATGGCAGTTCACAGAGAATACAAGAAGCTGATGCATTACCACATAATATGGATTTTAATGTTATTGTAGTTCAAAGTATTATTGATCATAGAACTGAAATATGTTTTATATAAGTTTATATATTCATTTTGTGTAATAAGATAGAATATTGTTTAGACTAAGAAATTAAAGGGTTGCAGAGTGCATAGGCCCGTTTCATGTAATTCTAATAGGCCTGAATAGACAAAAATCGTTTCCTTTTGATCTGCATGTGCTCGTTAGAGAAAGGTCGTGTTAGGCACAAACTGTGGAGCCTGCTCGATGGTTTACGACTTAGAAGATACGGTGAAGGCCGGAATTTGGGGCCCACAGTACAAGTGTCTGTTTGCAGGTGCGAGGGGGTTTTAATCAAGAGAGTGATGAATAGACTTTTGTCTCGGGAACCAGGCACAGGCCTGGAGGAGTCTTCAGGAATTTCCTGGGGGGTACCGTCCTGCCGGAGAGGAGCCTGGGAAGCATGGTCAACTCTAACGAAGGGTCCAGAGGAGTATCAGCACGGAACATACCAGAACCAACACCACGTGAGGGGCGTCTCTAAGGGGTGTTTCCATTGTAAATGTGATTTTGTATTAGGGACAGCACCCCTGGGTGGAGTTAAGGCAGATGGTCTGAGGAACCTAAGAGAGCGGATGGGTAGGCAGATAGGTTAACTGCGAAACCTCGATTCATAACGAAGAGAAAGGGAAGTGTGTGATCTTCTTTGGAAGTCACCACGGCTGACACCTTTTTAGGTTAAGAACTTGTTAAGTAGGGATGTCACTTAGTCTAGTGTAGGGACAGTCTAATCTAAATTTTCCTTTCTGTAAATGACTCACAAGCTACAGCTTGTGTCTATTCTTGCAACTTTGGCGATTCTTGAATTTGTAGTGTAGCTCCTATTTTCCCAATAGGCTCTGCGCATTGGAATAGTACCTACAGCAGTAAAGGCCTAGGCCAGACGTTAACTAGGTCTACTACTGTCGATACTAGACTTAATTTTTGGGTTTGCCAGCTAAGCTCAGAGTTCGCTAGAAACTTTCTCGAATGTTCAAGGAAGGATTAACTTCCCTGATTAGACAAGAAGGGATTTAGTTTCTGACAACCATAGAACATGACAACTTTGCTCTCCCCTAATCAAGAGTCAATCTCGAGAGTCGTGTGAGCACAAGGCAATTATTTTACTCAGTCAGTACGTGCATTCTTAGTCTCATCAGAATGTAGAGAAAAGGAAGAGACGGGCGTGTTCAATAAAAGATGTTATTTATTGATCAGTCTCTTTTCTCGTACAAGAGAAATGGATCGATATTATTGCAATACTTATAGTTAAGTAAAGTGCATACATTAGAAGCAATAGTATAAAATAATACTGTAAAAACATTGATATGGTTTCTGAGCCATATGATGTTTAAAATGATTAAAATATATTTACATACACATATACATTTGACTAAACGTACTCAACTGGTGTTTCTAAATACGCCTACCCCGTGTACCTGACCTAAGTCTAATGCGTGGGCGGGAATAGAAAGTTACAGTTTAAGTTAAGTTTGTTTTTGCCAAGTGAATAACTAAAGAATTCTCTGTGAGGGGTTATTCAGTTCTGTACCTGGAATTTAGGATGAATGAGGAATGGTATCTCTTTCTCTGCTCTCGATATTCCAGGCTGCCTGCGAGGGCTACCCGGAAGCGCCGGTGCTGGGTCTCTCGGCTTGAGATAGCAGCGCGTCTCTCAGCGCGTCAGGAAGGCGGGGCGGCTGCCAGCGGGGTCTGCTTCTGCTCTCGGCTTCGGCAAGTATGGCTGCTCCGTCTTGTCACCACGCGTGTGTTTGCATAGGGCAAGGTCGGCAATATTTATACCTTAAAGGTGCCGGGATTGACGTAAGGATGGACATAGGTACGTCAATAAAGATGTCATACGACTTGCTCGTTAGCACATTCTTTACTAAAGTTCTCTGTGAAATCAAAACAATGGCCGCACGGATTATCCAGGTTGTCATAGGTTTGATTTGTTATGAGAACGTCGTATGCCTTATCAGGGGCTGGAGGAATGTCGCTTGTCTAATTAGATCTCAAGCGTTATGACCTAATCAGATAACACGTTCCTGTGCCGTAGTGTGACTGCGTCAGATAACGGTATCTGCATCATGGGGGTTTTCTTGCCTCATGGGCTGACTGTTAGTTAACTAGCTAGGTAGTTTAACCAGAATAGGGTCAGGAATAGGGGGATCGATTCAGAACCTATAGAAATACACGACACCCACTCCACGCTAACTATGGTCATATCTACTAATCTATGCATAGTATAACATAGTACAACATACTATAGAGTATAGTGTATACCTTACCACCCCAAAATACATAAATGCATTTTGAAATTTTCAAATATACTGAAAAATTGCAGTCATATATATTGTATGCACTTAAGCTATGAATTAAATGCAAAATTAAACACGCATTGTTATGCATTATTGCTTTTTGGTATATGAGAAATACACATGAAATGGCTCTTAATATAGCTATACAGAAAGGAAGGTCGAGACCATTTCATCACATAATAAAATATTTGTGAACATACCAGCGGGCAGCTAAAGTCTATATAAAGTATCTAAAAATAGAAATCTTAGTTCTCTAGGAATAGTTTCTTACTTTAAGCAGAAGATCAGTGTCCCGGGGAAAAAATATATAGAAAATTTTTTTAAGGGCTTGCTGAAAAAAGTTGCTGTCCGTGAACTGGATTGTAATTGTTCATGTGACTTTATTTTTAAAGTTGAAGGCCGAATTCAGGGAACGCCGTGTGCGAGTTTACTCAAAAGTCTCTATTTCTGTTCCGGAGAGAACATCATATCATTCAGGCTTTCGAAAAAACTGTCAACAGCTTCATGGGAAAGTTCCACTAAGTCGGAAATAGGGGTAACCATGCATTCGTGTGCATGATTGTCTCCATTGACATTCTGATTTGCATTGCTGACAGAAGGTCGTACCTGTTCGATGCTGCTTTCATCTCGAACTTCACTACCCTTCAATCGTAGTGGTGAAGATTCCAGGAATGCCGTCATCAGAATTGGCAGCCTTTGAGGGCAGCACAGTGCGTGAACCTTGGTAGGAACCAACAGTGTATCTGCATCCACCGGCGCATCCGATTGTAGCGTCAGACAGGTGTCTAACACGCATTCTTCTCCGCATAGCAGACACCTTAGTACAGGTAAAACACACCTTTGCCACATTGGTCGAAATGATAGAAACCAAGTCATGTTTAGGTCTCTAAGCCGGGAGAGTCCCAGGATTTTTGATATCCGGTCCCGGTATCCAATGGCTAGGATCGTATCTTCCATTGTCGCGAGAGTTTGATCTGTGACATGGGTTGCCATAACGAAAAATAAGGACTAAGAATAGGATTCCTGCAATTAGTCCCAGGATCAGGGGAAGTCCGCCAAAAATCGAATGGACGAAATCTGGAAAAATACCCAGTATGGCTTTGAATGGTGTTAATGCCATCGAAAATACTGTCTTAAATACCTTTGAGACCCCAGTGGTATCAGAAATATTTAAGATTTCGCTCAGGATTTCCGCGAAATGTACGGGGGAATTGGTTGATAGTAATGTATGTATCTCTGCAGTCGTCCTTGCGACTTGTAGATCATATGTTTCTTTAGATGACGTGAGCCTTGTAGGCGTCTGAAGAAGCACTGTTTTCATTCTGCTTAAAGTATCTATTCGAATAGAAGTAATTTTCAAACCGGGCCATGCCCTTGCCTCCCTGTCTGGAAAGGAGCTGGGGAACAAAGAACGTCCACAGCACTTGACCTTCGCCGTCGTAGTGACGAGATAAGGAGTCCCGGGCATAAGACTACAACATCTGCGGTCTACAATAAGAATGTAACTCCCATTATAGAGTCTTTGAAAGAATGGTTCTATTTCAGTTGCAGGTGCGCCTTGCTGGTGACATGAAAGGTTGTATGAATTCCCTTCACAGGCTCCGTGCAAACTAATACCGTTACACAGAAGCGTGCCGCTTAGTGACATAGCACAATTGTTGCCACTAAGAAACACTTTCTGTCCTTTGTTACTGACACATGCATGTGAATAGGGCAGGTTCCAAGTTGTTTTAAGGTACCCCTTTCCCAATTTCTCGTACATGCCAGCCTGTATATATTTTTGGCAGTATTGAAACCTGAAGGTTGAGATTGGAATATTTATGATTCCGTGGATTATCCATTCACTGACAGGTCGTTCTGACATTGTCATTGGTAATCTTTCTAGTTTTTCAATGCTCAAGATTGTATAATCAGCACCCTTCTGCGCCATACCGATTTGTCTATCAGTAAGGTTAAAGATTTGGAATAGTGACGTTGTGTTGATTAAACGCCAAGGCACATAGCCTGAACGCAGATTTTGTAACGTCCAGCCAAGCTGTACAATGGAACGCAATTGTGACTGTCCATGTTGTAATAACAGTAAGTCTTGCGATAATATATCGATTGCTGAAGACACAATGCTGTCCAATGAAAAAATTCTGGAGGACAGAGTCATTAACCCATTGTCCACTACAGAAAGTGATTTTTCCAAATTAATACGGTCAATTTCCCGTATTCTTTCTGCTGTTTCAATTTGAGTAACCTTCCAGGCCTCATTGTATGCTGCATATACAGAGGCTGCTATGAAACGCTTTTGACGCTGTTTGCGTGGTCCCAGTATGAAATCACGCAAGTCAGCACCATCAGTAAGTAAAGTTAGGTGTTGCTTAATTTCAGGCAGTGTGGAAGTTTGTAGCCATTGAAGGCATAATTTGCCCACACTGTATGTTGTTATTATCCCTGGGTGATGTCTTTGGGGATATCTAGGGTCTGGCCTGGTCATTTTGAAACCCTGTGTTTTATTCAGGAATCTATCTTGACAGTTATTTGTATCTGTGGGCCAGATCAACCATTGTTTCCAATCAGGATGTGTTCTGTTTTGGTTTAATATATGGTTTATGTCTATTTCTTCATCTGTTTCAGAGCTATTGCTAAACATTGTTGGCTTTGGAATAGACGGGTTTTTTAAATCTTTGATTTTGGCTAAGCCAAGACAGGTGGTTTGTTGAACAGTGTCATTTAAAAATATCATTTGTTCTGGGATCATGCAGGCTCTAAACAAAGCTTCTAAACCCTGTACTTGCCATTCTTTTGTACCCCAAACACTTTTCAAATCAACATTTTTGTCCCAATAATCAAATCCAAAAGTATTCATTTTTTCAAAGAATATGTCTGAATATATCAATTTTGTGTTGGTTATCATGGTTTTCATCCCTGTCTTGTTTGACAATTTATAATAAAATGTTTCAGCATTACTAGTGTTAAAACCTTGAAAGTATGAATATTTGTCATACACGGTTCTAGAGCTCCCTTTTGGAGGTGTAGCACAATGTTCCCATTGATTATAATTTAAAACATTTCTTGGTTGTGCAGATTTATGCAAAAAACTGTTACCATAATGGTTATAGCAATACATACTATCATAATTTGTAGAACCTTGCAAATAATCATGTTTTGTAAATTTAGCAGACATTACTAAGTCAGACATCATATTGTTTATACTTTCAAAGTCCCAATCATCAGCAAATGAGTTTGGTTTTGCAAAATCACTCAAGGAGATCTTGATTTGGTGTGGATATTTCAGGATCTCGACCGGACCATAAATTTCATAGTCAGTGTTGTCCCAGGCTACCCCACCAGGTATTGGAATTGCTGTGAAGTTGGCTGAAGAAAGTTCTGAAGAAAGTTCTCGTTTCTCGACGTGTGAAGATGTGTGTGGTTTGAGGACCAAGTTGATGTTCTGACTTGCTGTGTCCATTTTAGCATATTTTCCCTCAATGAAGCGTCCCAAGGTAAATACCATGATGAGCCAAAGTATGAGGATAAATGCACCAAAACCCACCCAAAATTCAATCCATGGAGTAACCAGATATGTTTCTTTCAGTTGTTTCAAAAGTTCCTTAGCTTTGTCTTTAAAGGATTTTGATGATGGCTGTGTCTTTTGTTCGCTGAAACCTTCAGAGGAATCATCGAAGTTGATGAAGTAACCAGATGCAGTTCTGTCAATTGTTCCAATTGGTTCAGGATTTTTGTTTCTTGCATTTTCACTTGGAACTTCATTGTAGATTGGTGTGTCTCTGCTAAATGTCTTTATTTGGGTTTTCAGAGGTCTGAGTTCTATTGCATTGTTGCATAGTCCTTGTTGTTCTTCTTTAGGCGTTTCGAATGTGATGAGCCTCTTTGTTAGGACCTCTGTACTGGTAGCAAACCTTGGTGTTCTGCTACTTATTGGGAGTCCACTTGGCCTACTGTTTGTTATCGGCCACATGTTGTGGTTTCACCAGGTCGATGGATACAACTCGGTTCTCCTTTTTTCCAGCAAGTGGCGGTAGTACAACTGATCTTGTCCCGTTGACAGACAAGACAGGAACTGCTTTTCTGTAAGAAGGCCCAAATTCCTTCTTTACCGCGATCTTCTCCCTGACTAGATCCCCGACTTTTGGAATCCAGACAGGTCTTGCTGGGACAGGTGGTGAATCTTCAGTGGTCGTTGGCTGTTGTTTCAACTGTATGTTGCTCAGGTCTTTTCTTGTTTTGTTTAAGTCCTGCAAAATAGCCAAACGGTCTTTGACATCAAAGGTTTTTTCTATTACCACTGAAGTCTGACTATCAAGGTCAGAGATCAACATCCTAGTTCCGAATAATAATTCGTACGGACTGAATCCCTTCAGAGAATTTCTTGGCAAGTTATTTAGACTACGTTGGACACTTATTAGATGTTTGACCCACCCAGCTCCCGAACCTAATATCCTTTCTATTATAGATTGCTTTCTGCCTTGGTTTTTTCTTTACACCGTCCCATACCCTCAGGAAGGAAGTGAGAAGATTCCCGCTGGGCTGTGCTCATTTGGCCATGTTTCCCCCCCAGGCTGGTTTGCCTGAGTGAAAGAAATGGTCGAACGTAGCATGCTCTTAGCGTATATGCCATTTAGACTCGCAAATCTTGTATAATAGTCCGGACGTCAGCCGAGTGCTGGTGATCTACATTATAAGTGGAAACTAGCCTGTATATGTTAATCGCAAGCCATTCTTTTTGCTGGTAATATTATCTGCCTTGATACGACGAGGTATTAAACTGCTTCTCTCCCCACTGCGATCTCTGTTGCAGTTTGGGCAGTTTTTTACAAACATGGTGTAGTGCAGGCTCATGCCTGGCCACCAGTACCGTGATTGTAATTCTTCCAGAGAATCTTTTAATTTAAGGTGTCTGTGACCCTCGCCCATGTGTGCGTCTGCGATTAACAAGTTTCTCCTGTCCATGTTTGGAATCACTCTATCCCCCACTCCAGGGATTCGAGCAAAAGGGACGGAGTTTGCATCGATTATGTATGTATAATTGAGTGGATAGTTGATCGGTAACGCTGAGCAGTCGCCTTTTGATGACGTTTTCACCGCCAGCAATGTTTCACCGTCAATGTATTTTAATGTACGCTTTTTTCGATCTACGGGAGCCGGTTTAGTGGCTGCCGCTGCGGCTGCTTCAGCCAATGAATTCCCTACAACGTGAACGCCATCACGTTGATGACTCAGTGAGTGAGTCACGTGAGTCTTTGGTAGTTCTTTTTTCAAAAGAGCTACTTGTTCCCAGAGCAGTCTCTGCTTTATTGGTGCATCTGTGTCATCTTTGTAACCGTTCTGAATCCATGTCTGCAAATCGCTGTTATATGATTTGACGCAGTAATATGAATCTGACACTATAAGTGTCGGGAATTCGCGATCCGCATTATCTAGCGCCATTTTCAAAGCTAATATTTCAGTTTGTTGTTCGGAATTGGTTTCTACTGAGTGTGTCTTTGTGAATAGAGGTCTTAGTTTACCTCCGCGCCACACTTCTTTTGTAATCTCACATGTGGGGTTGTATGCTTGTTCTCCCCAAACGGATGGTTGAGCATGTCCGTCTGTATAGATTACACAGGCGTAATGTCGTAGAGGCAGAATGTCGATTGGCAGAGGATACGTCTTTTCATATTTTAGATTTTTCAATTCTTCTAGTTCTGGATCAAAGTAGTAGTATACTTTGTCCGTTGTGATTGAATTCACCCATTGTATCCATTCCGGATTCAATGTTGTTGTTGGTAAATTACACGGTGTTGTTAGTGCCTCGAAGGCTGATTCAGCTGTTCTGACTGTGATATGTCTACCATCAGCTATGTCTTTTTCTCTAGCTATTGCGGTTTGAACTGCTTGAACCATTTTTCCTTTGTTGCTGAATCTCTGTTCAGCTTTTGTGTACAAATGTGATTTGAATGCAATTGGTACCTTCTCTCCCTCATTAGAGGTCAGGTATGTGAATCCGCATTTCCCTGGGATGACTCGGATCACAAGGTTGCGTGTATTATCACGGGTTTCTAATTTTGTTTTAATTAGCATGTCTGTTTGTAAGGATCTCAAAATTTCTGTGTGTGCTTGAGACCAACTGGATCTTTTAAAGTCTGGTTTAATTAGATCATAAAGGGGTTTGACCCTTTCTGCGTAATTTGCAATATATGTTCTTCCGAAATTTAGGAAGCCTAGAATTGACTGTAGGTTTTTTAGTGTTTTAGGAGCTTGGATTACGGCACATTTCTCTAGGAAATTGTCTGCCAGGCTTTTACCTTCACTTGATAACTCATATCCTAAGAATAGGACAGTCAGATGGGCAATTCTGGACTTTTTGAAGTTGAATTTGTAACCCTCTGCAGCGAAACCAAGTATTATGGTGTTCACTCTTTTCAAGTGAGTCTCCAAGTCATCATCTGTTAAGTAAATGTCATCGACATAAGATAATGCTTCATCATCATATAGTTGTAGTAATTCTGTTACTCTCGCTGAGAATACCCCCGGGCTGTTCTTGTACCCCTGGGCTAACCGACAGAATTGTTTTTGAGTGCCATTTACTGAGAAAGCTGTTAAATATCTGCTCTCTGGTGCTATGTTTTGACAAAAGAATCCATTGGAGATGTCCAAGGTTGTTTTGTATTTTTTGCGCACTATGTTATTCATTAGTGCAGCACTGTGTGAGTTTTGCACTGCAAAGGTTTTGCAACATGTGTTAAGGTGTCGGTAATCCAAAACTAGACGATATGAGTTGTCTGGTTTGGCGACCGGAAACAAAGGATTGTTCATTTGTGAGGTGCAAGTTTCAATCACCCCCTGGTATTCTAGCTGATCTAGTATTTCATTTACTTGTTTTTTAGCTTCTTGCTTAATTGGGTACTGCCTTTGTGCAGTTGGTTGTGATTTTAACTGGACTTTGTGAGGAGGAGAATCCTCATCCCATCCTACATGATTTTTATATAAAGCAGGTGCTAAGGCCACTGCCCACTTTCTAGCAAGTGTATATTTTTTATGAATCGGTATTTGATTCGAGAAGGCAGGCATAATTACTTCTTCGCCATGAGGGCACTTCCTGACAAACTCTGGTGGCCAGTCTTTTTCAGCTAGAAGGATGTCATAGCCTTTGGAGAGGTTATCCCAAAATAGTCCCCTAATTTTCCTAGTCTTATCTCCCTCTATACGTAATGTTATCTCGTATATTTTGTGGGGCTTGCTAACTCTGGTATCTGCAGTTTCCACTTGAAGGTATTCATTCGTGTCCACTGTCTCCAGATGATTCATAAGGACTTTGCGAGCTATGCTCACCTCTGCTGCGCTGTCTAGCATTGTCTGAGCCCACTCTCCGTTTTTCAGTTGTGTCCTCAGTATTCTCGGCATTGTTAACTACCTTGATACTGGCTACCTTCTTTTTTGGAAATTGTAATTTCTTTTTCAGTTGAGCAGGTTCCTTGTCTTTGGACTTGGCGTGCTCTTCTGATCGTCCTCTTCTTTCCGATTTCTGCGAGGAATTCTGAAAAGATTGAGAGGGACGTGTATCAATGTCTTGATATCTATCAGGTTTTTTAATATTATCCCTATTTCTAAGGTTATATCTATTCCCAGAGGGGTCACTCTGGGGTGACCTTTGTCTCGGGTTTGGAGATTTCTCTCTTCGCCTAGGAGACCTTCCTCTGGACTGGAATTTCTTTTCTTTAGGATTGGATTGTTTATTTCCATCCCAGTTCTTTTTTGGTGAATTATTATTATTATTAAAAAACATTTTTTCTGGACTTGTAGTCAGTTGCGGTTTTACTGGTATTCCACCTAGACTATCTCTGCCTAGTTCTTCATAGGATTTTTCTATGATTCTGGCAATTTCAGCTGGTTGGTCTGCTATATCTGTCTCTTTTAACCTCTGGCGGATCGCCACGTTTGCTGCTTCACCTTTTATGTTGGCTAATAATATAGCCGAGACCTGCTTGAAGTCTTTCAGTAATTTCATACCAAGAGTTAAAGCAGGTTCTGGACCGTATTCATCTTGAATTTGTTTTAGCACATCTGGTATTACCGAAATGGATGGAACACCGTGCGTTTTTGTGTAGATGGAAGCAAAGACTGTACCCCAAGTGTCACAGTCCTCAATGTGTGGTGCGATTCCCATTGGGAGACATATAGTCAGAATCCTGTGTTTTTCCAGCGGGGTGGTGTCAGGAAACACCGCCTCTATTTGGGTAATTTTCTGTGCCAACCAGAATGGTATTTGTTCCCGTTTAGCTGGAACTTTACCTAGGCAGGATTGGATGTTCTGTGGTGTAATTTTATTTGTGTTCCCCTGGTGAGGGGTCAGCTGTGGAAGTTTAATCGCTGGCTGAATTGTTGAAGTCCGCATTACATACTGAACTAATTGTCTATGAATTTTTAGTAGTTGTTTTAGCTGTATTAATAGCTCTGCTGCAGGCATTCTTTCGATGTCTGGATGTGGTGTGTATCCGGCTAAGACCGGCCACGTTGCTCCTGGTCTTCCTAAAGGACCGAGCCTTGTAATGTGATTGTTATGTATTAGGGCGCCATCAAATAAGAGCAAATGCTCTTGGAATTTGAGTGGTACTTCCACCTCCTCGAAAGGAGTGTACGTTTCAGGAGGTTCCTCTACTTTGTAATAGTGGAAGTACTTTGTTACAGCATTTGCTGCTGGAAAATGTATCCATGTATAGTATACCTCTGTCTGCCGATATTCGTGTGCCTCAATTACGAATATGACTGTGCCACCTCTAGGTGTCAGTCCATTTTCTATAAGTTTTAAGGTTATAGATCTCCTTTTAATGACCGGAATGAGTATTATATCCGCGTCTGCTGCTTGCATGGTAGCATCAGCATCTGCTATTTCAGTAGCTAATCTAATTGCCTCTCTTTCTCCATCACTGTCTCCCATTTTACTGACAGGATGGTATTATTTTTATTTGCAGATCAGGTTTCTTATGGAAACAGAGATTAGATGCACAATATTCTGGAACTGTTTTATCCTTCAACGTTGACTAGACCAAGAACCATACATAGGAGTTCCCTCCTGCGAGGTTTTGGAGGATATAATAACCTTTCACCCACTCCAGACGTCTTTGGAGTATTTGGGAAAAGGGGTCTGAGTGAGAAAGCACGACTGAGTTACTCTAAATGTCTTACGTTAGTTTTATCGCCCTTTCCAAACGCGTTGGGCGCCATGTAGTGTAGCTCCTATTTTCCCAATAGGCTCTGCGCATTGGAATAGTACCTACAGCAGTAAAGGCCTAGGCCAGACGTTAACTAGGTCTACTACTGTCGATACTAGACTTAATTTTTGGGTTTGCCAGCTAAGCTCAGAGTTCGCTAGAAACTTTCTCGAATGTTCAAGGAAGGATTAACTTCCCTGATTAGACAAGAAGGGATTTAGTTTCTGACAACCATAGAACATGACAACTTTGCTCTCCCCTAATCAAGAGTCAATCTCGAGAGTCGTGTGAGCACAAGGCAATTATTTTACTCAGTCAGTACGTGCATTCTTAGTCTCATCAGAATGTAGAGAAAAGGAAGAGACGGGCGTGTTCAATAAAAGATGTTATTTATTGATCAGTCTCTTTTCTCGTACAAGAGAAATGGATCGATATTATTGCAATACTTATAGTTAAGTAAAGTGCATACATTAGAAGCAATAGTATAAAATAATACTGTAAAAACATTGATATGGTTTCTGAGCCATATGATGTTTAAAATGATTAAAATATATTTACATACACATATACATTTGACTAAACGTACTCAACTGGTGTTTCTAAATACGCCTACCCCGTGTACCTGACCTAAGTCTAATGCGTGGGCGGGAATAGAAAGTTACAGTTTAAGTTAAGTTTGTTTTTGCCAAGTGAATAACTAAAGAATTCTCTGTGAGGGGTTATTCAGTTCTGTACCTGGAATTTAGGATGAATGAGGAATGGTATCTCTTTCTCTGCTCTCGATATTCCAGGCTGCCTGCGAGGGCTACCCGGAAGCGCCGGTGCTGGGTCTCTCGGCTTGAGATAGCAGCGCGTCTCTCAGCGCGTCAGGAAGGCGGGGCGGCTGCCAGCGGGGTCTGCTTCTGCTCTCGGCTTCGGCAAGTATGGCTGCTCCGTCTTGTCACCACGCGTGTGTTTGCATAGGGCAAGGTCGGCAATATTTATACCTTAAAGGTGCCGGGATTGACGTAAGGATGGACATAGGTACGTCAATAAAGATGTCATACGACTTGCTCGTTAGCACATTCTTTACTAAAGTTCTCTGTGAAATCAAAACAATGGCCGCACGGATTATCCAGGTTGTCATAGGTTTGATTTGTTATGAGAACGTCGTATGCCTTATCAGGGGCTGGAGGAATGTCGCTTGTCTAATTAGATCTCAAGCGTTATGACCTAATCAGATAACACGTTCCTGTGCCGTAGTGTGACTGCGTCAGATAACGGTATCTGCATCATGGGGGTTTTCTTGCCTCATGGGCTGACTGTTAGTTAACTAGCTAGGTAGTTTAACCAGAATAGGGTCAGGAATAGGGGGATCGATTCAGAACCTATAGAAATACACGACAAATTGGTTTTGGTGATATTCTTCTGCCGACTAAGAACATTTAGAAAATTCATGTTTGTATTGATACCCGTATATCTTTTGAACCTTATTTTGAGATGTTTGTATCTCCAGTTAACTTTGGCTTTGAAATAAACTTTTAAAACTTATTCTTAGTAAGTGGTTCTTTAGAGTGGTGTAAGTCGTTAACTGATTGACCTAGTAGTGGATTGTCTTTTACTCAATGACTGGTACCAACGGTTCAGTCGACCTGAGTTGGGATCTAGATCTATAACTATAGACCACAAATCCTCCGTTAACAGTTGGTAGCAGAGTGAGAATGGTTACCTTCTTGAGGAAGGTGATCTAGACTAGGTTAAGATTACCCCAAGGTCCCTAGAGATCGAGAGATGGCCTACCGAAGAAGGTGCTGACGGTGCGAGAGAAAAGCAGCAGAGTCGGACGAGAGTAAGTATAACAAGGATCATGCGTTGATAAGATTGCGGTGTTTTGTGTTGTATCTGTATTGTAATGTCTTGCGGAGTTGAATGCCTGTAGAGTGATTGAGAGAGGGTTGTGAGCGCGCGCAACCTGGTAGACTGGTAAACTGCCAACCTGGGAAACGGGTGAACCGGTGAACTAGAGAAAATCTTAAGTTCGGGGTAGAGCTTAAGTGGTTCGGGTGTATCGAACATCCAGAGTAGTTGTCGACCAGAGTAAGGGGGTCGTGAGGTACCATTGATCGCCCGCAGGACCGAGATAGGGGGAATGCAAGAGTGAGTGTGTGGGTAATGGACGCAGGTCGAAAGTTACCGTGTGCAAGTAACCTATCAGAGAAGGCGATTGTCTAGACGTACACGGAAAGACATTTCGTCAGTTAAGGCGACAATTACAGTTAGACTGTGGGCGTACAGTCAAGGAAAGTGATCGCTTGGTCGGAAGTAATCATTTTTCAGAGTATGATTGGGACGCATGCATGACCGCGGAGACGAGCTGAGAAAGGAGGGGAACTGCTGCGAAGGGGGAGAGTGACGTCAGCTAGAGCCGCGCTGTGAAAAGGGCGGTTGGTGAGACGTCAGCTAGAGCCGCGCTGGGATAGGGCGGTTGGTGTGACGTCAGCGAGAAGCCGCGCTCTGATAGGCCGGTTAGCGAGAACCGCGCTGAGATTGGTGGATTGTCATCAGGAAGTAAACGAACGCGGAGAAAATAGAAATTTCGTAGGTTTTGAACATGAAGTGTTTTAAATGTTTGAGAGGGATCTTTAAGAGAAAAAGAAGAGAATCTTATTACGGGGAAGAGGCACCGCCAGAGGGTACACCAGCTCACTATATGGCCACAAATGTTGGGTTGCATACTATACTGTGGCTTGGTACTTGGAGTAAGATTACAGAAGGGAATGAGGAACTGACTTTTCCGAAATACGGAACGTTCAGATTAGAAGTGTTGCATCAGCTGGAAGCAGTCATGTCCTCACTGAGACCTTTGCCTAGACCAACACAGTTTGAGGCCCTTAATGCGTGGATTAGGGCGGCGCACGACAGGAGTCAGAACAGACGCCAAGAAAGGGTACGGCGATCAGTAAGGGCAGTGCAAGATGCTAAATGGGATGCGGAAGCCAAGAAGTGGAGGGTACAGGTGATTGAGGTGGATAAGTTATACCCCATGAGAGAGGTTACAGGAGGAAAGAAACACATAGAAGAGGATGATGAGAGCGAGTCGGAGGACGGCCTAATAAATAGGTTGTTGATAGATAGACCGCCTCCGGACAATAGGGAGACGGAAGGTACGGAGCTCCCAAGGGAAGACAGGGTAGACTTAGAAGGGTATAGGCCACTCCCTATAGCGGATTGGGTACCTACCAAAGATGAAGGGTCACCTCAACATGGTACTGTACAGAAGGTAGTCGGAAGGGTTGCAGTGCAGAAGATGCCAGCAACCGAGAGGGTTGAGTCTTATGAATTGCCAGATGCTCTTCAAGTACCCGTTACCATAGGTCCTATACGGTCGATTTATCACCCAGAGAAAGGGAAAGAGGAAGAACAGGTACAGCTAGACAGAGAAAGAGTAGAGATGGAAAGAAGGAATAACACGACAAATGCCTGGAGGCAATTGCCAGGACCGATAACGTGGAGCACCCCATTGGATTCAGCAGTGGGTCCCGTAACAGAGCAGGGGGGTCAGAGAGGACCGATGGACCTGAGGGGACCACGGCCGAAATCCTATAAAGAGTTGAGGGCTGACTTGAGAGAATGGGATAGGTCCATGGAAGCACCGAGCAACAGGTCAAGAGCAGAAGCTGAAAGGGGAAGTCGAGGCAACGGGACATTATCTCACTGCAGGGCTAGCGGAAGCAGTCAGGAGAGGGACGATAAAAGTCAGGAGAGTAGAGGAGTTACACGTCATATTGACGGTGGAAATGGGCAGGAGCGAAGAGGTAGAAGTACGGAGTGTGGAGAGACGTCTCGTCTCATTCAAAGTGAGGGAGACCAAAGGACACAAGAGTACAGGGATAGGTTTAAGTGCACTCACCACGCACCTGGTGATAATGTACAGCACTGGAGTCGTGGGAGCATAGGGAACAGTGAAGGATCTTGCCATGTGTCGAGTGATCAGAGACTACAGGCAAATTGCGAAGGCATGGGGAACAATGGAATGCCTTACCATGCACCTAGAGAAACCAGGCAGGGTGGGAATTGTGGGACTATGGGAAATAGAGGAGTGTTTCACTATGCACCCAGAGAGGATGGAACTGCATGGGACTTGGAGAGATGGGAACATGGGAGGACTCCCCATAACACGCCTGAGGACTCAGAGCTGTGATGGGAGAGATGTAAATGGACTCTCTAGAGATAGCGTACTGAAAGCTGTGATAAAGGCCAAAAGACTCGATGTGACCAGCTTAAAATCTGACTTGGACGAGATGATAGATGGTACGTTGCCCTTAGAAAGGATTGACATGTACGAACAAGATGAGCTGCTATTTATAGCAAAGGATATTACTCGAAAGGCAAGAGCAACTCATGAGAAACTGTCTGAACTGGCAGACAAGTATATGGTAGATTTGTCCAGAACCAGGGCATTGCAGGGTAACCACAGGTTGCATTATTCGGATCAGGACCTAGATGAGAGAAGGACAACTGGATTAAAAACACACATAAGGGAACTGATCACAGGAATAAGAGCATGGAGAGATCTTGACAAATGGGAAGAGAGGTGGTCCAAAAAGGGAACTGTTAGACGGAGCGCGAATGTGATGTCTCCAGAGGGAAGGTTAATGCAGATGGAGGCATTCCCTTTGCGAGAAATAGCGAATGGGAGTTATGTACACGTGCCCTGGAGTAGGGGAGATTTGGCTGCATTTACCAACTCATTTCCGAAGTTAAGGGAGAACCCTGTAGAGTGGTACAAGCAGGTAGAGAGGTTTGTGAAGATCTGAAAGGTATTGTGGATTGATTTGAACACCTTGTTTGACATTGTGGTCCCAGGAGACTTGTGGATAGCATGCAAGGTTAGTGTCGACTGGTCAACTGCAGAACCAGAAAGGGATACTCGTACTAATGGACCGTCAGAAAGCGTAATGTTAAAATATGAAAGGGTGATGACTTGGCTGAAAGAGAAGGTGCCACCACAAGATATAGACTGGGTAAAAATAGACCGAACAAGACAGGAACCCAAGGAGACAGTTCATGAGTACTATGAGCGATTGCTGAAAGCATTCAAACAATACAGTGGACTAGATGTAATGGATCCCAAGGATATAGGACAGTTTGTATCAAAGTTCGTTTTGGGGTTGAGACCTGATATTTGTTTGATGATTCAGCAACATTTAATTTGTTGGCAAAACAAACCATTGGATGAGATTTTGAGGTACGCAAGGTATTGCAGTGATGAAATAGATTCCAAAGCAAAAAAACTGAAAGAGAAACTGATGATGGTACAAATGCAGTCAGCTGGAAGGGGTGGACAGCAGCAACAGGGAACAGGGACAATGGGACGGAAATCAAATAGTCAGAATAAGAACAACGAGGAAAGTCTGAGACCTAGAATAGATTTTGCTACATTGAAAAAAACGACAAAGTGCCACCAGTGTCACCAGGTGGGACATTGGAGACGCGAGTGTCCCTATAACCCTGAGAACTAGAAGTAGAGGAGGAAGTTCAAGAAGTTCCAGTTCAAGGGGTGACAGTGTCAAGAAGTAGTGTGGCCAAAGGGGGGGCTTCAGCTCCACGAGCTCAGTTCCCGCAGCCACCAAGGATTACGACAGGGGGAAAGATTCATCGACAAATGCCTCTTTTTATAGACGAAGGAGAGTGTTACTACGTTGATCCATTGACGGGACAACGTGTAAGTAGAGAAGGGGACTGTACCCTCGGGGCAGTTCTAGAGGTGGATCAAAGAGGACCGTTTGTTGAGGCTGAAGTGGCAGGGTGTCCTACAACATTCTTGGTGGATACCAGAGCTACTCGATCAACTTTGAGATCGGCAGTGGTTCCAGATTTACCAATGTCGGGGGAAACAATTCAAGTGGTAGGAGTAGCAAATAGGAGAATGACTAGCCCTTTGACGGGACCAGTGTCAGTGAAAATAGGAAACTACACCAATGAACACCAGTTTGTAGTATGTGATTCAAGTCCTGTGTGTCTGTTAGGAAGGGACTTATTGTGCAAACTGAACTGCACAATATACTGCACACCTCAGGGAGTGGAGGTACAGACTACTGACGATGATGCTACCTTTAAAGTTACAAATTCGAGAACATGCATAGAACTGTATCCTACCCTGACTGTGGAGGACCTTCCTTGGGACTTACGAGATGCAGTGGCATCAGAGGTATGGGATTTTACTGGAGAAGAGATAGGATTGATCAAAGGGGTAGAACCAGTGAAGATCATGGTAAAACCAAATGTTGAATATCCTAGAACGCCTCAGTACAAACTGACCCCGGAGACGATTGCAGGAATAAAACCTGTAATTGACTCTATGATTCAACAGGGAATACTGAAGGAGATCGTGGGTAGTCCATGCAACTCCCCGATTATGGGTTTGCAAAAACCTAGTGGGAAATTCAGGATAGTACAGGATCTTCGAAAAATTAATAACATAGTTGTTTCATGTTGTCCAGTGGTACCGAATCCATCAGTGATATTGTTTCAGATACCATTCCAAGCTGAGTGGTTCACAGTGATAGACCTTTGTCAGGCTTTCTTTTCAATTCCATTAGATGAGGAGAGCCAGTACCTTTTTGCTTTTAAGCTGGAAAATCGTGTTCTAACATGGTGTCGTATCCCACAAGGGTACACAGAAAGCCCATCAATTTTCAACCAGCTGTTGAAGAAAAATCTTGAAAGTCTGGTACTGCCACAGAACTCGGTTCTGGTCCAGTACATAGACGACCTACTTGTTGCGTCAGGAACAGAAGAAGCTTGTAAGACAGATACCATTGCCTTGCTGAACCATTTAGCTGAAAATGGCCACAAGGTATCTCCGAGCAAATTGCAGTACTGTCTGACAGAGGTACAGTACTTGGGTCACCGAATAGAAAAAGCAAAGCGCAAGGTGTCACCAGATAGGATAGAGGCGATAATGAAGATGAACGCGCCTACGACACAGAGAGAAGTCAGGATGTTCCTAGGAATGGTTGGTTATTGCCGACAGTGGATAGCTAACTTTTCACTGAAAGCAAAACCCTTACAAAAACTGATGCACAAGGAGGTGAGTGATCCGGTACCATGGGACAAAGATTGTTTGATGGCGTTCCTACAGCTGAGAGAGGATTTGTGCCGTGCTCCAGCCTTGGGAATGCCAGATTATGAGAAACCATTTTCACTTTACTGCAGCGAAAGAGAAGGTTGTGCTTTGTCAGTGTTAGTACAGACCCATGGGAATGCCCATAGACCAGTTGCATACTTCTCGGCTACTTTAGATCCGGTAGCCGCAGCGTTGCCCGGATGTCTCAAATCCGTTGCTGCAACAGGTGTCAGCATTGAGAGGTGTGAGAACATTGTGATGGGACATCAATTAGTGGTGTATGTACCACATTCTGTAGAACTGTTAATGACCAGGACCAAGACACAGCACTTGACCAATACTAGGCTCACGCGCTACGAGCAAGTTATTCTTGCTGCGGAGAACGTGACCCTTAAGAGGTGCTCTGTTTTGAATCCTGCTACACTGATGCCACTTCCTAATGATATAGAAGGCGAAGAATGTGAAGATCACGATTGCCTTGATGTGACCGAACTATGCACGAAGCCAAGACCAGATATTGTGGATGAGCCGTTGACGGACCCTGATGAAATTTTCTTTGCCGATGGCTCATGTTTCAGAGATGATACTGGTTGGTTGAGAGCAGCTTATGCTGTTTGCACCATTACTGGAGTTGTGGAAGCCGCTTGCCTGGAAGGAGTACACTCCGCTCAGGTAGCAGAAATCATTGCATTGACACGTGCCTGTATAGCAGGTAGCAAAATTAGAGTCACCATTTATACCGATAGCCAATATGGTTTCGGTGTAGTTCATGATTTTGGGCAATTGTGGTCTCAGAGAGGTTACATGACCTCCTCTGGTTCGCCTATTCGAAATGGAGAATTCGTGCGACTGCTGTTAGAAGCATTACAAGGTCCAGCTGCAATTGCAATTGTCAAATGTGTAGCCCACACCAAAAATACAGATTTTGTGTCACAAGGTAATAGATATGCGGATGAAGTTGCCCGCTACTGTGCGGAGCAAGGATATTCTTTCACGGAGGTGGAAGTAGGGGGGGCTCAGGAAAGGACCGAGTTAAACATGATGCTAGAAACAGTTGATACTTGGGAGGATTTAAAAAACATGTAAGAGAATGCACCTGATTCTGAGAAAAAGGCATGGGAAACAGCAGGTTGTGTGAAAAGTGAAATGGACTTCTGGGTTTCAGCAGATGGTAGGGCAGTATTACCTGAGGAATTAGTGAGTCCAATGGCACGACAGATACATGGTCCAGTACACTTAGGAAGAGATGCCATGCTGAGGGTATTTAGGCAGACGTGGTATTGCCTTAAGTTTAGGATTGCAGCAGAAGCAGTCTGTAGGAGATGCGTTACTTGTCAGCAATTGAACGTAGGTAAAAGAACACCAGTTACAATGAGTCACATTGGGAGGTCTGGGGGGCATTTCAACCGAATGCAATTAGATTTTATTGAGATGCCAAAAGTCAACCGCCTTAGGTATGTTCTGGTGGTTGTATGCATATTTTCCAGATGGGTCGAAGCATACCCTACACGCAGGTGCGATACACTCACAGTAGCAAAGTTGTTGCTTAGAGAGTTGATCCCGCGCTTCGGGGTGCCGACCTCCCTGGAATCAGATCGAGGAACTCATTTCAACAGTGAAGTTGTGAAGATGCTTTGCTCTGCGTTGAACATTGATCAGAAGTTGCACTGTAGCTATCGACCAGAGGCTTCAGGTATCGTGGAGCAGATCAATGGCACTTTGAAGTCCCGAATAGCCAAAGTATGTTCATCGACTTCCTTAAGTTGGCCTGATGCTCTGCCCTTGGTACTCATGAGTATGCGTAGCACACCAGACAGGAGGACAGGTCTCTCTCCACACGAAGTTTTAATGGGGAGGGCAATGAGACTTCCGTCTGTACCGACTACAGCTTTGTTGAATATTACAGATGACCTGATCCTGGATTACTGCAAGGGACTGTCTGACGCCATTCATTCTGTGTCTCTTCAGGTGCAGGCCGCTGAAGTTCCATCTTCAAGAGACCTATGTCACGACTTGTGCCCAGGTGACTGGATCCTATTGAAGAAGCACGTCCGAAAGAACTGCCTAGACGTGCGTTGGAAGGGGCCCTACCAGGTCATATTGACAACGAATACTCCCGTGAAGTGTGGAGGGCTGCCAAACTGGATCCACGCTTCCCATACTCGAAGAGTTCCAGCACCCTTGGAAGAAACAGCTCCTCTCGCAGATGAAAATCCAGCTGTGGACGGCGAACCACTAGAGGGGATCAGTCAAGCTGTGGGGGTGTCGGAAGAAGTTGGGAGCGCTACAGATCCAGAAGAAGGAAGACAGGACGACAGTGAAACTGAAGTTGCCACAGAAGGAGAAAGTTGCTGTGAATACGGCTCAGACTCAGAACAAGTCCAGAGTGATCAAGAACTGAGTGAGAGGACAAGATACAGGAGAACAAGGCGTGGAGAAGCTAGTTGCCCTGAAAGAAGAAAGAGGCCGAGCTTGAAGTCAACTCCAGAGAGAACTCTTGCTCCTATATCTGAAGACTCGGATCTGGACGAAAGTGCACAAGGACAGGAACAGGAAGGTCCGAGAAGATCGAGGAGAGTGCGAGTGCCTTGCAGAAGATACGCTACTCCTGAGTGGACCTACCTCGCTGCAGATGTCCAGTGTACAGGGATCTGGGAGGGTGAGGGAAGTGACCCTGACCAGTACTGACCCCTCATAACAGTGGAAATAGTGTTGCTGATACCGGGAGTGGAGGTCGAAGGGTTGCTGACACTCAATATCCCCTATCCTCCTTATCTGAGCGGAATAAGAGACATGATTTTTAACAGAATAGATTTCCCGACTTGTTGTCCAAGGAGGTCAATACTTGGGGAGATCCTTCTTCGTTTGGAAATATTAGAGTGCGTGACTAGAGTCGCTGGATCACGTATAATTCTGGATTGCTAAAGTACTTTGTAAAGACTTTGTAAATAAACAGATTGAGAGATAACCTAGCGCCGAGTGGAAGAAGAGATTTAGGGACTTCCATATAGAGGACGGAGAAGGGCTAGGGTTGTCTGTTGCTATGGAATTCAAAGACTGATCTTGCAGAAGGGATTATCAGCTTCCAGGTGTGGTTCGAAAAGAGACATTGTGCAAAGAAAGAAAACCGGAACTACACTGTTTGAGATCATGGAGGTTGGCAACCCGAACCGCAGGACAAAATGCATAGTAGGCACACTTTTAGTGGGAGTGATTTTTTAGGTCTCGTGACCTATCAATGCGCATGCGCATTGAGAGAAGCGAGACTATAGGGCTTTAAACAAAGCTTACCTAACTGTGGCGATTTGGTGCTGTGCCCGTGGCTTTTAGGTCAAAGCGCAAGCGCATTGACCTAAAATGCGCGTGCACAGCACCAAATCGCCAGCCATCTGTTCCCCAGCTTGGATCTCCTGGCTGCTCCTCCCCTAATTATCCGCACATCAAAGGCTGCTCCCGCCCCCTGCTTCACACTTCAAACGAATGCTACCGAGAGCATTTCCCGGCCGGCCGCTTTTAATTTCATTTTGCAAGCAGTTCCCCCTCCTCCCTCTCCTCCCTCTCCTGACTTTCTCCTGCCTGCCACACCAATCCAAACTGAGGCGCTGCTGCTCCAGTCCCTGTATTACTCCCACTCATCTATGATTAGGAATAAAAGACTGTCGGTTAAAAACAGTTTCAAGATAAAAATGGTTTCCCATTACTTTTGCAGAATGTTCTGCATTTCCTTAACCGCCTCCAACTCTCCGACTTTCACATGCACATACCACTTTGCTGATACTGACCGAGACATGCGCTTTATAAGCAGGAAATAGAATTCTACAGGAAACAATACTACCGAAGACCATTCGAGGGTGTGAGCTCAATGCCACCGAAGAGTACGTACAATTATTATACTTAAAGTTCAGTCAACTACCCTTGATGCACGGACAACCTTTGAAGAAAGTGAAAAGCATGTACCCTCACCCTCACCCTCACTCACCCTCAACCCCTCACCCTCACTCACCCTCAACCCCTCACCCTCACCCTCACCCTCACTCACCCTCAACCCCTCACCCTCAACCCCTCACCCTCACTCACCCTCACCCTCACCCTCACTCACCCTCAACCCCTCACCCTCACTCACCCTCAAACCCTCACCCTCACTCACCCTCACCCTCACTCACCCTCAACCCCTCACCCTCACTCACCCTCACCCTCACTCACCCTCACTCACCCTCACCCTCACTCACCCTCACTCACCCTCACCCTCACCCTCACACACCCTCACTCACCCTCACCCTCACTCACCCTCACTCACCCTCACCCTCACTCACCCTCACCCTCACTCACCCCCAACCCCTCACCCTCACTCACCCTCACTCACCCTCACCCTCACTCACCCTCAACCCCTCACCCTCACTCACCCTCAACCCCTCACCCTCACCCTCACCCTCACCCTCACTCACCCTCAACCCCTCACCCTCAACCCCTCACTCACCCTCACTCACCCTCACTCACCCTCAACCCCTCACCCTCACTCACCCTCACCCTCACCCTCACTCACCCTCAACCCCTCACCCTCACCCTCACTCACCCTCACCCTCACTCACCCTCAACCCCTCACCCTCACTCACCCTCAACCCCTCACCCTCACTCACCCTCAACCCCTCACCCTCACTCACCCTCAACCCCTCACCCTCACCCTCACTCACCCTCACTCACCCTCACTCACCCTCACCCTCACTCACCCTCACCCTCACTCACCCTCACCCTCACTCACCCTCACCCTCACTCACCTTCAACCCCTCACCCTCACTCACCCTCAACCCCTCACCCTCAACCCCTCACCCTCACTCACCCTCAACCCCTCACCCTCACCCTCACTCACCCTCAACCCCTCACCCTCACTCACCCTCTACCCCTCACCCTCACACACCCTCTACCCCTCACCCTCAACCCCTCACTCACCCTCACTCTCACTCACCCTCACTCACCCTCAACCCCTCACCCTCACCCTCACTCACCCTCACCCTCACTCACCCTCAACCCCTCACCCTCACTCACCCTCACTCACCCTCAACCCCTCACCCTCACCCTCACTCACCCTCACCCTCAACCCCTCACCCTCACTCACCCTCAACCCCTCACCCTCACTCACCCTCAACCCCTCACCCTCACTCACCCTCACTCACCCTTACTCACCCTCACCCTCACTCACCCTCACCCTCACTCACCCTCAACCCCTCACCCTCACTCACCCTCAACCCCTCACCCTCACCCTCACTCACCCTCACCCTCACCCTCACTCACCCTCAACCCCTCACCCTCAACCCCTCACCCTCACTCACCCTCACTCACCCTCAACCCCTCACCCTCACTCACCCTCAACCCCTCACCCTCACTCACCCTCACCCTCACTCACCCTCAACCCCTCACCCTCACTCACCCTCACCCTCACTCACCCTCACCCTCACTCACCCTCACTCACCCTCACCCTCACTCACCCTCACTCACCCTCACCCTCACTCACCCTCACCCTCACTCACCCTCACCCTCACTCACCCTCACCCTCACTCACCCCCAACCCCTCACCCTCACTCACCCTCACTCACCCTCACTCTCACTCACCCTCACCCTCACTCACCCTCAACCCCTCACCCTCACTCACCCTCAACCCCTCACCCTCACCCTCACTCACCCTCAACCCCTCACCCTCAACCCCTCACTCACCCTCACTCACCCTCACTCACCCTCAACCCCTCACCCTCACCCTCACTCACCCTCACCCTCACTCACCCTCACCCTCACTCACCCTCAACCCCTCACCCTCACCCTCACTCACCCTCACCCTCACCCTCACTCACCCTCAACCCCTCACCCTCACCCTCACTCACCCTCAACCCCTCACCCTCACTCACCCTCAACCCCTCACCCTCACCCTCACTCACCCTCACCCTCACCCTCACTCACCCTCACCCTCACTCACCCTCACTCACCCTCACCCTCACTCACCCTCACTCACCCTCACCCTCACTCACCCTCACCCTCACTCACCCTCACCCTCACTCACCCTCAACCCCTCACCCTCACTCACCCTCACTCACCCTCACCCTCAACCCCTCACCCTCACCCTCACTCACCCTCAACCCCTCACCCTCACTCACCCTCAACCCCTCACCCTCACCCTCACTCACCCTCAACCCCTCACCCTCACTCACCCTCTACCCCTCACCCTCACTCACCCTCACCCTCACCCTCACTCACCCTCACCCTCACTCACCCTCACTCACCCTCACTCACCCTCACCCTCACTCACCCTCACTCACCCTCACCCTCACTCACCCTCACCCTCACTCACCCTCACCCTCACTCACCCTCACCCTCACTCACCCCCAACCCCTCACCCTCACTCACCCTCACTCACCCTCACTCTCACTCACCCTCACCCTCACTCACCCTCAACCCCTCACCCTCACTCACCCTCAACCCCTCACCCTCACCCTCACTCACCCTCAACCCCTCACCCTCAACCCCTCACTCACCCTCACTCACCCTCACTCACCCTCAACCCCTCACCCTCACCCTCACTCACCCTCACCCTCACTCACCCTCACCCTCACTCACCCTCAACCCCTCACCCTCACCCTCACTCACCCTCACCCTCACCCTCACTCACCCTCAACCCCTCACCCTCACCCTCACTCACCCTCAACCCCTCACCCTCACTCACCCTCAACCCCTCACCCTCACCCTCACTCACCCTCACCCTCACCCTCACTCACCCTCACCCTCACTCACCCTCACTCACCCTCACCCTCACTCACCCTCACTCACCCTCACCCTCACTCACCCTCACCCTCACTCACCCTCACCCTCACTCACCCTCAACCCCTCACCCTCACTCACCCTCACTCACCCTCACCCTCAACCCCTCACCCTCACCCTCACTCACCCTCAACCCCTCACCCTCACTCACCCTCAACCCCTCACCCTCACCCTCACTCACCCTCAACCCCTCACCCTCACTCACCCTCTACCCCTCACCCTCACTCACCCTCTACCCCTCACCCTCAACCCCTCACTCACCCTCACTCTCACTCACCCTCACTCACCCTCAAACCCTCACCCTCACTCACCCTCACCCTCACTCACCCTCACCCTCACTCACCCTCAACCCCTCACCCTCACTCACCCTCACCCTCACTCACCCTCAACCCCTCACCCTCACCCTCACTCACCCTCACCCTCACTCACCCTCAACCCCTCACCCTCACTCACCCTCAACCCCTCACCCTCACTCACCCTCAACCCCTCACCCTCACTCACCCTCACTCACCCTCACCCTCACTCACCCTCACTCACCCTCACTCACCCTCACTCACCCTCACCCTCACTCACCCTCACCCTCACTCACCCTCACTCACCCTCACTCACCCTCACCCTCACTCACCCTCAACCCCTCACCCTCACTCACCCTCACTCACCCTCAACCCCTCACCCTCACTCACCCTCACCCACCCTCACCCTCACCCTCACTCACCCTCAACCCCTCACCCTCACCCTCACTCACCCTCAACCCCTCACCCTCACCCTCACTCACCCTCAACCCCTCACCCTCAACCCCTCACTCACCCTCACTCTCACTCACCCTCAACCCCTCACCCTCACCCTCACTCACCCTCAACCCCTCACCCTCACTCACCCTCAACCCCTCACCCTCACTCACCCTCACTCACCCTCACCCTCACTCACCCTCACTCACCCTCACTCACCCTCACTCACCCTCACCCTCACTCACCCTCACCCTCACTCACCCTCACTCACCCTCACTCACCCTCACCCTCACTCACCCTCAACCCCTCACCCTCACTCACCCTCACTCACCCTCAACCCCTCACCCTCACTCACCCTCACCCACCCTCACCCTCACCCTCACTCACCCTCAACCCCTCACCCTCACCCTCACTCACCCTCAACCCCTCACCCTCACCCTCACTCACCCTCAACCCCTCACCCTCAACCCCTCACTCACCCTCACTCTCACTCACCCTCAACCCCTCACCCTCACCCTCACTCACCCTCAACCCCTCACCCTCACCCTCACTCACCCTCACCCTCACTCACCCTCACTCACCCTCACCCTCACTCACCCTCACCCTCACTCACCCTCAACCCCTCACCCTCACTCACCATCACTCACCCTCACCCTCAACCCCTCACCCTCACCCTCACTCACCCTCAACCCCTCACCCTCACTCACCCTCAACCCCTCACCCTCACCCTCACTCACCCTCAACCCCTCACCCTCACTCACCCTCTACCCCTCACCCTCACTCACCCTCTACCCCTCACCCTCAACCCCTCACTCACCCTCACTCTCACTCACCCTCACTCACCCTCAAACCCTCACCCTCACTCACCCTCACCCTCACTCACCCTCACCCTCACTCACCCTCAACCCCTCACCCTCACTCACCCTCACCCTCACTCACCCTCAACCCCTCACCCTCACCCTCACTCACCCTCACCCTCACTCACCCTCAACCCCTCACCCTCACTCACCCTCAACCCCTCACCCTCACTCACCCTCAACCCCTCACCCTCACTCACCCTCACTCACCCTCACCCTCACTCACCCTCACTCACCCTCACTCACCCTCACCCTCACTCACCCTCACCCTCACTCACCCTCACTCACCCTCACTCACCCTCACCCTCACTCACCCTCAACCCCTCACCCTCACTCACCCTCACTCACCCTCAACCCCTCACCCTCACTCACCCTCACCCACCCTCACCCTCACCCTCACTCACCCTCAACCCCTCACCCTCACCCTCACTCACCCTCAACCCCTCACCCTCACCCTCACTCACCCTCAACCCCTCACCCTCAACCCCTCACTCACCCTCACTCTCACTCACCCTCAACCCCTCACCCTCACCCTCACTCACCCTCAACCCCTCACCCTCACCCTCACTCACCCTCACCCTCACTCACCCTCAACCCCTCACCCTCACTCACCCTCAACCCCTCACCCTCACTCACCCTCAACCCCTCACCCTCACTCACCCTCAACCCCTCACCCTCAACCCCTCACCCTCACTCACCCTCACCCTCACTCACCCTCAACCCCTCACCCTCACTCACCCTCAACCCCTCACCCTCACTCACCCTCACTCACCCTCAACCCCTCACCCTCACTCACCCTCACTCACCCTCACCCTCACTCACCCACACCCTCACTCACCCTCACTCACCCTCACCCTCACTCACCCTCACTCACCCTCACCCTCACCCTCACTCACCCTCAACCCCTCACCCTCACTCACCCTCACCCTCACTCACCCTCACCCTCACTCACCCTCAACCCCTCACCCTCACTCACCCTCAACCCCTCACCCTCACCCTCACTCACCCTCAACCCCTCACCCTCAACCCCTCACTCACCCTCACTCTCACTCATCCTCACTCACCCTCAACCCCTCACCCTCACCCTCACTCACCCTCACCCACCCTCAACCCCTCACCCTAACTCACCCTCACCCTCACTCACCCTCAACCCCTCACCCTCACTCACCCTCACCCTCACCCTCACTCACCCTCAACCCCTCACCCTCACTCACCCTCACCCTCACTCACCCTCAACCCCTCACCCTCACTCACCCTCAACCCCTCACCCTCACTCACACTCACCCTCACTCACACTCACCCTCACCCTCACTCACCCTCACTCACCCTCACTCACCCTCACTCACCCTCACCCTCACTCACCCTCACTCACCCTCACCCTCACTCACCCTCACTCACCCTCACCCTCACCCTCACTCACCCTCAACCCCTCACCCTCACTCACCCTCACCCTCACCCTCACTCACCCTCACCCTCACTCACCCTCAACCCCTCACCCTCACTCACCCTCAACCCCTCACCCTCACCCTCACTCACCCTCACCCTCACCCTCACTCACCCTCAACCCCTCACCCTCAACCCCTCACCCTCACTCACCCTCACCCTCACTCACCCTCAACCCCTCAACCTCACTCACCCTCACCCTCACCCTCACTCACCCTCAACCCCTCACCCTCACTCACCCTCAACCCCTCACCCTCACCCTCACTCACACTCACCCTCACTCACACTCACCCTCACCCTCACTCACCCTCACTCACCCTCACTCACCCTCACTCACCCTCACCCTCACTCACCCTCACTCCCCCTCACCCTCACTCACCCTCACTCACCCTCACCCTCACCCTCACTCACCCTCAACCCCTCACCCTCACTCACCCTCACCCTTACTCACCCTCAACCCCTCACCCTCACTCCCCCTCAACCCCTCGCCCTCACCCTCACTCACCCTCACCCTCACTCACCCTCAACCCCTCACCCTCACCCTCACTCACCCTCAACCCCTCACCCTCACTCACCCTCAACCCCTCACCCTCACTCACCCTCACCCTCACTCACCCTCACCCTCACTCGCCCTCAACCCCTCACCCTCACTCACCCTCACCCTCACTCACCCTCACTCACCCTCACCCGCACTCACCCTCACTCACCCTCACCCTCACTCACCCTCACCCTCACTCACCCTCACTCACCCTCACCCTCACCCTCACTCACCCTCAACCCCTCACCCTCACTCACCCTCACCCTCACTCACCCTCACCCTCACTCACCCTCAACCCCTCACCCTTACTCGCCCTCAACCCCTCACCCTCACCCTCACTCACCCTCAACCCCTCACTCACCCTCACTCTCACTCACCCTCAACCCCTCAGCCTCACCCTCACTCACCCTCACCCTCACTCACCCTCACCCTCACTCACCCTCAACCCCTCACCCTCACCCTCACTCACCCTCAACCCCTCACCCTCACTCACCCTCACTCACCCTCAACCCCTCACCCTCACTCACCCTCAACCCCTCACCCTCACCCTCACTCACCCTCAACCCCTCACCCTCAACCCCTCACCCTCACTCACCCTTACCCTCACTCACCCTCAACCCCTCACCCTCACTCACCCTCAACCCCTCACCCTCACTCACCCTCAACCCCTCACCCTCAACCCCTCACCCTCACCCTCACTCACCCTCACAACACATATTGTGTTACAATAGGTGTCACATTTGCGAAAGATAAAACTATTGGCATTGTAAATAACAAAGCTATTAATTCGCTATTTTCAAAACAAGCACATAAATAAAAAATGTGTCCTTTACAATACCAATAGCTCAAACTTTCCTAATGCGAGACCTATTGCATTGCTGTGCTTCTCTCCCCTGGGGACTCTCCTACTCTCTAGAGATGTGGCCTAACGACCAGAGCTGCCATCTAAGTCACGTAAATACAAAACATGTTGCATTCCAAATGCTATAGGTGTCACATTCGCGAAAGTTATAACTATTGGCATTGTAAATGACAAAGCCATCAATTTAGCAATTTTAAAAACCAACAAATAAATAAAATATGTCATTTACAAGACCAATAACTCCAACTTTTCTAATGCGAGACCTATTGCATTTCCAATGCTTGTCTTATAGTTTTAGTGGTTACTATATCCTATGTAGTGGGACATGAAAATGAAGAGAAAGCAATAAAGGAAGCAAAAATTATATCGATACAGAAACCTACAACTGCTGGTCAAAGGGGGAACAATACAGAGAAAGATAAAGCTTTACTAGCAGCTGAGACTCGTAGGTTACATGTAGATGCATCACAGGGGAACTTTAAATCAAATGCATATGCTAAATTGCTTTATGAATATGTTGATGCTATGGAGGCTAAAAATTGTTATGTGTGCATGAAATTGCCAGCCTCTGTAGACGAAGGTATTAGATATCATCATCTTCCATTGACTTATGGAATCACATGTAGTTTGTTGCTGAGCATATTTTACGAACGTGATGGTTTTGAGTACTATTTTTCAAACTTTGATGCTGTGTTACCAGAAGTGCCAAACTACAAGCATTTACATAAATGGGATTATTATAAGAGTGAAGACAGATTACAGAAATTTTTCCTTCCCTGGAAAACATTAGATACTTCACATGCCCGAAGAAATAATTTGACTTGTAAAGTGTCAGAAATTGAGAAACAATTTGTAGGACAGGTGGATGATCGGTATAGGAGACAGAAGATTTTAAAATCTTCAGGTCAATGGAAAACAGATTGGACCGAGGAAGAAAGGTCACACCAACGAAAGGGTAGCAATGGTCCAATAACTCTAGACCGAGAGAAAAGGGGGAAACTGTGCATACATAGGGGTGAAACCTATTACGAGAATGTGTTTGTGGGAAAAGTAAGTTGTGAACATGCTTTCCAACTAGAATATTACTCAAAGGACTTCTTGGAGGAAATGCAGGTGATTCCAAATGTATATTTTGTATGTGGAAGAAATGCATATGTGAAACTACCGGATAATTGGTATGGATCATGTTATTTGGCAATTGTCTTCCCCAAAATATACCATGCTAAGGATTTAGAAATCATAGAGGGAGGAACACAAGCTAGAGGAAGAAGAGATGTCAGCACTGAGGAGGTAGTTGGAGATGTATTTGGTGCTGCATTTCCTCTTTTGGGGATAATACTGAATGACATCAAGATTAGAAGATTGGCAACAGTTGTAGATAGGTTGTCCGCTAGTACTGCTAGATCATTAATGCTGGTGGAGGGAGAGATGCAATCGATAAGGGCAATGGTTCTTCAGAACCGACTTGCTCTAGACGTTCTGTTAGCCAAAGAGGGAGGAGTCTGTAAGGCTTTGAAGGTTCAGGAATGTTGCACTTACATTCCAGACAATTCGAAACCTCTAGAGAAGTACATACGGAAAATTACTGAAATTCATCATGAGATTGAGGATTTGACGCAGGTAAACGTGTGGGAAAAAGTAGGTAAAGGAATGGGTAAAGTTGGAGGTTGGTTTGCCAACCTAGGAAAGAGTTTCATTTGGTATATACTGAAACCTATCATCATAATAGGGATTTGTATAATCACCTTGTGGGGATTGGTGCGGCTGTACCAATGGTATAGATCAAATAGGTTGCAGAGATCTATGAGAGAGCAGGAGATGAGATTAACTGCGATGCAGGATAACCAGTACAGGAGTCTGAAGGCTCTAGAGGGAATGAAACGAGGGGGTACTGCAACGACTTCAGTTTGACTCAATTCATACCTCAGGGATGGTGTTGTGATGGTGATGACTACTAAAAGTCATCAAAGGGGAGATTGAGGGAGCGCAAATCAAAGAAAAATCTAGAAGTGCACCATATTTACAAGCACGTTGTATTAGTCTAGTAAACATTATGTAGGAGTGTCGAATTTATAGAGTGCAAATGTATAAGAGTGTTTAATTAAATTAGAATGCATATATCTGTGTGAGAAGCTAATGTAGAATTGTGTAGAAATGTTAGAATGATGTTGGAATCCTATGTTATGTGGCTGTTGGAGGGGAAAATGTAATTCTGCTAAACGTAGAGATGTGTAGGCCACATGGCAGTTCACAGAGAATACAAGAAGCTGATGCATTACCACATAATATGGATTTTAATGTTATTGTAGTTCAAAGTATTATTGATCATAGAACTGAAATATGTTTTATATAAGTTTATATATTCATTTTGTGTAATAAGATAGAATATTGTTTAGACTAAGAAATTAAAGGGTTGCAGAGTGCATAGGCCCGTTTCATGTAATTCTAATAGGCCTGAATAGACAAAAATCGTTTCCTTTTGATCTGCATGTGCTCGTTAGAGAAAGGGCGTGTTAGGCACAAACTGTGGAGCCTGCTCGATGGTTTACGACTTAGAAGATACGGTGGAGGCCGGAATTTGGGGCCCACAGTACAAGTGTCTGTTTGCAGGTGCGAGGGGGTTTTAATCAAGAGAGTGATGAATAGACTTTTGTCTCGGGAACCAGGCACAGGCCTGGAGGAGTCTTCAGGAATTTCCTGGGGGGTACCGTCCTGCCGGAGAGGAGCCTGGGAAGCAAGGTCAACTCTAACGAAGGGTCCAGAGGAGTATCAGCACGGAACATACCAGAACCAACACCACGTGAGGGGCGTCTCTAAGGGGCGTTTCTATTGTAAATGTGATTTTGTATTAGGGACAGCACCCCTGGGTGGAGTTAAGGCAGGTGGTCTGAGGAACCTAAGAGAGCGGATGGGTAGGCAGATAGGTTAACTGTGAAACCTCGATTCATAACGAAGAGAAAGGGAAGTGTGTGATCTTCTTTGGAAGTCACCACGGCTGACACCTTTTTAGGTTAAGAACTTGTTAAGTAGGGATGTCACTTAGTCTAGTGTAGGGACAGTCTAATCTAAATTTTCCTTTCTGTAAATGACTCACAAGCTACAGCTTGTGTCTATTCTTGCAACTTTGGCGATTCTTGAATTGGTTTTGGTGATATTCTTCTGCCGACTAAGAACATTTAGAAAATTCATGTTTGTATTGATACCCGTATATATCTTTTGAACCTTATTTTGAGATGTTTGTATCTCCAGTTAACTTTGGCTTTGAAATAAACTTTTAAAACTTATTCTTAGTAAGTGGTTCTTTAGAGTGGTGTAAGTCATTAACTGATTGACCTAGTAGTGGATTGTCTTTTACTCAATGACAGGTACCAACGGTTCAGTCGACCTGAGTTGGGATCTAGATCTATAACTATAGACCACAAATCCCGCGTTAACAGCGTCATAGCACTTTTTTAGCTTCTTGTTTCCACATAATAAAACCCCTTTAAAAAAAGCTTTTAGCTATGTTGCACTACAGCCATGCTGCTCTACAACATGGCAAAACAATTGGCAAATCCAATATCTCTCACATGGACTAAACCTGCTGGCTTTGCCAATGCCTTTTGCTTTTTATTTCAGGCCATTGCAGTTTTATTCCCACTCACAGCCGGTTTTCTCATCACCAACCTTCTTATTTTTTTCATACAGTGATGTCATAGTCAAATAAGGGGCCCGGTTTCCAAAGGTTACATAACGCAGCACAGCAAGTAAATTTGCATAAAAGAGAGACAGCAGAACAGCAGCATATCTACTAAGATATGGCGCTGCTATGCTCTCTCTCCCTGCTATGGTGCAGTTTTGACTGCCATGCACAAATGCAGGCACACTTGCACCATACCAGAGGGTGTCTGTGTTGTGGTCAGCATAGGTTTTGTTCAGGAAGATGTCCCTTCTGGTACAGCAAAAACATTAAAAAGAGGCGAAATGAAAATATTTCTCCTAATTATGCTTACTTTACGGAGGCTCAGGAATTTGGCTCAAATTCTTGTCCACAATTCTTTGTAACTATGGATTTGCGTCAAAAGCAGGCGCGGCCGGTGCAGGTAAGAGTGGTAGGGCGGGGGAAGGGAAAGTCGACAGCAGACGGAATAGGGAAGATAACATTTTAAAAATTTAAATCATACTTACCTTGTGTCGATGCGACGGACGCAAGGTAAGTAGTTTTATTTATTTATTTAATTTCCCTATTCTGTCATCTGTTGTCTTTTCCCTCATTCTGCCCCACCCGCCCCACAGCTCCTACCTGCACCGGCTGTGCCTGGTCAAAAGCCATGGGTGGTTGAATAGGAATGCCCATGAACCACTCATGGAACGCCTTCTTGACGCTAAGCTACACAACGCAGTGCAACGCTGTGCGCTGCGTTACTTTGGATTGCAGTCCAAAAATATTTACATCGGATTGTAAATATCAACCCAACACTTTGCGTTGGGTCTGCATTACAAACGTAATGCAAACCCGATGCATGTCTTTGTCAATCTGGGCGCAGATCATTTTGGTACAGAACAATCAGAAATGGCAGTGAGGTGCAGGAAGGTGAGGAGGATAAATCCTTGGAAGCAGTTACCCCTGACGAAGGGCCCCAGAGGCCCGAAATGCATTGGGCAATAATAAACTGCTTCAGATGAATTTCGCTTCAGTACGTGTTTTTGAAGGAGAGGTTCGGATGGGCCACTTAAACATGAGAAAACCCAGGCAATTGCATTTCCTTGCATGTGGACTTGAATGATTTACAGCGAAAGAGTGGAGGGAATACGGAGTAAAAAGGAGTAAAATGTTAAAGAAATACGAATATTTGCAAATGCAGCCCTGCTGTGCCACTGGTTTTGGAGCTGAAAGATAACCCCAATTTTGATGCCAGTGAGGTGAATGTGGGCACGTTCTACCTGTGCAAATGAGATTGCTTCATTCAGAGATTCATTATATTTGCCACTAAAGTAGGTATGACCTTTCTCGATTATCTTCAGCCCGCGGTTCCTGCTGAATCCAACACCAATAGCAGAGCTTACCAGGCTCAGTCGTCCGGGCTTCCATGCTGTTCTGTATATAAGCAGGATTGTAGGACGTCCACTCCACCTCTGTGCCTAGAAACCGTTTCGGCCATCACAACTCCCTCGTCTGCGGCCACAGACCCTTTTACATTTTGAATAATTCATTTGTCCGACATTTTCCGATTGTCTATCAATAGCTGCATCCCACGCCCTCCAGCCTCACCTGTCAGGCATCATTGTTTTCAAAGAACAGTCGGCTTATTATCACTGTCGCAGGTAAATGGTTCTCTGTAAAATGCATTTTTAAGATTAATCACTTTCTTCCCCTATTTGTTTCTGCATTGCTTATTTTTTTCTTAACAAGCTTGATGTGTATCACTTTTTTACCTCTGCCTGCCAATCACTTTTCAAGGGGGTGCCTCTTCTAGGTTCCCTACCAAGGAGCGAGCGAAGGTCCCTCCACGGAGTCAGTGTTCTCTGCTTTGGTTGACTAATCCAGCCTTATTTGGTGGTTGTTTTAATGTAGACGTTATCAGAGTATGAAACAACTCCCCTATTGACTGAGTGCAAAACAGGAACCTCAACAAGAAGATCTTTCATTCATTTGCATGTTTAGGTTCGCCCCTGGGAAGGATTTTTGGCCTCACATACATACCCGCTGTATGCCTTCCGAAAGGTCTGGTGTAACCGGGCAATCTAGATCCAGGGCGACCTTAAGAAATACCCCTCGATAGTGAGGCGGAGAGGTGGAATATCCAGATTTTCTGAGCAGGAAACAAAATGATCCACTGCACGAAGAGTTGTGAGACATCAGGAAACCCAATAACTGGTCAAACTAGGGGTGATCTGTCGTAATTACCATGTTGTGTAAATGTGCCACTGGGTACCTGGCATCGCTTAAGCTGAATATTGTCACCTGGAGTGTGTTGGCAGAAAAATTAAAGAGACTGGCATCATTTTGGAAACTTGGTTTGGATGTCACAGGTTGGACGCAGTGGCCAAGTAGAGAGACGTCACTTCAGCAACCTCTCATCACGTAAACCTATTGATGTCACAGCAAGTACTCCCTGGGGGTAGGGGGCAGACTGAGATATAAAGCCAATAACAGGACTGATATAACTCAACCTAAAGAATCCCACCTGGGCCTATGGGCAGAGAGAGCAGAGAGTGATGTCTCTGAAGGAATTGAACGTCATACCAAAGTGATGTCAATGTCTGGACTCATAAGAGAGAATGAGAGTGGGGAGAGATAACTAGAGAGAGAGAGACAGAGAGACAGAGACACAGAGCGAGAGAGAGAGAGAGAGAGAGAGAGTGAGAAAGAGAGAGTGTAATCATTGCATGAACCTGCCATCACCTACCTATTTTGATGTCATTGCATGGACACTGTGAGCAGATAAAGAGCTGACCATGGTATTGATCAAGACACCTGACATCAGCTACTCATAGCAATTGCAAAGTCAGACTCTGTTCTCAATTTCTTGTTTGGAATAAGAGGTGTTTAACTGAGGTAAAAACCTAAACCAATTGCACAGTAAAGCACTTTGCTGTGTTTCTGCGTAATTGTGAGTTACAGAAGTACCTATTGGCCGAGATCCGTTTCCAGCCGGTTGCACGATCATGGAAATCAAAGAACTGCAAACCACCTAGTAGCAGAAAATTATTGTATGAGTTGTGTAGTGTGTGAGAGTATGTCTGGTATGTGATTGCATGAGAGGTGAGTGTATATGATAATTGATATGGGGACAAGTTTAATTTTTGAAATTTTGTATGTATTTATTGTATCACTTGTTTCAATTTTCACATTTAATAAGGAATATAAAAAAATGTTGCATTGTTCAAGTTACACTCTGTATACATAAAAAAAGAAGAGAGTTTAAAAAATAAGTTAAAAAAAAGACAGATGAAAAATTGAATACTTTTTTTATTCAAAAGAAATGCAGAAATAACTTAATATGAATTGATGTTTTTGGGTACTATGTTTGTGATGTTTAAGAGTCTAGGGATGGCCCAATAGAGCTTTAATTAGCCATATTTGACTCAGGGTTGGTCGAGTGGGAGGTGCCTTCGGGCGTGTACTCACATATACTCCTGTTTCCCCTTTTCTCCCAGGCCTCCAATTTAAATAATAAGGGGTAGTTTTATTCTTAGAGCGTACCTATGGACGTGGACATGAGCGTGGGCGCCCTTCGAAGATAAAAGAACTGCTCGCTAGGAATGTTGAGGGTATAGCAGCAGAAGTCTTCTTTTCCCTTGGTTTTCTTTCTTGCCTTGGAGATCGCCAGTGTCATCATGTTGTCTCGTGGCATTTAAATTGCTCTTCATACCCTAGAGAGCTTAGCCAAGTGCTCATTGGGCATCAGGTTCCTTTTCTCTGACCGTTTGGAAAGGCTCTGGTTATTCCTTAATGGCAGGTGTTGAATGAGATGCGTGAGGTTTGAAGACATGCTCCAACTATGGTGCAGCAGCATCACTTCATGTTACAACTCAAGGAAAGATAGCATCACTTCATGTTAGCATGAGCTATTGAAGATGTGTGTGAATAGACAGAATCAAGTATTTTTAGGTCTCGCCTAGGCAGCGCTTACACTGTCTATTTGAGGCATGTTGTTTTCAGGATATAGGTATAAAGCTCCACCCACTTTCAGCCCATCTTTTTACTTTGTAAATGGTGACTTTTCATTGGTCAATAGGCTTAGTAATCCCTCCTTAGTACCACCATGTCTCTTCTTGTAACCTCCCAATGGGACAACACTCGTTACATGTGTTGTTCCTCCATAGGATTTATTTACAGGTACAGAGCACTATTTTCTTAAAGGGCTTCAGGCAAGACACATGCTTGGTCCTAAGTAAGGCTGGCAGTGGTTTCTTTACTCACTAGCACATCTCACATCTATATGAGACCTTCTATAAATTTCCCTTCATCAGCTTCACACAGAGTACACCCTAATCCGGAATTAAGATAATCATTCTTTTGTCACATTTCAAAGGTACTAATTGTATATATGGACATGGGACCTCTTTTGACCACATATGGTACTGCACCCTGCAACATGGCTAGGTAAAAACACTGGCATTTATAATGCCTTTAACTCCAAACCCCACAAATGTGAGACCGATTGCATTTCCAATGCAATAGGTCTCTCATTTGTTAAAGTTAGAGCTGTTGGCATTGAAAATGACAATGATTTTTACTTTTGTGTACCATTGGTAATAGTGCTATGCAAATATAATAACTCCAATGCAAATAACAAAATTAAAGTAGAAAACATTGATATTTTCAACGACAACAGCTCTAACTTTAACAAATGCAAGGAGTCAGTTCTATTTCTTAGAACTTTGACTTGAGAAAATATTTCCAGCAGTGCAGGAGTTATTGTAGGAAGTGTCAATCAGGAGTGGAGCCAACACAGAATGGAGAATGGGTAGAGAATTTTTGCGGAGGAAACATATGAGCTGTGGCAGACAGTATGAGCTGGTCACCTGAATTTGAAAGTAGTTAAGCTGGCCGCGCGTAGCCAGTGTACCCACTGAAGTGCCATTGAAATACAAGACCTTCTATTACGGTAAAGAAGTTGTGTTGCAGCTGGTTTCTAGATTCTCTTTAGCTCCCAAATTTCTTTGAGATGCTCCAATGGGCATGACGTTGGCAAATTCGAGATGGAAGAGTATTACATTGTTTATTTTAAATAGGAGAGCATTGAGTTGTTGATTCTAGATGGGAGAGAGTTGTAGATTTTAGATGAGAGGCGATTAAGTTGACGGTGGCTTATACTCAAAGTAGGTATCTCGTGATGTAAAAGGATCCTCTTGTTACTTTGTAAGAATAGGTCTTCTCTTAGAATCACACCTTCTGTTGTGTTCCAGGTTCTTTAACAGCAAAGGCTGAGGGATACCCGATTGGTATGTTGGGTAGTAAGGAATTCTCCCCTTCCCCTCCCAATGTGGCGATATATAGATTAGAGCAGGGGTGTTCAATGTAGGTCCAGGAAGGACCTGCATTCTACAATGTGTTTAAATTAGTTCCATAAATGGTATCTCAATGTATTTTATATAACTGTCTTTAAAGACTGATATGAAGGAAGCCACCCTGGACCTATGTTGGACACACCCGGGACAAGCTCTTTTAACCAGATGGTGTGCGAGTTACCGTTGTTCGATTCACCACAATCGAATAACTTGATTTTTAATGTTTTTAACTTGAGGTGACTCATTCACATCCCGTAGCCAACAGATAGTAAGCAATGGCTGAAAGCACAGAAATAAAGCTGAGATGAAATCTAAAGATTTAGTGTCATTTGAGTGTCATCAGTAGTTACTGTAATAGTTGAGGCTGAAGAGGTGATCATTCGTTGTAGCTGAAGGAGAACAGTTAGAATGGGAAGCAGGCAGTGATAAAATGAGGTTTTGTTAGTGAGGAATGAGATGCTACAACAAATAACAGTATCCTTAAAGATCTGAGGGCCTGATTACGATGTAGGTGGGTCCGACACGACGATCCGACACCGACGGCTTGACGGTGTCGGACCCACAGATATTTGCCCCTGCAGTCCACCCGCCGAATTATGATGCGTCAGGCAGAGACATCTGACGGAGGGCGTTGGTGGCTCAGTAATGCCTACAGGGAGAGATTACAATGTCCTTTTCCACCTGACCTTTCATGGTGGTTCCCCCACCATGAAAAAACAGGCAAAAGGTGACTTTGGGGGCCCCTAGCATGGCCCCTTCCTTCCTGGCCCTCCGCTGTGGGGCCTGGAGGGCACCAATGGTGCCCCCTAAACACCCCCGCACTATGGGGCAGGCTCTACATGATACCTGCCACATAGTGCATGAATGTTTTTAATGTGTTTATTTTCTATTGGGGCGTGCGCTGCAGCCCACAGCACATGCCACAACAGAAAGTATACACATTGCGAAGGCGGCTCACATCATAATCAGGGCAGCGGGACCGATGACATCTAGTCGGGCGGTCCTGCTTCCGTTACGATGCCAGTTGGACGTGAGTCTGACCGGCATCATAATCAGGCCAGAGTGTCTGGAGCAAAATAGGATGATGGACGACATCAAAGGTAGCACCAAGGTCCAGTTGTAGAAGTGCCGCCACTCATTTGAGTCGACTGTACTCTGGATGTTGTACTATATCACAATTACTACAGAGTCTGTTCTTATAACTGCAGCCGAATTAAGGTTGATAATTGAAAATAGGCATCTAGTTCACTCAGTTTACTTAAGAGAGAGCTGTTGCAATTGGTCACTGGTTAGAGGGGAGCACAGAGTTAGTGGCAAGTTTTTTTAAAGATTGGTTAGATGCTAAAATGTATGTTACTTCTGGTAATTGGTCCAATTATGCACAGTATTTGAATATACCTTAGTCTTCGATGACAGTGAAGCTATCGATGAAGATGTCCTTGAATGTATATTCTAGACGAATATGAGATGTTACAATGCGATCAAGATGATTGAGGTATGTTACATCGCAGTCTTTACAACGCAAGTCGTTACAACGACTTGCGCTGGAGGGTGTCAGAACTCTAGTTAATCACTTTAATGACTTACCAGTTCTTGCACGGGAACAGAGATGCTAGGTCCCTAGTCCCGCTCAGCAATGCCAGTAGGTCTCAACGAGAACCTCCCAACATTACCTTGGGGGACGGGGGAATTGGATAAAATAATAAACAAAGAAGAGACTGGTCCGGAATGGTTCCTTCTGTCAGCTTTCTGTGGACACCTTCTCTTTTTTCTTACAGGACCCTGCAAATTTAAGGCAACATTACTACCTATACTACTACTCTACTCTCGCATAATCTACTGTGTATCTCACCCACCATTAATCTCCTGGACCTTGCTTCTCTTCTGGTTATTGAGTGATATTCTGCCTTCCTCGCCAGCTAGTTGTTACTAATAAAGAAAAATAGAGATTAATTCATCTGTCCTTCTTTTAAATCTATTGGGCTATGAATTCTAATGCAAGTGCACTTACTTCACTAACTGTAGAATGGCTCTTTAAGTGGGTTTCTGTGTTTCTTCCTTTTCTGTTCTTTAACTAATTTCTTTATTGTCTTCTTTTCTTTTCTTTTAAAACCTGTTCTTGCCTCACAGATTCTCCATTGTACTCAACCTAGCTCTGTGATTTATGTACATTTATTCGCAATCTTTTGGGTTTTAAACGAACTTCAAATAACTAACTTGTACTTCTTATTCTTGTTTCAGGGTTCGTCTTTATGACGCAGCACACAGTTTTCAGGTAAATATTTACAGTCTTTCCAATGAATCTTTAATCCTTAAATTATCTTTATGACTTAGAACTAATTAGTCCTTTTCGTTTTCAGGTTCTACAACAATCGTGTTCATTCCAGGTAAGCTCGTTTTGTTCTCTTATACAGTCTTTAATTCAAAAAAATAATATCCACTTAGCTCTGTGCTCGGAGCCGCTCCCTCTCGCTCGAGCAATTGCCTGGAAACACCGTTTCCGTCGAATTCCATGTCACACGAGACACCGCTCAGTAATTCTGCTCCTCGGCAACTCGCGCCTGACCTTGTAGGCGAGTTACGACTATGGCACAACTTCTGCTCTCCGGATACCAATTGGGGGAAAAACTAAATAATAATGCGGGGCAAGAACTCTGAGGGAATAGCGTTAAAGCGACCGTCCTGACTGGGATTCTTTGGTGAAGTGCGTCGTCACAAAGGCACTCGCGCTGCTCCTCTACTCTCCTGCAGCTGTGGGCACATAAGCTAGACCGCTCACCTTTGCTCGATCTTCGGTGGCCGTCTTAGGTGCCATCTTGCTTCTCCATCTGCTGACCATACTGGTCCACGCATTCTGACTAGGAAACACCTGATCCTTTATCACGGAACATACTCCGCAAATTTCAGTACTTAGGTTTGTGGTTCTGACAGTACCCCCCAACAAGGTAGCTCCTTTCCTTCTTGGCTTTGAGGGGAATCGTTGATGAAAAGACCTAATTAACCTGGGAGCATGGACATCCTCTTCCAGTTCCCAAGACCGCTCCTCTGGCCCATAGCCCTTCCAGTCAATCAAGTAGTACAAGTTTCCCTTGGATCTTTTGGAATCTAAAATTTCTTTCACCTCAAACTCAGTTCCGGTCTCTAATTGAATTGGTTTTGGAGGGGTTTTAATTCTAAGGTCTTTGGAAGCTTTCTTTAACAGTGAAACATGGAAAACTGGATGGATTTTTAGTTTAGATGGTAATTTTATTCAATAGGTGACCTGATTGATTTTTTCTTCAACCGGATAGGGGCCAATGAATCGGGGCTGAAATTTACGATTACCTTTCAATCTCAAGTTCCTAGTACTTAACCAGACTGGGTCTCCTATATTCAGAGTTGGTCCTTCTCTCCTTTTTCCATCAGACTTGCCCGTATATTTTTCCTTAGCCCTTGCAAGATTGTCTACTGCCCTTAGCTGTGTCTGATGCAAATGTGATACTACTTCTTTCACTGCTGAAACTGAAATATCAGCCTGCCGAATAGTAGCATTTGGATGTCTGCCATAATTCAGGTAAAAGGGGGAGTAACCTGTTGAACTGTTCTTTGCATTATTGTGGGCGAACTCTGCCGTCCACAAATAATCTGGCCAATCTCCTTCTTCTTTTAGAAGAAACAGTCTCAGATACTGTTCTAATTCTTGGTTCACCCTCTCTGTCTGTCCATCAGTTTCAGGATGATAACTAGTGGAGAACCTAACTTCCGTTCCTAAACCTTCCATAAAGGCCTTCCAGAAGTGAGACACAAATTGAGAACCTCTGTCTGAAATCACTATCTTCAGTACTCCATGTATCTTTCCAATCTGAGAGCTGAAATGGGCGGCTAACTGTTTTGCAGAGGGAACCCCTTTTAGGGCAGTAAAATGGGCCATCTTGGAAAAGGTATCCACCACTACTAGGACTGTGTCAAACCCCTGACTATTTGGTAAGTCTGTAACAAGATCTAAGGTGACTGTATGCCATGGATACGGGGGAGTGGGCAGTGGTTGCAAAAGACCTCTTGGGGCCTGCCGTTCTGACTTTCCTTGAGCGCAGATCTCACAGGACTTAACATACCTCTCGATGTCTGAAGCCATCTTCGGCCACCAATAGTGTCTCTTGATCAACTCCTCGGTTTTAGCTTCTCCCTTGTGACCGGCTAATTTATCATCATGACATTCTCGCATTATTTGTTGTTGCAATTCAACAGTGGGAACATACAGGGCCTTTCGATAATAGGGTAGTTGCTGGATAATCTCTCTATTTGGATCTTCCTTGGCCCAATCCTGCATGGCTTCTGGACTCATAACTTTAGCGACATCTTCCTCTAAACTGATTGAGGCGGTAGCCCCAATAATCTTTGTACTCGGAATAATTGGTTGATTTTCCGTAGGGGTTTTCTGTGCTTCTGTGCCGATTCTAGACAACGCATCTGCTTTTCCATTTTGAGCCCCAGGACGATACGTGATCACAAAATCGTAATCCGCAAAATACAAGGACCATCTCAACTGTCTTGGAGTAAGAGTTCTGGCTGTCTTTAAAAATTTCAGATTACGATGATTCGTAAACACAGTCACCACGTGTTGGGCCCCCATCAGATAATGTCGCCACTCCTTAAAGGCATCCTTGATGGCCAATAACTCCTTCTCTGTGATGGTATAATTAATCTCAGCCGAGGTTAATTTTCTGGAGCGATAGGCAACCGGGTGCAATTGACCCGTGGTCTTGTGTCGCTGAGACAGTACTCCACCCACCGCTTGATCAGATGCATCCGTCTCAACATAAAAGGGTTCCGTTGGATCAGCATGCAACAGGACAGGTGCTGTGGTGAAATCAGTCTTCAAAGATTGAAAGGCTTCTTCGGCTTCCATTGTCCATTCGAACTTGATTCCCTTTCTCAGCAATTTGGTAAGGGGGAGAATCTTCCTGGAGAATTCACTAATAAATCTCCGGTAGAAATTGGCAAAGCCAATGAAGCTCTGGACTTCTTTTACGCTTGTAGGTGACTCCCAGCTCATTACTGCTTCCACCTTCTTCCGATCCATCAATATTCCGAAAGGCGAAAGGACAAACCCCAAAAACTCCACTTGTGTCACATCAAAGGCACATTTTCCAGTTTCACAAATAACTTGTTCTCTTGTAGTTTCCTCAGAACCCTTCTTACTTGCTCGTGGTGCTTAGACACGTCAGATGAGTAAATTAAAATGTCATCTATGTACACAATTGCACATTGGTCTATGAATTCTTTCAGGATGTCATTTATGAAGTGCTGAAAGGCAGCCGGGGCATTACACAACCCATAGGGCATTACCTGATATTCAAAAAGCCCAAACCTAGTCCGAAATGCCGTCTTCCACTCGTCACCTTCGCGCATTCGGACTAAATGGTAGGCTCCTCTCAGGTCTAATTTGGTATAAATTTTGGCTCCCTTGACTTGGTCCAAAAGTACTGAAATCAGTGGCAAAGGGTATCGATTCTTCTTCGTGATCTTATTGATTGCTCTATAGTCAATACACATCCTCAATTCTCCCTCCTTCTTTGGCACGAAGAATAAAGGAGACGAGACGGGGGACTGGGAGGGCCGAATAAATCCATTTGCCAGATACTTATCCAAGTATTCTTTTAAGTGTTGGTTTTCCTTTTCAGTTAGTGCATAGACGCGACTGCATGGCAAGTTCGAACCTGGTTCCAGATCTATTTTGCAGTCATACACTTGATGTGGAGGCAACTGCTCGGCCTCCACTTCATTAAACACGTCTTGGAACTCTTGGTATTCTTCGGGGACTTCAGTAGTGTTTATTACACACATGGAATGTCCAGTGAAACACAGTGATAAGGCCGGATTACTTTCCAAGGTCTTCTCCTCAGCACCCAAACAATTCTCATGGCAATACGTCGAATTCATTTCTATAGTTCTAGAACTCCAATCGATCGTAGGATTGTGTTCGGTAAGCCACGGAAGACCTAGAATTAACTGAAATTGTGGCGCATCTATCAGATTAAATTGGATCGTTTCCTTATGCCCATCTCTTGAAGTCAACTGGATCGCCTCCGTGTGACTTACGATTGGTCCTGACGAAAGGTTGGTCCCATCTACTGCTCGGACGGGCTCACTTTTACTCTTCTTAATCGCTTGGATGCCCACCTTTGTCGCAAACCTTAAGTCACAAAAGTTTCCTGTGGCTCCGGAGTCTATCATAACCGACACCTCTGTCAGAATGGTTTCTCTAAATCTTACTTCCATGGACAGGTTCAAATGTGGAGCCGCTGACTGTAGTGTGTTCGCAACTCGATGTTCTGTTGGAGTTTTTTCTTGATTCGCATCCACCCGTTCAACTCCTCCCACAGGTGGTGCCATTCGTTTTCCTTCGGCTTGTAGGTGTTTTTGGGCTTTTTTGGACAATTTCTAACGAAATGCCCTCCGGATCCGCAGTACATACATAAATTTCCAGTTCTTCTTTTGTCCTTCTCCTCTTTCGAAAGGGGACCTCTAATTGTTCCAATCTGCATTGGTTCGATTCCTTGTTGGATCTCCATACTTCTCGTGCCCTCTGATCAAGCTCTATCGAATCTTGGAATACTTGTTCTAAAATCCTTCTTCTTCTGTCCTCTTCTTTCTCCCTGACGAAAGTCTATTTCCAAAACTAGGTCTATTAGTGCCGAAATCTCTGTGGGTCGATTTGGAATTTGAGCCAATGTATCCTTTAGTTCATCTCTTAACCCATGATAAAATACTGCAGCTCTTTTGCTTTCTGGCCAGTCAGTCTCGACCACCAATTTGTTGAACTGAGCCAGGTACGCTATCAGGTCTCGATTTCCTTGTCGCAAGTCGAGTAATTCGTTATCCACCACCTGGGAGATCCGCCTCCTGTCAAAGATTCGAAGAAATTCCTGTTTGAATCCTTCAAAGTTCCGAAGTAGAGGATCATCCCGGGAGACTAACGGCATTGACCAGGAAGCTGCGTCTCCACTTAAATACGAGAGTATGAAAGCTACCTTGGACTGCGCATCAGGGAAGATCGAAGGGCGGCACATAAAATGCAAAGAGCATTGTGAAAGAAATATTTGTGCCTTCTGGGGATCCCCGTTAAATCTTTCTGGAGCCGCTAGTGGAATAACTGGGGATAGAGAATGAATTACCTGGGTGGTTGATCTATTGGTGGCTTCTAACACTGGATTCATAGCTTCTCTTTCCAGACTACTGGTGGGCCTAAGCCTTAATGCTAATTCTGCAGTTTCCTTCCTGGCACTTACTATTTCTTGTCTAAGGTTTTGATTTTCTTCTCTGACTGCTCCTAGTTCTTTTTGTATCACATCTAGAATTGTTCCTAGGGACTGTACATCGATTCCTTCCGCCATCTCTGTTCAGGTGCGAAGGCAACGTGGGCACTTCACTCTGTCAGAACTCTAGTTAATCACTTTAATGACTTACCAGTTCTTGCACTGGAACAGAGATGCTAGGTCCCTAGTCCCGCTCAGCAATGCCAGTAGGTCTCAACGAGAACCTCCCAACATTATCTTGGGGGACGGGGGAATTGGATAAAATAATAAACAAAGAAGAGACTGGTCCGGAAGGGTTCCTTCTGTCAGCTGTCTGCGGACACCTTCTCTTTTTTCTTACAGGAACCTGCAAATTTAAGGCAACATTACTACCTATACTACTACTCTACTCTCGCATAATCTACTGTGTATCTCACCCACCATTAATCTCCTGGACCTTGCTCCTCTTCTGGTTATTGAGTGATATTCTGCCTTCCTCGCCAGCTAGTTGTTACTAATAAAGAAAAATAGAGATTAATTCCTCTGTCCTTCTTTTAAATCTATTGGGCTATGAATTCTAATGCAAGTGCACTTACTTCACTAACTGTAGAATGGCTCTTTAAGTGGGTTTCTGTGTTTCTTCCTTTTCTGTTCTTTAACTAATTTCTTTATTGTCTTCTTTTCTTTTCTTTTAAAACCTGTTCTTGCCTCACAGATTCTCCATTGTACTCAACCTAGCTCTGTGATTTATGTACATTTATTCGCAATCTTTTGGGTTTTAAACGAACTTCAAATAACTAACTTGTACTTCTTATTCTTGTTTCAGGGTTCGTCTTTATGACGCAGCACACAGTTTTCAGGTAAATATTTACAGTCTTTCCAATGAATCTATAATCCTTAAATTGTCTTTATGACTTAGAACTAATTAGTCCTTTTCGTTTTCAGGTTCTACAACAATCGTGTTCATTCCAGGTAAGCTCGTTTTGTTCTCTTATACAGTCTTTAATTCCCAAAAATAATATCCACTTAGCTCTGTGCTCGGACCTGCTCCCTCTCGCTCGAGCAATTGCCTGGAAACACCGTTTCCGTCGAATTCCGTGTCACACGAGACACCGCTCGGTAATTCTGCTCCTCGGCAACTCGCGCCTGACCTTGTAGGCGAGTTACGACTATGGCACAACTTCTGCTCTCCGGATACCAATTGGGGAAAAAACGAAATAATAATGCGGGGCAAGAACTCTGAGGGAATAGCGTTAAAGCGACCTTCCTGACTGGGATTCTTTGGTGAAGTGCGTCGTCACGAAGGCACTCGCGCTGCTCCTCTACTCTCCTGCAGCTGTGGGCACATAAGCTAGACCGCTCACCTTTGCTCGATCTTCGGTGGCCATCTTAGGTGCCATCTTGCTTCTCCATCTGCTGACCATACTGGTCCACGCATTCTGACTAGGAAACACCTGATCCTTTATCACGGAACATACTCCGCAAATTTCAGTACTTAGGTTTGTGGTTCTGACAGAGGGCGCTGGACTTAGGAATAGTATGATTTACTACTCCAACACCAGTCTACCTACAGAAGGGAAGGTGTTGGAATAGTAAATATTATTATTCCTTAGGTTATAGCGCCATCCAGCGCAAGTCGATGTAACGACTTGCGTTGTAACGGCTGCCTTGTAACTGCATCGCGGTGTAATCACCGCGAAGTAAAGGATGTTTCCCATTCTGGACACAGGCCCACCAGTGATCCTTATGAGCTGCATGCTTTTGTGAGGATGGTGAACTCATCAGGACAAATAAGGTTTGAAGAAAAGTTGTTTTAAGGTGCGAAATGGATAGAGAGGTGGAGAAGATGTTTGAGTTCTGTGGACCTGCTCTGGTTTTCGGGTCAAGATATATTTCAAGTTTTTTGCTTTCAATATAAAGTAATTTGCTATGGAGTTGCATAGCTCATGCATATGGGTGATTTTGAAGTTGATCATTCCGGGTTCTAGAATTTTGTGATGATCTTGGGCAGTTCCTTAACTGGGTAAGTTGCTACATAGTTGTTTCAGGAGTGGTGAAACTTTTTTGCCTTTTTAACCACAAATTGTGATTAATTCTGAGTTGATATTGCAATTTTTGTTTGTTATTGAGGATGTTTGTCTCGGTCCATGCTTGTCAAAGATTCTTGGTTAGATGCAAACGATTTCAGCCCCTGGTGTCATCCAACAAGGGCCCTAGATTTAGTGGAAGGTTGTGGTGGTCTGTGATAGGGTGATGTTGTTGAGTATGTAAATGATGCCATTGAACTGAGATTGTTGGATACCACGACTCCCGAAGAGAGATTGAATGAAGATCATCATCAGTATGTTTGTCCTGCTCCCGTTGTTATCCCCTGACTAACGGTGTGACGCGTTATAAGTAGTGATGGAGCAAGGTTTCGTACGTAAGAAACTTGCTTGGATTCAATCCTCAAGAATAATAAGTAATAATGTAACCAACATGTTTTGTAAATACTAATAATTGCATTACACGACATTTACTTTATCTAGGGGAAGCTTATAAATGTGCTTTACTAACAAGTAACTCGAGTGTCTAATATGGTTGCCGAAAACGCGGGAATCTTCTGCACATTAGTGTACTGCATTTAGGTAGTCTGACGTCTTTCGCTTTGTTGGGAAATCTTTGCAGCTGTGCAGCAATATTAAAGATGGCCGCTTTGAATCTCACATGTTAATGCACATGGCTATGCTTAGACTAAACCTTGCTTGTTTACTAAACTGCTAATGCAATAGTTAAAATAAATTAAGGGAATTAGAGTAGGAATACGTGGTATACAGTGCATTCATTTATTTTCATATTCTAACATGTTTTCCTTTGACTTTATTATTAGTTCGTATTTGGACCTGGAGGGTGACTGAAATCTCCATCTTGCTGGGTTGTGCGCAAGCACGTTGGACACTGTCTTGTCGACCGGTGACATTGAAACTCTGCCAAGTACAGTTGACAAGAAGACGCGCCTGGAAAAAGCACCTCTTGACCCGGAGAGGGAAGGAGAAAAAGACAAAATTCACATACAATATATTATTCCTAATGTGACATATGGGTGGGAAAAATAAAGCATGGGAACGTGAAATTAAGGGGAGGGAACATAGAACAATGAACTTAAGAAAATTATATTACATTAGTATGGTGTGATGACCTCTCCCCATTCCATGGTCCAATCACCGGTAGGGGATTCACGAAGATTGAAAACATTGGGGATGGGGGGGTGGTACATACACTGAGAATAGTACAATTAAGGTAGGCTCAGTCAGTTAGATTGTCAGACTTGTCACAGACCTGTCACCGACCCATCATTGCTGCAGAAGGCGGCGGAAGCCACGGAGGTCAGAGACGCTGCTCGAGCACTCTGACAGAAGACTCGAGAAAGGTGAGATGGAGAGAGAGAAGAGTCAGAGAGATTTACGGGGGAAAGGAATCTGTCCATCCAGAAGGGGGAAGAATCAAGGAGAGTAGCACCAAAGAGGGATGTATCGCTGGCATTGCATTTAGAAGAGGGTACCTGTCCTGTCTTGAACCTGTCCTGATTTGTTGATTCCTGACTACTTGGGAGTCCCTTTTCCAGCTCCTTGGCCAGGGGTTGGTCCCCACACCATTTTAGGTAAATATAATTATGTGTGGTATGTCTTTGCAATGTTTCCTTTTTCCACCCTTCCCAGGTACCAACGTCATGAGATTTTATTAAGTCTTTATGTCTTCACCTAGAGCATTATTTTTCTCTTTAAAGTTGGTGTTTAACATGTATTGGTATTTGACTCACAAAATTATTGCATAGATAAAGGTTTTAAAACTCTCCTGAGTCTGTGGTTTTTCAAAGAAATAAAGGTAAATGTCTTTTATACCTATTATGCTAACAACTTGATTTATCGACCAGAGGAAATTAAGAGTTAAGGTGTTAAGGATTGGTAAGAATTAGAGTACAGGTAAAGACATATTTCAAGGTAAATCAAGTCCTGATCACCAGCGTATGATTGCCAACTTATTGTATGAATGTTTTATGGGGCCAGGTGAGTATGGTGTTTTAGAATAAACCCAAGCTGGTAATCTCGCTGCATCAGTAGGACATATTGGTGTTGAATCCTCCTTTTTCTTTCTTTATCCTAGTCTCAACTGGTTAAATGGAGAAATTGGTGTCTCCAATAACTAAGAATCACCCTCAATTGATAGACTCAGTGAAGGATGGATGTTGCTACCGACTGTAAATAATAGTCCAGTTCTTCCTCATGGCTCTAGATCCTTTTGACATAGTGACCAGCTGGATCTGTTGTGGCTGCTTATTTTTTCTTTCACTTGAAGGATGCGCCTAGAGATACGATACCTTGAATATATGAGCTGAAAGCTACAGAGTCCTCCCATATTCGCTGCCCTCCTCCCAAAATGCCACATAAACCAGCAGGATCAGGTCCAGCCCAGGGCTGCTAAGTTGCTAAGATGTGACAACATACTGTGGCAGTGTGATTGGTTGAGGCCAAATGCAGCCCGCAGACAGCTCACCCAGAGATGAGGTTCGGGATTGAAGGATCATGTGGCGGGTGAGATAAGCTTTTAATTGGACTGTGGGTCAGACTTTGTGCAGTCGGTAGAGGGCACAGGAAGAAGGAGAAAAGAGGATCTGAGAGGAACATAGGGGACACCCAGAGAGAAGGAGAAAGGAGTACATGGGAGATCAAGAGTTAAAGATGAGAGGTTGATGGAACAAGGAGAGGTTGGTCGAAAGATATGATGGGCATAAAGGAAATTATGTGGAAAGGTTTTTTGTGTATGTGAAAAGGATGTGGCAAGGGAAGGATTGTGTGCAAAGGATTTTTTATCATGTATGCATGGGCCTGGGAAATGGCAAAAACTTTATGCACTGTTTGTGGCCGAAATGTGTGCCATTTTGACTAGCTATGCACACATAGAAAAACAAGCATTTAAAATGCAATAGGTCTCGCCTTTCATTAAGTTTAAGCCATTTGCTTTGCTATACACCACCATTAGCAAAGCAAATGGCTTTAACTTAATCAAAGGCGAGACCTATTGCATTTTCAATGCTTGTTTATGATGGGAGCTCAGTGATGCGCCAGATGTGCTCGTGCAGCATTTTCTTATTTTTCCAGTCTGTGACAAAAACACCCAGCCACACGGATGGGCGTGAAGGTTAAAGGAAGCACAAGTAATTGCTAAAAGCATTAAACTCAAGTTAAAAGTCAAGCCTAGCTCATTAAACCGAGAGTTTTACTACTACTGACAAATTCATTGCTCAGGGAGCATCACCCCGGGTGGAACAGCTGGAGCAGACCTTCCTGGGTAGCAGCAAACTTTTACTTAAGAAGGAATAGATTAAAAACCAAAAGCCTAACATCTTGAGCTTACTATGGCCGGATGTTAGGCTAAAAACTGCCTGTTTTTACTCCCCAAAATGTTATGGTAGACGTAGACTGGCTGGTATGTGTAATATTTTCTGCATTCTTAACCCCTGCCATTTGTAGTTGCACCCAGTTTAGGCACACAATGGGCAAAGTAGCTTTCCCACAATCACACAATTCAGAAACACTGGTGTGCCAATGGCCCCTATTCGCCTGGTTTCAGAGTTGCCAATCCAACCTTGGTAGTCAGCACACCTCTAAAACTGTCTTTAACGCACATGCGTGTTCGGTCATTTATATTATGTTACATTTTGAGTACGTTCCAAAATGCCCATGCCCAAGTTAGGTTTTTCTCAGCATACACTCGAACCAGACCCTCCCACAATCTGCGTCACACTAAAGTACCATTGACCTTCAGGGCTCACAGTGTCATCACAAAAATATGCACTTTGAAACAACAAAATCTGGTTTAAAAATGTACCCAGTGAGAGAGAAAGATGGGTTACTCTAGTCTGCACCAAGTACACGCCGGGGTCAGAGAGAGGGAAGCCCGCTGTTAGAACACTGTCTTTGGAAGGGACTATCACTGAAATAATACACTCCCACCCCCCTTTGCCCTGTGTAACCTTACCCCCTCGACCAGCGTCTCTGCCTACAGTGTGAACAGACGATGAAAGCCAAACTCCCAGACGCCAACACCACTAATTACCTCCCGTTGCCCCCTCCTCCTATAATTGGAGGGATTCCTTGGCAAACCTGCCACCACAGAGCCGCGACTAAAGATGCATTTCAGCGGCATAGACAACAAGCATTTACAATGCAATGGTCTCGGCATCATTAAAGGTAGAGCTATTGGCATTGCTCATGACATTTCTTTTTTTTTCTTTAAATCATAAATAAATGGCATTGTCATTTACATTGCTAATACACACCAATCTGCACTCAACAGCACACACCACTCTGCACTCAACAGCACACACCACTCTGCACCTGCACTCACTGCTCTGCACACTCACTCTGCATTCTGCACTCACTGCTCTGCACACTCACTCTGCATTCTGCACTCACTACTCTGCACACTCACTCTGCATTCTGCACTCACTACTCTGCACACTCACTACTCTGCACACTCACTACTCTGTACACTCACTACTCTGCACACTCACTACTCTGTACACTCACTACTCTGCACTCACTACTCTGCACTCTGCACTCACTACTATGCACTCACTACTCTGCACTCACTGCTCTGCACTCTGCACTCACTACTCTGCACTCTGCACTCACTACTCTGCACTCACTACTCTGCACTCACACTCTGCACTCTGCACTCTCTGCACTCACACTCTGCACTCACACTCTGCACTCTGCACTCACTACTCTGCACTCACACTCTGCACTCTGCACTCACTACTCTGCACTCACTACTCTGCACTCACTACTCTGCACTCACAACTCTGCCCTCACAACTCTGCCCTCACAACTCTGCCCTCACAACTCTGCACTCACAACTCTGCACTCACACTCTGCACTCACAACTCTGCACTCACTACTCTGCACTCACTACTCTGCACTCACTACTCTGCACTCACTACTCTGCACTCACTACTCTGCACTCACACTCTGCACTCTGCACTCACACTCTGCACTCACACTCACTACTCTGCACTCACACTCTGCACTCACACTCTGCACTCACTACTCTGCACTCACTACTCTGCACTCACTACTCTGCACTCACACTCTGCACTCACACTCTGCACTCTGCACTCACTACTCTGCACTCACACTCTGCACTCACACTTTGCACTCTGCACTCACTACTCTGCACTCTGCACTCACTACTCTGCACTCTGCACTCACTACTCTGCACTCACACTCTGCACTCACACTTTGCACTCTGCACTCACTACTCTGCACTCACTACTCTGCACTCACTACTCTGCACTCACACTCTGCACTCACTACTCTGCACTCACAACTCTGCACTCACACTCTGCACTCACAACTCTGCACTCACAACTCTGCACTCACAACTCTGCACTCACAACTCTGCACTCACACTCTGCACTCACAACTCTGCACTCACAACTCTGCACTCACTACTCTGCACTCCCTACTCTGCACTCACCACTCTGCACTCTTCACTCACTACTCTGCACTCACTACTCTGCACTCTGCACTCACACTCTGCACTCACACTCTGCACTCACACTCTGCACTCACTACTCTGCACTCACTACTCTGCACTCTGCACTCACTACTCTGCACTCAAACTCTGCACTCAAACTCTGCACTCACTACTCTGCACTCACTACTCTGCACTCACTACTCTACACTCACTACTCTGCACTCTGCACTCAGCACTCACTACTCTGTACTCACTACTCTGCACTCACTACTCTGCACTCACAACTCTGCACTCACAACTCTGCACTCAGAACTCTGCACTCACACTCTGCACACTCACTACTCTGCACTCACTACTCTGCACTCACTACTCTGCACTCACTACTCTGCACTCTGCACTCACTGCTCTGCACTCACTACTCTGCACTCACTACTCTGCACTCACTACTCTGCACTCACTACTCTGCACTCTGCACTCACTGCTCTGCACTCACTACTCTGCACTCACTACTCTGCACTCTGTACTCACTACTCTGCACTCACACTCTGCACTCACACTCTGCACTCACTACTCTGCACTCACTACTCTGCACTCACTACTCTGCACTCACACTCTGCACTCTGCACTCTCTGCACTCACACTCTGCACTCACATGCTGCACTCTGCACTCACTACTCTGCACTCACAACTCTGCACTCACAACTCTGCACTCACACTCTGCACTCACAACTCTGCACTCACACTCTGCACTCACAACTCTGCACTCACTACTCTGCACTCACTACTCTGCACTCACTACTCTGCACTCACTACTCTGCACTCTGCACTCACACTCTGCACTGCACTCTGCACTCACACTCTGCACTCACACTCTGCACTCACACTCACTACTCTGCACTCACACTCTGCACTCACACTCTGCACTCACTACTCTGCACTCACTACTCTGCACTCACACTCTGCACTCACACTCTGCACTCTGCACTCACTACTCTGCACTCACACTCTGCACTCACACTTTGCACTCTGCACTCACTACTCTGCACTCTGCACTCACTACTCTGCACTCTGCACTCACTACTCTGCACTCACACTCTGCACTCACACTTTGCACTCTGCACTCACTACTCTGCACTCACTACTCTGCACTCACTACTCTGCACTCACACTCTGCACTCACAACTCTGCACTCACAACTCTGCACTCACACTCTGCACTCACAACTCTGCACTCACAACTCTGCACTCACAACTCTGCACTCACAACTCTGCACTCACACTCTGCACTCACAACTCTGCACTCACAACTCTGCACTCACTACCCTGCACTCCCTACTCTGCACTCACCACTCTGCACTCTTCACTCACTACTCTGCACTCACTACTCTGCACTCTGCACTCACACTCTGAACTCACACTCTGCACTCACACTCTGCACTCACTACTCTGCACTCACTACTCTGCACTCTGCACTCACTACTCTGCACTCAAACTCTGCACTCAAACTCTGCACTCACTACTCTGCACTCACTACTCTGCACTCACTACTCTGCACTCACTACTCTACACTCACTACTCTGCACTCTGCACTCAGCACTCACTACTCTGTACTCACTACTCTGCACTCACTACTCTGCACTCACAACTCTGCACTCACAACTCTGCACTCACAACTCTGCACTCACACTCTGCACACTCACTACTCTGCACTCACTACTCTGCACTCACTAATCTGCACTCACTACTCTGCACTCTGCACTCACTGCTCTGCACTCACTACTCTGCACTCACTACTCTGCACTCTGCACTCACTGCTCTGCACTCACTACTCTGCACTCACTACTCTGCACTCTGTACTCACTACTCTGCACTCACACTCTGCACTCACACTCTGCACTCACTACTCTGCACTCACTACTCTGCACTCACTACTCTGCACTCACACTCTGCACTCTGCACTCTCTGCACTCACACTCTGCACTCACATGCTGCACTCTGCACTCACTACTCTGCACTCACACTCTGCACTCACAACTCTGCACTCACTACTCTGCACTCACCACTCTGCACTCTGCACTCACTACTCTGCACTCACACTCTGCACTCTGCACTCACACTCTGCACTCACACTCTGCACTCACACTCTGCACTCACACTCTGCACTCACTACTCTGCACTCACTACTCTGCACTCTGCACTCACTACTCTGCACTCAAACTCTGCACTCACACTCTGCGCTCACTACTCTGCACTCACTGCTCTGCACTCACTACTCTGCACTCACTACTCTGCACTCACAACTCTGCACTCACAACTCTGCACTCACACTCTGCACACTCACTAACCTGCACTCACTACTCTGCACTCACTACTCTGCACTCACTGCTCTGCACTCACTACTCTGCACTCACTACTCTGCACTCACTACTCTGCACACTCACTACTCTGCACACTCACTACTCTGCACTCTGCACTCACACTTTGCACTCACACTCTGCACTCACACTCTGCACTCACACTCTGCACTCAGCACACAGGTTGGCACATGGGCAGTCTTTTTCTATGTCTATGACACCCAGGTTCCGCACTGTGCGCGCCGCCAATATCATGGAATCTTCCACCACACTTTCTAAAACTCTATAGTCCGAAGCATAATAGGCACAGGACCAAAAGAAGGGTAGACATTTGCTTAAAATAATCCTATTGTATTTATGAGAAGCAAAAGCGAGACTGTGAAATGTGCTGAATATCAGTTTGTTACGAATCAACAGAGTGGAGTTAGAGAACCAAGAAATAGTAATTTAGAATCCGGGTTAGAAGGGGTAGTAATCACAAGCTGAGGATCAACAAGAGCGAAACAGCGTGGTGGGCGCGCACGAGACGCAGCGTGGGCGTGCACATCAGCTGAAGATCGCCGGAGAAGACACCGAGTCTGCCTGCTGCTGTGACTGACCCGCTGCGGAGGGAAAGAGCCTGGTGAGTGGGGGTAGAGGGGGGCGGCAGAGAGGGAGTGGGCAGAGAGGGAGGGTGTGTGTGTGTGTGTGTGTGTGCGTGTGTGTGCGTGCGTGTGTCTGTCTGTGTGTGTGTGTCTGGCACGTGCCTGCCTGCCTGCCTGTGTGTGTGCGCGTCCACAGACCCTGGTAGGCTCGTGCACCGCTCTGTCTTCCCTTGAGAGCGAACTCGGCGGCAATAGGTCTCGATGCCGAGACCTAAAAACACTCAGACACAGGAGTTAAAATATTCTTTTAAAATCAGCCACTGATAAACAAGGCCGATACTTTTTTATCGACCTGTTTGGGGAGAATGGAAAGTACTGCCCTCCCGACACAAGGATCCATATGAACGACTTTTTGACTCTGCGGCGCTTTCTGCTGGCTGCACCCGGATTACTGTTTGGGCCTCACGTGGCTCGCTGCAGTATACAATAACATCTTCGTTATTAATAAATGCTTTGAAGGATGAGGCCTGATCTAGATTAACTCTTTTCTCGGGAGCAGAATGGATGCACAGCAAACAAGCGCGATACTGCAAAGGCAGCCGCATGTTTATTTTCACATCGTGCTTTCACTTGTGAAAAACCGAATGTGAAGAAAAAAAGTGCGTACTGACTAATGGAGTGTGTGTACTGCCGCTGGTAAAAGATCCAATCACGGTGGGCAGGACCAAAAGGAGACAAGGCGGCAACACGGCGGGACTAAGAAGCCTCCTTTACAATCAGAAGCCAGCGTTTTACAAGGGAGATGACACTACCCAATTAAAAAGATGGGCGGGGCTTCAACTCCGCCTCCGAGAGCTTCGGAATCCGTATTGATTCCAAGAAGCTCTCGTATGACGAGAGTAGCGCATGTGCGCTGCATTCGCCAGCCGAGACCTAAAAAGACTACATGCCTAATATGATGCTTTGCCTTTGCATATAAAGCTGTATCTGGCTATATGAATCTGTATCATGGCATATGACATAGCAGTGGGCCCTACTAGGTTTCATGTGAGGTTGTAATGAGTATACAAAGCTCATTTGTGAAAGCAGGGAAGAGGCCGCACTTGGATTTATGAGGCTGCAATAGAAACATGTGGCTCTGCCAGTGGCCTTGAACCTTGGAGCTTTTCTGGTCTTTTGAGGTTGTACCTGGACATATGAGGAAATACCTAGATTTACGAAGCTGTACACAGGTAAAGGAGACTTTGTCTGTTTATAATGACTGAACCTATGGATACAGCTGTTCTTGCCCTTTAATGGCAATTTCTATGCTTCAATGATTGTACTTACCTTATGATAGATGCTGTTTGGCCTATGATAGTTGTACCACTGGCATATTGCAGCTTCACCTCTGCCATAACACATCATGGACGCGCCCTAGTAAATATATGATGGGTACATAAAAAAAGCAGACAATCGTTAAGATATTTCCTATTTTATTAATCTTACAACTATTTTGGTTAATTTAATTAACTAAAAAGACGTCATTATTTTCAATTAAAGTTCAACCATGTGGTGTAAGGCCAGGTGATGTAATCCGGCATTGGTCATCTAATATCAGTTCTTGGTACCTGTGGGATTATTCTGAATGGTACACAAAAGGGACGTAACTTCACTGCTCCGCCATTTTGGAAAATTGATGTCACTGGCTCATGCTTTTGATTCCTCAAAAAATTAAGTCAGTATTACCTCACAGCAGAAAGGAAAAGAAAGAGAATAGAGAACATTAATATGTTGAATGATATTGAGAAAACTTTAAGCCGAGTAAAATGGAAATGGACGTTCAGTGTGTAAATAGGTGGCTCAAACTTCCTCGCCAGACAACCCTCCCCTCTGTCAAACAGAAGGTAAAGCCCCAATTTATCATTCTTAACACAGGTAAATCATGAATGTAAAAAAATGCCTGTCAGTTTCTGAATATCAACAACAAAAACAAACAATTACATAGCATTGCATTAGTTCACCTGCACGTGGAAGTTTTTAAACTCCAGGGAAGGGTTAAGAGGTTATAAAACTTTGGTGTACCACATCCTCACTTGATAAGAGGTTCCTAGGTGTGGGAAAAGGCCGCACAGAGAAAACAAACTGCTTATCCGACGTTAATGTGGATGCATTGTTGCATGGCCACGTCATGGAGCATACCCGCCCGAAGACAGATAAGAGTGAAGAAAACAAGGTGGAAGATTAGAGGCTGGTGATCACATGATTGGCGAATCTCACAGATCTCACACAAGATTTTTCACTGAGGTATAAGCTCAGTAAGTCCTGTTTTTTATTTCTTTGCATTCTTTGAATTATTTTACACCACTAAAACGCAGACTGCAAATACAAAACAAGCATGATCAAAGTCAGTAGGTCTACCTTGGCAAGCTGGTGCGAAGAGTATTTCTTATGGCAAGCAAATTCCACAAAAATAAGTTGGAAGAAAATAAAACATGCTGCTACCTAAATGTGTCAGCTAAAGGCCTGCAATAGAAAATATAATAGAACGGTCTGGTGCTTTCTAACACACTGTTGTACTTAAAATAGGTATAGGAGCGTTTTCACAATTTTTAATATACGTTAGACCTGTCAGTCTTAGGGTGATCTTCCCGCACATTTTATGCATTCTCCCCTCCTTTTTGCTGAGATTCGATTATGTTTGCTTTAGGATTGTGCACTTTATCACTGCTAACCAGTACAAAGTGCTTGTGCTCACTCCTTAAAGCATGGTAAAAGTAGCTTACATCTAAGTGGTACATTTAATTTACCTATATGTCCCAGAGCAGGAAATTAAATGCTATTAATAGGCCTGTAATTGCAAACACAACAGTGATGGACAGAATGTGGATCAATGTCACACATTCACCCCAGTCCAAAGATCTGGGCCCAAATCCATCGTTTTTCCACTCCACACCACCCTGGGTTAGACAATGGCGATATGCAAATCAGCGCTGACCCTGTGCCCCATGGGAACAGTCCAGTCCGAACTACAAAAGCCATGTCCTTCCCAGAACGGAAACAAGCATCCGAAGACCGGCCCGGTTTCGAGGTAACACCTCTCATCAGCCCGGCTAGCTTGATTCCAGTGGTGTGGAGTGCCTGGGACTCACGTCTGAGCATCCCCAGTACACTTAGAGCGGTAATTGCAAACACAGCAGTGATGGACAGAATGTGGATCAATGTCACACATTCACCCCAGTCCAAAGATCTGGGCCCAAACCCATCGAAGATGAGAAGAGAACTACCGGATTAAAAACACACATAAGAGAATTGGTATCAGGGATAAGGGTGTGGAGAGAACTGGACAAATGGGAAGAGAGGTGGTCGAAAAAAGGCACTGTTAGACGGAGTACAAGTGTGATGACCCCAGAGGGAAGGGTAATGCAGATGGAGGCATTCCCTTTGCGAGAAATATCAAACGGAAATTATGTACATGTGCCCTGGAGTAGAGGAGACTTAGCTGCGTTTACCAACTCATTTCCGAAGTTAAGGGACAATCCAGTAGAGTGGTATAAGCAGGTAGAAAGGTTTGTAAAGATCTCGAAGGTATTGTGGATTGATTTGAACACGTTGTTTGACATCGTGGTTCCATCTGATTTATGGACACCATGCAAGACTAGTGTTGAATGGCCGAATACTGAACCAGTGAGGGATGCTCGGACTAATGGACCGTCCGAGATTGTCATGCAAAAGTATGAAAGGGTAATAGCTTGGCTGAAAGATAAGGTACCACCACAGGACATAGATTGGGTAAAAATAGACCGAACGAGACAAGAACCAAAGGAGACCGTTCATGAGTTTTATGAGAGGTTGTTGAAAACATTCAAGCAATACAGTGGACTCGATGTAATGGATCCCAAAGATATAGGGCAGTTTGTGTCAAAGTTTGTTTTGGGGTTGAGACCTGATATTTGTTTGATGATTCAGCAACATTTAATATGCTGGCAAAACAAACCACTAGATGAGATCCTGCGATATGCGAGATACTGTAGTGACGAAATAGATTCTAAAGCCAAGAATCTAAAGGAGAAATTGATGGTGGTGCAAATGCAGTCAGCCGGGAAGGGCGGACAGCAGAAACAGGGAACGGGGACGATGGGACGGAAGTCAAGTGGTCAGAACAAGGATAATGAAGAAGGTCAGAGACCTAGGGTAGACTTTGCCACTCTTAAAAAGACGACAAAGTGCCACCAGTGTCACCAGGTGGGACATTGGCGACGCGAGTGTCCCTTTAACCCTGAAAATGGAGAGCTAGAAGTAGAAGAGCAGGTTCAAGAAGTTCCAGCTCCAAAGGTGACAGTTCCAGGAAGCAAGGGGGCCAAAGGGGGGACTTCGGCTCCACGAGCCCAGTTCCCACAGCCACCGAAAATATCGACAGGGGGAAAGGTCTTTAAACAAATGCCTCTCTTTATCGAGGAAGAAAAGTGTTATTATATTGATCCATTGACAGGACAACGTGTGAGTAATGAAGAGGACTGTACCCTCGGGGCAGTCCTAGAGGTGGATCAGAGAGGGCCGTTTGTTGAGGCAGAAGTGGCAGGGTGTCCTACAACGTTCTTAGTGGATACTGGAGCTACTCGATCAACTCTGAGATCAGCGGTGGTTCCAGACTTGCCGATGTCAGGGGAAACAATTCAGGTGGTAGGAGTCGCAAACAAAAGGCTGACTAGTCCATTGACAGAACCAGTGTCTGTGAAGATAGGAAACCATATGAACGAACATCAGTTTGTGGTTTGTGATTCGAGTCCTGTATGTCTGTTAGGAAGGGATTTGCTGTGCAAATTGAACTGCACCATATACTGCACCCCGCAAGGAGTGGAGGTACAGACTACAGACGATGATGCTACTTTCAAGGTAGCCAATTCAAAATCCTGTGTAGAACTATATCCTACTCTGACAGTAGAAGATCTTCCCCAAGACTTACGAGATACAGTAGCGTCAGAGGTATGGGATTTCACAGGAGAAGAAATAGGATTGATTAAAGGGGTAGAACCAGTAAAAATAATGGTAAAGCCAAATGCCGAGTTTCCAAGAACGCCTCAATACAAATTGTCCCAGGAAACGATTGCAGGAATAAAACCTGTGATCGAGTCAATGATTCAACAGGGAATACTGAAAGAAATCGTGGGTAGTCCCTGTAACTCCCCGATTATGGGTTTGCAGAAACCTAGCGGGAAGTTCAGGATAGTTCAGGATTTACGAAAAATTAACAATATAGTCGTTTCATGTTGTCCCGTGGTACCGAATCCATCAGTGATACTGTTTCAAATACCATGTCAAGCAGAATGGTTCACAGTGATAGATCTTTGCCAGGCTTTCTTTTCAATCCCATTGGATGAAGAGAGCAGGTATCTTTTCGCTTTTAAAATGGAAGATCGCGTTTTAACATGGTGTCGAATCCCACAAGGATTCACAGACAGCCCATCCATCTTCAACCAGTTGTTGAAGAAGAATCTCGAAAATCTAGTACTGCCGCAGAATTCGGTTCTGGTCCAGTACATAGATGATCTACTTGTTGCGTCAGAGACTGAGGAAGCTTGTAAAGTAGATTCCATTGCCTTATTGAACCATTTAGCTGAAAATGGACATAAGGTATCTCCGAGCAAGTTGCAGTACTGTCTGACAGAAGTACAGTATTTGGGGCACCGGTTAGAAAAGGGAAAACGCAAGGTGTCCCCAGAGAGGATTGAGGCAATAATGAAGATGAATGCGCCTACGACACAGAGAGAAGTTCGGATGTTTCTAGGAATGGTTGGTTATTGTCGACAGTGGATAGTTAACTTTTCACTGAAAGCAAAACCCTTACAGAAACTGACGCACAAGGAGGTGAGTGATCCGGTACCATGGGATGACGAATGCCTAGTGGCGTTCTTGCAGCTGAGAGACGACTTGTGTCGTGCTCCGGCTCTGGGGATGCCAGACTACGAGAAATCATTTTCACTCTATTGCTGTGAGAGGGAGGGATGTGCTTTGTCAGTCTTGGCACAGACCCACGGAAATGCCCGTAGACCAGTTGCATACTTTTCGGCTACATTAGATCCGGTAGCCGCAGCGTTGCCCGGATGTCTCAAATCCGTTGCTGCAACGGGTGTCAGCATTGAAAGGAGCGAGAGTATTGTGATGGGACATCCGTTAGTGGTGTATGTACCGCATTCTGTAGAATTGTTAATGACCAGGACGAAGATGCAGCATCTGACTAATAGCAGGCTCACGCGCTACGAGCAAGTTATTCTTGCCGCGGAGAACGTGACCCTCAGGAGATGCTCTGTCTTGAATCCTGCTACTTTGATGCCATTACCTACTGTAATAGAAGGCGAAGGATGTGAAGACCACGATTGCCTTGATGTGACTGAACTATGCACGAAACCCAGACCAGATATTGTGGATGAGCCGTTGTCTGACCCTGATGAGATTTACTTTGTCAATGGCTCATGTTTAAGAGACGATACTGGTCGGTTGAGAGCAGCTTATGCTGTTTGTACCATTACTGGAGTTGTGGAAGCCGCTTGCCTGGAAGGAGTACATTCCGCACAAGTAGCAGAAATTATTGCCCTAACTCGTGCCTGCATAGCAGGAAACGGAAAGAGAGTCACCATATACACTGACAGCCAATATGGTTTCGGTGTGGTTCACGATTTCGGGCAGTTGTGGTCTCAGAGAGGTTACATGACCTCCTCTGGTTCGCCCATTCGAAATGGAGAATTTGTGCGATTGTTGTTAGAAGCACTACAAGGTCCAGTTGCCACAGCAATAGTAAAATGTGTAGCTCATACTAAGAATACAGATTTTGTATCACAAGGCAACAGGTACGCTGATGAGGTCGCACGCTATTGTGCGGAACAAGATTATTCTTTTTCAAAAGTGGAAATTGATGGTGCTGAAGAAAAGACAGAATTAAGCATGATGTTAGAGACTGTAGACACTTGGGAGGATTTAAGAGTGATGCAGGAGAACGCACCTGAAGCAGAGAAAAAGGCATGGGAAATAGCAGGTTGTGTGCGAAGTGAAATGGATTTTTGGATTTCAGCAGATGGGAGGGCTGTGTTACCTGAGGAACTAGCGAATCCCATGGCAAGGCAAATACATGGTCCTGTACACCTAGGAAGAGACGCTATGATGAGAGTGTTTAGGCAGACTTGGTATTGCCCAAAATTTAGAATAGCAGCAGAATCAGTATGCAAGCGATGTGTTACCTGCCAACAACTGAACATAGGCAAAAGGACACTAGTCACACTGAGTCACATTGGGAGGTCGGGGGGGCCTTTCAATAGAATGCAATTAGACTTTATTGAAATGCCAAGAGTTAACCGCCTTAGGTATGTGCTGGTGGTTGTATGTATATTTTCCAGATGGGTTGAAGCGTACCCTACACGTAGGTGCGATACACTCACAGTAGCTAAATTGTTGCTCAGGGAGCTGATACCGCGCTTCGGGGTGCCTGCCTCTCTGGAATCGGACAGAGGAAAACATTTTAACAGCGAAATAGTGAAGATGTTGTGCTCCACATTAAAGATCGATCAAAAATGGCATTGTAGTTATCGACCAGAAGCCTCAGGAATTGTGGAACAAGTGAACGGCACTCTGAAGAATAGATTGGCTAAAGTAGTGGCATCCACATCTTTGAGTTGGCCAGATGCTCTTCCTTTAGTGCTCATGAGCATGCGCAGCACACCTGACAGGAGGACAGGTCTCTCTCCACACGAGATTCTGATGGGGAGGGCCATGAGACTTCCCACAGTTCCAACTGCTGCCCTATTGAATATTACAGATGATCTGATCTTGGATTATTGTAAGGGACTGTCTGACGCCATCCATTCTGTGTCCCTTCAGGTGCAGGCGGCTGAAGTTCCAGCATCAAGGAATCTGTGTCATGATCTGAACCCAGGAGATTGGGTGTTGGTCAAGAAGCACGTCCGGAAGAACTGCCTACATGTAAGCTGGCGTGGGCCCTTTCAGGTAATCCTGATCACGAACACCGCGGTGAAGTGCGGAGGGCTGCCAAATTGGATTCATGCATCCCATACTCGAAGAGTTCCAGCACCTCTAGAAGAAACAGCTCCTATCCCAGACGAAAGTTCAGTCGCGGAAGAAGAGTCACAAGAGGGGATTGGATCAGCTGAGGGGGTGTCGGAAGAAGGTGGGAACGCATCGGATCCAGAAGAGGAGAGAAGACAGGACGGCAGTGAGACTGAAGACGCAACTGAAGGGGAGAGCTGTAGTGAATACGACTCAGACACAGATCAGTACCAGAGCGACCAAGAACCGAGTGTGAGGACGAGAAATAGGAGAACAAGGCTTGGAGCTGCCACTTGGCCGGAAAGAAGAAGGAGGCTAAGTTTAAGGTCGGCTCAGGAAGAAACGCTTGCTCATATATCCGAAGACTCGGATCCAGAAGAAGATACCCAGGATCAAGCCGAGGAAGGTCTTAGAAGATCAAGGAGGGTGCGAGTGCCTAGCAGAAGGTACTCTACTCCCGATTGGACCTACCTCGTTGCAGATGTCCGTGGGACACCGAACCGGGAGGGTCAGGGAAGTGAGCCTGATCAGAACTGATCCGATCATCACAGTGCAAATAAGATTCCTGCTACCAGGAGCGGAGACCGAAAGGTTGCTGACACTCAACATCGTCTATCCTCCTCTCCTGAGCGGAATAAGAAAATTGATTTTAGAGACAGTTGATTTTCCGGTTTGCTGTTCACGATATCCAGTGTTGGAGGGAACTCTTCTTCGACTGGAAATGCTTGAGCGAGTAGTGGAAGTTCTTGGAACACTCATTGTCTTGGATTAATACCTTGTTGTAAATGTCTTCAAAGGGGCGTAGAACTGGGAAAGTGAAGAAGGTGATCTTGGTCAGAACGGACCCCTTTGTAACTGTGGATGTAGAACTGATAGTACCAGGAGTGGAGATTGAAAAGACATTAACTCTTCATTTTGTTCGTCCACTTGTCCAGAGTGAAATAAGGAGAATAATCCTAGAGACAGTCGAATTCCCATGTTGCTGCAAGGAATGCCCAATACTTGAGGGAATGTTTCTTCGTATGGACATTTATGAAGACGTAGTGTCACTCCTTGCAACATACATAGATTCTGATTGATAAAATACTTTTTGAAAAGGACTTTGTAAAATATTGCTGCAAGATAACCTAGCGCCGAGTGGAAGAAGAAAATGATAGGGTCTCCCTTTTAGAGGATGGAGAAGGGCTAGGGTTGTCTATTTCCTACAGGACTTTAAACTGTTTTGCGGAGCAAATTGTCAGCTTCTAAGTGTTCAAAAGAGAGACATTGTTTGAAAGAAAGTCTTTGTTCGGAGAGAAGGAGAAGTTGATGCTGGAGGAACATCCAAAACTACACTGTTTGAGATCATGGAGGCTGGCAACCCGAACCGCAGGGCAAAATGTATAGTTGGCACACTTTTAGGGGTGGTGATTTCACTTATAGTTTTAGTGGTTACTGTTTCATATATAGTGGGACACGAGAGAGATGCAACTGCAGTTAAGGAAATCAAGGGAGTGTCAACACAGAGGACAATCACTGTTAATAGTAAGGGAAACATCAATGATAAAGACAAAGCGTTGTTAGATGCGGAAATAAAAAGATTACACACAGACGAATCACAGGGAAACTTCAGGTCAAATGCTTATGCCAAATTGCTTTACGAATACATTGATGTCATGGAGGCGAAGAATTGCTACGTTTGTATGCAATTACCAGCTTCAGTGGAGGAGGGTATCAGATACCATCATCTTCCATTGACATATGGAATTACATGTAGTTTATTGTTAAGCATATTCTATGGACGAGAGGGGTTCGAGTATTATTTCTCGAACTTTGACTCGACATTGCCAGAGGTCCCAAATTACAAGCATTTGAACAAATGGGACTATTACAAGAGCGAAGACAGATTACACAAATGGTTCATTCCATGGAAAACGTTAGATACTTCACATGCCCGAAGAAATAATCTGACTTGTCAAGTGTCAGAAATTGAGAAAAAGTTTATAGGGCAGGTAGATACTAGATACAGGAGGCAGAAGATTCTAAAGGCTTCAGGGCAATGGGAAACAGATTGGACCAAGGAAGAAAGGATACATCAAAGAAAGGGTAGCTTTGGTCCAATTGCTTTAGACAAGGAGAAATGGGGGAAACTGTGCATTCACAGGAGTTACTCCTATTATGAGAATCTGTATGTAGGTCAAGTCAGTTGTGAACATGCTTTTCAATTGGAATACTACTCCAAAGATTTTTTGAAAGAGATACAAGCAATTCCAAATGTATATTTTGTATGTGGAAGAAATGCATATGTGAAGCTACCAGATAATTGGTACGGATCATGCTATCTAGCAATTGTCTTCCCTAAAATATATCATGTTGAGAATTTAGAAATGACAAAGAAAGGAATACCAACTAGAGGGAAGAGAGGGCTAGGTGCAGCAGAAGTAATTGGGGATGTATTCGGTGCTGTATTCCCTATCCTAGGAGTGATACTGAATGACATCAAAATTAGGAGATTGGCTACAGTCGTGGATAGGTTATCTGCCAGTACTGCTAGATCATTAATACTGGTGGAGGGTGAGATGCAATCGATAAGGGCAATGGTTCTTCAGAACCGACTTGCTTTAGATGTTCTGTTAGCCAAAGAGGGCGGAGTCTGTAAGGCTTTGAAGGTCCAGGAATGTTGCACTTACATTCCAGACAATTCAAAACCTCTAGAGAAGTACATACGAAACATCACTGCCATACACCACGAAATTGAGGATCTGACAAAGATAAACGTGTGGGAAAAAGTAGGTCATGGAATGGGTAAAGTTGGAGGTTGGTTTGCCAACCTAGGAAAGGGTATCGTTTGGTACATACTGAAACCCATCATCATAATTGTGATCTGTGTAATCACTTTGTGGGGATTGGTGCGTCTGTATCAGTGGTATAGAGCAAACAGATTGCAGAGATCTATGAGAGAACAGGAGAAAAGGTTGACAGCGATGCAAGATACACAATATAAGAGTCTGAAGGCATTGGAGACAATGAAAAGAAGTGGTACTGCCACGACTTCACTTTGAAGAGTCCTACATTTTTGTGATGGTGTTTTGATGATGATGACCCCTGAAGGTCATCAAAGGGGGGACTGAGAGAGCACTAGTCTGAGAAAAAATGTATAAGTGCATCATATTTACAAGCACGTAGTTAGTTAACATATACCTTGCACCAGAGTGTTTTATATTCAGTAGTAAAATGTATAGAGTGTTTTAATTAGGGTAACAATAATCATAGCAGTGTGAGACTAATGCAGAAATGTTGGAATGAATATGAAAACCTCACATTCTCATGTTAAAGGAATCATGTGAGAGTTAAGTGGGACCTTGCAAACCAGTTATATTGTGTAGGCCTCATGGCAATTCACAGAAAATCTAAACGTGCTGCTAAAATAATGTGAGGTGGGGTTAACGTGGTTCTTCCAAAATGTATTATCGAATTTAGTTTTGAAATATATGCTTTATAGATGTGTACTTTAAGAAACGTATGTTAGTTAAGAATGCTGTTTAAATCAAGTTAAATGTTTTCAGAGTGCAGGGACCCGCTTCATGTAAATCAAGTAGGCTCGAACTGATAATGATGTTCCTTTGATCTGAAATGTGCTCGTTAGAGAAGAAGTCGAGAGGCGCCAAGTACTGTGCTTTCCATATGCTTTACGACCTATAGATATGGGGGAGCCTGGAATTTGAGGCCCACTGTAGGATGGCCTGTATGCAGGTGCGAGGGGTCCTAATCAGTCGAAATGAATGGAGCTTTGTTCAGTGGTGCTTGGCGCAGGCCTGTAGGAGTCTTCAGGAATTTCAGGGGGTATCGGCGCACTGGAGAAGAAGCCTGGGAACCAAGGTCAACTTTAACGAGGGTCTTGAAGAGTACCATCATGGAGTTTACCGCGCAAAGATGTACCACGTGAGGGGCGTCCCAAGGGGCGTTCCTATCGGAAATGTGATTTTGTATTAGGGAAAGCGACCCGGGAGGAGAGCAGAGCAGATGATTTTGGGAGCCTAAGAAAGCGGATGGGTAGGCAGATAGGCTGATCAGGAGAGACCCATTATCAGAGAAGAGACCAAGAGAAGTGCGTGATCTTCTTAGGAAGTCACCACGGCTGACACCTTTTGGGGTAAAGATCTTGTTAAGTAGGGATGTCACTTAGTCTAGTGTAGGGACAGACTAACTTGAATTTTCTTTTCTGTAATGACTCTTAGGTTGCAACTTATATCGATCCTTGCAAACCTAATGATCTTTGAACTTGTACTCATTATTCTGTTTTGTAGACTCAGATTATTCAAAGAATTTATGTTCATAGTGATACCAGTTTACCTTTTGAATCTCATCTTGAGAAGTTTGTATCTTCAGTTATCTTTGGTTTTATATTAAATTTTCAAAACAAAATCCTGGTCAGTGGTCATTTAGAGTGGTGTAAGTTCTTAATTGATTGACTTATTGTTAGATTGCCTTTTACTCAATGACAGGTACCAACGATCCAGTCGACTTGGTTTGGGATCTGGTAAGGTAACTAGTAACCAGTAATCCCGCGTTAACACTGCTTTAGGCCGGCTTTGGACTTGAAAGTACTGTCCTGCCACTAACAGAGGTCTGCCCTGTTAATTGAAGACTGCCTTGAACACTCTGATAACTTCTCCGCTGCTTGAGGCCTGCCTTTCTCCTTGAACGCAGGACTACCAGAGTGACTTCAAGGGTTAGTAGGCTGGCCGCCTGCTCTGAGCTACAAGGACATAAAAAGCTCCAACAACTTTTAATTTGCACCTTGACCCTGCCTGAAGTGAGTCCTACCCTCCAAGTGGTGCCCCCTCAGCACTGGACCCTTGGAAGTGGTGCAAACGGTGCCCAGATAGCCCAAAACCAAAACTTGGGACTTTCAATATTTCAGCCAAAAAAGAGTTTTGAGAACTGCCCCGCAAATTCATTCAGCAGCTCCTTGACGACAATGCCACTTCCTCGAACCCCATCTGCTGAACCTTTCCCCGCTGAACTTTACCTTCTCAGACACTTTTCTTCAAAATTTCTTCTAAGTCCCAATGTAAGCTGAGACTGGACCAAATCCACCTTGTGTTCCCAACTTGCGCTCAATCGCAGTCAGCCATAACTTTTGACTTTGCCCCGGACTCACATGACTAGATATCTGGGGTCGGCATATTGATCTTTTAGGTTCTAGTTAGTAATACAAACTTTAAAATTTCATTATTCTCGCTCTACTGATTGGATTTTTGTCAGATGGCTGTCAAATAATTGTTTACATTTTACTCTATTTTTCTAATTTGGCGTGGGATTTTTCTTGTGTTGTGTTTTCACCTTATTACTGTTTGAGTGCTGCACAAATACTTAACACATTGTCTCTAAGATATGCCTGACTCCTTTTGTCCCAAGCTACTAGAGGGTTATGCACAGGTTAATTTAGTGGCTTTTAGTGGTTCACCCTGACAGGGATTGTGGCTTTTGTTTGAGTAGAATCTTCACCCCCATCAATCAAAAAAACCAATTTCCTACAATGTACATCTCAGAAAATTACTGGGACCTGAAGACTTTGGGCCTGATTTACAGTTTGGCGGATGGGTTACTCCATCACAAGAATGATGGATACCCTGTCTACTGTAAGTGCCATAGTATATAATGGACTCGTAATGCAGTGGACAAGATGTCCGTCACATACGTTTGTGACGGAGTTGCCCGGCCCGCCAAACTCTAAATAAGGCCCATAGTTTAAACACAAGACAAAAAAAAATAAAAGAAAATATGAAGCATAGAAAGAAAAAAGCATTGCAAAGTAGGTATTGGCCTACTAGAGAGCTGACCAAACTACCTCTACATATGTGTGCATATACATATCTATATTCACTGAAAAAAACAAGGGTTAAAGTTACGTTATAATTAGGTGTGATGTTCAGTTACAACGTAATGTTTTAAACTCTAAAAAGCACTGAAATTGACCAGTAATAGTTATCTCAAGTAACTATAACTCGTGCCCTAAGGTAACTATAATTCTCTCCCCCGCAATGCACAGTTTTCTCATCAATAATTTCATTGCAAATGTTACAGTGGTATTATCAATGATGTCAAAGAAGATGTCATGAGTGATGTAATATGTGGGGTAATTAGCAGTGCATGGTGAGTTACAGTTACTTGAAATAACTAAAGCTGATGAATTTCAGTGGGTTTTAGAGTTTAAAACCCTAGAAATTCACTGAAAAAAACAAAGGTTAAAGTAGTGTTATAGTTAGGCGAGAACGTCAGTGACAACATTCCATTAGAATGTACAAAAACACTGAAATTCAACAGTTCTAGTTATTTCGAGTAACTATAGCTTGTGCCCTATGGTAACTATAACTCACGCCCTCGCCATGTACTGCTAATGACCCCACATATTACATCAGGAGGGTGGGAGCAGCCACAACGGGAGAGGGGATAAGCAACATGAGGAAGGCGCGTGTGAGGATGGAGGGAGTGCCAGACTGGGGTAACAACATGGAGAAGGGATGGGTACTAGGGGAAAGAAGAAATAGTACCTCCATCACAGAGCAAGCAGTGAACAGGCCCTGATTATGTTGAATCAATCTGTGCTTGGTCCATGTTCCAAAGAAAGGAACAGAAATGACGCTTGGCCTGCGCTGGCCAATTAGGAGGCAGCAAAGAAGAGTGACACTGAAGCCAGCAAATGTTAAGCGAGGGGAGGGGAAACAAAGCCCTTCATTGTAAACAATACTCCTGCAAATGAGAGTGCTTATAGGACATGTGCTAATGCAGGCTCAACGTAAAACAGCAACATTTCAAGATGACCCCAGTTTATGAACATGCGTTGTGATGCAATGATGCATGCCCTGGAGTCATAATGCACCAGCAGATATTTTTGATTTTATGTTTGATTTGTGGCTCAAAGATGATTGCTGGCCATTTCAAAGCAGCAAATAAAATTGCAAAAAATTCTCTGGAGAAAAAGGCAGAAAAGAAGCAAGACCAGAGCAGGGATGGGAGCAATGTGTATGTATATGCAATGCTTCAAAAAGTAGCAGAAGCAAGCAATTGGAACAGTGTGCTTACAAGCACACACATATGTCTAATAAACCTAATGTGTATCCGGGAGAGACGGAGAATGCAACAATGAGTGGGGAAGTTAGCAGTGTGAAGCTGTCAGGCTCTTGCATAAATAATTCTGAAAATAAATGAAAGAAAAATACTTGATAAAATCAGTGAAGCGGGCCAAGGAGGGACTAGAGAGCCACAGATAAGAGGCAGAGGTTGGAAGGGTGGTGGTGAGCATATGGGGAGCAGGTGAGTGAAAGAGGGAGCTAGAGGGGGAGAGATTGAGCAGGATAGAGAGTGTCAGGTTTTGCTGAACTTGAATGGCAGAGTCTAACAACAATCCATCCCACTCCCCAGGGCGTGGTTCTGTTCCTATGATAGTACAAATGGTCAGCAAGACCAAACCCTAAAGGGAAGGGGAATGGGAGTGAGAGAAAAGAGAAAGCTGGAGCACCAAAGTCTCATCTAGTTAATGTTAATGTTAATTGCATTTGTAAAGCGCTGCTATTACCCGAAGGTGTCCTGGCGCTAAGGTGAAGACCTACTGGAGGAAAAATGATTGTGTATTATTCTAACTAATTTGTGAAGTGCCACGTTTTTAATGCCTTCCTAAAGGCCATCAAGTTGGTCATGTGTCTCGGATATAATGTGAGGGTGTTCCAAGCTTTAGCTGCGTTGGCAATAAAACGTCTGCCACCCCAGTTAGCTTTTTTTGTCCGTGGCATTATCACTAATTCATCATCAGATGACCGTAGTGCTCTTTTTGGTGAGTACCAACGGAAGTGTTGTTTTAGAAATTCAGGTCCTGTTCCTTGCAGAGCCTTGAAGACCAAACACAAGACCTTGAACTGGGTATGCTTTCTGACTGGCAGCCAGTGAAGTTTTTTGATTGATCCTGTGATTGATGCATACTTAGAAGTTCCCGTAAGGAGTCTGGCGGCTGCGTTCTGCAGCATTTGTCGTTTATTCATTGATCCTTCTTGTAGCTTGAGGTAAAGACTATTTCAATTGTCTAGCCTGGACATTACTGATGCAGTGACCACCATTTGTTGTGCGTCTTTAGGAAGGAGAGGCATTATTTTTTTACAAGATCTGAGGATGAACGAAGTAGTAGATGCCACAGAATTCCCCTGGTCCTTGAAACTAAGTGTTTCATCAACCCAAACTCCCAGGTTCATCACCTTCCTGGTCGGGGCTGGCAGTGGTCCTAGTGAATTCGGCTAACAGTCTGGAGTCCAAAAAATAGGATTGCTGCCGAAGAGCACAACCTCAGTCTTACTGGAGTTTAACTTTAAACTGTTCTGCGCCATCCAATGTCCCACCGTGTTCAAACAGTCCTGTAGTCTGGATGCGGTGTCTTGTAGCATTTCTGGTTGTATTGCCACCACGATTTGGGTGTCGTCAGCGTAGGATGTCAAACTAAAACCATAGGATTCAATAAGGGGGGCCAGAGAGGACACATAAATATTAAAAAGTGTCGGGCTTAGTGATGACCCCTGCAGGACTCCACAAGGTAAGGAGAACGCTTCTGCCTTTGTCCAGTTTGACCATTTGGGTTCTTTCTGAGAGAAAGGATTCAAGAAGTTTTTGGGCCATACCCTTAACTCCTATCTCTTCTAAGCAGTCCACCAACAAGGCATGGTGGACCGTATCAAATGCGGCCAAAAGGTCCAGCATGATCAGGGAGGCCCTACTTCCTTGATCGAGAGTGGCCCTGATCTCTTCCGTGGACTTGATAAGCGCCGTTTCGGTGCTGTGACCCTCTCTAAATCCATATTGAGGAGGGTCCAGTGCTTGAGATTGTTATAGAAACTGGTTAAGTTGGGTGTTCATATTTCTCTCTATTATTTTTTCTGGAATGGGTAATCTGGAAATGGGCCTGAAATTGTTCGGATCTGTGGCATCTAGGTTGGATTTCTTTAATAATGGCAGAACGGAATCCTGTTTCCAGTCTCTCTGGAAGTATCCCTCTTTGTACATTAGGTTGAAGATAGATGTAAGTTTGCCCGTCACTATCTTTGCCGCTAATTTTAATGTCTCTATCATGCATGGGTCTTATGGGGATCCTGACTTCACATTAACAAGGAGATTATAGGTATCGCCTTCAGTGAGAGGGCTGAAACTGTTGAGTTCAATGTTATCTTTTATTTCTTTCTTTGGGCAAATGGAAGAGTCTGACATTCTATTTGATGAGTCTGAGAATGTTAGAAAAATGACATTAACTTTGTCAATGAAAAATGTGGCTATATTATTACACAATTATTGACTCGCTGGGATAGATGGGGTGCTAGGATGGGCTAGGGTATTAACTGTTTTGAACAGTACTTTGGGCAAGATTTTGGCCTCATGATTTTTTTCCGTGAAATACATTTCTTTGGTGCTTTGAAGTAGCTGTTTGTATTGAGCCAGGCTCGATTTGTATTCCTTTTTGTCTTCATCTTTGTATTCCTTCCTCCAACTTCTTTCCCGGTGTTTACAAATACGTTTTTGGTCCTTGAGCTCCTGCAAGTACCAAGGTGCGGAAGGTCGTTGCCTGTGGAGGCGTACCCATTTTTTGGGGGCTAGCTTATTCCCTGCCTCTTCTAGCCACTTCGTATAAGATTTAGTTGCATGGTAAAGGTCTGTAAGAGGCGGGGTATCAGTTGAGGTTAGGCGGTTGTGTAGATCCTCAGCTACTATGCTTCTCCAGGGCCTTGTTTCCAGATAATTTTTTGGAGGGTTTTATGCCCGAGTGGTTAGACGTGGTAAGCTTAAAGAGTACTGCCGAGTGATCAGACCATGTTAGAGGGTGTAGATTTGTGAATGATAGGTGGGGGTTATTGGAAAAGATACCATCGAGCGTGTGACCCACTTGATGGGTGGCTCCAGTTACCAGTTGTTCTAGATTTCCACCCATCATTAGATCTAGAAGGTTGGCGGTGTCTAGGTCTGAGTCTAACTCAAGATGGAAGTTAAAATTGCCTAAAATTGTGTATGAGGAAGTATTTAACCCTATTTCTAATAAGTTGCCAGCTTGAGTTAACATGAAGCGTTCATTATAGAAGCGAAAAACAGACAAGCATTTACTCTAGTTCTCTCTAGTGAGAAACAATGACATTACAAAGGGTATTTTTATTATTATGCTTAAAGGCTTCAGCATGGTGGCCACAGTGAACCTAAGCCAGTGTGGAGGGAGTTGGTATTGGAAATGGTGAATGCCAGGTTGAAGCAATCATGCAAAAAAGGTATTTAAAAGCAAAGGAAAAAACACAACAAAGAAAGCCAAATCATAACCCACAGACAGGTCAAACATCAGGCAATAATTCAGGGAACCAAGGGATCCGAAACAAGGAGCAAAACAAAAAACATAAAGGATGGGTACCATGGTGAACAAACTCTATAGTTTGTTCACCAGAGTACCCGTCTGTTAGCAATGGGGGGCTTTAGTTGGCAAGGGTTTGCACCTTTGTCCGAATAGGGACCCTTCTTTCTAGTCAGGATAAGGGAGTTAAACTCCTAAAATTACCCCTGCTCAACCCCTAGGTTGCTTGGCATGAGGAGTAAGGCTTATCTTAGAGGCAGTGTGTAAAGCATTTGCACATAACCAACAGTAATACAGAGTACACACTACAAAAGGAGACCACACCAGTTTAGAAAAATATCCAATATTTTTATATTCTTAAGACAAGACCAAAAAGGATAAAAATCCACAATGCAGTAATTAGAAATCTTCAGTTATCGCAATATGCTTGACAAACATTTCCTTGTTGATAGCTCCGTCTGGGGCTATCAAGGCATTGTGAACAAAACTAAACCAAACAGTTCTGACTGACCGTGGAGTTGCCGGTCAGTTACTGTGTTGAAAAGACCCACAAACAGTACCTTTAGAGATGCAGGGTGTCGGCGACCTCTCGTTGAGCTTCCGAGAGCACGACGTCAGTTCTGGAGGTCGGTGCAAGAGTTGTCGGGCCCTCGAAGCCACAGGCGTTGCAGATCGAACTCCTCTCTGTTAAAGTCAGAAGCGCAGGCGTCGGCAGGCGTCGGGTGCTGCGGTGTGTAGTGCAGTGGTGCGGAGTGCTGTGCCCTCAGGTCGCGGTGCGAGCAGCGGCTCGGTGGCGGCATCAGATGGCGACGTCGGTGAGATCAGGGTCGGGGTGCGAAGTGAATGCGGTGCTCATCGCGGTACTGGCAGGTCGCAGTGCAAGCAGCGTCATCGTCGTTGTTGAAGCGCCGGCATCAGTAGACCAAGGCTGCGGTGCGGGATGAAGGCGGTGTGTCATGCAACTTTGCGAGCGGTGCCCTCGAACCACGGTGCAAGCAGCGGTGTATATTTTGTCATGGAGCTGCGTCGTTGGGGATACCAAGGCGTAGTCGTGAAGCGAGGCTGTGCGAAGTGTGGTACCCACAGGTCACGGTGCGAGCAGCGGCTTGGTGACTGTGTCAGCAAATGGCATCGGTAAGACCAGGGTAGCTGTGCGGCATTGCAGCTATGCCCTCTGCTGTGCCATCAGGACACGTAGTTGGCAACTTCATCGTCGACGTCTTCGGGTTGCTTTTTCTTCTGTTGCAGCACCAAAAAAAACAGTTCCCAGTGCTGAGGGCAGAAGAGCTTGACGTTTTTGCTGTTCCTGAGACTTCTTGAACAGGGGGCAAGCTCTACCTCAAGCCCTTAGAGAAACCCACAAAAGTAGATTACAGAAAGTTCAGACCAGTCCTAACACTGCCAAATGACAGAAGCAGCTACTGCAGGCCAATACAGCAAAGCACACAGCAATGTGGTATTTCCACTTCACAGCTTCTCTAGCTCTTCTTCTTGGCAGTCTTCTTGGTCCAAAAGAGTTCTAAAGTTCAGGGGTCTGGGCCCCAATATTTATATCCCCAAATCCTTTGATCTCTTATGCAGCGAGTGTTTGTGCCCAGCCAAAACCAGCTCTGCCTTCTCTGGTGTGGCTTCCTGGCAGGAGGTGGAGAAGGCATTGTCAGAGGCAGACCAGGCCTATTCAGGTGCAAGGAAATCTCCTCCCCTACTCTAAATGCCGCTCAGGTCTATGCAGCCCTTTCCTGACTCACCTAGACTATCCGGAGTCACTCCTGCTCCCCAGCCCCTGTCATTCAAAACTCAGACAGTCAATCTACAAACCCAGCGGAGGCACACTGGATGGTTAGGCAAGAAAATACCTACTTTCTAAAAGTGGTATTTTCAAACACAGAATGTAAAAATCACCTTCACTAAAAGATGCATCTTTAGATTCTGAGTTTAGGCATACTAAACGTAATCTTCCAACCTAGTTCCCAGGGCCAGTTATGTTTATAAGATGTTTTAAACAAACTCCCCATTCTGAGCTTTTGGAGGACAGGTAGCCTTGCAATAGTGAAAAACGAAATTGGCAGTAATTCACTATCAGGACATGCCACACATACCAGGGCATGTCTTACCTTTCACATACACTGCACTCTGCCCACAGGGGTACCTTGGGCCTACGTTAGGGTTGACTGACATGTAAGAAAAGGGAAGGTTAGGGCCTGGCAAGTGGGTACACTTGCCAAGCCGACATGCAGTACCAGACTGCACACAGGCTCGGCAATGGCAGGCCGGAGTTACATGTACGGGCTGTTTGGGTGAGTGGCACAATCCAGTGCCGCAGCCCACCAACAGCATTTTACTTACGGGCCCTGGAACATGCAGTGCACTTTACTAGGGACTGACACATAAATCAAATATCCAATCATGGAAACACCAATCCAAAACACATTTTACCACAGGAGCACTTGCACTTTACCACTGATCAGCAGTGAGAAAAGTGTGCAGAAACACTAAGCCAGCACAAACAGAGTAAAAACCCAGAGGTCAGAAAGCAAAGACTCAGGGTAAATGCCAAAAGATGCCAAGTCTACCACCGTCCTTCAGGTTTTTTGTTTTGCTCTTTGTTTTGAACAGTGCATGAGTCAATACAAAACAAGAATAATACCGGCATTGTCCCTGTCTTGTAGTTCCTACTAATCCATAGGACCTGCACATTGTTTGCACAACATAAACTAAGGGCTTGGTGTCAAGATGGTTTCCGGACACCGCCACAGGATATGTTGGCCTATAGACCAGCTAGCTCACAGTGGCACTGTAAGCCCCCCTAACCTACCAGGGAGTAAACAGTTTCTGGCAACCACTGAACATGACAACCCTGAACATTCATGAATCATTAAAACAGTACAGAAACTTTCGCTCAGTCACTCGTGCTCACTTGTTCTCAGAGAAATATACAAAGAATACACAGTGGGACATTTTCAATAATATTTATTGAACCAATGTTATTCTTGCATAAAATACGTATGCTGCAATGATTAGGAGACAGAAGCAAATAAAGGAGATAACAAGCCCAAAAGAGTGAACAGTAGATATATTTCTACCACCGTGTTGAAGCAATGAATATATGCTATCATATATGGTAATCTAACATACTCCTATGATGCCGACCCTACTCTAAGTGTATCTCGAGTGTGTATAGAGCTAAGAATCTCCCCTTGGGACGATCCAACCCCATTACCTGATGGGAGAGACTGAAGGACCCCGTCTTGGTCTCGAGTTGGTCACCCCTCATGGATTGTCTGACTGATGCATGGTAATTTCTCAGCATACAGGGACCTTCGCTGTCAGCAGAAGTGCCTCCTCTACCAAACTATCGGGATACCTATTATTTATAATAAAATATAATAAAAAGCAGCCTTCACGGTGTGCACTCTAGATTAGTGCTGTCGCCTCGTGGATAAAGATAGGACGACTTTTGTACCTAGTGCAGAGAGAGGCCTAGTACATGATGTTCAAGGTGTCGTGATAACGTTGTGTAAAGCTGGATGTATAATCAAAGTAGTTTCAGAGAAACTAATCCAACATTGTCGTGCATGCAAATGTGTGCAAATGTTCACCGCTGAAATTTTATTTTCTAGGACAATGTAAGGAAAAAGCTGCTTCGCTACATGGGCCTAACCTAGGGATATAACATCCTATGGGTAGTGAACTGTCTATAAAGCACTGCTGCCACTCATGACGTAGAAGACTCACCCCTGCCGCTACAGGCCTGTCTTCCACAGTTTCACAGGACGTCTAGTGCAGATTCCGTTGTGTCTTCTTCCCACAGCAAGTCCCAGTCTCCTCAAACCCTTCATAGTCCTGACAGAGCGAGAGCAAGGGAGAACAGAAAGACAGTCCCCTGGGGTGCTGAAAGGAAAAGGAAGCAATAGAAAATAGTTCTTTGATGTCCACAGTGAAGGCTACAAATTGTCCAATTCAAAAAGGATGGAAAATAAGAAACCCTCAGTGGATGGGGGAACACAAGAAATGGGGGGAAAGCCAATACATCAGGAGCATGAAACCAGGGGCAGCTCCTCCGCTTGAGATTCTATTTTTCAGGAACCGACCCAAACTGAACTGAGTGACAGGACGTGGCGGGGCCAGTGCTGCCGAGTGGCAGCAGCAGGGAGCTGTGTGCTTTAAAATGTGCATGCTTCTTTGGCTAGACGTCTTTCGAGGGCCAGCCAAACATGTGCATTTTAAACTTCCCTAAACCAGATATCTTAGACAGCTGAATTAGAGAAAGTGCAAGCCTCCAGTGCTCTTGAGAGTGCTGAGTGAGGCGGCTCCAACCAGTCCTGGTGCTGCTCTCATGCTGGTGAGAGCAGCGCCAGGATTGGTTAGGGGAGTTGGCTGGGTCCCGCGGAAGAGAGACGGCCTGGGGTGGAGGACATTGTGTCGCGCATCTAGGTAAGTGTTTTTTTCCCCCCTGCTCCCTTCCACTGCCCACTGCATGATACTGAGATAGACAAAAAAGCCACCTGTCATGAGCAAGGGCTGAAGCAAAACCCACTCTATGGTTTTTGGAGGGACCCGTTATTAACAACAACAGCTAAAGTTGTTTGTAGGCGATACCTAAAAAGGAGGGGGGGGTGAGAGTCATTAGTATTTGCCTTTGATTGCCAGGATTGGTGAGGAGGAACACATGCAGCACCCATGGAGGATGATGAAGGTGCCAACATAAGTCTCCCTTTGCTTATCCACTAGAAGGACTCAGCTATCTTGATATTGTCCCTCCAGCCCCATCCTCCATAGCGCCCTTGGTAGGCTCTAGAACCAGCTTTGCTCTGTGTATTCCAGCACTGAACAGTTACTTGGAAATCATCTGATATGTGATAGGCTCTGAACCCGTCTTCCTACCCTTCAAATAACCTGCTTACCAAAAAGTCTCCTAATTTCCCGATATCTCAATCTGGCTTTAGCAACGGTTGGCAAGCATGCACACAATAAAGGTAATAATGTCTGGATGAAGTAATGAATTTATTTCATGTATATCACAAAACCTGTCACTTCAGTGATAACGATATCAGCCAGAGATACACCAGAACAATATGTGACATACTCACAACCAAGCATCAGACAATCAACAAGTGAAACAAGTTACGACACAGCGATTAGAGCTGGCCTTTTGCTTCTTGTAAAGAACAGTGGTACATTCATCACCATCCTGATCATTTATGTTTTGTTTATTTAAGATTAGGGTTGTAAAAGGTAGCTGGTTGCATGAACATTGTTTTATAATGAGGAACTTAGGAGGAGTTCACAGTCACTGTATTGTTGGCTTAAAGAACAAGGAAGGCCCTGGAGGATACAGGTCACGCAGACCCCAATGAAACATTGCCCACACATACCAAATGGTGGAATTTTGAATTATTGTTTTTGCTCCAAATTTAGTGCCTGGTGGCAAGATATGGGTACTAATGCACGTGAATACTATGTGTCCCCCTTTAATATGCATTATTTTAGTATTGTTTCCATTTTGCACTCCCCTTTGCCACCAGAACAAAGTTAGGGCAGCAGAGAGAACAAAACCCGAAGTAATGCAATCCTGTTCAACACTAAATTGGAGCTGAGGCTAAAGTCGGTATACATGTCTCCTGGTCCTGTTTCTACATTAGCACCTGGGTCTACATAAATATTGGCCTAAGTAGAAGGCACTGTAATGTAGCAGTCAGGGACATGGCCAGTATAGATGAGCCTAGTTACCTTAGCCTTTGTTTGTTCAGCAAATATGACACAATGTATACAATCGGGGTCTTGCAATATGTTATGGCTAATCTGCTATTTTTATTTACAAGTTCACAAGCTCTAAATGAAGAGATTATTCTGTGCTGCTTTGCTCGCAGCTTCAGTCTGACCTTTTTTATGTCTGAGCTTGGACAGCACAGCAGTCACACCGACCTACTGCTAACAAAATACATAGAGGGAGCTTTGGGTCCATCTTCTACAGGCATTGGCTGTCTTCGAACAGCCTATTTTATCCATTAGCTTACAACATTGTCGATCATATCTTGGCTCAGACCAGCGGGGTAATCATCTCTCATCTAGTGCAGTTGCCTGGTTTGATCCATCCTTCCCACTTGAGTGCTTTCATTTAACTGCATGAGAAACTGCCTTACAACTATTGACTCACTCTAATTTGCTATCTTTGCCTGCATTACTAGTAAGTTATACATTGTATATTGTATTGGCTTTGCCAATGGTTGTTTATTCAGTAGCTTGTTTTCCAAAGCTGCCTGCTATTTTGCTACTCATTTATTTATGATTAAAAACCTTCTTGGTAAACTGCATTCTTTTCTGGTGGTGCACTGAGAAAGTCTGGGTCTTAACTTACATTATTTAACTCAAATAATTATTTTCACATTGTGGATCACGTTTTCTTTTCACCTTAGTCTAAAACCAAGGAAAGGGAACGTAGGACGTGACATTTTAACTGGCAACAATTTAATACACGAATCTTCTTTTAATTTATAAAGGAACGAGAAAAATCTTCTGACTACTAGTTGCCTTAAATGGTTGTATGACGTTACAACGCATACTTTTACAACGCACACCTTTACAACGCATTTTTTACAACGCAACATCCATTACAACGCATTCCATTACAACGCATGCCATTACAACGAATTTTTTAAAACTACCTTTTCAAGCATTCCATTACAACGCATACTACCTTTGAAACGCATACCATTACAACGCATAACATTACATTGCATGTATGGTAAGTATTGGATAGTGTAGGGGTAAAAATTACTATTCTAACTCCAGGGGGTGCAACAGTAGGGTAAGTGTTGGATAGTGTAGGGGTAAAAATTACTATTCTAACTCCAGGGGGTGCAACAGTAGGCTAAGTATTGGATGGTAATGGTATGCGTTGTAATGGTATGTGTTGTAATGACTGCGTTGTCATGACATGCCTTTTAATGGTATGCGTTGTAGTATCATGCGTTGTAATGATTGCATTGTAATGGCATGCTATGCAATGGATGTTGCGATGTAAAAGTTTCGTTGTAATGGTAGTGCGTTGTAAAAGTTGCGTTGTAAAGGTTGTTCCCCGCCTAGGTGCAAATAACGTTTTACTGTGAAAAGGTGAGATACTCGTGCAGAACAGTGGAAAAAACTGGGTTAGATTAGTGGAAAATAAATCTCACATACAGCAGTTAGGAGGAGCATGCTCTGAGGAAATGTCAAATAAAAGGAGGCGCCCTGAAGTGAAATAGAGGATAGGAGAAAGGTTGGCTCCTGTACAACCAATGTGTTTATGGAAAGTTGTGGAGAGGCAGCGAAGTCGCCTGCAAGAGGACTTGTTAAATGGGGTGGTATGGACACGTCGGTGTGGAGACAGCTGTTTTTGGGATGGCCATCCCTGATCCTAAGTTCTGTGGGGAAGCTTGATTGTTCTAGACAGGCTCCAAGATATCTCTATGGGGTGGGATTGGGATATTGAGACGGGGTTATTTAACCATTTGGCATGAGTTGTTGTCTAGTGGCTAGATTGGTGATACGAGTCTAGAAAACTGGGTTTTCATCTCACCTTCCCCATTTGATCATTGCATGTTACTGAGCAAATCATTTTATCTTGCTTCCACGGCTCTCTCAATTTGTGACGAAGGTTGTCTACTCGTCCTTCTGACATACCACTAAGCCCCATCACATGCTGGACGACAGTCAGTTGAGCTTCGGACTAGGACTTGGTGATGAGACCACAGTGCTAGCCTATAGCTACCTCAGAGAACTTTCTTGTCTTCACTTGAGAAGGATCTCTTCCCTTTGCCACAATCTTCCGCAACTTGTCTTCTACAATGTTGGAACAGAAAAGGTAACCTGCATCAATCAATCAGTCAATCAATCAGGGTTTTGTAGAGCACGACTACTCACCTGTAAGGGTCTCAAGGCACTGGGGGGTCTGCTGTTCAGTGGAAGAGGCAGGTCTTGAGTGAGGTCTTTCCTGAATTGAGGCAGAGATGGTGATTGTTTGAGATTCAGTGGGAGGGAGGGGCATATTATCAAGGGGGTTTATCTCCGCTTTTTTGGCTTTAAAATCCAAGAAAGTGGAGATAAAATTATCTCCCTATTACCTAGCTGCCGCTAACACCAGTTAGCGACAGCTAGTAGGAGATAGCGACCATCTTGGGCCCTGCTTTGAAATTTATCACTAATGACATTCAAAGTGGGCGTGCCAAGATGTTAGCGAATGGAAAAGTCACTAACATCGCTATCTCCTATTACCAACTTTTGGAGATATTCACGCTAAGCGCGAATATCTCCAAAAGCTAACACCTGCCCTGAGCAGTTCTTAGCCATGTTATCCAATGGGAGGTGGATAACATGGCTAAGAGCATTAGCTCGGTAATGCCTGAATATCGCTGACTTTTCAGCGATATTCATGCATTGCGGCCGATTTTTATCGCATTTGCGATAAACCTTGGTAATACCAAGGTTTATCTGCGATACAAATCGCCGCAGGTCGGAGATACATTTTTGTCTCTAACCAAGCAATAGCGATAATTATCGCTATTGCTTGGTAATATGCCCCGGAGTTCCTCATGGCTCTGGAGTGTGTGCAACCTTGCCATTTATTTCCCGTAGCTAGTTGCTGATGGTTTTCTGATTTTGGGCCGTAGCCAAAATTGTAAATATGCTCTGAGGCCCCACTAAGACACTGAATTTGACCCAGAGTGGGGCTCTTTTGTCTGGAAGGGTACACCATGTGCACCCTTCTTTGGAGTGGGGGTTTCCATCAGCTCACAAGGCAGTGACTAGTGGCAGTGGCATATTGTGATGGCATGGAACCTTTTTCCTGCAGCAGGGAGAATTGCCTAGTGAGCTTTCCTGTTTTAAATGTATCTGTCAGTCCCCGGCATCAATGCCATTTACTCCATCCTTGCGGGGCATATATGACACATATATGGGGACCCTACATACAGGCAATGGGATGTGAGTGGAGTGTATGTGCTGTACTTGAAGATGTAAGCCGGAAATCCACTTGATTCCCTGCCTGTGAGTGGTGCATACAATGGGGGTTGAGAGAGTCTATCAGACATTAATGTAAATTGCAGGGATCTTACAAAGTATTCCCGCATCCCTTTGTTGTGGACCCATTTCGTGGGTTTGGAATGTAGAAGACAGAGAGTGCCTTCGTAGTGTAGTGTAAACCCTTGCCCTCTTCTTGCTCCATTCTTCCAAACATCACTTACCCACAAGTTTGTAAAGTGGAGCAGCCTTTTCCGCTATGTGCCTTTGTTTTGTTCTGCCCTGTCAAAGTGTTACCAACTTCACCCCACCATACTGCTCCATCTAGCAGACAAGGACATAAAAGGACTGTAGCTTGACCAGTCAGGGGTACACAAAAGTAAGGAGCTGCCTGATACAGGTCCAAGAGCAGCACGTTTGAAATGCACAATCTCTGTCTGCAAATTTAGTACAAGTATAAGACAGAAACCTTTGATCTGGGTGCCAAGGTTTCATATTAACCATAATTTGATGTTCCACAAATATGGAGACTGAGGAAACTCACCTGTGCTCTAGGGTTGGGGGTTGCTGAATGCTAGGTCAGGCATATGAACCCAGACGTTCTGCAACCTGCCATGAGAAGAGATCCATTGAGCCTACCTTGGGGAAAGAAGCAGACTAACAGCTGTAGACTCCTGCTGGCAATACCCTTGCATGAAGGAAAGGCTGCCTGAAAACGGAAGACTGCAAGAAGCTTGGACAGACAGAACTGAGAGCAGCCAGATGCTACCTGAGGGAGTACCTGCATTGCAAGTGAGGTCTTGCGACTCTTGAAGCTCTGCTGCGGGCCACAGAACAGTACACCTGTGATGGCTTTGCTCTTACGAAGAAAGCAACCATGACCTGCGGTTGTGACCAAAGAAGAATGAGGGACCTGTAACAAATTGAAGGTTAGAAAATTGTGAGTGCTGCTGTTCAAATCAGAAGAAACTAAAACACCTGGGGAAGTGTGGTGCTAGGCCTAGATCACTTACCACAGTCTGCGGAGGCGTCAACCTCAGCTTTGATCATCACTGTGACCCTGGGTTGGTCTTCACTTTGGTTGGGCGATAGGATGTTGTGCTCAAGGAAGATACACCAGTGAAAAAAAATCTGACCACCTCCTCCTTGGCCGGGGCTTGCGCCACTCCGCCTCAGTCAACCAGAGCCATGCATGTGCCCACCAGATACGGAGACCAGAGGTGGAGCAGTGTTGGCCAGACCACAGGCACGGTCTCATCCAGTTTACCATGTAGAAGTACACACCTCTAGGAGCAGCATTGCCCCCTCACTAAGGGGCATATTTACAAGCCCCACGCTACACTTAGCGTGAAAGGGACAGGCAATGGGTGCTGTGGTGTGCATTCCACCACAACACCCATTGACGGTACCCCCTATTTACAAGAGCAGCATGAATAGGAGGCAGCACCAAAATTAAGACCAGGGAAAACATGGTCTTAAACAGGTGAAACAAGGAAAAATGCCAATGATTGTTTATGTGCAGGGAGGTCCCCCTTCCTGCACATAAACAATCATTTTAAAAAAACACTGTTTCGCAACTTCTATGTGTGCTGCATTAAGCAGCACACATAGAAGTTACAGAACAGCATTTAAAGACTGTTTATGTGCAGGAAAGGGGACCTTCCTGCACATAAACAATCTTCCTCTCAACACAGGCTCACTTGCACTATTGTGCAAGGGTGCCTGTGTTGGCGCTAGGCAGCTTAATAAAGTACCAGCACAGGGGTAAACACAGGGCTGCACCATATTCTAGTAAATATGGTGCAGCCCTGCATTACTAAAGTGATGAAGCATGTCGTTAGCCTTCTTGGCTTAATGACACGCTTCGCTACTTTCTTGTAAATATGCCCCTAAATTGGAAGGACCAAGCCCTGCCTGTGGAAGACAAAAAGGATTAAATGTACAGCACAAATGTGAGACATTGCAGGGAGAAATTTAGCTTTGGGCAATTGATGCTCTTCCTGGCCACAATAATTTGTAAGGTGTAGACAGGGAAAACGTAGGGGTGTCAGAAGAGCCTTACTGACCACCTTACTTCGTTAAAAGGGCAATGAGTCCTAATTTGCATTCACTGTATTTGCACCATACCCTACAAACGTGTACAGCCCAAGCCAGTGCTGGCTGGTTCCCTTGCACAATAGTAATTACATTAACTGCGTTACATGTTGTTGTACTCTGATGTTTATGTAGAGTTTTGCATTCCATGTTAAAAGTAAAGCACTTTGGGACAGATGTAGGTAGCCCAATAAAGGTCGGTAACGGCCGAAATTACCGAATTTCAGCCGTTACCGACCGGTATTGGGCATTTGAGATGTAGGAGGCAGGTTTAAGGATTCGGTAATTTACCGAACGGTAATTTAAGGAATCGGTAAATTACCGAATTCTTAAATACCGATTCGGTAAATTACCCAATCCTTAATGTATGGAGCACTCAAGTGAGTGCATATTTCATTTAAGGATTTGGTATTTACCACCAACTACAAGTTGGTGGTAAATATCGAAAACCTTTGAAAAAGCTAATTTGTGCTTTTCCAAAAGTGCCATGGGGCAGACATACATGCCCTTAGGGCAGGTATGTGTGCCACATGTGCACCCATGCACTATTCAGGGGTGCAACAGGGTGTCAATGTGACACCCTGCCACCCTTGTAAGTCTTCCCCCTATTACAGATTCAGTATTTACCGAATCGGTAATCCTCATTCATTCCTATGGGCAGGAATGAATGGGAATTACAGAATCGGTAAATACCGAATCGGTAATTACCGAATTTTACTGATTTGGTAAAATATACCTAATTTTTTCCTACATAGCATTTACCAATTCTAAAATACAGAATCGGTAAAATTCGGTATTTTAGAATCGGTAAATGTAGATTACCTGCATATGGCCCTTTGTCTTTTAAGTAAAAGCTCTGGCTTGACAATACGTTATTGACTGATATGTGTCTCATTGACTTCTGACGTTCTACCCCATATCACCTCACCGAGTAAGCCTTGTACTGCTTGAATTCACTGCCCAAGGGTCAAGTGCTAAATAGGTGTAGTTGGACATCATTGGTAAAAGGCTTGCGTTGTTACAATATGAGCCAACCGAGTAACAGACGCCCCTGCATCCACTTTGGTGCGGGGGGCCCCCAATCATCTAGACATAAAGAGGGGCCCTCTCAGCTTGTTAGTTTGAGGATATGGGTATTGCGAGGGCCCCATCACCATTCCTTGAAGGGGGTAGGGGCTAAGGTTTCCATAAGCCACGTATATGAGCCCAGTAACTCCTGTCGCAACGGGGCTCCTGAAAAAGTTTCCACACTCACTGTCAGTCATGAAACCTTTTTGAACTGTATCACGGCATCTATTGCAGTCTAAAAGCTGTTACAACAAATTACATAATTCCTCTCAAAATAGGAAGCAGAAGTACAGCAGGGCCCACAAATGACATAATTCCTTTCAAAATAGGAAGCAGAAGTACAGCAGGGCCCATTCCTCCCTCTTGTGAAACCTGTAGTCTGTGAGTACCACAGGGACCTGCTCTCAGCACAACTGTCTACAGTCTGCCTGTGCACCACCATGCTAAAGCTGGCTTTCTTCTTATGCCCCACACATGCCCTTTTCGAGGCAGCCCAACCCCCACCCTCCAGCGCTTCCAGTGCCACTCCCAGGAGATAGGTAACATGATAACATCTCCACAGGATCTGTATTCTCTCCAGGTCTGAAGGAACCTTTCTTGGTCCTATGAGTGACGACACTGGCCGCGTGCCGCTGCGGGGATATTGTTGCTGTGAAATGGGGCATGCATTACCTCTCTCCTCTGGCAAAGACCGGGTATTTGATGTTTCTGATCCCTCACTCCTGGAGATACTACAACCACCCACTTACATTTACCTTCTTGAGGAAGCCCTTCACTTACACGTATGGGGACCGACACAAAACATCCGACACCGACAACACGGGAGAGGTTGTGGCTTAACGGCTACAGTGGCCGACCTTGAAGGTGGGGAACCAGGTCCGAGTCTGGCGAGGCTCAAACATCCTGGGCAAGTCACTTTATCTCCCCATGCATAGAAATTAATGTGTCCGTCTTTAATATAACTGGTGCTCTTTTAAAGCGCATTGATTCCTCCGGGTCGAGTTCGTGCTATATAAAACTGCACACAAAAAAGAACCCCCACAAATCATTGGCGTTGTAGAATGGAGCACAGTTGCCTCAATCCCGGAATTCAATTGTCAGCTATATTCACTTTTTCTAGATATCCCTTATTCATAGTATGTAGAGGCTGTTTATGAGGAGGTTCACACTGCACAAAGACACTTGAAGCAGCAAAATACGAATCCCAGAGGCCTGGATTTGCTCAGTGAATGGCGCCAACGTACATTAGAGATGGATATCAGAACAGGTCCTCTTGACACCTAACATTGCATTATCAGAAAGCGTGTGGCCGGTTTCGCGGATTTGTAACCCAAGGCAGGGATGGGTTTTTAGGTCTCGCCTGTCGATGCGCATGCGCATCGAGCAAGGCGAGAGTATTGGGACTTATCCGCTCTTTATCCACACTGCAAGGAATCGTGGCGATTCCTTGCAGTGCCCGTGACTTTTAAGCTCAATGCGCATGCGCATTGAGCTTAAAAGCGCGTGCACGTCCGTCTTTGTTTACCCGCTCCGCCCCCTCCCCTTCCCGCCGTCTCGCATTTCCCCTGTCGCACTTCTCCTCCCCCCTCCCCTCTCTTCCCTCCGTCTTGTTTATTGTACCCGCTCCGCCCCCTCCCCTTCCCGCCGTGTCGCATTTCTCCTCCCCCCTCCCCTCTCTTCCCTCCGTCTTGTATTTTAGAGCTGCTGCTTGCACTTTTAAGACCTTTAAAATGCTTCCAGGTCACAGCTAAATTGCATCATGCCTCAGCTTGCATTGTAACTTTCCAGTTGCGCTATCTGTCCCCGTTTTCTTTGCTCCTTCCCGTTATCCGTGTTCACTTTGCTACGGCCCTCTCCCCTTGGTAGTTTGTGTTGCCTTTCCAGACCCCCACCGCCCGTTGTCCCCGTTCAATTTCTTCCCGCACCCTCCTGTTTGTGTTTTTACCCCAGTACCCCTCTACCCCTCGCATTTTCCATGTTGTCTTTACTCCCGCCCATCTGGTTACCTCACAGCGCTCGAAGTTACCTCGTAGCGCGATTTTTGTGTAATACGAGTGCGTCTGATAAAAGTAGCCCCTCTGCAATATCACGTTTATGTTGTTTTTTGGACGGAACAAAATATTGTGTAGGTATGCGTGTGTATTTGAAGATACGTATATGACCATTTGTAACTGCGCTTTTATCTTTCTGCTTTTGAACGCACTGATGCTTACAGTTACATCGCTGTTTTTCCGTCTGTTACTGGCATTTCTTGTTGTTTATTTTACCTGCCGTGTCTCCGATCCTTTCGCTTGAGGAGAAAATAACGCTAATATACAATTGCGGCACAGTACACGTGAGCCTCGCCGAGCTCAAGCGCCCCAATGCTGACAATCAATGCATCACTTCACTCGAAATGGCAGAGCAAACACCCGCCCCCCAGCACGCACCACCAAAAGGAATGCTGTGACCCCCAACGGAGCACCACAATGGCAATTACCTCGTACAAACAGCAGCCGCCAACACACAACTCTGAACGTAAACCCGAACAACACGCATGTGCCATCACCAGGCTATCAAATCCACCCGTCATAAGTCAACCAGCAAAGGCTAGAGCACACTGACAAAAGAGAAGGCGGCTGCTCCAGACTGGGACGAGTCTGCACAAAATGCTCCAATGTCCGACATCCCATACAGAACCGCACCACCGTCAGCTCAGCCGAGCTGGTCGAAAAGGGCGAGCTGGTCCACAGAGCCCCACGACAGCGATGCAGCCGCCTGGCTCCATGGAATTAAATGGCCAGCAGGACTGCAGTGCACTAGCACACGACAAATGCTCTTAGACTGTCGTGTCTCCGATCCTTTCGCTTGAGGAGAAAATAACGCTAATATACAATTGCGTAGAATGGTTTGGTTTTTCATTTTTACTCACAGGTTTACTTTACTGGTGGCACTGCCTTTATAAGAGGCCTGCTAAATACTGCTGCTGCTCCAAGAACAGTGCCCGCCTCCACGTCGTGCTGAACTCTGGCGGAAATGACTCTTGCGGTGCGTGTGCCGGGGCGTGGTCACGTGGAATTTAATTTGGAAAAAAAAGGTTACGCAGGCTGTTGTAGACTGCCCCTACCCCCCACAGGACCAAATGCAGTTATTTACTTTGTATGACGCCACATGTAGTGAGTTTGGAAGCGTCCTGCTTAATGTGACTTCAAGTTGGCAGACTAGTATAGTGTAGACCCGGCCCAAACTGAGTTTTAAAATGACGTTCGGAAGCCCCCCCACCTTTCACTTCTGAAAGATATTGAGTCATTTGACACACAAAAATACTGACTGGAGCACAGAAGTGTGTTTTCACAACAAAGAACAGACGTTAATTGTTACAGCACTGTAGTTTTGCAGCAAAATTGAGTTTGCGATGCACTCGCTATTTTGGAGAGTTGCACTACAAAAGCAGAAAAGCTATGTTAGTGCAGAAACTGTAGCTGTAAAATTAGCTTGTTGTTCACCCCACTCACCCACACTGTACTAGAAACAATTCCTCATTAAAACATGAACTCCAACAAGCAATGTGGCGGCAGAAGGCAAGGCAAGGTGTGGACTACAAGATTACTGGCATGGCAGGCACAAATGATGCGTAGGTCTTTGAGTCTTTGCACATACATACCTAGAAGATCACCTCACACTCACTCACCCTCACCCTCTCTCACCCTCTACCCTCACTCACCCTCAATAGCTCACTCACCCTCACCCTCTCTCACCCTCTACCCTCACTCACCCTCAATCCCTCACTCACCCTCACCCACCCTCACCCTCACCCTCACTCACCCTCACCCTCACTCACCCTCACTCTCACCCTCACTCACCCTCTACCCTCACTCACCCTCACCCACCCTCACTCACCCTCACCCTCACTCACCCTCACCCTCACTCACCCTCTACCCCCACTCACCCTCAATACCTCACCCTCACTCACCCTCACCCACCCTCACCCTCACTCACCCTCACCCTCACTCACCCTCACTCACCCTCAATCCCTCACTCACCCTCACCCACCCTCACCCTCACTCACCCTCACCCTCACTCACCCTCACCCTCACTCACCCTCACTCACCCTCTACCCTCACTCACCCTCAATACCTCACCCTCACTCACCCTCACCCACCCTCACCCTCACTCACCCTCACCCTCACTCACCCTCACTCACCCTCACCCTCACTCACCCTCACTCACCCTCACCCTCACTCACCCTCACCCTCAACCCCTCACCCTCACACAGTGCAATAGGTCTCGGAGCATTTGAGTTAGAGCTTTTAGAAATGTTTATGGCTTTTTTTTTTAATTCTTTAGCATTGGCTACAGGAAACAAAAATGCTAAAGATTTACAAAAAAACCCATAAACAATTCTAAAAGCACTAACTCTAATGCTGCGAGACCTATTGCATTTCCAATGCTTGTTATGAGCTGCTGCGTGCCTATAAGCTCTCGGGAAAGGTTGCTTTGTTATCTTCATTGAAGCGGACTCACTGTATTGCAGGCGTGTTAATAGACACAAAGATTCAATCTGTGAATATTATTTGACAGGCACTGGTGCGCAGGCCTCGAGTGGGAACATTTCATGCCTTTGGACATACCAAGAACTCTGCCTAGAACCGAGCGTGACGCCGCCCGCAGCTGCTGTCACATGCGGACAATGACAGCCTGCTGCCTGATCACGCCGACACCGGCAGTGACGCACGCCATAATTCTATTAGGCATTTATTAAAAGGCTCGTCCCTCCATTTCAAAAACACGAATCCCTGTGCGTCCTGAGTCCAACCCCTGTACTGAGTCGAGAACAAAGGAGCAAGGTGACAGACCTCCATAGGAAAATACCCCTTGTTCAGGCCTCAGTGCGTGAAATGGAAATATTGAATTGCAGGCACTCACTAATTAGAGTACCTGCTTGCTCCTGAGAAGTGCCGGTGCTCTCCCATTAAATATGTTGCAGCAGTGCTGAGAGGTGCAGATACTCTACCCTTTACATTCAGGAAGTGCAGGCACGCAGTACCCGGCAGTATCTTCCCATTTAAAGCACTTTCCTTTTCTCTAACCACTTTACCGAGCCCCTAGAGAAGACTCCACCCCCACGCCTTCTATTTAGTCCCTGCGTAGCATGCCCCCCAGAAACAAACATTTACAGAATAAAATTTACAAGCGTTTCTAAGGATTCTGTATGGTCCCGTTATTTGCCATCTGTGTCCACTGGCGGACTCGGAACGGAGGAGGTTAATGTGGTAAGTCGTGAGGGGGTGACACCATGAGTTACCCGCACCGGGTGACACCAACCCTAGTGACGCCACTGGCCTAACTTGGCAACGTTCAAGCACCCGGGCCTAAAGTTCCTCTCCTTAGCCAATGAAACCCAAATCTGCCTGCTTGTCCTAAGGCCACAGGAAGTCTTGGCTGCCATCAAAGACACTGTTAGACTTATTGAAGGAAGAATGTCATTCGATTGAATGAGAGTAGGACTGGCTTCTTGCTTTTGCTCCTTCCTCCTTCTGCACTCAGGCCCATCCTTCGTTCAATATCTGGTTACCTTTACCAAGTTCACAAGAAAAATGATTCCCGACCTCAGCAGCAAGCTGGGAATAAACTCATGCTAGTGCTCTGCCTGAGGGAAACTTTTAATCCCAGATAGTTCTCGTATCCACCTCATGACCTGCAAACTGCAGGAAACCTGTGACTTGAGCTTACTTCATACCTTCATAAATGAGCTGGACTCCCTACAGAATGTCCAGCAGCTGTCTGCCTACATAATCAGCTGAAGGGAAAAGGGAGCAGGGGTCGGACTGGCCTATCAGGAAATCAGGCAGTGCCCGATTAGCTGATTTGACAGATTAGTGTGTGGGCTGTTTTATTTTGGTTGCAGTTTGTGAGCATGTTTTATGGCTAAATGGGCTGATTTTTACTCTTGATTTATCTCATACCACTACAAACATTGCCTGCTGCAAACTCAAATGCATGCATTCCTTCTGCTATCACTTAAAGAGGTACAACTGAATTGGGTGGTAACAAAGTTCAACTGTTAAGTATAAGCTAGAAGATTGGATCTGTGGTGTGTTAAAATAACGCACTGGGGAGCATCAGAGAGACTGACTGTGCAGAAGGGAGAACGGCAGAGAGAGATTGCAGGGTCTTCGCCGAGAGTAGTCCTCTGCGTTCAGCCCTGAAGAAGAGCTTACTGCTGGCTGCTGATGCCAGATCTTGTCAACAAGGAGGGCGCTTGCACCCCTCACAACAAGGTACCAGTCTTAAGCTCTATTTCCTCCCTTACAAGCTCAGTGCCCAATTGTTTTCCGGGTGCACACAGAAAAGGCAAGTTCCTGGAGTAGATACAGTCTTGACGTAGCGTCACTTCTTCTTCCTGCTTTTTAGGTCTCGGCCTACGAAAGACTGCGCACATGCGCAGCCGAACTGGCGATACTTAATGAGATAGAGGAGCTTTCACTAGCGAGGTTAAGCCCCGCCCCTCTTCTCCATTGGCTGGCGTCCTAATCGGTGGCCAGCCATTGGAGAAGAGGTCCTAGTGACGTTCTTCTTTCTCTGTAAGCCCCGTCCTTTTCAGACTGGCTTACTTGACTTTTTTCTGCTGTAAAAGATTTTTTTATCTCTATGGGGCCTGCCCAATTAAGATTAGAAACCCTTTACAGCAGAAGGAAGTTGGGGGAAGAGAAAAGTCTACGTCAGTGGGGCACCAAATTTGTCTTGTATCCCTTTTCTCCTGCCTCTGACTCGCCCCTCCCTGCTCTCACCCCCCCTCCTCTCAGGGCCTGGGGCTGGAGGGGGGCCTGGTCTGAACTTTGCTCCTCGCTGCCCGGGAGAGCTGCGCAGAGTGTTGTTTTCCCTCTCCTCGCATACTCCCGCATTCTCAGGGGTGTCAAGTGTCACTCCCCGGGGCAGGCCAGCATCCCCTCGCGCAGAAGGCGTTAGGGCGGGCCAGGAAGGGCTGCTAGAGGGGCCCTGGGAAGCAACAGGCAAAGGACACAGAAGCAACGCAATTCCAACCCAGAACCTGGGGGAATTCCGGACACAAACATTGTGAAAATGCCTATCAACCCTGAGGAGATGTGAGCTCTGAAATTACATGTAGGTCTACACGTAGGATACTCAGCGCCCACATCCTACTGTGCAATAGGGCGGCATCGAAAGCCAGACAGGCGAGTCCCCAAAAATCTAACCTCTAAAAGGACGGTGTGTTCCCTCGAGCCTTCTGCAGTCAAGATTGTGCTTTTGAGGAACCAGAATTCGATCTGGGCCTAGTAGAACATGTAGTTATTGTTAGTAATTAGCGTGGTGTAGCTATCATGCCGATATCCAGCTCTGAACATTAATATGCCTGCACACATAACTGCTTAGGGACTCATGGACACTCTGTCGCACGTTATTCAATCTCATACGAAAATCACAGCTTGACCCGACAAGCGCCTTTTTGTGGCCTAGCCCGGTTTTCAGCACTCAGCACTAACAAAAGCTTTCCAATGTCCATGCTCGAGATTCATTCCCCTGTGAAATAGTACAACTGTAGCAACCTGCTGTTTCTGCACGTTAGGCCTGTCAAGGTTATAGGTGGGGGTAGATTGGGCAAGCACATTCCAGGGGAACGCTGATCGGACTCCCTTGGAGTTAGCAGAAGGGAGTCACCCTCTCGACCTTGCTATAATGAGCTGAGCTATACTGAGGAGGGTTTTGTGTTCCATATATGGTCTTTCCTTTGCACCAACCTGTACCAGCCTGTATTTTTCCACCTTAGGTAACGGCTTCGAAATGTAACAGTATATATGTGAATTACTGATAATGTGCCAGCAGTCTTCTTGGCGGACCTCGTGGGGTTAGGTCGCAAGGAGCTCCTCTGGCAGAGTTTGTTTGTTGTAATAAACGATTGGACCTTCTACACTGCCAACTGACTGATTATTGGTAATTGGTATATGGGCTATTTGTAAGTATGGCTCTAGTTGGGTTGTAATTATTTTTTTCGGTACTTCACTTCTCTGCACGCTCAACTTGCAGTCTGCTTGCTGCTTCACCGACTGCTCCTGTCCGTTTCGGGTCTCCGCGGCCGCCACAATCTGCTCTGCTCCTTTGCTGCCCTCCCCTTGCTTCCCAGTTGCACACGGTCAATCATGGGGGTGGGGAGTTGCCTCCTCCTGCGTGTCCCTATTTTCCCTTCGTCCCCACCCGCTACTCCCACACCAATGTCTGTTGCCCTCTCCCACTCCCCCTAGCTGTGTTACTCACGAGAGTGCCAGGAAGGCCCCTGTGGGCGCTTTCTTCAGGTGATTCATTACTTGCTTAAGTGCTGTCTCTTCCATCACACAGGTAGCGCGTCCTCCATCAGATTATTATTGTAAGCCTTTAAAATCCAAATGGAGCCCATCCGTCCTGCACGGGCCTGTTGTGTGCGTTAATGCACCATGGGCTGATTTTGCTCTCTCTAAGCAGATCGATTCTCTTCATTATTGCTTAAATGCAGCGATTTGTTATTGTTACCGGTGTGTGTGTTCGGGTGAGGTGTGAAGCGCCCACGGCCAGAGATGTATGTATGCAAGACCTGTCAAGGCGTCTTATCCAATTAGCGATCTATAGGGTAAGAGAGACACCTAGGATTGCTACATAACGTGCAGTCCCTGGACCTGGGCAGCCCGTCACACTGGCACCCCGTGTGAGCGTGGCTTGAAAATGCACATAAACCGCTTCCAAGATCGGAGTGGCTGGGGCGGGTGCACGTTCCGGAGTTCGAGATGGGGACTGTTCTTAGAAGGGGTCACTGTGAATGTGTGGAGGGCCTTTGACTGTCACTTTCTTGGGGCCACAAGTTAATCAACATTATTTGCTTTTTAATTATATATATATACGTGACATTTTGGTTTAGCGGATTGTAGATTGAATTACTTCAAGGTGCCCCCAGACACTACTCACTCTCTACTACTCTCCACTACTCACTCTCTACTACTCACTCTCTACTACTCACTCTCTACTACTCTCTGCTACTCTACTCATTCTCTACTAGTCACTACTACTCTCTAGTCATTCTCTACTACTCACTACTACTCACTCTCTACCACTCAATCTCTACTACTCACTCTCTACTTCTCACTCTCTACTACTCTACTACTCACTCTCTACTCTCTACTACTCACTCTCTACTCTCTACTACTCTCTGCTACTCACTCTCTACTACTCACTCTCTACTACTCAATACTACTCACTCTCTAATCACTCTCCACTAATCACTCTCTACTACTCACACTGAAAAAACAGTGTGACCTTACTCCAACCCTTTACACTTTGCCTGAAGGCACTAGTGAAAAAACTTTCAAAATGCAATAGGTCTCATCTTATTACACTTAAAGCAATTCTATTTGTAATCAGGTGGCTTTTTTGCTTTACTTTTATTAGTGTTTTATAAAACTTTCATGTACATAACATGCACATATATGCAAATATATATATATGCATATGTATGTGTATAAATATAAATATATATATATACATACATATATGAACATCTGCATATCTATATAAATACCAATATTAATGCATCCATACATATACATACATATACATGGTATGTACATAAACGTTTGAAAGCAAAGCTAAAAGCGACCTAATTACAAACAGAATTGCTTAAGCTTAGCTAAAGCAGAGACCGTTGCATTGCATATGCTTGTTAAACCAGTCCCTGCTGGCTATCAGCATGTAGTCTTCTCCTATGCTGGAAAAGAAAAGAAAAGGAAAGTAAACAGGACCACAGAGGGTGCACATGTTAACAATGGGGAATCATTGTGGGACCAACATTCCTTGAGTGAATACCTGCCTCTCTCACTCTTGACAGAGGGAGATAATTTCACTGCATAGTTATCCAAGCACACCCTTATCACTTAGCCGCAATTTGTGCAGGAGGGCCGTGCAACTCAGAAGCATCGCTTTCAGTTACCACCATTTCATGATTCTTTGGGGGGGGAAGGGGGGAGGGGGGAGGGGGGATGGGTGCTGGTAAACTCTGTCATGCAGCGGTTGATAGAGTTTTTGCTAAACTCTTTGCACCAAGCAAAGAGCAGAGTGGGCAAACTCTGCGAACTCCGCCTGCCGGGGCAGAGTTTACCACCCACCCCTAGTTTAAATAAGAGAACCTGTCACACCCATCCCATGAAGTCTCAGTTGCTCCCAGGTTAGGTCAGGATGTAATTCACACATCTATTTCTAATACACAAATGCTCTGCTGGGACCGCTCTCTTGTATCTGAGTAGGAAATTCTTTCCTTAATTATTCTCTCATTAGGAACCACCCATACATGTACATCCTTAGCTCTCCTTCCCTGAATTCAGCTCAAACGCTAGAATGGGTAGGCAATACATACATTAAAGCATATCCTGACACTATTTTTATTTTATGAGACCATCCTCTTCTCCAAACCTCTTTTCAAATTCTCTTTTCCAGCTGCATAATGGGTTATGCGCCTTAAAATGATTTAATCTGTTTTTATAAAATCTATAATACAGCTTAACATGGCATAATGTTACACAACATAGCTCACCTGCAGGGATCATGGATATTGAAGTGAGACCCACAGGGCTGCTTCCACTTAGAAACCACAAAAATATGCAGTAATCCAACCGTCACATATTTTCCTAGTCGCACGTACCTAACGTTTTTGTGGTAAAAGTTCCATGTGTGATGTGGTTTTACTATCTGGGAGACAATATTATCACAGAAAAATCGTGGCTGTTCCCTCCAGCAAAAGATTCGTGACAATTACAAAGGAAACCTGTGTGAAAAACGTGGTATCAGTTTTATTGCACATTATTCATTTGTATCCCCAGGAAAGGCCATATTAGAAGTAGCGACCATTTTGGTAACATTGTTAACAGTACATGGATCTGAATTACATGGCATAAATAAGCACATAGTCCCAAAATCGGTATTTTCCCTCGGGACGATCACATCCCAAATGTTTGTCTCAGTCTTTTCTGAATTCTAGGGTGCCAGCGAGGCCACGTGTGTCAGAAAGTCTCGTGGTGTTCGTTTCCTTGTATCCCTCATCCCCTCGACCGAGGCGCACGTCACCTGCACGTGCCGCCGGCACACAGGTGCGTAGGCGGTAGAAGGCAGGCCGTGCATCGACATGGTGTATGTACACAGCATATTCATATGAGTCACTTTATCGTATCACAACACATACGCGCCCTCACCACAGGCCGCCACCTGCGGGCCACGGCCTTTATCTCCGGATCTGAGTTGGGGGAGGAAGCGTTTGCGTCGCCTAATTTTCTTTTCAGAAATGCCTTTTGCTAATGAAGACATCCTGTGCTGGTGTGCAGGCGAGAGAACAGGATTACGGTAATGAGTCACATATGTGCGTGCACATTTCTCGACTTTAGATGATTTCGCATCAACAAACAAACGACATCGAAAAATATGCAGAGTTCAGATCTTCGCCCTTCTGTGACGAGAAAACACCAGAGTAAAGCAAGCACTGGCAAAGCCAACTGGTCTCGCCTTATTCAAACAAGCAACAAATAGCAGTAGGAATCAACAGTTGCACTACCCTAATATATACAAAAGAGTCACAGCAAAACCTTATTTGCCACAGTTGCCCACCTCTTAGGTCCACTGCTAAAGAACCTTAGTTAAACAGACAAAAATAGAGAACAGAGAGGCAACAGTATACAGTACAGTGCATATATCAAATGGTTTTCAAGAGGGTATTCATATATGTTCACAACAAAGAAAGTGGCGGTCCTTCAAGTTATTCTTTAAGAGATTTTTATTGCAGTCTTCAAACACAATCTTGACAGAGATGACAGCCAACGCGTTTCGCCCAAATCGGGCTTCCTCAGGGCAAAATGGTATTTTGAATGTCAATGGAACTTCAGTGTGATGTCACACAGAGGGCGGACCTAATTCTTGAGTATCGAATTAAAGCTGTCTAAACATGAAAAGGTCCACGCGTTTTCTATTTACAAGTGGATGCCAGTATGCATTGAACATGAACTCGGTGCTGTCGCAAAGTTTGCTCGCGCGGTTTCTCGGCTAGACCGACCACTACGAAGATTCGGAACCGGGTGTTGGATGGCTCTATTGTGCTCCGCAACATAACTTGTTACATCCAGTGACACCTATTATAGTGTCCACCCGGAGAACTATGTATTGCTTACCCAGACTTGACCACTATACGTACTAGAGGATAATTCAATTGAAAGCAAACTCAAGAATTAGGTCCGCCCTCTGTGTGACATCACACTGAAGTTCCATTGACATTCAAAATACCATTTTGCCCTGAGGAAGCCCGATTTGGGCGAAACGCGTTGGCTGTCATCTCTGTCAAGATTGTGTTTGAAGACTGCAATAAAAATCTCTTGAAGAATAACTTGAAGGACCACCACTTTCTTTGTTGTGAACATATATGAATACCCTCTTGAAAACCATTGGATATATGCACTGTACTGTATACTGTTGCCTCTCTGTTCTCTATTTTGGTCTCGCCTTATTGACCTATAGACTTCGCCTGTGGTTGGCCACGCTGCACAGGTTCCAGATGTTGTACAGCATTGCTAACGTAAAAAAAATATATATATTTTATGCTGCCACTCATTTTGTAGGCATGTGCCTACAACATTACATGGCACCTTTTTTATTTTTGGTTACCTATCCGAGATCGATAACCAGTTCTGGCGATAACACAAAACAAAGCATTACATTCTTTTGAAGTGGGCGGAGAGGAGCTGAAGCAATGGATGGGCAAAGCAACAGGGGGTTCCTGGCTCAAAAGCAATAGGGGAAGGGCAGGTGACACACCGCAGTGGCGGCCACTCCATTGGCGGAGGAGCGCCACCCCCGCCACCAACAGCATTCATTTTATTTTAATCCCCTTGACCCAACACCAGGACTCTGACTAGTCTTGGGGGTGGGTCCAGGGGATTATACTGCTGATGGGGGAGTGGGGGGCACTCCCTGCACTACTCATGAGGTGTTTGGCCGGCTGCCTCATGCCAGTACAATACCTCATGCTCTGTGAAGCTCTCTCCAGCCCCAACTGTGTTGCTGGGACAGGAAAGAGCATTCACAGGCCCCCAGTCTGCCTTGGAGCACAACATGAATTGGCATGGTAGCAGGAATCAGACTGACAATTTACAGACAAGAGGAATTCATTCAACAACAGAGTGATAATCACATTAGATACAGGGACAGAGCAATGATACATCATGGGATACAGCATTTATGGTGAGGGCAGGTCATCAGAAATGAAGTTGCGTGGGGACTACAGATCTCCCCTCGGTATGTGTTCCATGCCCCCCAGATGTTCCTTTTTGCCACTATGAGACCTAGCGTGACCAAGATCTTACCCATTCTGCTCAAGTCCGTGGGTTCCCATACATTCAAAAGGCACCTTTTCGCTTCAGGGCGGATGACCAGATCCAATACTTCGCTAAGAACAGCATGTATTTGGCGCCAGTACCCCTGAATAAGATCACATTCCTACAGGATATGCATAAGCGTGCCCTCATACCACACTGTCATCTGTAATCCCCCTTCGCCCTCCCCATGCGGACCAGGCAAGGTCCAGTAATGTACACCCTATGCAATATTTTGAGCTGAAGGAGTCGCAGCCTGGCCGAAATTGCAACTTCACGTGGGGAGGCAAGTGCCTCTTGCCATTCCTTGTCGTCCAGTTCAAGGCCATCCTTTCCCACTTCACCCTGGTGCCCTGGAGGTGGTCTAGGGTGTTGTTTAATAGCTTTTTAAATGTTAGGGAGATTGCTGTTTCTGGTAGGTATCCATCGAGCAGTCTATCCTCGAGGGGTGTGGATTCTGGGGGGTGAAGCCTTTAGTTAGATGGGACTGTAGTGCATGGCGGACTTGGAGGTAATAAAAGTATTCTGGGTTAGTGAGCTCATGTTTCTGTTGTAGGGAGGCAAATGTCAACAAGTCGCGCTTTACCCACATGTCTCTGATATTCGAGATCCCGATGAGGTCCTATTTATTGCTCAGGCAAATCTTGAAGCTTCTCTCATGTGATAATAGCTTCAGGATTGGCCACAGGGCAGGCCGGGAGCCTATGCCAGAGCCAGAAGCAGGTAGAGATGAAGTGTGGGTGACGGAGGCGTCTCAAGGTAAGTTTATTTTCGTTAATTTTTTATTTTATTTTTACTCCCCGGACCCTCCTCACTTTTCTCCTTTCCTCCTCCCTGCTCCGGCTCGCCCCCACACTTTGACAGGAAACGTGCCGCTACTGGGAAGTGGGTGGGGCAAACGAAAGCAATAAGGGGGAGCTGGAGGCACAGAAGCAACATGGAGGAGGGAAGGGGTCACAGAATCAACACAGAGGTTGGATACAACACAGTGAAGCATACCGATGGGTGCAATAGGAAGAGGACGAGTAGAAGCACAAGATGAAAGGCAGCAGCATGAGAGCTGAGACAAGTACATAAACTAGACAGCTCAAAAACACATGCATGCTCTGTTAGTGCTTACACACAATGAAAAAAGCAGTTCCTGACACCAGGCAAACACATACATGGTAAATAGGCAGAGCTCCATTGGAGGAACAAACACAAGGTTGACAAGCTGGGATACGAATAAGAAGCAGGTAAATGAGATTGACACGGAAAGCCAACCAATGGCAAGCGATGGCCATGCTCCAAGAACCTGTATGTTCATGGTAAGCCATAACATGCCATGCAACAGACAGCTTGTGCGCTGTCTAGTGCCTTGACCTAACAAGTACTGTAGCTGAAGGCCATGTAAGGCCTGTGTGTCAAGAGCTTGAGGATACCAAGCTGCCTGACAAACGGAGACAAAAAAAATAGGGAAAACCCTCCACTGCATAGTGCTCCAGAAAAGAAACACTTCGAAAGAACACCTGCAAAACACATAGCCGTAATCAGCTTGTTAGACTGTTTTTCTCTTTCGAAGAAAGGTAATGGGCATGCAAAACTTCAGTGGGGAAAACCCCACTGTTATAACATAATCTGAAGGCTGCATCACTTTAAAGTTTCTTTGCCTGCAAACATGCCTCTACAACCACAAAGACGTTTTGTGGTATCTGCAATGCATCGGTGTGTGACATCAGCGGTTCATTACTCTAGCAAAATTATCTCTAACCCATTACAACAGGCAGAAATCTCCAATATTCGGCTGCTAACTGGATCCAGCAATGGTTGTTCAAGTAGACGAAACACAGGGCAGATCCATGACAGGAGGGCAAATGTTCAGGACTCTTGTTTAGTGCGGCAGGGATGTTCAACGTTACGCAGCCAGTCCTTCATTTGAACCAGTGTTTGTGGGTGGACTCCTTTTTGGGGATCAGCACGTATTTTTGCTCAAACAGACCTTGATCCAGACCAAGAGAGAGAAATTGAAAAAAAAAAGGAGAAAGACAGAAAACAGTGACACAGGAGAAAGCAGGGATGAGAAAGAACGTGAAAGAGTGAGCTAGAGCCTGGGAGTGACCAGTGGTCTATTACCAAAGCATGGGGTGGAATCAAGACTATGCAGCCTTGTTCGCCAGCACATACTCTTTTACAAAAGTAAGCACTGTGCGCAGCATATAGTATGGTTCCGGCCCTGTCATTACACCATAGAAGGGTGTCCTGCTCAACACTTTAGACACAATTGCCAATGGTGAGATTGTTGGTCAGGCTTCAGGAATGGAGAGTATTGCTTCATACTCAACAGGCAGCTGAAAGGAAGAGCTGTGGCTAGGCCCTCATTCCAAAGAAACATAGAATCTCCATGAAAATCTCTGGAAAAGCTGTGGTCACATTTTCTTTGTATTTCATGCAAAATAAAAACACAACATCAGTTAATTCGGGTCATAAGTAATTGACAATCATTGTGTTATGCCCTTTCCATGCAAAGATAATTGCAAGTGCAAAAAGGTGTCCAAAAACACATCCATGCCTCGAGATGGATATAATCAGATATTATTCCATAACAGTCTGGGGTATAGTGATATAGATATCATCTCCCACTGTCACCAACGAGGTTCAATTTGCTATCCGAACTGTTCATATTTATCGACAGTCACTGAATTATGCGATCCTGCTGCAGTGACTTTCCACAAGGTTATGAATTTACCACATACCATATGCTGGCGTAATCTGCACCAACATTTGCAAACGTCAACCAAAAATTGTTTCTAGATGAAACAGATCAAATGTAAGTAAAAATTAGCCCGACTGGCAGTAGCACACTGTGACAGATACTTTGTAAACGTAGCTGGTCACCTTTTTTCCTATTGATTGCTGTATTCAGGTGTTAAACTATTACTAATGAGGTGATACTTCTACCCCTACAGGATTATTATTATGCATCAAAATAATACGGCAATTGAATGCGCTGCATTATGCCGCTTGATTTGTATATCAGTTTTTTTGTACATCATTTAATCAACCCTACCCTTGGGAGTCACATATTTCCAGCAGCTCGGACTATGTAATTAAAGTTGATATAGAAAGCTTTATGAAGAATTTCGCTCAAAGATTTTACTTCGTCTTTACCAGCACAATTCACGAGAACCAGCTCTGTGGAAGTCATAGGGTCTACAGATATCAATGCCACTAAGGCACTGATTATGAGCCACGCGGATGTCCATGTAGAGATTCCCAGCAGCCACAATAGCTACTACCGATCTGTATGGAATGGAATTCTGCCTCCTATTAGTTAAACTCCTCAGAATGTGGAATAACTCTCTAGACACAGAATTACCATGCTGAACTTCTCTCAGTATTCTCTATCTTCGAGGTTTTGAATACGCACTATGAGCAGGAGGTGAATGTGTGTTGGGACTCTGTGTGGCGGAGTAGTGGCTGGGAGGTAGGCGGTGTAGCCAAGGTAAGAGGAGGTATAGTTCTCTTGCTGAGATCAAGATCAGTAGGGACTGTGTGCCAAGGCTTGGATGCTGTTGATTACTGCCAATGCCTCATGCAATATTACAGACTGGAATTACTGGCCAATAAAAGCTGGCTCCATGTTGCCGCATCTGGGAAACCTAGGGGCAGGAACACAGGTACAGTAGTGATCAGGCAGTGTTGTTCGTCAGCAGGGAATAACGCTCCACTTGACTCGTAATCAGGCTTAGTTTGTAAACCTTTCAAAATTGTCACCACAGAATTAGCTAACAACTTTGATGGGGTGAATTGTGTCTATTGTGTTACACTACTGAATAGTTTGGACTTGGTGATAAGGGCATTAGGGTGATTGATACAGTACATGCAGACACACCAGCCAGCCTAGAACTCCTGGTCATCAATGAGAACAAGTTTCCATTACATGAAGTGCCGTAGGACACTGCCTCTTTCAATGGCTTCTTTACTTTGTGAAGCAAACCTGTAGAGTGCTCATGTGTATTTGGCTGGCCAACTCAGGCTGACCCAGGGGCTGCTGGGACCAGCAGGCAGGAAATGGAAAGGTCGGTGCGACGAGACGTGATGCTGGAGCGGCCTGCGGCAAAAGGTACGTTTTATGTTTTTTATATTGTATCCCGCTCGTGCGACGCCTCAAGCGCAACCCCACAACCCTTTGTTTATGGCGGTCGCCACTGTGCCACATAGAATCAAAGTAATCTACTAACATATTATAACTACCAAAATACCTAATCCTATAATAACTTTTTCTACTTTCCCTCACACGAATTCATTTCCTTTCTCTTTTTTTGCATCCTTTAGGGAGAGGATGTGGCCTAACAGCCCGAGCTGCTGACGCTGGAACGAAGGAACCAGGTTCGAGTCTCATCTCCAGCTTAACATCCTGTGATTCTGGGCAAATCACTTAATCTCCCCGTGCCTACAAAAAAATGAATGCTCTCTTTATAAAACTGGTGCTCATGTAGAGGGCTCCAATACCTTCGGGTCAAGTCCGCTCTATATTTATATATAAAAAAATCCATTGACTGTGCCACATCAACTGGCAATAATATATATGTGTTACTTTGCTGATGATGAATCATCGATTATAGCTTTTTGCACCGTTTCGCAAGTGCTCAACACTTTCCTAAGCTTTGAAAATATTACCTGTGCTCCGTTCCTGCACAAAAATGTTCTCCATGAAACAGGAACAAAAAATAACTATTTATTTGTTTTTCTGACCAATTGTACTCATTCGTGCTGTACAATTCTGTGTTCGGTTTACACTTGAACATCATCTATATGAATGTTTATTATTACCTATTATTGCCGTTATTGCTTTGTGGTGTTGCCATTATTAAACAAGCATTTACAATGCAACGTTCTGGCATTTGCAAAAGTTAGAGCTATTGGCATTGTAATTGACAAAATTGTTATTTATGTGTTGGTTTTGAAAACAGATAATTAAATGGCATTGTCATTTACAAAGCCAATAGTTTAATCTCTTGCAAATGCGAGACCTATTGCATTTGCACCCCCGCACACATACACACAGAGCCACACACAAAGGGCCACACACACACACACAGAGCCACGCACACACACAGAGACACGCACAGAGCCACACACACAGCCACACACAGCCACACACACAGAGCCACACACACACACACACACACACACACACACACACACACACACACACACACACACACACACACACACACACACACACACACACAAGAGGTGAGGGGGTGTGAGAGTGTGTGTGAGGGGGTGTGAGGGTGAGGGTGTGTGAGAGTGTGTGTGAGGGTGTGTGAGGGTGAGGGGGTGTTAGGGTGAGGGGGTGTGAGGGTGAGGGTGTGTGATGGGGTGTGAGGGTGAGGATGGGTGAGGGGGTGTGCGGGTGAGGGTGTGAGGGTGAGGGGGTGAGAGTGAATGAGGGTGTGTGAGGGTGTGTGAGGGTGAGTGGGTGTGAGGGTGAGAGTGTGAGGGTGAGGGGGTGTGAGGGTGAGGGTGTGAGTGTGGGTGAGGGTGTGTGAAGGTGAGGGTGTGTGAGGGTGAGGGGGTGTGATGTGAGGGTGTGAGGGTGAGGGGTTGTGAGGGTTAGGGGGTGTGTGAGGGTGAGGGTGAGGGGGTATGAGGGGGGATGAGGGTGAGGGGTGAGGGTGAGGGGGTGTGAGGGTATGTGAGGGTGAGAGGGTGTTAGGGTGTGAGGGTGAGTGAGGGTGTGTGAGGGTGAGGGTGTGTGAGGGTGAGGGGGTGAAGGGTGTGGTGTGAGGGTGAGGGGTGTGGTGTGAGGGGGTGTGAGGGTGAGGGAGGGTGAGGGGGTGTGAGGGTGAGGAAGGGTGAGGGGGTGTGGTACAGATCACTCAAATTTTTTTTTTTTTTGCAGGCATCTTGAAGAGTGTGTGATCAATTAAGCAATTATATTTAACATCATAACTGTACTTTCACGAGAAATTACAAACTGCAAAAGTAACCACTTCTGGTACATTTTCTGTTAATGAACATTTTTTAAAGTATGCTGCCTCGTGAACGTTTTCCTGTCTATTGGGTGTAGGTGCTAAGGGCCACCTGCAATTTCTGATTAAAGAATAAAGTCAACCCCACAATGGAAGCGCTCACAGGATGTCGAGAAAGTGCAAAGGTCCCATGCAGATGCCAGAGGCAAGGCCGCCTTCCAGGGAACGAGTCTGCATGGTGGCTCGGCCATGCCGTAGGCAGCCTCTCAGCTCTGGTGCAGTTTATACGAAGATGCCGGCGGGCCTGGCGGGACTGACATGGTTCGCAGCACCTGGTTTTGGAAAACAAAGATTTTGACTCGTTCGAAAACCCAGAGGAAGATCAGAAGGTCGCTGACATACTGGATCCAGGCGAACTTGATCATCTCCCAGAATCCGGGCTGGTGCGTGGGCTGTGCTAAGGAACTTTGAACTTAGAAGTACTTGCATGAAATCCTTGGCATTAGTTAACATTACAACAACAGAACAAGGGCGCTCGAAAAGGCTGAAGCAGCAAAAAAGATCTAATCTGTGTTTTCAGGAAATCCGTTACGGCAGCATGGATCAAAAAAGTTCATTAAAAATAAACAAAAATCATATCCTACTAGATTGCTACTGTACCGACACAACCTTTGGTTGAGTTCTTCCATAGTATTTACAGAAAATGGAAGCTTTAATAACGCTACCAAAATGCAACTGAGTATTTGATAGTTCCACATAGATCGTCATGTTATATTACCATTAGGACCCCCTCCCCTCCTCAAGGAAGACTGGAATGCATGACTGTTTACTTATTGCTTTGCTCTCCCAATAGTTCAGAAATTCAGTTTCCTCAATGCACTTTACTTGGGGATTGAAATTCACTTTCTAACGTTCTATGAGGTGAATGGCACAATATTAAGGTCATAGGCAACATGAAAAGTTGTCTCAGCAATACATATTTCACACTTACTTTGTTTAAACTACAGAGACATTAATGTTGTTATTTGTATAGCTTTTGAAATAACTTTGTTTTCCTTAACATGTGCACTTAAAGCATATTGCAGCCTTCCTTCCTATATTGGAAGTGGGGAAAAAACGGAGGACACCTTAAGAGCAACAGACCTAAAGCCGCGCAGTTTAAAACTCGGAGAAGCCAATGTAAAGTTTTGTGATTTTAAACAGGTAGTCCCGCAATACAACTCGTTTTCAAAGTATAAGAATCTAGAAAAAAAAATCAACTACGAGCTTATTCAAACAAAGTACATAGGTGTTAAAGCCTATCGCCCCTCTTTAGACGGACATATTGGGATTTCATGGCTATCCAAATCTCACTAAGAAGGGATATGGGCTGCATCGAAAGCTGGAGGGCTCGCGTGGAAGCAGAGTAGTCATTTCTCGTCCTACGAGCTTTAAAGGGCAGTATGAACGAGCGCATTTTTAAGGACTGCTCAGAGCTAGGCGGCCCATGCAGCAGCAACTAGGAGGCCTGCTCGGGGCTGCGCAGTCTTGGGCCTCACCCTGCCTACCAAGAGACTGAGCGCGCAGGAAGAGAGGCCATCTGCTCATACTATAGGTGGCTGGCAACTCCCCCTCACCTAGCCAGGCCTCTCTGCCCAACGGCTGGGCCAGACCACGGACTCCTCCACGCAGCGTACCCGCCTCCCTAACAGCGGGGCACGCCAGCTCTTTTTTTTATGAATGGAAAACGCTGTATGCAAATAAAGGCGACTCTAGGAAAAAAAATGGCCGACGCTTGCGCTTCCATTTGACGCGGGGGGAGGGGGGATGTCCCGAGCCTCGTCCGCCGCACGCTCGACAATGCAGGGGGGCGGGGAAGGCTCAGAAACTCCAAAGTGTAAGGGACTGCTGATTACACCTAAAATCTGATCCCCCCTGTTAAAATGGTCCGTGCCAGGGAAGGGTGCAGCAGAGGGGAGTGGGGGTGTCCCTGCCAAGACCGGAGCAACCCCGTTAAGTCCTGGGTAGCAACTAACGTGTAACCGCCAGCGCGAGCCCTGCAGAAGTAAACACGGCGGCAGGGGGGCGTGCAGCAGCTCTTGTGAGCCCCGAAGGCTAAAATCCCATGCACCAACCACCTACCCCCACCCACAACACACAACCCATTCCTGCCCGAGCCCCCAACTCACTCCGCTGGCTGTTCTTCCTCGTTCACTTTCCTCCTCAGCGGCGGCCCACAGCAGCGCCCTGCGGCTCCGTGCTCCACATCTTCTTGGTCACATTCTCGGACCTTCCTCAAGTTTTTATTATGTTTCAATAGTTATCTGGGGGTAGTCGGGTGGGGGGGATGTCCTAAAAGTAAAAGAAAACCAAGGTGTAACTGCAAAAGAAGGGCCGTCCCAGAGAGCGCTGCGCAGCACGGCCATGTCAGAGCGCCTCTGCGGCGAGCTCCCGCTTACAGGCGCCGAGTGGGGAGCTGGGAGGGAGGCTGGCGGTGGCCGCGTCCGAGCCCCATGGCTGCAGCCTCAGTCCATGTTGGATTCTCACCGGCGAGGAGAGGAAGTGGGGCCGAAGCGATGACGTTATCCTAGCAACCAGCTGCAGCACTGGAGGGAGGGGAGAAACCAGACACCGACAGCTGTCCGCCAGCCCCTGCCACAGCTCAGAGCGCTGCCAGACTAGTCCCTGTCCTTTTCAGGCTGGGGGCGTGTTTTTTTACTTTCTTTCTCCGCTCTTCTCCATTGGCTGGAATGTAAACAACTGGAGTGTTTTTGACTGTTGTTTACATTCCAGCCAATGGAGAAGAGGGTAGAAAGAAACTAAAAAACACGCCTCCATTCCGAAAAGGACGGGGCTTAGATCGAAAGAATGTCGTCACTGGGACCTCTTCTCCAATGGCTGGCCACCGTTTAGGAGGCCAGTCAATGGAGAAGAGGGGCGGGGCTTAACCTCGCTACTCCAAGACATTAAATCTCGCCAGCGGGACTGCGTGCGCAGCCTACGCTAGCCGAGACATAAAAATAAGACTGACCACTGCTTGTGACTTCTAGATCTCTTTCCCGTGGAGGCATTTGCTGAAAATGAGAGCTGTCCAACCCCTCTTCTTCCCCCATGTGGACTTCTCAAACATGTAGCTGCCACATAGCATTTTATTTTTTATTTATTTATTTATAAAGTTTTATATAGCGCAAACTTGATTCCGAAGGGTATCAGAGCGCTTTACAATTTGAGGCAAAGGTAACAAATCAGAACATGAGCCTAACATTGGGAATCTAATGGGCATTGAATCAACTAGAACAAACATAGCATTGCAGTGAAATAAAGAAAACATGTTTTCCCTTTTTTTTGCTTGTCGAAAAACTTTGTTTTTCCACACACCTCCTCTAAGAAGGGAGAACATTCATGCACTTCCCTACAGCATAGCTGCCAAGGTTGCAGGTTGCTTTTGTGTGACATTTCAATAATTTCAGTGTAATTATGAGTGACATTCAACTACTATGAGTGACACTTTCTCGTGAGCAAAATAAAAGCACTAAAACGTCTTCGAACTGCTCAAAATCCCTGAAATGGAAACTTTAGATACAGATACCGATGAGACATCCGTTCGATAGCAGTCAGAAAAGTAATATCAATAGTGCTGAATGTTAGCCAATGGCTGCAGAGTGTGCAAGGGGAAGCTTGGCTGTAGGATAAAACTGTGCAGACAGCTGCAGGTTACCGCATCTACCCTTGACTTGAGACCTAGCTATCCTGCTGTCTAGGAATAACCCACAGCCTTGCTGTTTTTAAGCCTCTGGGGCCTAATAGCTAACTCCCAGCGTCGATTCCTCTCCTCTGTCACTTCATCAAAACTTTTAGCTGAGACTTCTACAACAAAATCCAGTACTAATATCATGTCTTTATCTTCAAATAATTGTAATGAATGTAACATTAATGCAGTCACCACTCATTTTAAGGATAGAAAAACTGTTGAATGCAAATCTGACATTTTTTGTTACAGATGTGGCTCTAAATTCCATGTTGGCAATAACCCTAACTGTCCTGCTCAAGGTAAAAGATGTAACAATTGTAAAAAGATATGACATTTTTTCACTGTTTGTAAACTACCTAAAGACAAAAGCAAAGTTAATCTGGTTTATACTGAAGATGAAATTTGTGATGGTCTTAATGTTGCTGCTTTGTCTATTCATATCAATTCTCTTGATAGTAATATGGTTAAAGGACCTAATTGCAGTGTATTAATTGGTCCCATTGCTTTTGATGTTATGGCAGATTCTGGTTCGCCAATAACCTTTTTGGATGAGAAAACGTTTCATAACTTGTGGCCTAACACCAAGTTATCTTCTCCAGATGTTAATCCTAAAGCGTTTGTGGGTTATGGTATTATCATGGTAGGATATTTTAATGATACAATTGACTTCAAGAATAGAGTTATTCACACAAAAATGTACCTAGCTGTGAATGGTAGAGACATTTTGGGATGGCGTGACCAAGCAAGTGTAAGTATAGTACTTAATCCGGGGCATCCTGAACCTGTTGTTCTTGGGGATCTACCAGTTCTATCTGTTAGTGACAGCAAAACACAAGATCCTATATTAGGCAAATTATGGGATGAGTACAAAGCTGTGTTCAGTAATGATATTGATCTAGTTAAAAACTTTGAACACACGATTAACTTAAAAGATGAAGTAATTCCTGTTGTTCAGAAAGTACGTCCTGTACCTCTCTCCGTCAGGGATGATCTTAAGAACCATCTGGATCAATTATGTTCTCAAGATATAATTTGCCCTGTTGAATCTTCTGAGTGGGTTACGGCTGCTGTTGTAGCACGTAAACATTCTGGTGACATTCGTTTATGTTCAGATTTATTAGTTCTCAATCGTAATATTATTGTGGATGCCCACCCTCTACCTAAAATTTACGACGGATCACTGACATAATATCGACTACAAAAATATAGGCATTTAAAATATCGACTCCAAAATAACGACTACAAAAATATCGAAGTCCTATCTACAAACAGGTAAGTAAAAAAATATTGAATCAAAAATATCGTTTAAAAATATGTACTTAGTAAAAATATCGATGTAAAATAAAAAATATAAAAAATAAATAACTAAAATATACTTACAAAATACTTAAATAACCTTAAAATTATTAAATAATTAATTTAAGTTATAAAAAAATACAATTTTATTTGTTAAAACATATATATATTAACATAATATTATTAAAAAATATACAATATTATTACCGTAGCATAGCAAGAGTGTTAAAATTACTATTCCCACTCCAATGATTGCAACAGTAGGGAAAGCGTTGGATAGCGTAGGGGTAAAAATTACTATTCACACTCCAGTGAGTGCAACAGTAGGGAAAACGTTGGATAGCGTAGGGGTAAAAATTACTATTCCAACTCCAAAGAGTGCAACAGTAGGGAAAGCGTTGGATAGTGTAGGGGTACAAATTACCATTCCCACTCCAAAGAGTGCAACAGTAGGGAAAGCGTTGGATAGCGTAGGGGTTAAAATTACTATTCCCACTCCAAAGAGTGCAACAGTAGGGAAAGCGTTGGATAGTGTAGGGGTACAAATTACCATTCCCACTCCAAAGAGTGCAACAGTAGGGAAAGCGTTGGATAGCGTAGGGGTTAAAATTACTATTCCCACTCCAAAGAGTGCAACAGTAGGGAAAGCGTTGGATAGCGTAGAGGTAAAAATTACTATTCCCACTCCAAAGAGTGCAACAGTAGGGAAAGCGTTGGATAGCGTAGGGGTTAAAATTACTATTCCCACTCCAAAGAGTGCAACAGTAGGGAAAGCATTGGATAGCGTAGGGGTTAAAATTACTATTCCCACTCCAAAGAGTGCAACAGTAGGGAAAGCATTGGATAGCGTAGGGGTAAAAATTACTATTCCCACTCCAGTGGGTGCAACAGTAGGGAAAGCGTTGGATAGCGTAGGAGTAAAAATTACTATTCCCACTCCAGTGAGTGCAACAGTAGGCAAAGCGTTGGATAGCGTAGAGGTAAAAATTACTATTCCCACTCCAATGGGTGCAACAGTAGGGAAAATGTTGGATAGCGTAGGGGGAAAATTACTATTCCCACTCCAAAGACTGCAACAGTAGGGAAAGCGTTGGATAGCGTAGGGGTTAAAATTACTATTCTAACTCCAAAGAGTGCAACAGTAGGGAAAGCGTTGGATCGCGTAGAGGTTAAAATTACTATTCCCACTCCAAAGAGTGCAACAGTAAGGAAAGCGTTGGATAGCGTAGGGGTAAAAATTACTATTCCCACTCCAAAGAGTGCAACAGTAGGGAAAGCGTTGGATAGCATAGGGGTTAAAATTACGATTCTAACTCCAAAGAGTGCAACAGTAGGGAAAGCTTTGGATAGCGTAGAGGTTAAAATTACTATTCCCACTCCAAAGAGTGCAACAGTAGGGAAAGCGTTGGATAGCGTAGGGGTAAAAATTACTATTCCCACTCCAGAGAGTGCAACAGTAGGGAAAGTAAATACTTCATATATTATTTAAAAATATATAAATTAATATCTATAAAAATTAATTAAAAGTAATTACCAGTTCAATATAATATAATAATTAATCAATTAAAATTACAAATTAAAATTAAATATTACAATTAGTTACCTATTAATACAAATAATTACAAATTAACAATTAATTAATTAACAATTAAACATAAATTAACAATTTATTCAAATTAAATACAATTAAATAAATTGAATTATTTAATTAATTATAAATAAATTACTTCCCACCCTATTCCCCTATAAACCCACAACCCGCTACAGAAAATAAATTAGTAAAATTAACATAATTAGCAATTAATCAATTAAATAAAATTAATTGCTAATTAAAATTTAATTAATTACCCATAAAAATTAAATAAAAATTAATTCTAAATAAATACCAATAAATATTTTTACATATTTAATTAATTATAAATAATTTACTTCCCACCCAATTCCCCTATAAACCCACAACCCGCTACAGAAAATAAATTCGTAAAATTAACATAATTAGCAATTAATCAATTAATTAAAATTAATTGCCAATTAAAATTTAATTAATTACCAAATATAAAATAATTAACAATTAATTAAAAATGAATACCAATAAATGAATTTACATATTTAATTAATTATAATTAAATTACTTCCCACCCTATTCCCCTATAAATCCACAACCCGCTACAGAACTAAATTACGCAAAAATTAAAAAAACAAAATTCATTAATTAAAATAAATTATAACATAATACACAATTTTCACACATATAATAACATAAAAAACACTATAAAAATGTGATATTATTAACAATTCGATAATTTTAATAACCTATATTATATACTTCGATATTTTAACTTTCTATATTTTTAACATTCGATATTACTTACCTTAAAAACAATATTTTTGATGTCTATATTCTGTCCATTCGATATTTTGTCCTTTCTATATTTTAAACTCGATATTATGTCCATTCGTTATTTTTTACTCGATATTTTGACTGTTTACCATTCACGACATGTTAGCGAAATTAGGCCGTAGCAAATTCTTCTCCACCATCGATTTACGATCTGCTTATCATTAAATTCCTTCATCAGCCAAATCACAACCCCTCACTACTTTTGTAACTCCATTTGGAGTTTACATGTATAAGAGACTCCCTTTTGGCTTAGCGTCAGCTGCTACCATATTTCAAAGATTGATGGACAAAATGTTTAATGACTGTCACGGTATTCAAGCCTTTCAAGATGATATTCTTGTACATTCAGAAAATTTAGAAAAACATTATATTTTATTGGAAAAAGTTTTGAGTATCTTACAGACACATGGCATGACTGTTAATATAAAAAAAATGCAACTTTCTTTTTCAAAATGTGGACTATTTACGCCATAATATATCTAGTTTGGGTATTAAACCTAAAACCTCTTTACTTGATACAATTTAAAATGCTCCTTCCCCTGCTGACAAAGATTTGTTAGGAGCATTCCTTGGGTTAAGCGAATATTATGCTCGCTTTGTTCAGGGTTATGCTTCAGTTGTACAACCCCTTGGAAACGTATTGAAAAAACATGCTAAATATGAATGGTCTATGGCAACACAAAATGCTTTCACCTCTGTCAAAGAATTAATTGTTAATGCTCCTGCAATCAAACCATTTACCTACGGTGTTCAGAGCATTATAACAGTAGATGCTAGTGCAAAAGGACTCAGTGCGGTTCTAAGCCAAATTGTTAATGGACAAGAAGGTACCGTTGCATTTGCGTCTCGTACTTTAACATCTGCTGAACTTAATTATAGTACTATCGAGCGAGAAGCTTTAGCATGCACTTGGTCTGTGGAAAAATTCATAACGTATATTTGGGAAACAAAGTTTCAGTTGTACATCGATCATAAACCTTTAATGTACATGCTTGGTGATAGTTGTTCTAAAAAAGCATCTTCTCGACTTATTAGATTGTTGGCAAGACTTCAAGAATTAAATTTTGATAGCAAATATTTACCTGGTGGCAAAAATGTGTGAGCGGACTGTCTCTCACGTATTCCACTTCCACATATTCATAAGTCTTTCAAATCAGAGGATGATTTTGAGTGTGTTCATTCAATATAAGATGTAATACAAAACTATAAGATTACACAGGATGATTGGATTCGCAATTTTGCAGAGGATGACTGTTTACAAAATGTTAACAGAATATTTAATTAATGGCTGGCCCATGGATAGAAGTTTATCTTTAGAAGAAAAAACTTTTTCTCAAATTGCTGCTGAATTGTCTTTTTCTAATGATATTTTACTTCACCAGGATCAATTTGTTCCACCAAGAGGTATTAGAGACACTATAATTTCTTTCATGAGGGACATCCAGGCATCACTGCCACCATTACCAAAATCAAACAAACTTATTGGCGGCCTGGGATTGACAATTCAGTTAGAACATATGTTGACCAGTGTCCCCCATGACTTTGCTCAGATAAACATTGGAAATCTTCTAACTATCCCCTTTGTCCTGTTCAGTGGTCGAGCGTAGCTTGGAAGAAAATTGGTTTAGATTTTTCTGATCCATTTTCTGCTTTGAGTACAGACAAGAAATATTTACCTGTTGCTGTTGACTATTTTTCACAATCGATTTATTTTGCATTTCTCAACTAAGGCTGATGCCAACTCTGTTGTTTTGTTTTTACAACATTTATTTTATACTGAGGGTACACCTGAAGAAATTATAACTGACAATGGGTCACACTTTACTGCTCATGAAATAGACACGTTTTTAAGTAAATTAGATGTCAAACACATACTAGTCCCATTGTACAGTCCATCCTCTAATGGACTTGTTGACCTTGCTAATCGTTTACTAAAGGAGGGTGTGCAAACTGCTGTAGCTAATGGATTAAACATTCCTTCATTCTTATTCCAGAAAGTTTGGAATTACAACATCACACCTCACAGTATAACTGATGTATCACCATTTATTTTGTTAAGAGGTCGTATACCATCTTCCGAACTTAATCCTGCATGGTTACTTGAGAAATCCACTCAAATTCCTGTAGATTTGAATAAAGTTAGAGACTATGTTAAAAAAACAAGAAATTTACAAGCATACTTATGATAAACGCATGAATGTTTCTGACAAATCTTTGTATCCTGGGGATTGGGTTATTATCAAAAAACCCATTAAAGTTTCAAAAGGTCAGTCAAAATTTTCTGCGCCTGTCCAAGTTCTAAGAGTTTCACGTATTGGCTGTCCTTCTCCAAGATAGGGGTTGGTGGAATAAAAATGCTCTGGTTAAAATAACCAATAGACAAGCTGGTATTATTCCTGAAAACAAGTGTAACATTAATATGAATGACAACTCTAATTCAGATTGGTTTGGAGTGGGTGACAATGTCATTGCATCTGATAAGTCATCTGTACAATCTCTCGCTTCTCAATCTGACCATTCTACTATTTCTCCCTCATTATCTGGTGAAGGTGATTCTAGTTCCATTACTCCTCACCAGGTTTCATACCCCTTAGTATCCAATAAAGGGGGGGGGAGATGGTAGAGGTAGAATGAATGGAGGAGGAAGAGTCAGGACTGATGCTTTGGCCTCCCCAACACTTAAAACTCACTCTACCCCCTAGAGGGCCCTGATTTCCCCATCATGAGTGCAAGAACACTTAGTATGGAGTGAAATTGGACACTTCACCACTGGAAGGCCCAGAGTAGCCCTAAATGGACATAATTCTACAAACGGCCAGCCAACGCTAAATAAGAAGTTTGACTCCTTCTGGCGCTGGATGACAAGAATACACAAATGTTCCTGGCAAGCCAGCTTTTTAAGTCTCGCGCCTAGCGTTGCAGTGCGCAGCTCTGTTGCGCAGTGCGAGACCTCCTGTACGGGCTTCAGAAAGCTGACCACACGCTTGTGCGTGTGGTTTAGCTTTCGCCCGCTGCAATTGGCTTTAGCATGGTTTTTAAAAAAAAATGCAGCACGCAATTGGGCAAAGGTGGGCGCATGTCCCGCCTTTGCTCCGCCCATTCCCATCGGTGTCTAGCACGCGCATCAGCGCGGCACAGATGACAGGCTCCCTCGCCACCGCTCCTCTGTGGTGCGCGCGCGCCTCTGGTTTCGATTCCCGCATCGGCTGTTCTGTGCTACGCAATGTCAGATCCAAAATTAATCAGATACTACATTTAAGGTGAGCTCTCTGTTACCCCGTCCCTCGGTAGTACCCCCTTTACACTGCCTCAAACTCCTACACACTTTAAAATGGCTTGCACAGTTTGTGTCGCTTCTGGCATGTGCATGCTGCGGGCAGGATTCCTCATCAGCTGCCTGGTCTTTCAGTGGTGGTATGTAAATGCTCGGTGTGTCGTGAAGGAGTCGAAGCAGAGCGTTGCCTACTCCCAAGCTATGCCCTACACACACCATCTTCAGGCTCAAGCCTTTCCTTGAAACTCATCACAAATGAACTACCGAGCCAGCATTTTAAGAAACAAACTGATGTCTGTTTTCTTGTGCTAGTTTTCCTTCTCAGCAAAGTTTGCTTTTTCAGCCACAGCGATGAGAAAATCCAGACAACTCTGAACTCTCCCAACTTGTAACTATTGCCAGTCCGAGGGTGTAAAGTCTGAGAAGCAATTTACTACAGCTACCCGATTATGTGGGGAAATAAAGTGGCTTGCTCTTCCAACGTCACCCCCGAGACCTAGTAGAAATGTTCAATAAAATATTTGAAATAAAAAAAATGATTATTCGGGGGGGGGGGGGGGCACACACCGTGGCTTTAAGAAGACTGTGTGTTAGCAGCTATGCTCTTAGAACAGGATTGACTTTTGTGTGGATGGTCAGGCTGGGAATGTTATGTTCTTACAGCAGAATATTTGTACAGCATTAGCAAGCAGACATTGTTTCTATGGGATTTGGACCGTGCTGGCCCTGAGGAGAGATGTATGAATTGGTAGACTCTCAAATATTAGGGGATGTGCTTGTCTCAGCTTTGGAGGTTCTAGAAGATGAAACTACATTTAGAAATTGGGCTTTCTTGCATTGATTTAAAAAAAAAAGAGAGAGATACTATTGATAGGAATATATAATGTAAGGAACATGGATTGATATAGAGAAATCCCCCCATGCTGTAATGGATTGGCTGTATTTGGGTAGGAACTGACCATAGACCTGTTGGTGACTTTAGGAAACCAGTGCTCTCTCTTGGTAGCACAGTGGGCCAGGAAGGAATCTTCTGCTAGTTTCTGAACCAAGCACCAGCGACAGTGCAGCTATTGTGCATTGACTGATCAGAATGCTTCAGGTCATGAATGCAGTAATGTGGGCCATGTATCTCCTGAGCTGCAGAGTGATTAAACAGTGAGTGGAGAATGTGTTCTTCAAGAAACAGGGGTAGGAAAGGTTCAATGCAATTTTTAGTCTGTTCTGGGCAGTAAGTACAATCTGACCTGGAGGGAGCACGCTGAAATGTATTATTTTGGAGAGAGAGTCCGGTCGTACCGCTGTACCCCCCCCCCCCCCCCCCATCCTCCTCCCAGGGAGATCATTTGCCAACAAAACAAGAGTTGTATGCAGAGAAATACATTTTCCAGAAAGCCATTGGTGAATATAGGCACTTCTGTATCAAGACGGTCTAGGAAAGCTGGGGAGCGTTGCTCAGTAAGAGTTTGTAGACAAGAGTGAGAACAAAAAGCCACAATTAAAAGACATCATTTTGGGGACAATGGGCACATATGCTGAGGCAGGGTGGATTCCTGAATTGGCAGTCGGTGTCCGAAATGGCAACACTGTTATTATTGCCTTTTAGCAGAATGCTGTATTGAACCTGTACATTGAAGGTTTTGCTTTTCGAGATCCAGTGTAGCTTAGCCCTTCTCCTTTGCAGAGTTCTTAATCACCACAGAATATACGGTTTAAGTAGTTTTGCGCCTGGGCCTAGTTTAATTGGCAGCTGCCCAATAGAGAAGGGCATGTACAAATCTCCGTGCCAATGAGGGTGAACACATTCTGGCATACCTGGGGCCTTATTTATGAAGGCCTTGCGCCACCGGTGCGTCACTTTTTCCCATTTTAAAAGTGACGCACCGGCAGCGCAAGGCCTTCATAAATAAGGCCCCTGGAATTTAAGAAATGAAACTTAAAGCACATACTTAGTACATGCATGCACTAGCCACTGCACAGCCATCTTACAAACATAATACCAGTGCAAGGTGGCTCAGCGAGTTAAACATCGCCGTTGACTTGGGGTGTTTTGGGCGGACCATACTTCTGTGGTGGGTAAATGTTATATCTTTACAATATGTAATAGTAACAGTTACAGTTGCTATTTAAAGCATTTAAAGGTGACAGGAGTGGCGGTTTAAAAATGTTATTCTTGTTCATAGGGTTTTCAGTTCAAGGCAGCAACACACATTAACAGCAGCTACTACAATACGCCTAGTGGTAACGGGTAATAATTCGCCTAATCTTTATGAGGAAGGGAATCGTGTCAGAGTGACAACTGATTTGCAGAGGATCACACAATGCGAGGAGGCAAGAGACAACTCTGATTAGTGTGCGAGTCAATTGTTTTCACTGGTGACACTTGTTGTTTTCCTGCTTCAGCAGAAATTCTTGGTATTGCAGCGCATAAAAAGGAGCCCTATGGTTTAATCTGAAGAGGGCATAATTTGAAAAGCAGTAAATTCGTCAAGACGCAGCATGCTTCAGAGAGACACCCCCCTTTGGCCTGCAGGGAATGCTGTAATTATTTCGCAGACCGTGCTTGTAGTACATAACTTTCCTTATCAAGTGTTGTGCAAACACCAGGAAGAAAGTGCACAGGCGATTTGTCAGGGTGATAGTAAGCTGAAGAGGGGCAGCGACAAAATGTTTATTTAAATCAATGCTCTAGTTTTCAAAGGGTGTCGCAGAGTGTTCTGGTTTTGATACAACATCGGGTTTGCTGATATATAGACTGAAGTGGATGTAATCTATGTCCCAGGAGGCACTCAAGCTTATTCCTAGAGGTTTTGTTTTCCAGTGACGTGAAGGACCCAGGAACATCAACCGGATCATTTAACAGTTTTGTGTCTGAGGCATTTCAATGTATTCCACATAATTCAAAGAAAGGAGATACACAACTAGTTACATAACTTGCCTTCTAAGTTCCAGGCTTGGCTTCATCTAACAAAATAATGCGGTCCTGGGGAACTCTATTTGTTTGTGTTCCTGATTACCTCATTTGCCGCAATCAGGGGCAATTAAAAACAGTCTGACTCTGCTTTCATGCACTAAATAAATTGCTGAATATTTATATTAATATTTATAGTACTGGTCAAAACTCTGGGGCTCTGGAAACATGCCAACTTTTGCATGAAATAACCCTTTCTAGACTCTACCCCTCCTCTACCCCGCCTTGCATCATCTCATGCCTCTTTTACTATACAGATCTCCCAAACAAGCCTTTCGAAACCCTTCCCTCCAACCCTTTCTCCCCATCCCCTCCCGTTTACTCACCTCAAATCTCCTCCTACTGTTATGATCTCCAAAAAAAAAGCATTGCAAATCAATAGGTCTGGCATTTATGTGAGTTTGAGCTATTGGCATTATATCTGACAATGCCTTTTATTTATGTTCTTTGAAACCAGGCAAGTGCGTAAACACTCACTTTATACTAATTGTCCTTGCTTCCAAGAAGGAAGGATGGCAGAAAAAAAGGCACAGTTACTGTCGGCCTTATTTCTCTTAAGCAACAAATATAAGTACAAAGTGTGTTTTTGCGTTGCAGTTTTTCAAAACACATATATAAAATACATTGTCATTTACAATGCCATTAGCTCAAACTCTCGCAAATGCGAGACCTATTGCATTGCAAATGCTTGTTTCAGTTTGCATGGGTGTCTTATATTCTGTGTATGGAGTAGACAGAGACCTTCAACATCAAGTAGTGCTCAAGTAGAGCTGTCCCTATCCATCCCCCAAGGCTACACATTAATCAGAAATGAGAGACAGGACAAGCGGGGAGGTGGCTTAGCAATCATTATCAAGGAACATGGTGATAAAAAGCTCCCCAACAGGAAGCAGTCCTGACTGCGAACTGCTCTTTTTTAGAATCACTCTAAGTGACAACTATATGTTTAATGGCACAATACTATATAGACCCCCTGGGGCGAAAAACAAATTCGAAAAAATCATTAGTCACATTATCGAATCTAGCACCGATTCACACAATTTCTCCATTTTAGGTGATTTTAATTATCATCTAGAAAACGCAAACAACCAATATACAGCTTCTCTTTCAGATATGATGGCCAGTGTCTCGATGCAAAAGATGGTCAAACATTCAACTCACGAGGCCGGTCACACTCTAGATGGAATTTTCACATCCAATTCCCAACTGAAAGTACAGGAGGTTCTGCCAATCCCTTGGTCAGACCACAAGGCTATTTTGTTTGTAGTTACCTGCACCCACCATATCTCTAGCCCTCATTCCACCCACAGCATATTTAAAGGGCGAAATTGGAAGAACATCTGCCCGCAGCAGATGCAATTAGCACCAGCATCTTCTAAACCATACCTATTGTCCGAAGTAATCTCGGCAACTGATAGTTTGACCAACTGGGTTGAAGCGGCAGTAAATAAACTAGCTCAAAAACAATTTCTCATCAGAAAGCGCATGAAGAAATCAGAACCCTGGTTCTGTGACACACTGCGTACTCAGAAGCAACTCTAGAAAATCAGAGAGACGCTGGAGAAAAAACTATACTGAAGCCGAGAAAACTTTATATGCACAATTCCTGAGCCCATATAAAACAAGCATTTGCAATGCAATAGGCCTTGCATTAGGAGAGTTTGAGCTATTGGTATTGTAAATGACACATTTTTTATTTATGTTTTGTTTTTGAAAATAGCGAAATTAATAGCTTTGTCATTTACAATGCCAATAGTTATAACTTTCGCAAATGTGACACCTATAGCATCTGTAATGCAATATGTGTTGTATTTACGTGACTTACATGTATTGATATTACAAATAACAATGGCTTTTAATTTTTTTCCAATGTTTAATACTTAAATAAACGTCATCATCCTGTGATTCTGGGCAAATCACTTACTCTCCCGGTGCCTAACAAAAATGAATGTGTCCGTCTGTAATGTAATTGGTGCTTATTTAAAGTGCTCTGATACATTCTGGTCAAGTTTGTGCTATAGAAAACTAAAAAAATATATATAATATGGAACAAGTAAGGGTGGGTGAAGAAGAAGGGAGGACGAGTATTGTAGAGTAGGATGTTGAGGGGTGCTTGAGAAGTGTAGTTTCATGTAGTAGAAGGAAAGGCAAGAATGGTACCTGGGTATTTGATTTTTGCTTCTCGATGAGATCTGCCATCCCTGAGGCCTTCTGAGCTGGCCTCCGGAATATGTGTGCTGCTGTAAAATAGTACCCATGCAGCATATCAGAGTAGCTCTCTTTATATGTGATTGGGCCACCATCCTTTGGTACCACAACCAGCTGCCACGGAAAGACAGCGAGGGTCTTCAAAATTTGGTTCAGAGCCAGCATGGAGGCTAGGATTGTACAGCGCCTCATGCATGGGCATTCATAACCTTTTCTAAGAGTTTGGCACCTAGATACATGACTAAAACGTAGTTACATCGTAGGTGACCAGGCTGCACCAAATAATATTGACCCACCTGGTTATGGCTACTTTTTGATATGAGATAAACCAACGCGACAAAACAGACTTCAATGATTTGTAGATTACCTCAAACCTTATTTTTGTTTCTTTTCACAAGTAAATATCAACGTTTCATTTCGAAGTCATCACTGCATTGGTTTGATTATAATGCGGGATAGAATGTTCTCTTTAAACCTCATAGCAGAGTAAGTAAGTAAGTAAATAGTGCCTAATTTTGGAACACAGCTTTGTGTTCTCCAATATTTAACTTTCAAAAATGATTATTTAACATTTACACTGGTCATAAAGAGTGTGAAAACACAGCCATCCTTGGCCAGTGAAACACAGAGAACGAAAAAGTGAAAGTGGTTGTGAGAAACATGGAGTTATGTGAACAGAAGAAAGCACAGTATTAGGAAGGCTAAGTGTGTGTAAAGAGCAAGTAAGCAGGCTGTCAAGGAAAAATGCATAAATACATGAATAAATAAATACCGCCTTCGGGTAAAGTCCGCGCTATATAAAAATGCATAAATACATAAATAAATAAATACCGCCTTTGGGTAAAGTCCGCGCTATATAAAAATGCATAAATAACTAAATAAATAAATACCGCTAATCACCGCCGTCACTCTGCCGGCCTGCGACCAGGAAGTCAGGCAGGCCGGCGCGACAACAGGAAACAGGAAGTAGGAGGGCGGGAGCCTACCCCGCCTCCCACGGAAGAGCCGCGATTGGAGCCGTGTTTGGAGCACCGGAGCAGGCAGGAGCCTACCCTGCGCCCCGGTGCCGAAGGAGGGAAGAAGAGTCCTGCTGCTGGCCCCTGCAGCTGAGAGCCGCCACACGAAGGAAGCCGGTGAGTGGGTTGCTGAGCAGGGCGGGGGAGCATGTGCGCGTGCGCGTGCGCGCGCGAGTGCGGGGGGGGGGGGCGGGCTGTGTATGTGTGTGTGCGTGCGTGCGTGTGTGTATGTGTCTTGGAGTGCGTGTGTGTGACTGTGGGGGAGGGGGGTGTGTGTGTGTGAGCGAGTGTCTGTGTGCCGTGTGCCTGTATGTGTGCCTGTATGTGTGTGCATGCGCTCGCCTGTGTGTGCGTGCGTGCATGCAGAGGGGTGGGGGCTGCCTGCGTCTGTGTGAGCAAGGGCTGTGAGTGAGTTACTCTGCGCATGCGCGGGTACTCTGCGCATGCGCGGGTCTGACGCGCGCTCCCACGGTGAAAACTGCGATGGAAACGCTCGTGTCAGATTGCTGTCCTCAAAACGACATACGGGCAGCATTAGGTCTGAAGCAGACACTCTCAATGCTCACGCATTGAGAGTACGTCTGCTCGACCTAAAAATGATCCTGGGCAAGAAAAGTAGTTCCTTCTCAGAGAAAATCAGGCAGGCAACTCTAGTAAAATACTGTTTTCAACCTTAAAGGAATTAGTAAAACTACCGGCACCACAAATAGAGGAGAGCAGTGTGGTATTCTGCAACCAACTTACAGAGTTTTTTTAAGGACAAAGTGCAGTCCGTCCTTGATTCCCTCACAGATAAGGGTACCGACCACCCTTCCCTCTATGGTGCGGGCGTGCGCACCTCCCCTGACGTCAGCGCGCACCACCTCACGTGGAGCGCGAACACAGGACAGCGCTAGAGAGAGTCACGCCGCCGGCCGCTTTAAAGAAGCGTGCGGTGCGATTTATGCGGTGGCGGTGGCGGCAGAGCGGGCGTGAGGAGTGCAGGTAAGGAGTTGGGGGGCTGGTGGGGATTGTGGCACTTGCGGCTATGTGGGAGCGGGTGCCAGACTGTGGCCTTTTGTTTAAGTATTGCTTTTAATCAGAGCCCCTTCACAGGCTCCGATTAACAGCAATACTTAAACAAAAGGCCACAGTCTGCCCCGCGCTTTACTAACAAAAGCGTACTCAGTTTCCAAACACAGCGCGCACTTTAGCACACGCTGTGTTTGGAAACTGTCTCTACGCTTTTGTTAGTAAAGCGCGGGGCAGACTGTGGCTTTTTGTTTAAGTATTGCTGTTAATCGGAGTCCGTGAAGGGGCTCTGATTAACAGCAATACTTAAACAAAAGGCCACAGTGGCTGGGGAAACGAGCGGAACAGAAGGCAAGAGGGCAGAAAGGCAGAAAAAACGAGTTGGATAGAGGGCAGAAAGGCCCAAAAAACAAGTGGGACAGAGGGCATAAAGGCCCAAAAAACGATTGGGACAGAGGGCATAAAGGCACAAAAAACGAGTGGAACACAGGACAGAAAGGCAGAAAAAACGAGTGGGATAGAGGGCAGAAAGGCACAAAAAAACGAGCGGGACAGAGGGCATAAAGGCACAAATAACGAGTGGGACAGAGGGCATAAAGGCACAAAAAACGAGTGGAACACAGGACAGAAAGGCACAAAAAACGAGTGGGACAGGGGGCATAAAGGCACAAAAAACGAGTAGGACAGAGGGCATAAAGGTACAAAAAACGAGTGGAACACAGGACAGAAAGGCACAAGGGCAGAAAGGCACAAAAAACGAGTGGGACAGAGGGCATAAAGGCACAAAAAACGAGTGGGACAGAGGGCATAAAGGCACAAAAAACGAGTGGAACACAGGACAGAAAGGCACAAAATACGAGTGGAACAGAGGGCAGAAGGGCACAAAAAACAAGGGGAAAACGAAGTGGAACAGAGGGCAGAAAGGCACAAAATACGAATGGAACAGAGGGCAGAAGGGCATAAAAAACGAGGGGGAAACAAAGTGGAACAGAGGGCAGAAAGGCACAAAAAACGAGTGGAACAGAGGACAGAAGCGCACAAAAAACGAGGGAAAAATGAGTGGAACAGAGGGCATAAAGGCACAAAACGAGTGGAACAGAGGGCAGAAAGGCACAAAAAACGAGGGAAAAATGAGTGGAACAGAAGGGAAAACTGGGCAGAGACACGGGCAGCGAGGGGTACAGAAGGAAAGACCGGGCAGAGAGAGCACGGGGACAGCGAGGGGAACAGAGGGAAGAAAAAGGGGCACAAACCACGTACAGGCAGCGGGGAAGACAGACAACAGCAGTCACAGACACAACAATGAAAATACAGGCAATACAATAAATTTGAAAACTGCCCTTAAGACCCTTATTGTGGCGCTGTATGTGTGAAAATGCACCATCTTTTCACTTTATAAAGTAAACATTTTGAGTGCCATTTGGCGCCGCAGACACGCGCGGTTTAGTTCCTGGCGCATATAGCCATGGTTGCAGCGCACAGAGACCCTCCACTGCCGCACAAAGAGGAAAAAAATTAGAGGGAACATTGGTACCGACCTCCCAGTGGACACCCCCACTACATCTCCTTCGCGTTCTGTCCATGGTTTGGATTCTTTTGTTTTACATAATGCAGAACAGATCTCACATATAGTTAGAGCAAAAAAATTAGTGAGTAACTCAGCTTACTTTTCAAAGAGATTATCAGTTCTGGCATTTTCCAAGATGTGTGAAAAATGGTCTCAATCCTTTCTCTACTAAAAAAGAACAATGTGGAACCCAGCGACAACAACAACTATAGACCTATCGCAAGGATCCCTTTTACGGCTAAGGTCCTGGAAAAAATTCTAAGCTCCCAACTTACCGCCTTTGTGTCCTCGGAAAACCTGATGGATTCCTCACAATATGGTTTCCGACAAGGGCACAGCACGGAGACCGCCCTGGTTATGGCAGCAGAGGAGTTTCGTACCATGCTGGACATGGGTGCAAGGGTCGCTCTGATCCTATTGGATCCATTGGTGGCTTTTGACACAGTGAACCATGATATTCTTATCAGAAGGCACCAAAAGGTGGAAGTAAAGAACTCTGCTCTAAGTCTGATCAAATCCTATTTAAACAACAGGTTGCAATATGTTCAGATTGGTTATTCCTGTTCAGAACAGTCCACACTTCCATGTTGGGTGCAGCAGGGCTCCTCACTGAGTCGTACCTTGTTCAATGTATATGTGAATTCCTTAGCTGATATCATCAAGCCGTTTGGCTTTTTGCTGGTTTCCTATGCGGACGACACCCAGATAGTGGTGTCCATCTCAAGAAATCTGGAGGAAACCGCTGTTCACTTTAATCAATGTATGTCCCACGTAGACCAATGGATGAGTGCAAACTGCCTAAAGCTAAATGGAAGCAAAACAGAGGTTCTCCTGTTGAGTTCCGACACCTCATTTTGGTCACACCACTGGTGGCCTATGGATATGGGAATCTTCCAACCCCAGTGCATAAGGTCAATCTGGGCATCATCTTTGACAACAGACTTACCTTTCAACATCTGATCAACAAGGTCGCCTCTCAGGTTTATCTAACACTGAAGTCAATCCGGAAAGAGAGAGCCTTTATCCCCCCAGACGCAGGAAACACACTGGTGACGAGCTTAGCCATGGCTAGACTGGATACGGAAAGGCCCTTTATTTGGGTCTTCAGAAACAGCACATGCTTAAACTTCAGCGGGTGCAAAATGCTGCCCCCTGAATGTTGCTGAATATTCCCAAGTTCCAGTCCGTTTCCCAAGGATTAAAAAGACTCCACTGGCTCCCGGTAAAAAAGAGGACAGAATTTAAATCTCTATGTCTAGCGTACAAAGCTGTGCACGGAAGAGGACCTGTGTTCCTGAAACAGCACTTTTCATGGTATCATCCATGCAGAATGCTACGCTCTGCTCAGAGTAAACTCCTCCAGACACCAAATTTAGGAAAGTTCGCTGGGGAGGAAACAGCTTTGTCCTGAACACCGTAAAATTGTGGAACATGCTTCCTTTTGTCATTCAAAATTGCCCAACACTACTCGCTTTTAGAAAATCCCTTAATACTTGGCTTTTTTAAAATTAATTCCTACCTCCTTTCTCATAATCCTGGCAGACTACTCCGGTGCAGCGTCTAGGCACCCTTGGGCATTCGAGCGCTATATAAATCTTACAATCAAATCAAATGTGTGCAGTCACCTACTCACCATGTTTACCCGCCCACCACACTCAAGTGCTGCCAGCCGTGTTTGCCTATATCAATACCTATGCCTATACCTATTCCGATACATACACGTAGGATTACATATATTTAAAACCTGTCCTGGTGTGAAGGAACTTCAAATACTCAAAAACAACCTTGCATGCCCTCCAAAAATGGAATGCACAGCTCTCAAGCACAATGCTTCTTTCCATTGTTTAAAACAGAAGCTGAAACTGTGCTTGTTGACAAAGGATAAAGCAAGGCAGATATTTTAAAATTCTGAACTTCTTTGTTGGATGCATGTTTGATTATTATTTATCGGCATCTTTTTCTCGATGTATGGATTTGTAATGCTGTATGTGCACATAGACATGTGCTCTTTCCATTGTTTAAAACAGAAGCTGAAACTGTGCTTGTTGACAAAGGACAAGCAAGGCAGGTATTTTAAAATTCTGAACTTGTTTGTTGGATGCATGTTTGATCATTATTTATTGGCATATTTTTCTCGATGTATGGATTTGTAATGCTGTATGTGCACATAGACATGCGATCTTAGGCAAGGCGAGAAAGTAAAAGACACACAGCTGATGGACGGAATGCAGAGCAAATCAAACATTCACCCCCGGTCAATAGATCTTGGTTAAATCCATTGTTCTTTTGCTCACCATGCCATCGCAGTTTAGACCCAGCCATAGTCAAATCAGTTTTGACCTTGTGCCTCATGGGAACAGTCCAGCCCGAACTGCCAAGCCAGGTCCTCCCTGGACCAGAAACAAGCATCCTGGGACCGATTTCATGGCATCACCCCTGTTCAGCCAGGCTAGCTTGAATCCAGTGGCACAGTGAGTCCGGGACCCACGCCTCGGCATACCCGGGGCACTTAGGGTGAGAAAGCAAAAGACACACAGATGATGGACGGAATGCAGAGCAAATCAAACATTCACCACCAGTCAAGAGATCTGGGTTAAATCCATTGTTCTTTTGCTCACCATGCCATCGCAGTTTAGACCTAGCCATACGCAAATCTGTCTTGACCCTATGCCTCAAGGGAACAATCCAGCCTGAACTGCCAAGCCAGGTCCTCCCTGGACCGGAAGCAAGCATCCGGGACCAGTTTCGGGGCAGCACCCCTCATCAGCCAGCTGGCTTGAACCAATGCCACAGTGAGCCAGGGACCCAAGTCTGGGCATATTGTGGTCTCCATGCCATTGGAGTCAAGCTAGCTTGGCTGATGAGTGGTGAAACCCCGAAATTTGTCCTAGGATGCTTGTTTCCAGTCCAGGGAGGACCTGGCCTGGCAGTTTAGGCTGGACTGTACCCATTGGGAGTAGGGTCAAGACTGATTTGCATATGGCTGGGTTCAAACTGGAATGGCTTGGGGAGCAAAACAACGATGGATTTAGGCCCAGATCTCTGTACTGGGGTGAATGTATGACATTGTTCTGCATTATGTCCATCAATTGTTCTTTTTTCTATTTGGCATGGTGGCACGTTTATGACCTAGCATTGGTTAAGCCTAGAAGAAAGCCGGCAGAATGGAGCACCAGAGTCAAGAATTGATCAGTAGTTTATTTCTGTCGAAATTATAACTACATCGTTTTCATTTGAATTTCTGGATTGGTGAGTACTGCAGTGTGCAAAAAACAAATCCCTTTTAACTACGCACCTTAGGATCAGAATTAAATATCGTGCAGTGTTAATGTGTACTAGAAACGTGCCGCCCTCGCCCTATACCACAGGATCCCAATAACTGTTATTCTAAACATGCGGCACTGTCTGTCGCCTGGGATGCTCCCTTCCATATGTTCCACTTCTCTTAGAAGAGATATATTGCATCAGCAACCACACACGTGTTGCATTACCAGCCTGCAGCTGTCAGCAGGATTCCAAGGCGCTGAGGCTTAGGTGGCAGCCATGTTTATCCATGGGCGGGAATCCCCTGCCCTGCAGGACAGTTGTCGATGTAGGCCTGTGAAGACAATGGTTCACCAACAGTCCAAACAGCTGGTCCGTATCCTGGTCTGCGTGACCAGGGCAGAGTATTTAACTCATTTCCAGTAGGCATAAAGGAAGAAAAGAAAATACTACTAATAGTATTCCTCCTCCAAGGTTGCTTTCAAATTGGAAGTAAAAAGATTCCTCATGAATAAGTTCTCACCTTAATAGGATACGTGATTGTCTGCTCTAATGCATTGGACATACTCCTTTAAGCCCAGAGCTGGATGCTAATCTTGCATTTTTTTTGTCTTTTCTCTTCTTCCTCTCTTTTTGAATCATTTGCTCCCCTCCTATGTTGCTATGTATCAGTTACTAGCCCATTCTTTGCTGACCCCTAGCATGTATAACTGACCTTGTTATGTGAGCCCTATTTGATTCACTGTCTGTTTTATATTCCCATTTGACTCATGTACTGAACTGTTACCTTCCTTTCCCTCAAATTGTAATCCCTTGGGATCAAGTTTGCCCTATATAAAACTTTATAAATAAATAAATACAACTACTCCTACTAATATTTGGTATTAGTATTAGTATTATTTCAATACAATGACAATACTACTCTTAATACGGCTAATAATAATAATGAGCATTACTAACACTAGTATTCGTAAAAGCAGTAAGAGTAGTATTGCTGTTATTGTTATATATTGGTGCTTTGTATAATGACATATCATCTTCCTGCTGCTTCTGATTGCTTTAGGTCAAGTAAATGTTGATAAACTCAAAACTCAATTTAAATAAAAAACAACCTCCCACCACTCTTTTGGCAAAATGTTTTAATTATTAATTAGACAAGTGACCGGCTCTTCCCCTGGCATATCTGGCTTTTTAATGCGCTGATCTGAGTAAATTCTTCAGGTTTTCAACACACCCTTTAGTTGACTCTCATTGTTCCTCCTTACAGTTCTTTTAACTAAAGAGATCCTCCTGGGCATTTGTTCAGTGTCAATAACCACAGTATTGTAGGTGGTCAGGGACATGCTCTCCTGGGGTGAGGTCACTCTATGACAGCTTGAAGCGTGAACAAGGAAGGCTTCCGGTATGAAGCATTCCTAAGGAATCCTGAAGACGGCACTTGTTTCAGGAAGTATGGGAGCGGCAACATGAAAGGTGGGAATCGCTGGTCATCCTGTTTGAAGTATGACCAAGAAAGCTGAACATGGAACTTCCTGTATGAGGTAAGAGAGGAAATGATGAAGGCACAACTTCCTATCCGATGCATGCATTCAGAGACACTGAAGGAGGGACTTATTTTATGAGCCATACACATATAACTTTATCAATGTAAAGGTTTTTTCATGGCACTCATTGTGCTACAGTTTGCTTTGCGATTGACGGATTGACAGTTCGAAAGTGAGAGTTCCGGACTGTGGATTAGCACTAGTCCAATCTTCTATGTGGCATATGTGGATATTCGATACTCCCTACAATCAGTTCTGTGGTCCAATCATAGGTTGGCCAAAATATATAGATTTTTTTACAGAGTTTTTATATAGCGCAAACTAGACCCAAATCGGGTACCAGAGCGCTTTACATAGCACCAGTTACATTACATGAGGACACATTCATTTTATTGTTAGGCACGGGGAGATTAAGCGATTTGCCCAGAATCAGAGGATGTTCAGCGTCATTGCGAGACTTGACCTAGTTTCCCAGATTCAAGGTCGACCGCCCAAGCCGCTAGGCTAACTCCTTTACCCATTCGTTTTTCGGAGTGTTCGGAAAAGCAGCTAGGTGGGTCCTGTTCTCACCATCAGATTCAGAGCACTTTATAGACCCCGTAGCTCAGGGCCTTGATTTCCTAGGACTCTGTATCCACGTTTTAGTCACTTGAAAGTTTGTTGAGTGATCCAAATAATGTAGGTGAGACAGGGCTGGACTGGGAACCCAAAGAAAACCTGGCAGTTTTCGCGGACCAGCCCCTAGGGAAGCACTGCCTGGCTCCGGGGGGCTGGAAACACTTGCTTGATGCTTTTGTTACTAGGGTACGATATCGCAGCACAGCTGCAGATCCATCCCCCAGTTACAAAACCGTCCGCAACCACTCCAGAACCCGCCCCCATCCTTCCAGCCATCCGGTGAAATGCCCGCTGCCCGGTCCTGCCAGTCCGGCCCAGAAGTGAGAAGAGATTCCTGGTTGGGCAATCTTTTGCTAGCACTCCAGGCTTTTACTTCCATATGCTTTAAATTTTAAACCCAATCTTCTCTTTTATCTGCAGCCAAATTAATGTTTTCGATGCTGGTTTTGCACAGGATATATGATTGACTGGGTGATTATTCCATTTATACATTTATTTTTTTATGAACATCAGTGTGTATCATATAACAGTAGTCCAGCTGTGCGCTTAACACAGATCTCATCAACTCTACTGAATGGATGAGGTGAAGGAAGGGCAAGATCCTTTGAAACTAGGATATCTGCAAATTGACGCCACTGACCACAGCTTCGATTTGAGCTTCGATTTGATTGATGTTTGACTTCGAAGAGAACTCCCAGATTTGTGGACTTCATAGATGAAAGTGGCAGACTTCACACATTCTATGGCTATTTGTGGGAACCATTAGATCGAATTTGCATGTAAGTGTCATCAGCATAAAACTGAAAGTGCACCCCATATCCTTGCAGGAGCTGGGCCAGGGGTCAGATGGGTATAAACTGGACAGTAACAACAAGGCTGTTGAACCTTGAGGTCTACCATGGGACATTTTCGAATGAATTCTGTTGCTGTACTAATCCTCAGAGTAATACCTTTGGATTCCTGGAGTCTTTTTAAACGTAATGCTTGGTAAATGTTTCCATATTCAGGAAGCAGGTTAAGCATTATTAGGGTGATTGCCAATCTTTATCCATTAACGTAGGAATTTCTCCCTGACTTTGGAAGTGTGTTTTCTCTACCTGTTGATTATTGGAACTCTGACCGGTGATTGGGTAGAAATTGGTAACGAGGGAGAGGAATTAATGGAGCAGGAATGTTGATGTTGGGACACTTATAGGGGCTCAGATCAGGCTTACTGAAGGTGGACTTTCATTTTGAGTTATCAGGGCAGAGACTTGGGTATTCAGCAAGTTATTTTTTGCCCGGTTTTCAGTGAGCAGGTATGCTTTTCCTTACATGGTCTGGCAGTTTGTTCAGGATTGTTTCTATTGAAACAGGATCAAGGCTGACTGCATAGGGTGGGTTACTGTCTGAAATTACATAATGGCCAAAAATCACGATAGACTGGTATGTAGTGCTTTAAGGGGAAATAAAGAAGTGCAGATACTCACTAAGTATATGTATTGCAGTACTACTGAGAAGTGCAGGTACTCTCCCTTTCAAATTAAAGAAGTACAGGTATTCAGTACCGTACAGTACGTGCCCATTTAAAACACTTCTAGTATGAGTAATTGCCAGTGGGCGAGATTAATTGAATTGTCCACCCATCACAAGTGACTCTGGAGGGTCACAGTATAACGAGGTTAGAGAATCTGAACTTCAGGAAGTGAGCAGAAATGTTTTAGGGCATGGCATATTGGACAATTGCTCAGGGCCCCCACTTTGTATGGGGCACCCTGGGAAAGTGATTTTTCTCTCTATTTCACCCATGTATATCCTATTTCTTTTTCTTAAGTTCTGTCCTTACTTCTACCTCTGACTCTGTATCTTTACCCCTTGTCATTTTAAAGATTTTTGAGGCCCCACACAAGAGATATTTCAACTGTTTTGTGTAATCCTGTTAAACTTTAGCCTAATATTGGCATCATGCCAGCTTTAAACAGTAGGAAATGGATGATAAAATTCAAATTTGATCTGTACCGAGGACCCCAAGCTATTTTTTGCCCTGGTCCCCCAAAATCCCTAAAATAACACTGGACACGACCCCTTGACCAGGGATGCAAAACATTGTTGGAATAGCTTGCAGGAATTAAAGGTTGTTGTTGCCCATAATGTACATAGTTTGTAGAGAAACGTTTGCTAATTTCTACTGCTTTATTTGAGGAGCACAGAGAAATCTTTGCAGATATGTCTCCGCTTTTTTTTAATGTTTCGACATGTTGCGGCACAGTATTGAATTGAATTTTAAGACGCAAGCACTATGCACACAAGTGACAAAGCAAAACACCTGATTGGTTTATTACCACTTCCTGCTCTCCTGCACAATAGAGTTGGATTTGCGTGTCATACGTCCTTGTGGCTAAGCATGGGGAAGTATCATTCATGCAAATGGAAGCTTTTTATACTTTTCTAACTTGGAACCAGAGTTCTAGTAGAGACACCCTTCTCAATATTTAACAACCCCTTTCAAACCATGCCACACGACTAACAAGCACACACGAGCATTTTTCACAAAACAGTTCAGTACTTCCCCTCTTCAAATCCACTCCTTTCACCCTATCCCTACCCAAATGTTACTAAATATACAAGAAATTAACAGCACAATTCTAACACAACTAACGCACAAGAAAAAAACTAAACAAAAATTATAGTAACCTGCTAATTACTAATCTTGGGTTCCAGAGTAGCGTGCTCTCACCGCAAACATCTCACCTCCAAAAAAGCGTTTCAATGCCTAGTCAGGGGTTGTAAGGGCTATACAAACACATTTACAATTACAAGTGCACTTTATCAGAAGAGGTTTACCATCTTTCTCCGCCCAATTCTCTCTTCATGGTCTCATGCCAGTTCAATAAATGTTGAAGACACTTCTCGAAAAAAATATATGAGTGGTGGCCATTATAGAATAGTAACTTTTTTATTTCGTTTTTTTATCTCTTGTCCGAAAACAGTAAAGAATTAAAAAGAAAAAGCATAAACAAATGATAGGAAATCATTTTAATTCGCGTTGTTGCTATCAGAGATGCGCAGTCTCAATGGTATGTATACAAGGGTTGATAACACAGTGCCTTTAACTGTTATCCAGCAAAGAAACCAAGCTCACCGGGAAACAGGTTTATTTTTATTTCTGGTGTCTGATTCATCAAGGAAGATTCCAATCAGCTGTAGTGAACTTTTTGGATATACTCCAGTCATCACACGTGTAAACGTTGTCATGAACAGCGCTGGTAAAATAACACCCCTTCTTTCTCCCACCTCATCAAATAAGGAAAAGGCTCACTAACCCTCCTCTCTTTCCTAATACGTTGTCAGTAGTAACAAGCAATACTCTGCCGCGATTGTTGCCAGACTGCTCATTGAGCATAAATGCCGCTCTTTTTATGTCAATTTTTCAGGGTGTGCATACTTGTAGAGGACAATTTGGTGTCTACACGCACCAAGAGGGCCTCTTTTAATCGCAACTCATAATAAATTCTAAGTCCCCATTTCCTCCAAATACATCCCATCACCATCACTCCAAACTCTCAGAACCCAAACACACACTATTTATTGCTTTCATTTTCCAAATTGACACAGTGTCTTTATCACTATGCCGAAGCAAGGTCTGGCTATCCCTGCAATGTGGCATCCCTGGCAAACTGTGGCGGTGGGCTCCTCGTCTTTCTCTGTAGGCTGGTAGTGTAGAGGGGGCTCCATGAATGCACTCCCACTGCTGTTACCATCCTGGAACAGAAGCCATGCCCCTTACTGAGTACCAGACAAGGTAATCCTTTTGCCTGCTATGAGCTCAAGTGGTCCTTTTCCCACCCCTCCCACTACTGAGAGCAACGAGTCCTGATGAAGGGCTGGTGTAGGCATGGCGTGAGTGCTTTTCGCCTGGGCAAACAAAACATTAGTAATCATCATATGTAGGAGACTCAAACTGTAAATGAAATGTATCCAGTCTATGATTCTGCCAGATTCAGAAGTATGGAAATCCTAAAACCCTTACATATCCTTCCATATGTTGATCATAGACTTTTAGAGTGCTTTTAGTCAGTGAACATGGCTTTTGACTCTATATGCCATTAATTTCAATTTTAATATTATTTTATTAGAACTATTATTTTGTCCTAAAGATTTACGTGTGTATAATATAGGTTGAAAATTTAATAAATTGGTTGTATCTTGTCTGTTTTTCTAAACATAGTTTCATGACACTGTCTTTTCTTTGTTCGATGAATATCCGTTCAACTGTAAAGGAAATATGATCTAAAACGTGATGTTCTAGTGTGTATGTCAAAGTGTATGTATTTCTCAAGAAGCTCTTGAATACCGTTCCATGTGTGTGCAGAAGTTCACACATGTGCAGTGTTAGATATACTTGCATATGTTATGAATGTTTTACAGATTTCAATAGATTCAAAATGTGGGCTCCAGAAGGAATGCTTAAAAACAAGGATTTTCTCCAGAATTAGAAACACTGCACAGGAAGTTGCCTCCAAAACTGGACTACAAGCTTAAGGTGAGGTCTCTAAGATGGAAAACATCATAAGGGCCGAAGAACATGGAACTTTATGCCACGTGGCCTTCTGAACTCGACTGAGTTATCCATATATGGCCTTTTTTGTCTTGAGCACTATCTAAAATAGAAACACAGCCTTATATTCTGGTGGTATTCTTTACCGACACAATGGCCCCGTGAGCACAAATACTCAGAACTGACAGTAATGAGATCTGCTGATAGCGACAAGACCAGGTTATTCTTTCATCCTTTCTGAGATTGGTAAATTAAATAATTTTACATTGATTAATGCCAATGTATTTTATTTTTTACAACACTTAAGGCCTTATTTAGAGTTTGGTGGATGGCAAACACCATAACAAATGTGGCCGGTGTCCTGACCGCCATATTAGAAGTGCATTATATCCTGTGGAACTTGTAATATGGTGGGTTGGGATATTCTCCATGTTTGTGAGGAGTAACCTATCTGCCAAACTCTAAATTAGGCTCTAAGTTACAAAAGAAGTGAGAAATGAAGTGCCATCTAAAATAGGGTGACCGTGCATCCCGGATTTGCTGGGACAGTCCTGGATTTTTACCAGCTGTCCCAGCAGATTTCATCAATTTTGGCTCATGTCTTGGTTTTTGGAGGGGGTCAACTAAAAACAGTGAGATGCACCTTTTAGGTGTTCTAAAGCTTTGCTAATTAGCAAATGTAAGTTAAGCAGTTTAATCAACAGGCATGATGCTGGTTTTAGAAAGTATATGTTTATTTTGTGAGTGCCTCTCCTGTGTTCCTGTGTTGATGGGAGCTGTCATTCTGCGCCGCTCCGTTGATGTAAAATTGTAGTCCTTCTTCTGTTTTTGCAAAATGTCCCGTTTTTTTGGGTTCCAAGGTCTGGTCACCTTAATCTAAAAGCGTTATTAGTCCCATTTGTTATTAGGGAAGCTTGCACTGCTGCTTTCCACATGGTATATGTTTTTATGTCTCTTTGCTTCACCGAGGCATGAGGAACTGTTTTCGTTATCTAAAAGCTTGAACCATCAGCTGAGCGACAGATCGTTAATGGTGGGAGCGATCACTCGAACTGTTTGTCCCAGGTTTTATCATTTTTACACCTTATCCCTGATAATACCTCAATTAATTCAATGCTCGGAAGTGGCACATGATGACATTTCTCTGAACGAAGTGCTTTAGAGCCAGGGTCTGTGATTATGTGCACCTGGCAGCAGAAAGTTCCAGCAAAAGCTCACATTCACTCTGTGTCACGGTGATACAGAGGCCGCGCGCTCTGTGTCACCACGTAGCGTGTTGCCTCGTCACGTTCATCACGCACGGCTTTGTTAATGATTGGCCAAACTTCGAGCACGTACACTATCAGTGCCTGCCACGCCAAGGTTAAAGTCCAAAGCCACTCACGGCTACATCCGTCTAGTGAACCTTTAACTCTTTGTAACCGCTACCATCAAAGTCCAGCCAGCAGCCCTTGAAGTCACTATACCCTAGTCACAGCAAGTAAACCTCAAACCTACCGTAATCCAGTCAAAGCATAATCCACCTAGCAAACCTAATTTAACTGTGCCTCAACACCAGACAGAGCAAAATCCATGCAGCAAGCCTTAAAGCCACTTTACCAGGGCCACAGTAAAATCAAATTGTCAAGGCTGAAATCTACTGTACCCCAGCCACAGAAAAAAACCTAACTATCAAGCTTTAAACCCACGGTACCACAGTCACAATAAAATCCAAGGGAGAACATGTTTACCCCTATTCCAGTTCAGAAGATTGCAGGTTCCATCTTTAATTTGCTACAATCCCACCCCAAATTAAAAGACAGAAAGATCCACCCAACAAGCCTTAAAACCACATATGCCAACCACAGCAACGTTTACCGAGCAAGCCTTAAAACCACTGTTCCCAAGTTACAATAAAATCCATTGAGAAAGCTTATAATCTACTACACTCTAACACAGACATAGCAAGATTCACCCAAGGGGCCTTAAACTTACAAGGCCCCAGTCACGGCAAAATCCACCCTAGAAGTCCTAATCTGCTGTAGCAAAGCCACAGCTAAATCCACCCAGCAAGCCCATACCCACTTCAGGGCCGGCTCTAGGCTCACGGAGGCCCTGAGCAGGGAGTGTAGGTAGGGGGCCCGAGGCCGCCAAATCCCTGCCAGGGGCCGCCACGCAAATATGTATCTAAGGATATATATTGGCGTGGCGGCCCCTGGGGTTTGGCGGCCCTGTGCAGGTGCACAGCTTGCACATGCCTTAGGCCGGCCCTGCCCACTTGTACGAGAACTCCTTTCATTGGTCAAGACCCCAACCTTCAATAAGCCTCTTTCTTACTTATGGGCAACTCCAACTTTGAGCCCTCATGTTCAGCAAGTCCCTAACCTCGTATAAACCCAGCCACAACTGTACCCAACTGTACCCAAACTTCAGCCACTGCTAAATTCACCAGCTAGCTTTATAACTACTAATCTGCTCCTTCCTGACTGGTCAGTCAGTCTGTCACTATACACCTCAGAGGCCTGCGACCTCATCTGCGGCGTTCTGCAAGGATCCTCCCTGAGCACGGCCCTCTTTTACGTATCCATGATCCCTTAAGCCAGCATCATTCACTCTCATGACATCAACATCCTCTCCTACACTGATGACTCCCAACGCATTCTCACAAGCTGCCCTCCACAAATGTTTGAAGCATTCCTCCATAAACTCAATATTGCTCCTCACACTGTCAGGAAGTAGGCCAAGGCCATGTGCAAAGGCTGTGTAATTTAGTTTCACAGAGTTTAGTGAACCTGGAAAAAACTCAAACGTCTTTGCACCAGGTGCAAAAAGTTCTGCAGGGAAAAGAAGTTCAAAGAGCTATGTAGGGCACAAGGGATAGTTAATGAAAAGTTTGACATGATATATGGTTGCCTACACTGTACTTGTTTCATAAGTTTCATGTTGGGGGCATAGTGGAATCATATTCATCACTATTTATGGAGGTTATAGACACAATGAGGTCCATGGACAAATTAAGACTATGTTATCTAATCATCAACATGTTGCCACTCATTCTTCAAATGCCATGGAGATTGGTTAGAAGTTATTGTCATCTTCAACCTATTAATTGAAACATTCTTGGAAGAAGAACTCTTCAACTTCAACTTCCAGAGATCTATTCATGAATTTTCATTGTTTGATTATATACGTTCTGTTTTTTGTTGGATCTGATTAGAGGTGTAACGTTTGCAGCAATACAGTTGTGTTAGAAAAAAATTGTCTCTTCCTGACCGTCCGAATAACACAATAAATATAAAAGCAGGGACAAAGACTCTTTGGTTGCAGTTGGGGCAAAGTGGTACTGATGGATGCCCCGGCTATAGGTTCTAATAAAGTCAATGCATTTTTTTAAAACCTTTGCAACTGACATGAATCTTTTCAACTCAGTGTAAATGCAAAAGAGATGCTTTACAACCATAAAAGTGTCAAATAGTATTAAGGATAAAGTATAACGTCTGTTGATTTTATGTTCTTCTTTAGACAGAATAGATAAAGTATTTCTGTAACAAACCATAACAATTTGTATGTTCTAGTGATTAAGGAAAATACATGTGGATTCTTTAGCTACTGAGTATTTTACCAGAATATCAAGTCCTAAATATGCAAAAAAATTATTGTAGCCAGTCTATTGAATACAAAAGTATTGTGAATGTAAGGACATGTAAGTACGTGTAGGTTTACAGAAGTTAACACTACAATGTTTTTATATGTTCAATGTACGTAGGTGTGACGTCAAGACTAGTAAATCTAGGAGTGCCTACATATACTTACTTTTACTATATTTTGGTAGTCAGTATTCGGCTTTGATATTTTTGTTGCATTATATATTTTTTCTACCTATTCCAACATAGGACCACATTAAACTACATTTATATCAAAGTATGGTAATTATTACTAAAATCTCAGCATTCATAACTAAAAACAGAGCGAACACAAAAAAAGCCCAAGCATGTCTCATAACACATCCCTATTCCTATTATGTAAAATGGCTATATCTTTACTAAAAGTATCTTCAGCCATGCTGGGATCACCTAATTTTCAGCACGCCAAGTCATGTTAGTTTCCCCACATACCTTACTTTGCTGCCGGGCCTGCAGTTGGAATACAATCTTTTAGCATGTCCACTCAGCATCTGGTCAGTGTGTCTAACCCTTCCCTTTTCTGGTTTCTTTTTATACCTTAGCTTCCAGTGAGTTTCCTTTATAGACGGGAGAGGGAGACTCCTGCTCAGAACTTTTGTTGCTATTTCTGTTTGCAAACAATGCTCTCTATGCAGATGTGCACAGAAGGCAGAGATTTAAGGACGTTGATTCCCTTCAAGCTAATTCTGTACAAGGTGGGATTGGTTTGTGGCTGCAAACACTGCACACACATCAGAGTGATGGAAAATTCCTTTTCTGATTGGATTACGAGAACACCGTCAAGATGGAGTGTTAAAAATAAAAACAAACTGATCTTGCACACATTTGTTAGCACTACCATTTAAAGAGATAGGCCCAGATTTACAACTATGTTGTGCTTGGTTTAATGACACACACTAGTGCAAAATGTTTTTTAAAAGTTACCTGAAAGTAACGCAAAGTACCTGCATCAAGGGGGGATTCCATGGGTGGTACATCGGCGTTCCTTTGCAACTACCTGTGGTTTTTGATGCAAAACCCTACGTACTAACAATAGTAGACAGGGTTTTGTGCCAAAAGATGCCACTAGAAGCAGGTGTTAAAAGTACAAATGCCTTTATTTCTCCTAACATTTCCCATTGTGCACGTGTGATGCACTGCCCAGCACACATCTGAAGTGGGAACAGTTTTAAAGTTAATCTAGGCATAGTATTCTGTACTGGGATGGTACCCTTCCAAAAGAAAACCTATGCTAGACATTACCCATACATCCGTGCACTATGGTGTGAAGGTGTGTTGGCAGTACTAGGCAGCATGATTCTGAATCAGCCCTAGGAAGATAGCAGGATAGTGCCTTATCTCTGTAGATGTGACACCTTCTTGATTTCTCCCTGTCACGCCACACAACGTAGCAACTTTGGGTGCTGCACTGCATTCAGTGACATCTGTTTTAATCTGGACCATAGTTTGTTTTCTAGGTCCTATGCCTAATACTCAAATGCTCTAATATTGTATGAGTGTGCCCATGTTGGCTTATAATCAGGACCTGTCTTGTATATAACGTACGTTTAAAAGGAAAGCCTTTCCACACATTACATTGTAATCTAAGCAGCTGGAACAACTTTACACCAATATAATCCCAAGTACAACTCCTTTTCCTGGATTAAGCTGCTTAGGTTTCCTTTCATATGACTGAAGCACCCGCCACTACTATATCATGACTGTCTTCTCCTAGCCCTAAGGGGAATATTGTGTGTGGTTGTGGCACCATGAATACCATGGGAGACATTGCATGTAATGAGCTGTTGTGTGCCTGTGTAGTAGTAAAATGAAGTGAGGAGAAAATCGTGATGCTCCTTACACCTGCACTACCAGTAAGTTCCTGGTCATAAGACATCCTCCCTCCTCTCTACCTTTTTCCTACATGCATGATCCAACCATCTCAGCCCACTAATACACCGACCCTATAAAATGTGCACTACCTCCTGACACTGGTGATTAATGAAAATAGAAAAGGGTGGCTTTCCCTACTAAATCTATAAAATTGAATCCTGACTTGTTAGCTACATCTTCTCATCAGACTACAGCACAGTGAAAAGATCAGCAGATAGAAAATAAGTGATCTGAAAGTTGTTAAAGTATGCATTAGACGTATTTGTATTTCCAAAGGGAGAATTATCTAAAATCTCTGTGGCCATTCTGAATCTGATTTTAGACCTATGTTTTTTGGCCACATTTCAAAACCTAAACAAGCATCGGGATGCAACTGTATCTCAAGAGGTCCCGTTGATGGACTTAAAGCTGATACTTGAATGTTAGGATGATGGAGGTCATTGGTGGAACTTGACCTCACAAAAATAAATATTCCTGATAGTAGGGGATCTAAAGGAGCCATACTGTGGGATAAAAGGCCAGAAGTACAAACATTAGGAATATTGATTTCCTAATTGTGATTAGCTCAGAATCGCAATTAGTAAATCAGTATTCCTAATGTATGAATTGTATTTCCAGATAGCGATTCCTAGTAGGTCGCCAATCAACCTACCTCAGGCATATTAATGAGGTAGGATGCAATTTGTTTATATTAATGAGATAGGATGCAATTTGCTACCCATTAGGAAACACCCAATCACAGGGATGGTGGCCCACTTGGGTCAGCAGGCCACCATGTCTATGATAGTTTTTTAACAAAGCAATCTTTTTTTTAACCACATCCCGTTTTCCTGATGCGCTTAAAAAAAGAAAATGAAATGTTTAAGTTCCTTGGACCACGGCCTGCTCTTAAAAAATCGTTTTTTATCCCATTTGGAAATGTGTTACCCCCACTTATAAACTGTTGATAAAGTATTACTGTTTTGCGACCGGAATTCATATACCATTACCGATTAAGTATTTGGAAGGGACGTCCTAAACACACCCCTTCTAAATACCGATTCGCAAATGCAAATTGCGATTCAGTAACAAGCTACCAAATTACATTTTGTCTTCTGTACATTTAATATAGCATTTTTGCAGTTGCAAATAGCTCGATTCTATCAGGTTTTTCGAAAGTTCTGCTTCTCTCTGTATTAATTATAAAAGACATTTGACAGACATGTGTAAACCTTCTGCCAGAATCAGGATTTGCGTGGGTCTCTGGGGTGCATATGAACTGTGGCACCCAATGAGGTGAATGAGGTCAAGTATGCAATTCAAATCCTATCCTCTGGAAAGGGCATAATAATGTGTGTGATGAGCACTTTGGAACCTGAAATGTTAGTAAAAAATCATAAGTGGTTGTCTGTGACCTCTTGGTTATGGGAATGCAGGTAGAATTCCCCACTCCTGCTAAAGGTCATGCAGGCTTCCTGTCATATGGCTTATACTTTCTCACTAAAACTGTGCATATATTGGACAACATAAACGTCACAGTGCACCATCTGTAACCCTACCCTGATAAGGTAACAGGTATAATGGCAACCTCAGAACATCACAACCATGATTCCCCAAGGAAATTGTGGTAACAGATCTAGAACCCTTTCATTTGGTAACTCATTGCATACCCAAGGAAATACACATGAAATATACAACAAAGTGTTTTAATATTTATTGAAGTATTATGATCCCTGAGTAAAATACGGGAGCTGCAATAACCAATAGAAGGAAACAGAACAGTGTGATCAGCATTAAAAGAATGGCGAAGAAGATAAACAATTCAACCATTGTGCTGTTACAGAGAAGATATGCTTGCATATAAGTACTGTTATATTTTGTACTTCTACCTAGCGCTATCTATCTTAGTGTGCCTAAGGTAGGTGAATCTGCCGGAATTCCTGTAGAGCAGGGGTACTCATAGTACGGCCCGCGGGCCGCTGGCAGCCCGGCAAGCCTTCCCCGGCGGCCCGCGGACCTTTCAGACATCGTACCCGAGTTTTTTTTTTATTTTTAAAGGTTGTCTGCAACAAGAGCTGACTCCGAGACTCTGCTGCCTGTGGGGGCCGGGCGATTTCCGCCGAAGTCAGAGTGGGGCTGCAGGGGCGCGGAGAGGTGAAAATAGCCTCATTAACATGCTAATGGTCTTTTAAAGACCTGTGAAATGCTTGGGTGCGGCTGTGTGCGCCCGCCTGGAAGTTGTCACAGCGGGGAGGGGGAGGGGGGAGGGCACACAGGCAGAGTACTTGCCCAAGCCCAATGTTTACTGCCGAGACCCCCTTCTACCTCCTGGGCTCTTGCTCGCCATTAATGGCCCTTCTGGTAGAGCCCGCAGCCCCGCTCCGCTCGCCATCAGGACCAATCATCTCCACCGCAGCCCACGTGCGGCTATCGCTGGCTTCTCTTGCCCCGGGCTCCCGCTTTGATATGCTAATCCGCCCGAGTCCAAAACTCTGCTGAGATCATATTAATGTTGCTCATACCGAGCCCGGCCTCCCCGCAGCTGCGTATGCACAGATCCAATTTCAAAAGAAATTAACGAGGGCGCATTCTCTGCCAAAAGTATGTTTGTTAGTATGTTTCCCTGTAAAGCGCTTCAGCCGCAAAATCTCAAAGCGCTGTATTGGTAGTTGGTGTTATATAATTCTACCGATTGTCGACTTCTTATTGGCCCCAGAGAGATGAAAGGTCGAGGAGGTGCGCCAGAACTAGAACCGGTGGTTTGCAGGCTGCCCACAAGCCCTTGCAGCATGTGCATTATTCCACTGAGCAGATTTACATGGTTCCTTTACATTCGAAGAAAGTGTAAACTGCCTTTAACTAATAGTCGGGGCGTTTAATAATACTCCCTTGTTATTCTGCATGAAAACTCTGCCCCCTTTGGAGCTGCCACGTCTAAATATTTGGATAAAAAGATAACACGCTGACACTTGGCCCCTGTCGTTTGTGATGTGAAGTCTGGATGGCAAACTCCAGCGAAAAAAAAATCAGAGAAGCTACGGTTTGGCTGCTTTTGTGATCACGCAGCCGTCCTGCCCCAGGCATCTTTCGATGCTTAAACAGCGCCGTCACCCCTGGGCCAGGAAGAGAGGCCCCGACAACCACGAGATCACCTCTCCCATCGCCCTGGGCAATGTTAAATACAAACCACTTTGTATCAAAAACATTCTTTTTCTACTGTTGGGGGTGGGCAGGGGGGAGTTCAGTGGAATTAATACGATCTGATATCGTTTGCGTTTTAAGAGATCTCCGGCCTGTCAGATCGCTTCGAGGTGAATGGCATTCGACGGGCAGGCGCTCTTGTCTCGGGCTATAAACATTGGCGGCGTGGATGTAATTACCGCCAGTATCTCTGGAAATCTCGGGCTCGCCGCCCAGCGAGATGCGCAGAGGCCCAGCACTTGTTTACATTGTTAGTATGAACTGTCACTTTAAATGGGCTTACCTGCGACATAAAGCAAAAAATAGCCATGTGGTGTCATTGGAAAAGAACCACAAACTTTATGTTATGCAGATTTGTAGACCGCACTATTACCCAGAAGGGTAACCTGGTGCTGAGCAGGTGTGAATGTAGCCAAATCTAGGACCTATTCGAAAAGCCACGTCTTCGTCCTCTTGTGGAATGCAGCGAGGATGAGGAGGCTCTTACGTGTAGTGGCAGGTCTTTCCACGCTTTAGGAGCAATGTAGTAGACGTGAGGGAAGGGGAGTGAGTGAGGGAGGGAGGGAGAGAGGGAAGGGGAGTGAGTGAGGGAGGGAGAGAGGGAAGGGGAGGGAGTGAGGGGAAGAGAAGGGGAGTGAGGGAGGGAGAGGGGGAAAAGGGGGAAGGGGAGTGAGGGGAAGGGAAGGGGTGTGGATGTGAGAGAGGGAAGGAGAGGGAAGGGAGGGAGAGGGAAGGAGAGGGAGAGGGAAGGAGAGAGGGAGAGGGAGTGAGACAGTCAGAATGAGGGAGAGATAAGGAGAGAGAGGTAGTGAGAGGGAGTGAGACAGTCAGAGTGAGTGAGACAGAGGGAGACCGGGGAGGGAGAGAGGGAGATAGAGGGATGGAGGGAGGGAGGCAGAGAGAGAGAGCTAGAGGGCGGGAGACAGAGAGAGAGAGAGAGAGAGAGAGGTGTGTATGCCGGGTATGGTAGCTCAGTGGACGAAGGCGTCTGCTTCAGGGACCTGTGTTCAACCTCATGGTCGCAGTTTTTTTTGTTGCTCTAGGCCCACCCCCTCCCCCACTGACCCCGCCCCCACCGATGCGGCCCTCGGGCACAAACCACACTGTAAATTTGGCCCCCGAGAGAAAGTTTGTGAGTACCCATGCTGTAGAGTGATCTCCGTTCCCTGTTACCTGTGGGTAAGTGTCATCAGGGGACCTGTAAACTTGTAAACTTGTAAACTTGGGGATTTGTAGAGCGCAGTTGCTGCCCGAGGGCGTCCAAGCACTAGGAAAGTCGTAACCCTTTGGTGCACAGGGAAGGGGGACCAGAAGATAGCAGAATTAACAAGCGGAGGTGAAGAGATGGGTCTTCAGTTGTTTGCGGAATATGTTAAGGTTCTGGGTGGCTCTAAGATGAAGTGGTAGGGCGTTCCAGGCCTTTGCTGCGTTGTACATGAACGTTCTTCCGCCTGTTCTGGATCTCTTTATTCTTGGGACAACTGCCAAGAGGCTCTGGCTAGAACGGAGATTCCGCTTCGGGATGTACTGACTGATCAGATTACGGGTAATGATAGGACCACTGTTCCAGAAGGCTTGGTGGGCTGTACATAGTGCCTTTAACAGAACCCTCTGCCGGACCGGTAACCAATGGAGGCTTATTAAGCCGGTCCTAGCTGAGTGTCTGTGGGGGATTTTGAGTAAGAGGCGAGCAGCACTGTTCTGAACCGTTTGCAGCCTTCGAAGGGTATATTCAGGTGCACCCAGGTAGAGTGCGTTGTTGAAATTGAGCCGGGAGTGGATGAGTCCCTGGATGGCTGCCTGTTTGGCTTCCAGGGGGAGAATGGGAAAGATTTTATTTAGTACCCTCAGAATGGAAAAACATGTGGCTGAGATTTTAGTGGCTTGGATATTGAAGGAAAGTGAACTATCCAGCCATACCCCAAGGCTTTTGATGGCATTTTTTGGGGTTGGCGGTGGCCCTAGGCTGGGGGGCCACAGGGAGGGGGGAAGTGCCGGGTCTGAGGGTCCTAGGAGCATTAGCTCAGTTTTATCTCCGTTCAGTTTCAGGGCTGATGACGTCATCCAGCTCCTCACTTCCTCTAGGCAATCTCTGAGCCCACCTGGCGCTGTTCGAGATGACTCTTGCGCCAGTGAGACCACCAGCTGTGTGTCGTCCGCATATGAAATGATGTTAATTCCAAAAGGGCGGACGATACTAGCCAGTGGCCTCATGTATAGGTTGAACAGAGCCGGGCTCAGAGAGGAGCCCTGAGGAACTCCGCAATTTAGGGGCCTGCTGGAGGAAGCTGAGTCGCCATCAAAAACCCTGAAAGACCTGTTCCTCAGAAAGGATTCAAACCAGGTCAAGGCTCCATCCTTAATCCCCACACTGGACAGGCGGCTCAGTAAGGTGTCATGACACACAGTGTCAAAAGCCGCGCTTAGATCAAGGAGGATCACTGACACTGATCCTCCTTGATCCAAGATTTTTCTCGCTTCCTCTACGACCATGAGGAGGGCGGTCTCTGTCCCATGCTTGGGTCGGAAACCCGTCTGAGTGGGATCTAGTATATGGTGGTCCTCTAGATAGGCCACCAGTTGTTGATTCACGTATTTCTCCAGGACCTTGCTCAGCCAAGGGAGAAGAGAAATAGGGCGATAGTTCGCCAAATCAGACGGGTCCAGATTGGGTTTTTTGATCAGAGACCTAACCATGGCCCGTTTCCACTCGGGGGGACAGTGCCAGAGGAGATGGAGGAGTTTAAAACCTCTCTGATGACAGGCAAGGTAGTGTGGGAAGCTGCCATAAGGATATCAGGGGGGGCAGGGTCGGACGGGGAACCTGATTTAACACTGAGAGCCAGTGATTCCAAAGTGGGAAGGTCTAGTGGGGGGAAGTGAGATAAATTGTAGGGGGTAGGGGGAAGCGGCAGGCTGGGGGAGATGTTAGGTCGAGTGGGCGGGTCAGTGTTTGGCGAAGAGAAGGATGAATAGATTTTGTTTATTTTCTGGTAGAAAAACTCGGCGATGGCATCACACTGGGTGACCGATTTCTCGACATGCACCGCTGGAGATGGATTGATTAGCTTTTTGATGATTTGAAATATCTCTTTAGGTTTGGAGCTAGCATTCAGGATCTTTTCGGCGAAGTACGTTGATTGTGCTGTTTTTATTTGAGATTTGTACTCGTTTATAGTTTCACGGTACCGAATTTTGTTATCCACCGACTTATCTAAGCGCCAGCGTCTTTCCGCTCTTCTACAGAGACGCTTTTTTTCTCTGAGGGCTTGAGTGTACCACGGGGCGCTTTTTTGAGGTCGCTTCAGTACAGTCTTGCTCATTGGGAGCGTAAAGTCAAGAGTTTGAGAGATCCAGTTGGTATAAGCCATATTTGCTAAGGCGGGATCATCCTGGATTTCTGGTTGTGAGCTGGCCAGTTTTGTGCACCACTTATCCACCTCAAGGCGCGCCCAAGCCCGCCTGAGTTTGACGGTGGGAGCTGAGGGAGAGAGTTTAAGTGTGGTCCATTTGAAGGGGATTAAAAGATGGTCCGTCCATGGTAAGATAATGCCTGGGCCCACTGAGATCTCAGAACAGTTTGAGAAAATTGGATCTAGTAAATGACCTTTTTCGTGAGTGGGGGTGGGGACGCGTTGAGTCAGTTGTAGAGCTGTTAGGTCATCTAGTAGGATAGCAGCTGAGCGATCTGAATGTAGGTCCAGGTCACCCAACACAGTATACCTAGAGGAGGTACTGACTCTACTGGCTACATTCGATGGGAGGGATAGAAGAAATTGGTTCGGAGGGCCGGGCGGACGATAGATGAGAGTGCCTGCGAAGCAGATGTTAGGTGAGAGGTTGATGTTAAAGTCCGTGCTCCCGCAGTCTGAAATGGTCTCCGGGGAGAGACGACAGAGATATTGCTCCTTGTGAATGATGGCAAGGCCTCCTCCTCTCCCTTTTGGACGGTCTTGCCGAGATATTTGATATCCGGTGGGGAGGGACTACACTATCGCTGGATTGGAGTCCCTGGTAAGCCAGGTTTCCGGAGAGCCGGGTTTCATCTTTCCGCAGGAGCTAAACATGCATCAGCTGGGCAGGAATTGTGGTATGGGCCAACCTTAAATGCTCCTCTAACTAAACAAAGGAGTGATGTCATTTATATAATAAACAATAACTATGTTAGCATGCCGAAGTTCCATTCCAGCTGCCTTTATTGATTCTATCCTGACAAAGCTGTCGCCGAGTGAACAATAATAAACAGCATCATTTTGCACAGTAAACTTTTGTTTTTGTACAGTATGTTCAAGGCTCTGATAATGTGCCTTAGAAGATGTGTAAATGTAAGTAAAGTTATTTCATATAACATTATCTGTACAAGTGCACAAGCAAAATGTCTGTCTTGTGTTAACGTTCAAGAAAAGATGTCAAGTTCAAAGGTGAGCATGTAAAAAGGTAGTGTTCCTGCCCGGGCCTAAATGTGACCACATGGCAGTTCTAATGATTTTGTCCCTAATAAAACCTTATTTCTTTCTGAGACCTCTAGGTCAGTAGGTACACTTGCTCCTCCAGATCAGAGTGTTGTGTTTATTCCATGCTTAGTTAATTGCAAGAATAGACTGAAGTATATCTGCAAGCACAACTCCTTCAATGTTGGAAGGGCTTTCATTCTATTTTATGTGAGATTAATTGTATGTTTTAGGGGGTATTGAGTATGATCTTCATTTAATCTCAGCTTAAAGACCATTTCATGTGCTGTTTGCTGTAACTTTCGGCTGACCTAATTTGATCTGCTAATCGTGTCTATGTTCACATTTAGAGCAGTCTACATATTGTTTTGTGTTGTATTGTTACAAATGCAGGATTTACCACTTTTTAGATCTAGAATGATCTTCACATTATCGAGTAAATAGCTGCTACATATGTACCATTTATGAACCATTTTGAAGCTCTGACGAGCAGACAGAGCATGCTAATTTACATTGGTTTCCTGTGCACCCGATGCTATGCTGTGATATGTTATCACAGGTTTGGATAGTCTCTCTCGCTCTCTCTCTCCCCCTCCGACTCCCTCTCCCCCTCTGCCTCCCCTTCCCCCTCCCCCTCTCCCTTTCCCTCTCCCTCCCCATCCCCCTCTCTCTCCCTTTCCTTCCCCCTTTCGCCTTTCCCTCCACATCCCCCTCTCTCTCCCTTTCCCTCCCCCTCTCCCTCTCAGTCTCCCTCTCTCCCTCTTTTTCTCTCTCACCCTCCCCATTCCCCCCTCCAGTGTGTGAGCCATGAGTACCCTGTACCTTAATGGCAATGAGTTCCCTACACGGGCAGTGCCTTGCTGCTCTTGCTGCTTACTCTATGCCTATACTGACAGAGCACAGATGTTGAAGAGAGTTGAATAGAGGGTAAGAGGGGAGAGTTAGTTCAATGCCAGTTGTGCCCTTTGTGTTTTTATGAATTGTAGGGCTTCCCAGAGAATAAAGCCGTAGAGGCTTGTGATGTTAAAATCCATGCCCTAACTCTCTCTATCCCCTTGCTGGCCTGTTCTAGGCTGTCAGGAGTCAGAACTCTAGGCATGATCATAGGCTGTTGGTTGTCAAACCCAGCACCAGCTTAGGTAGCAATCCAGCAAGTAGTACTTTACACAAGTGTTGTGAACCCATCTCTTTAGCAGCTACAGGAGGGGTGGAGATCTTTATGGAAATCCTCTGTCTGCAACTTGGCTGGCTAAAGTTTAAAATTAACACCAAAGAAAGATGGGTTGGTAGAAAATAAACGAAGAATAAAAGGTTTAAAGGAGGATGGTTGAAAGGTTGTGTGGGCGGTTGACAGGATGAGTGAAAGGATGCATGGGTGGGAGAAAGGGAGGGTAGAAGGGTGAGAGGATATGTCAATGAGTGAAAGGATGGATGAAAGGATGCAATGGTGGGTGGAAGGGTGAGTGTATGAAAGGATGAATGGATGAAAGGATAGGTGAAAGGGTGGATGGTTGATAGGGTGTGTGAGTCGGTGAAAGGATTAGTGAAAGGGTGAATGGGTTAAAGAATGCATGGAAGGTTCAAAGAAGGGTGAAAGAGTATGTGGGTGGGTGAAAGGATTGGAAAAAATGATGGAAGGTTGAAAGAAGGTATGGGTGAAAGAGTGAATGGCTGAAAGAATGCAGGGGCAGGTGGAAGAAAGAGTGGTTAGGAGAAAGGGTGGGGATGGGTGAAAGGATGCATGATTGTGTGGGTGAAGGGATCAGTGAAAGGATCTGTGAGTGGGTGAAAGGGTCAATGGGTGGAAGGGTGCATGTTGAGTGAAAAGATGGTTGAAAGCATGGATGAGTGAAAAGATGCATGGTGGATGAAAGGATGTGTGGTGGGTGAATGTGTGAATAGATGGATGGGGAAAGTGTGGATGGATGAAAGGATGGGGTAAAGGGTCAATTGATGGATGGAATGGTGAAAGACTGAATGATGGATGAAAAAATGAATGGATGACAGAATGTAAAGGTGAAATGGTTAATTTCAGTGGGTGAGTGGAAGGGTGAAAGGCGAATGAATAGATTCTTGGGTGGAAGAGGTGAGGAAGCCCTTCTGTGGAGGGCAGGGATCACTCACTTGGTGCCATTAGAGCTCTGGTTCAAAGTGGGAGGTATTTTAACTTTCTGGCTAATCCCTTGATTGTACACAAGCCATTCTGTGATTTCTGGAAGAACAGAAGGCAGACATAGCAAGCTGACAGTCACAAGGTCATCTCTAACCACTGGGTCGAACTGGCCTACAGGACAATTGGGCAGTGCCCAATGGGCTGGTTTGATAGATATGTGGGTGGGTTGATTTTTTAGCAGTTGTGGGCTGATTTTGTGGCCAGGTGGGCCGATTTTTACAGTTGATTTCAGTGATATTACCACTTTTTAGCTATCTGCTTCGCTAATGGGGGCCACTTTTATTTTGTTGCCTGGGACTAATTTTTTTCCTAGTATGACCCAGCCTCACCGCACACACAAATACAAATAACCACCAGTACAAATTAAGCACTGCTTCTCCCTACACACCCTTCGACTAACATGGCTTAACCCCATTGCTGCTTCTGTCGGCCAACGGCCGTCGCGAGCACTACCTCCATCCACCCGTTGGCCGACGCAGCCCCGCCCACTTCATCAAAGCGCCGCACCGCGGCAAAATTTGCGCCGTGGTTAAGCGGTTAAGATGTTGCACAAAGGGGGCGTGGCTAAGCGCCCGATCTGGATGGCGGTGCGGCGGTAGAGCTCCGTCCGTACCGGAGTTGACTGGCGGTTCGCGCTAACGAAATTGCACCAGAGAGGCAGCGCAAGATGTGGGACAGCGCCAGGCTTCACATGCGGTGATTCCCGTCGCGGCTTGAAGCCCCTACACCCGCACTTTCCAGTCTTCGTTCCGGTCGCGGCTCTGCAGCGGTCGCGGCCGCCATTTTGTCCTTCGCAGCGGCGCTCCTTCTCTACGTGAACTTTCTTCACATCTGCACTCCAGCGCCATGAGGCTTCCTGCTCTGTCTTCGCCCACTCTACCATCATGAAGACATCTTTTGGCCTACACAGGTGACTTTTCTTTGCTTTTTGGCATGACAAATGGCAATTACTTCGTTTTTTTCGCTTCCCTCAAAACGAGCCGCCATTTTGTTTTTTGTTTTCCATGCCCGAAATTTCCTTGCGATTTGAAATAGGAGTCACCTTTCTCCTTTGGCTACTTTGGTATTTTTCTTCTGCCACATCACTCCATTGACTCTTTTTTTTTTTACTTTTCTCTACGACTTCCTACATTTTTGGGCACTGTTTGCTCCTACTATCTATTTTTACTCCTTCAGCCTTAACTCGTGCATCCTCTACAATCCTTTTTACGCACGCTTGGATGGCGAATTGCTCCAGCATGACCCTTAAGCGCAACTATATTAAAAACTCCAAACTTTTTACAGCCCTAGCTCACTTAGAAGCTTCTGCACCCTTCAGCGCCAGTGACACGATGTCTAATATGGATGTTCCTTCACAAACTGTTTCTAAAACCAATTCAAAGAGGTTAAAAAAGGATCCCCCCTCTCCTACGAAATCCTCCTCAGTCATCTCCATGGAATTGCTTCTTGAGGAGATTAGGGCCTTGCGCCCCTACATGGAGGAGACTAATGCCAAACTGCAAACGCTAACTGATAATTGGTCTCAGATGGACGCCAGGGTCTCCGCCGTGGAAAAATCTGTGTCATCTCTTCAGGAATCTGCCACCAAGATTCCCCACATGGATTTGCAGTTGTCCTCTCTCCAGAAGCAGGTGGAGGACCTTGAAAATAGAAATAGACGTAATAATCTCCGTCTTTACGGCCTGAAAGAAGGTTGTGAGGGCAATGATCCTATTACTTTCTTCAAGTCCTTTCTGCCCAAGCTCCTGCACCTACCTGAAGACACTACGCTCAATATCCAGCGTGCTCACAGGCTTGGCCGACTCTCATCTTCTGCCTCTCCATCTACAAAGCCTAGGGGTGTCATAATGTATTTTCTTGAATACACGGATCTATTGAAGGTTCTCCTGGCTGCTAAAGCTTCTCCACGCATAACTTGGTCTGGTTCCACCCTATTCTTCGCCCAAGACTACGCCAAGGCCACTGCCAATCGACGCAAAGCCTTCCTTGACATGAGAGCGGATCTTCGATCTATTGGAGCTAGATATGGTCTTTTTCATCCTTGCTTATTCAAAGTTACCCACAACAATAAGACCACAACCTATGAAGATCCAGTGCGACTCCGCAGTTTCCTCAATTCCTGCGGTCCTGTTAACATGGAGTTCTCCAGTTCCAGTTCTTCATCCTCATTTCCTCCGTGACTTTTCACATTGCTGTAATTGGTTCTCCTAGTATCCTGCTAGCCTTTTCTTCATGTTTCTTTATTCTCATTGATTGTTCACCCCCGTCCCTGTTCTTGACTAGTCTTTTTTGACTAGCCGACCCTCGTTGCTGTCTTATGCATTTTTATCTATCTGTTTTATTGTCATAGTATATTTTTGATGTCTTTTCTTACCTAATCATGCTGTTCTCCTTCTTTTGCAGATCCCTATTTAGCGCCCCGTCATGTCTACCTGGTTGGACGTCTCGTTGCCCCGTTTTCCTGCCCTCCGTTGGTTGGCCTTACCCCCCTCGTCTCATCTTCGTTTTCATCCCCTCCGTCCTCCTTCCAGATTTTGTATCCCTATTCCTTCACCCTTGTAAGTACCTACCCTTCCTTCCTTCCTATTTTTGAAATGTTTTCATCTGTTGTATCTGTTCCTGATCTCGTACCCTCCTTCACCTTGTCATTTCTTTTGGTGTCACTCTTTTTCGCTCAATTTTGCCTCTTTTCGTCTCTTCTCCCTTTTTTCATATGCTTGCATTATTTATCTTTTCCTCTCTCCTTTCCTTTCCTCCTTTTTTTCTCTCAGACTCACCTTGATCCTCGTTTCAATCTCCCTCTGGTTTGATCCTGATATTTCATCTTTACCGTTTCTCCCTTTCCTGCTGTTTCTTTCCTATTTTTACTCCTTAATTTTTGCTGTAATCCTTTTACCGCGTTCTTTATTCTTCTTTTTTCCACTTACTCTCTCATCTTTTTATCTTCGTTTTCCCTCTCCATTTAGCTGTACTACGCACTTATTTGAGGCTTCTTCTTGTTTTCTTACTTCTTTCACGCTTTACTCTTTTAATATTACTTAATGTCATTACGCATTGTATCGTGGAACGTTAAAGGTTTACACTCACCAATTAAGAGACAAAAAGTTCTTTCCCATTTAGCTAAACTGAATGTTGATTTTGCTTTTTTGCAAGAGACTCACTTATCTGACACTGAAGCTGCAAAACTTAAAAGAGGTTGGGTGGGGGCAGTGTTTTCCGCTCCTGGTGATGGTAAGAGGAATGGTGTTTCCCTGTTAATTCGCAAATCTTTCCTTCACTCAGTTCTGTCTTCTGAATTTGACCCTGAAGGTAGATGGTTCTTTGTTAAGCTCTCCTTGAAGGGCACCTCTCTCTCCCTGCTTAATGTTTACGCCCCCACTGGCGGTAATCCCGCCTTTTGGAGTTCCTTTACCACTCGTATTACTGAATGTATAGATGATAATTTTATTTTAGCTGGTGATTGTAACTTGCCCCTTGATCCTTTTTTAGATAGGAAATCCACCGCATTTTTTGTTCCTCATAAATCTCACAAACTTTTCACACATGCCATCTCTCAACACAAACTTGTCGATGCATGGCGAATTTGCAACCCAACCTCTGAAGAATTTACTTTTTACTCCCCTGTACACCACTCGCAATCTCGTATTGACTACATCTTCCTTTCCCATCATTTATCGCAATCCCTCACTCAAGCAGATATTGGCCCTATAATGTTCTCTGACCATGCCCCGGTACTCATTAACATCGACATTCTCCCCAAGCCTATTGGACCCAAGAGGTGGCGCTTCAACAATGCCCTTCTCCTCGACCCTAAATTTACTGAATCCTTCACGAACTTCTCCATTGAAGTTTTTTACCCTCAACGATACCCCTTCTCTACCCAAACACACCATTTGGGATGCCTATATAAAGCAACTGCCAGGGACTTCATTATCAGACATGTTGCCACAAAACGCAGAGCTGCGCGTAAACATACTAATGACCTCCTACTTCAAATCAAGCATCTAGAACACTCCTTCTATACCTCCCATTCTCAAGACAGCTTGAATGCTCTTGTTTGCGCTAAAATGAAATACAACAAGCAAGCTACTGAAGACGCCTCATTATACCTGCTGAAATCTAGCTCAAAATTTTATGGTGGGAAAAACAAGGCGGGGAAAATTCTTGCAAATTATTTGAAAGTTAAACAAAACAAATTGAACATTGAATCTGTTTTTGATACTACTTCTGTTTTAGGTTATAAAGATTCTGATATTTTAGAGGAGTTTTCCCGATTTTACTCTACACTCTACTCTTCTGACACCCACCCTTCTACTCACTCCCTTGATACCTTCTTTGCAGGCATTCAACCTCCCTCTAATTTTCCAGTTGATTTATCTACCCTCGAATCACCCATAACCACACGCGAATTACATACTGCCCTCAACTCTCTCAAAAAAGATAAAGCTCCGGGCCCAGATGGATTCACGGTCGAATTCTATTTACATTTTGCCTCCCTACTTTTACCAAAATTGCATGCCCTCATTGATTCCTTTGTATCTAGCGGTGCTTCCTCTGGCACATTCTCTGACGCCCACATCTGTATTATACCCAAGGAGGGTAAAGATCCACAACACTGCAAAAATTACAGACCAATTTCACTCGTCAACATTGATTATAAATGATATGCCAAGTCCTTAGCAATCAGATTAGATCCTTTCCTCCCAGAACTCCTAGGCCCTGAACAATCCGGATTTGTTAAAGGCCGCTATATCACGGATAATACCAGACTCCTTTTCAATGTCCTTTCTAAATCCTCACGTTTCAACGATTCCCTGGCTGCAATCGCTTTAGATGCCGAGAAGGCATTCGATAGAGTTGAATGGTCTTTCCTTTTCTTTACGCTAAAGTGGTTTGGGTTTGGTCCTAATTTCATCGCTCTCATTTCTTTCCTCTATTCTAATCCCAGAGCCGCGGTCTGTGCCAATGGCTTAATCTCATCCTTTTTCAATCTAGGTAGAGGAGTCTGTCAGGGATGCCCTCTTTCTCCCTTTCTCTTTAATCTAGCCCTTGAACCCTTTCTCTCCAGGTTACGTCAGAATCCCCACTTATATGGCTTTCAACTTTCTCATACCCATATCAAACTAGCTGCCTACGCAGACGACATTCTCCTCTTCATATCTAACCCTTCTGTCTCTATCCCCGCTTTCCTCGCTGAAGTTCAGGCCTACTCTCAATTGTCTGGTTATAAATTAAACAACGACAAGTGTGAGATCCTACCCCTCACCAAATTTACCTTTAAACCAGATTTTGCCGCATCCAACTTTACATGGAGTCCTACTCACATCAAATATCTTGGCTTGCATATTACCCCTTCTGTCTCAGATACCGTTTCACTCTGCCTCAACAAATGCTCCCAGAAACTTTCCGATCTCACCTCCAGATGGCATCCCCTTTATCTCTCCTGGTGGGGCCGGCTTGATACTGTTAAGATGATGTTGACCCCAATAGTCCTTTACGTCATCTCCAATATCCCTGTTTCTATCCCGACCAAATTCTTTCGGAGAATCAATACTATTCTTTCCTCCTTTTTATGGTCCCAAAAGAAACCGCGTATGTCCTTGCTCCGACTTCGTCTTCCCAAATTAGAGGGTGGGGTTAACTTTCCAAATTTTCCCATTTATCATAAGGCTTTCCTCCTCCGGCAAGCTTCCCTTTGGCTGAAGGATCCAGGTGAGCCATCCCCCCTATGGGTTACAATCGAACGTCTTTCCCTTTCTCCTTTTTCTTTCGCTGAATACCTTGCCTTTTCCCGCAAACCTCAATTTCTCTCTACCCCTATTCACAAACACACCGCTAAGTTACTCCTTTGTTCCTCTCCAGACCCCCCTGCCTCAGTCACTGAATTTCTTAAATCCCCCATCTGGTACAATAATAGCATCCTCATTAAGCAAAAACCTTTTTATTGGAAAACCTGGAGACAACGAGGTTTACTCTGGGTGTCCCAACTATTTCAAGGATCAGATTTCTTATCTTTTTCTGTCCTGCGTCAGACTTTTTCACTCCCTTCTTCTTTTGCCCATAAATTCCCTTTTTTTAAAGATGCGGTCTTATCTGCCTACAATTCTCTTCCTCATTCCCCTCCCTTCTCTGACCCCCCTAGCCCAGCCTCCTGTCTTCACACCTTGCTAAGCACTGGACCTAAAGCCTCTTCCATTTATCATTCTTTTCATACCCCCTTATCTCCCCGACCGAAATCAACGGTGGAACAGCTTTGGGAAACAGACTTCAACACGTCCTGGCCTTCCTCCTTATGGGATAAACTCTGGACTAAACTTCGCAAATCTTCCAGAGCTGCCTCCCTCACACAAACACTTTTCTTTATATACAACCGACTTCTTTACACTCCATCTCTACTTCACAAGAGATTTCCCTCAGCCCCAGACTCCTGTTGGTCTTGTTCCGCACCTAATGCTACGCTCCTCCACATGCTTTTCTCCTGTCCTTCGACTCGCACCTTTTGGACTCAAGTCTGGGATCAAATCAATTCTATATTCCATACTACCTCTCCCTTCTCTATTGTTGACATTTTTCTAGGCAGCCTATCTCCTTTCTGGGCACATGTTGATTCTAATGTACAAATTATTGATTTATTAATAGCTGTTGCCTTTCAGCAGATAACTGTTAACTGGAAGAATTCGAACAATATTACCTTCAAAGCTTGGTGGTTTAATGTTTGCCATAATCACAGATTAGACACTGCATTTGTTTACCCTCTTACCCTAGCCCCGAAGAGACATGCCTTATGGCTTCCCATTACCCTGTATCTAGATGGTTGTGCTAAACGTTCTACCCGTTTATCTCCCTCTCAGCAAGAGGTTTCTAAACCTCCATGACTCACCTTTCGTTCCATTTCTTTCTTCTATAGCTCGCTAATTTTCACAAAGGCCTTTTGTTTTGCTCTCCTTCGGATAGCCTCATATATTGTATATCTTTTTCCTCTTTCCATTATTGTACTGTTTCATGCATTTTCTTTTTTTTTCTCTGTATTTGACCTCGACACTGATATTGTATTTTACTTTGACTTTGTATTGACACCTCTTTTATTTTAATAAACTTTATTTTGAACTTAAAAAAAGATGTTGCACAAAGATTGGTCTGAGCTACAATGGGAAATATCCTGATAGTCCAGTACCTCTGAAGATCAGGAAGTCCGGGTAGGTGTCAGTCCTAATGTGGATGTCTCTACAATAGCCAGGGTTACCACCTTTCCAAAAAAGAAGTACCGGCCATTTGTTCACATTTAAGATTTCTGCAAAGGCCTGGACATAATGCCTAAATAGAACTTCATATAAAATTTTCTGCATTCATTTTAAAAATGCAAAAAGTACAATTGATGGACAGAATGCTGAACAATTAAATACTTTCACCCCAGTACAGAGATCTGGGCCTAAATCCATCGTTTTTTGCTCCCCAGGCCATTCCAGTTTGAACCCAGCCATATGCAAACCAGTCTTGACCCTGTACCCAATGGGAACAGTCCAGCCAGAACAGCTAGGCCAGGTCCTCCCTGCACTAGAAACAAGCGTCCTAGGACCGGGTTCAGGGTTTTACCCCTTATCAGCCAGGATAGCTTTACCCCAGTGGCATGTAGAGCACGGAACCCACATCTGGGCATACCCGTCCTTCTTGGGGTGACAGTGTTTGCTTTGTTTTCCTAAATTGGCAGGGTATGCCCAGACATGGGCATTTTCTCACTTTGCCACTGGATTCAAGCTAGCCTGGCTGATGAGGGGTGTTACCCAAAACCGCTCCCAGGATGCTTGTTTCCGGTCCAGGGAAGACATGGCTTGGCCGTTCGGGCTGGACTGTTCCCATGAGGCACAGGGTCAAGACTGATTTGCATATAACTGTGTCTAAACTGTGATGGCAACGTGAGCTAAAGAATGATCAAAGATTCAACCCAGATCTGTGACTGGTGGTGTGTGTCTGAAAAGTTTCAGCGCTCCGTTCCTCATCTCCTTGTGTTTGCATCATTTTAAAAATGACCTTTCTGTCTTTGTTTAACTATCAATCAGGGATCAATGAGCAAGGCTGCTCAGGAACACTTTTTATATTGCTTTCTTCTTATATTTACAGTCTTAAGTATGCATGCACTGATGAGAGGAAAATGACAGCTTTATGTGATACTCCTCAAGTTTGTACCAGCTGGGACATTAACATACGTCATGTCTGTAAGAAACAGGTCCGGTCAACCATAGCTGCATTAAACTTTCACCAATACAGGCCGTACCTGTAGGCAAATTTTCCACTCACTCTTAAAGCCATTCAATCGGCTATCTTGACTTAACTTCGCTCTTCTCCAACAGCCGCTCTCGCAGAAATGACCGAATATTCCACGAATAACAAATCACGTCACAGATTTACGGCCGCGATAACTGCGCCATAAACGGCGCCCCTCCTGCGCTCGGGGACAGCTGTTAATGAAACGAGATAAAGGCCTGTGGGTGAGGTAACTGAGGGACACATGCCGGGGTGTGCCCTCGCGCGTGTAACAGAGCCCTGCCTGTCAGCAGGGAGGCCTGGGGACACTTGTCGGGGCGAGGGTGCCACAACCCACTCCCACAGTTGCTGCTGGAATGGAATCCGGAGGCTAATTTGAAACTCGAGGCACCTGATCTATCCGCATCCGACAACTGACACCATCCTTACCCTCTTCTGCTATGCCGACTCCCGCCACCCCTTCAGACTCCCTCTCTCAATCAACCCTTTGCTTATGCAACAATCAAGGACCATCTGCTTTGAGGCTCCAAATCGAAAAACCTCACACAAATTAATAAATGTGATGCCTTAAAAAGTGTTGCCTATAGAGTCTGGGTGTTTGTAATTGTTTGTAGTCGTAGTTTTAGCAACATGTTGTTGCCTCGACTTTTGAATAACTATTAAAACCTTTAAATGCTACCTAGTGTTGCCAGCCCCGAGGATAAGCGAGGTCAAATCCGTTGGTGGTTTCATGAAGGGGGGTGAACGATCTTTCACTATCCTATGGTTTGGGTAAAATTAAGCCACCGAAGTGGTATTCATGAAATTAAGCCGATGTAAAACCAATCTAATATTGCTCGAGAGGGCTTCCAGCTCCCAGGTGCTATTTTGCATTAGCGAATTTTTGGTTCGATTAGACATACCTCCCCTGTACAGATTTCCTTCTGGCTGCCACCCCACTGCTTATCTACGTTCCAATTTTGCTGTTTTTAAACGGATCCCTTTCGTGCCTTGTGTGTTTATTCCCTGGAACATTTTCTCATCCCTACAAAGCTCTCCTATGCGGCGTTTTTTACTTCATGTTTTCTGTTCTGGCTCAGGCCCGAAAATTCTTCCACTGCTCGACTGCTTGTAGACTAGAGGGTGCGTTTTCGAGCACAGTACTACCCATCCTATTGTTTAGAAATTGTCACTTTCTGTGCACACCTAGTAAATACAGTGGAACTTGAGCTTGTGAATAGACTTCTGTGATACCTGTTTTGTGCCTTTGCTGGGGTCTTTCCACAGATCGCAGTTTGAATTATTTTACGTCACGCTTACTCCTTTTAATGTTCAACTTTCTTGGAAATACCTTAATTTACTCGTGCCAAAGACATCCACTCTCTTTGTCTCGAGTTTTATACTGCATCCTGAAAGGAAAGTGTTAAGAAGAAGTTAGCATTTGATTTTTTCTCAAGTGGAATCTAGGTTATTCTGTATTGTTTATGAAACTCTGTGCAGGCACTTTGCATTGTACTAGGCATCTTGCTCTCAATCAACACTAGAAAACACTAAATAAATGCACCATACCAAATTGTCCAAATTTTCTTGATTCAAAATGTTGCGATTTTGCATGTAAAGTGCTTCCTTTCTTATAAAAGTTTTTTTTACAAAAAAAAAACACAACATTGAAAATATACCACTACAGTCAATACTGTGACAATAATATTAAAATACTGGTAGAAAAATAGATATATTTAGTGAACATATACATATATTTCTATACAATCAGCGTATATATTGGTAGGCAGCGTTAGAAGCTGGCAGAGCTGGGGAGGACTTTAAGAGCCAGTGGCCCCAAATGGAACCCTATCTCCGGGATACATGTGCACCATGATTTCACCAAGTGCAATGTGAAGAGTCAACTTTCTGTGTGTGCTAGAAGAAGCAACACATTAACTTACTCTCTCTCCAAAACAAGACGAAAAATAATCAAGTCTAAGGGTGAATAGTAAATGTCCCACTTTTGCAAGGAATGTCTTTCCCAGTCAGGATTTTTTCCAGGTCCGTTGGCTGGAGCTGATAACAGGTGGTATCAGAGTTTGGAACTTTGCTTTATCCTATTTGCCCCAGTGCCTGGATGCTGTTTCTTATAAAGGTATGTCAATCCTATGTTGTTCTCTTTATCCTCCCTCAAAAGCTGTGACTGAGAAATCAAGCAAAATAGTGCCTGTGAATTGGACTCAGAAAAGTTATAGGCCAGGAGTTTTGACTTTCAAGAAACATCAGTGCTCATTCACAAACATTTAATTGAAAAGGACTGTCTGTAATTTAGCCTTATAGCCCGCTGCTGAGGTCTATAATGGTTGTTAAAGGCACTGAGCACCAAGTATAGGCCCGAGCTGCAGGCAAGGGCCTATAAATGAGGGAGAAGGTCTTTAACAACCGGTATAGCCCAAGGTAGAAGGGCTATAAGGCTATTAGAACATTCCATCAAATAAGGGTAGACTGTTTTAAATTAAAATGGAAGAAACATGAAGACAAACATTGGAACGTTTGAGCTCTGGGCTTATACCAGCCATTATAAACCCAGAGCTACTAAGTTGTGTTCAGAGGAGCTTCCAACATTCCAATGTTTTAATACACTGGAGACTTAACAAAATTTAAAAGGAGAATGAGGTGCCAAAAATCAGAGGAATGTAAGACTTCCAATAGCTAAAATAGGGCCAAAACGCGACCAGCTGTTAATCTGCTAATCTATGTGACCAACCCTAAACCAGTGCAAGTTTATGGAACCAGGTTTATCAGAACTCAAATGTTTTTCATTCTTAAGGGGTTTAGCATTGTGTTTGTTGTCATGCTAGAAGTTACCACATTCATCCGCTTGGCTTCCACTAATTCATGCACAGCATTCCAGTAGAACTTTAACATAAATCAGAAGGCTTGATTTCAGCTGAGGAACTTTGGTTCCGTTTTTTGGAGGGTCCACAACACTGGGATGGGGCAAAGTTAGGATGCCATTATTGTACTTGGTTGGTTCCTTTTAATGTTGTACTAAAAAATCCCATGGTGTGGGGGACATTAGTTTAAAATGTTTCAGTAGCAAACTCCTGCTTTGGGAGTTTTGTTTTGAATATTTTTAAATGCTGTAAACGTTTGATGGAGGGCCTTCGTGTTTGACCGAGCTGTCCATCAAACCATACAACATTGAAAATTAATGCCATGATGGCGGTTCCTGCCAATGTTAAGAGATGTCTGCAGGGGCGGCAGACAACCTTAACTCTGGTGGAGCATTTTACTAGTCGTCCTCATGGACATACCGCCATCCACCAAAGCATAATTCAGGCCAATAGACAACAGATTTTCAACACTCCACCCTATATGCATAGAAGGCTTGCTGACCATGTTGCCAACAGATTCAGTGCTACACATAGGGGTAGTAAGGGCTATATAAATGTTGCAATTCAATACAGAACAATAGCTCCAACATAGAAAAACACTCTCTGGAGTTATGGTAGTAGGGTTATGTACACTAGTAACCCCATAATAAGGAGATCTGATGAGAAACATTTTCTAGAGTATGGGGTCATGCCGCAATGGATATAATTGTCACTGTGGACTTAGTCTCATCACAGCATCACTGATAGAAGTGTTTTCTGAGCCCCAGGCAAAATAGCATATTGTCGTTTGGATGCTCCCTCTCCGTTAGGAGAAAGGTCATATTTACATCATTTGTTGCAATCTGGCAACCTCATGTGGTCTCTTGTGGTGGCTGTGAAATAGCACTGGCAATGAACCACACACAAAGAAAAATAAATCTGACTAGGATGAAAACACTGGGTTTTACATAGGGAGTCACTAGAACTAACCTCCAGGGGTACAGAAAAAGGTTGTACCAACTTTCCACTACCCAGTAGTCGCACATAATGTGCCAGAAACCGTATGCTCCACATGTGTAGTCTCGTGAGTGGAAAACATTGGCAACAGGAAGTTTTTAGTGGGAAAAATGAAATGCGTCAGGATGGAACAGTTGCCGCAGGGAGCTCTGGAGGTTCATCAGTACCCTCCCATGGGGGTGTTTTAAGAAGATGGACTCCTTAGATGTGTAGAATATTAAGTTAATTAGACCATAGTCTCATCTGCTGCAAAATGTGAGAGGTAAATCAAAACAGAATCATGAAAATTCAGTGTAACTTTATCTCTTAATGTCAAAGGAAGGATTTCACTGTATTTTAGTTTGTGTGGGGAGCAGAGGCCATTCTTGGATACATAGAAAGAGACAGGCCCCAATGAAACTGGTCACAAATGCCGCTGGCATGAATATTTATTGGTAAAACAGTGCCCAGAGAGGTGAAAAGTTGTCCCATGTGTTGTATTCGAAGGTTAAGCAGTGGTAGCAAGGCAAAACTTGTGGCGCTGATGGATGGACAGGAACCATACTTGACCAGACAGAGGTTGGCGGACTGGTACTCCATCACACATGTGACAGGTATCCCTTCCACTTACTACAAGTGCAATAGGAAATCTAAATCAAGCATTTGCCATTTTTTTTTGGTTCTACTTAGATACCTGGGGGTTGGGAATTGAAGGAGTACCAGGTCCAGCCATTCTGCCCATTTATATACCCCTGTCAACACTGTAGAGTTTACAGAGAGCCTTCTCCCGAGTCCACAGTAGTAAGGGGTAGTCGAAGCAACCTTGAAAAATCTATTACTGCATCCTACATTTTAATCTCTGGGCAACTTTACCAGCCTATTCCAAGTTCAGGTCAAAATGAGGAACAACATGCAGATGTGTTTTTACTTCACTTGATATCTACCGTTTATCTTCATTACTGACCTGCTTTCTTTGTGCAGATTTCGACAGGTCTTAGCTGGATGAATTTGTACAGGGAAAAAAGCAAAGTCCAGTAACTTTGAATTCCTTGGAATGTGAAATAGGATTCATACAATGTCTACACTTGATATCCTGTTCTCTGCTGCTCACATTGTAAGGCCTTTGTGGTCCACTCTATATTCTCTATTAGGCACGATCAAAATAAAGTCTGCCCGCACTCCCATTTGAAGTCTGGAAAGTGTTTATTTGCAAAACATAAATAAGATGCACTATATAGGTTTCCATGTACAGTGCATCAATAGTGGTCATGTGATGAGACTGAAACAAACGAGTTACAAAGGTTGTCATTAAGAGTGACCTCTTCATATCGATTTGGGTCGAAACAGGAGTTTCCACCCAAGATGGAATTACCAGGAATACTGTAATTTTGCATGTAGTGCTACAGGAAATACAACCGTTTCAGGTGACGAATTTACAAGGTAGGCCATGAGGACTGAGCTCGGATTCAGCAGTGACATTCAAAATCGGTGAAGAAACACTAATGTAAATGTTATTACCCATTCCATATGGGTTAACCTGGAATACCACAGTAATTGTGCACGCCGCAATTACTTATTCCTGCGTTTTTGGTAATTTCGGGTGCAAAATTACAGCACTGATATTATCTTAGTTTCTTGTCTGTGGGCCTCAGACTATGTTTATGCCCTTAGGTCTGATCCAGGCTCCCCTGGCTTCTTTTGTCCGACCTTAAGTATAACGAGTGAGTGGAACCAGCCTGTGTCTAATCAGTGTGTAGAACATTCCAGCAGGCGGCCTTGAGGGAGGAATGGGGCGGCTGGGAGGCATGTGGCAGGGCGGCGGCAGCAATTGGACATGTAATGCACAATTAACGGAGGAATGTGGGAGCGGTGGAGGCAGGGGGCTTTGTACCGAGGGGACCGGAAATTCTTCAACCCACCAGGGCCTGAAACATAAGCTTCTGGAAGTCTCCACACACTTGTTTCTTGACAGGAGGCAGACATTTCATTCCACGCTTTTGGGATTGTGTTCCCCTGACTACATATATGGACATTATTGCATTAGTGCCTGAAAGAGAAAATGCTGGTGTTTCTCCATGAGAGCTTTGTTGAACCTGATCAGCATCCTCTCAGAGCCCCAAGAAAATACGAAGCGCATGATAACCAGGGAAAACAGACTGCCTTATTCTGAGCACTTATACTTGAATAAATCACTAACACCTGGATCCCACGGAGAAGCGCGTTACCCAACTCCGAAGTGTTTCAGCGCCTCGTCAACCGCTACATAAATGCCAATACAACACAATCCCACCAAATTCATCTCTACATTGTTAAGGCTCCACTCCCTGTCCATCTGGGACTTGAACAGAACTTCCTGAAATTCAGGAAATGTTTTTTCCTAAACCCCTGAAGGAACTGCCGTGCACCATACTACTCTGCCATTTTGGCCGTTGTTTACGTTACTAGTATCAGTTGACCACCTTTTTCATTTTAGTTTTTTTGCAGTTTTATATAGCGCAAACTCGACCCCAATGTATTAGAGCGCTTTACATGAGCACCAGTTACATTACACATGGACAGATTTATTTTGTTGTTTTTTTGTTGTTTTTTGTAGGCACAGGGAGATTACGAGATTTGCCCAGAATCACAGGCTGTTGAGTCCACGCAGAGACTAGAACCTGGTTCCAGCTCCAAAGTTGGGAGCTCAACCGTTAAGCCACACCCTCTCCCTTTCTTCTTGCACCACTGCATACTGCTTGAAACAGCTATAAAAGGATTTTTAGTGTTGTTATGTCCCACTTTCCAGGAACAACAAGAGGCCATGCAGGTGTAGGATGCCTTTATTTACTTGCTCCTGGCTTATGCAGTTGGGCCCGCCGTCGAGGAGCTGTTGTGCTGCCCCTGGCCTTGGATCTTCCCTTTGTTTTGTGTCCCTCCCCTTCCTGTCTCCTCTTCTTGCTGGAAGCTCCTCTTTAAGGTCACAGCTGGATTGCTATCCTCTCCACCCTAATGTAATTATTAGACAACATTACAAGTGTTACAGAAAAAAATAAAACAAAAAAACATTTGAAAGAGCAAAAATGCGAGTGAGGTCAGCAAATCCTTCCCATTTGTTTTGAGAACATAGCTAACCACTTGAGGGTTCTGGGGAATTTGGATATCCACACCGGACAGAAAACTGAGGCACCTGCTGATGTGTGCTCAATATGTGGTGACTTCTTGATCTCCTTCATGCTCAGCCTCAGGAGTCTAACTTTGAGGCTGATCAGGACGTATTAACGCTAGAAAAGCCCATATTTTCGGTCGACTGTGGGCCTTTCACACAGGGTCGGACTGAGACGGAAAATAGACCCGTGCACCAAAATAAAAGTCGCCCATGTGTGCAAACAGGTAATTTTTTGGTTGCTTTTTTCTGTATTTGGTTGTTAAACTGGCACTAATGGGGTGAGGTGTTTGCCCAGATAATGTTACCAAGTGTAAAAATTAAAAAATAATAAATAGTATTAAAAAAATACAGCATTGTGTCGCATAATTTGCCTTTTCTTGCTGTATAATTCTGTGCTCCCTTACCGCATAATATCAGAGGCCTTGCGTATAGGCCAGTCCGACCCTGCTTCACCTAATAGTGCATGGAGACACCTAGGCATGAATGGGCATGAAGTTTATCAAAATTTGCGTCTGTGCAAAAGTCCTCACTAGCTTAACCTCATGCATGGAATACACCACCCTCGATAGAGTGGTCCCAGAGACCTGCTCTTGTCTCGACCAATCCTAAAGACAGAAGGCATGAGTTAGGGGCTCTTTTGGGTCCTTAATAATCATGTCACTGAGGCGGACTGAACTAGGGTGAGTCATTGTTATCTGCCACTCCACCGGGTTAAAGGTAGCCTGACATTCCCTTGTGTCCTAGCTCTGTGGCAAAGGCTACCTCTGGCAAAAGACTAAAGGGCCCATTATGATGTCGGGCGGATTGCCCCCGCCAGGCTGGCGGTAACAATCCACCCGACATCCTCTCCAGAATTCCCCCAGCCATATTAGAATGGCGGGGGGACCGCGGTGGACGGAAAGACCGTCCGCCGCTTTTCCGCCCCGGTCGTCTTGCGGCCGGGACGGAAAATGTTTAATATATTGGCGGTGCGCCAGCCATATTAGCATGGCCTTTCAGACATGCCTTTCCGTGGCGGCAATGCCGCCACGGAAAGGCATGCGGTCTTCACTCTGGGGGCCTGGTACCCCCCCTCATTTGCATAAACAAAGCGGCAGGCACCGCGCGGTGCCTGCCGCTTTGTTTATGCAAATGCTGAAATGCTACTGTGGCGGGCACATCCTAATACCCCCCAAGGGACCCCCGCCCTTATGGCGGATGGTCCCAATCCCCGCTAGGATGACGGGTGGACTTTCATCCTAATAGGCCCCCTAGATGAGAGTATTTCTTTTAGTGCACCGCACCGCTTCTTTGTTGTGTGCGTGTTTCCATATTGTATACATTGATGCTTCCTTGTGGGATTATTTTCCTTAATGCACTCAGCATCATTTCTTTGATTTAAATACCGATGTTTGCTTCTTGTGAGCATCAAGGTATTCATTTTACGCACATCAGTATTTCGGGATTGTGCACAAGCAATGGTTCCTTTACTTGTACACCGAAATGTTCTTGTTGCATTTACTCTGCTCCTGAACTCACAAAGTGGGCATTCGAATAAGCAAAATGTATGAGCACATCAGCAAGATTACAGACATATACACCCTTGGGAGACTAGGTTTGTGGATGCTTTTGGGGTTTGTGGATGCTTTTGGGGTTTGTGGATGCCATTGGGGCACGTGTATACTACAGAGGTTTGTGGATTCTACTGGGGTTTGTGGATGCTACTGAGGTTCGTGGATGTTACGGGGTTCGTGGATGCTACTGGGGTTCATGGATGCTACTGGGGTTCGTGGATGTTACGGGGTTTGTGGATTCTACTGGGGTTCATGGATGCTACTGTAGTTAATGGATACTACTGGGGTTCATGGATGTAACAGGGTCTTGTGGATGCTATTGGGGTTCGTAAATACTACAGGGATTTGTGGATGCTACTGTGGTTTGTGGATGCTACAGGGATTTATGATTGCTACTGGGGTTCGTGAATGTTGACAGGGGTTTGTGGATGTTGTTGAGATTTGTGGATGCTATTGGGATTTGTGGATGCTACAGGGGCTTGTGGATGCTACTGGAGTTCGTAAATACTACAGGGGTTTGTGGATGCTACTGAGGTTCATTGATGTTATGGGGTTTGTGGATGCTACTAGGGTTCGTGGATGTAACGGGGTTTGTGAATGCTACTGGGGTTTGTGGATGTTACAGGCTTGTGGATGCTACTGGGGTTCGTGGATGCTACCTAGGTTCGTGGATGTTACGGGGTTTGTGGATGCTACTGAGGTTTGTGGATGTTACGGGGTTTGTGGACCCTACTGGGGTTCGTGGATGCTACTGGGGTTCGTGGATGTTACAGGGTTAGTGGATGCTACCGGGGTTTGTGGATGCTACTGACGTTCATGGATGTAACAGGGTCTTGTGGATGCTATTGGAGTTTGTAAATACTAGTTTGTAGGTGCGCCTGGGTTCGTGGATGATACAGGGAGTTATGACTGCTACTGGGGTTCGTGAATGTTGACAGGGGTTTGTGGATGTTGTTTAGATTTGTGGATGCTATTGGGGTTTGCGGATGCTAGTGGGGTTCGTGGATGGTATTGGGTTTCGTAATTACTACAGAGGTTTGCGGATGCTAGTGGGGTTCTGAGATGGTACAGGGGCTAGGGGATGCTACTGGGGTTCGTAAGAGAGACCAAGATGTACAGCAAATCACCAGCAGCACCGTGGTCAAGGATCTGTACAAACCGCCCTGAGGGAGCAGCATAGAGCCATCACCACTAGTGCTCCACAGTACAGGTGACCAGTGAAGCTGCTCCTACAGGGTGCTGACCTTCACTTCAGATCTGGGGTCCGCACTGATCCAGGGGAGAAACATCGGCCTCTGGTTCTCCTGCGGTACTGGGTCTCCCAACCCTTCAGAGGGCCTTCAATCCTTCAGGGGGTTCAATTAAGCCCATGGCCAACCAATACCTGGCAGATATGGAAGACCAAGTGACCCCCTCTTCTGCAGTGGGGACCCCGTTATTTTGCCTTACGACACTGCATAGTTCTCCTGGAAAATGGTCCTTGAGAAAGGCATGCCTGCCAATAGGAGCAGTCTGGTCTCTCTTCTTCACGTCACTCCCGAAGCACCGCCTCTGTCCGATCTCATTCTCACCTGAGAGTCCTCATGTTAAGGTTCTGTCCGTGAGCCCGAGCAGGAGCCCGCCGTGGGGGGGGAGGGGGGGCTCCACGTACCTTGCAGGGGGGCCCCTCAAGTTTCGTTAAGCCAGTGGGAAGGCCCTGGTGGCATTATAATCAACGAAGAATTTGTCTGAGGGTCATTTTCAGTTCGGAAACTCTTTTGTCCTACGGGGTGCGAGCACCATCAGGGCAAACAGTCATCATGAAGGGGGGGCGCCGCTTCACTAGATAAGCTGTCCCGCCATTTGTTAATTGGCCCTTTACTAATCAAAACATCCTCCTTTACATGACATCTCTAATTAAGTCACTAACAGATTTATGTTTGACTCTCTGGTCCCCTACCCAAGGCACATCAGCCTAGCAGGGCACACATGGACGCTCCGACCCTCGCACAGGCATACCAGGAATAAAGCCAGGACAGCAGGACATAGATGCAGCAAGGTAGAACTGGGGTCTCATTTCACAGTCTAAACCCCGAAGAAGGCCATGCTATGCCCTTGGACCCTCTGGCTGGCCACTAAATCAGGGATCCAGAGGGGCAGCTGGAATGGGCTGGGAAATGAAATCAACCATAGAAAATATTCTGAAAGTAGCTCTTGGTAGTTGCTCACTATGATAGAAGTGTTGATATACATTTTCAAAGCACCCTGTTGCATAGTGTCAATGGCAGGCACAATTCTGGATGCCAGTTGAAATATTTAATGTTTCACTATACACCTTGCCAAATCTTCACAAGCAAATGTTTTCATGTTTTCCAGCACAATCTTTCTTATGCACTTTTTCAGGAAGTGGTCATGATGGCAATTCGTTTACCATCGCAGGTGGAGCGGAAGACAGGTGTTAGGATGTAGGTGAAAAAACGTGATTTCTTGCATTGCTTGTTGTAGTTTTTAGGTCACGGCCTGCGTAGGCTGCACTTGCGCAGTCTTGCTGCCGAGATCTTATGTCTTAGAGTAAGGAGCTTGAACCCGCCCCTCTTCTCCATTGGCTGGCTTCCTAAACGGAGGCCAGCCATTGGAGGAGAGGGGCGTCTGTCCGTTTAAACCCCGTGTTTTTGGGATTGAGGGGCATTTTTTTAGGTTCTTTCTCTCCTCTTCTCATTGGCTGGAATTTTACATTCCAGCCATTGGGAAGAGGAGAGAACGAAAAACACGCCACTCAATCCCGAAAATGACGGTGGTTTCTCCGAGGCATTTCTGCTTCGCCTCGGAGAAACATGGTGGTGTGCATGGCGTTGTCCGACCGGCCGCGCAACAGACAGAGACTCCCCCCCCGCCGGTAAGTTTTATTGCCTCTGTTTCTTGCCTGCGCTCCTCTTTTCTTGCCTCTGTTCCCTGCCTGCGCTACTCTTTTCTTGCCTCTGTTCCCTGGAGGATATATACCTATTGTGCTGAGGAGCAGGCTGCCTGTGTTGACTTCATATGGTCTGGTAAGGTGGTACCACCAACGTCCCTCGGAAAAAACACAAGCGTCCAGGTCCAGCAAGGTAGTGCCACCGATGGCGCTCAAATAAAAACTGGAGAACATCCAGTCTTACTCCCCGCTGGGAGCTCTCCCCATGGAATCCCCGTCCAGCCAACCAAGCTGGAATAGCTTCCGGAATGGCTGCTGACGAAGGGCGGAGCACTTAGCCCTCGGCAGCAGTGTCTGCAGGCAGAGGCTGGAGCATTTTGCCGTGACTGAAAACGGGAAAGGCAAGAGAGGAGACTCCGCGCATGATGAGGTAGCAACTGAGGAGTTGGCGGAGTTGCTGAGCGCATCACAGTGAGGCGAAATTGGAAATGATGGACATGGCCGAATAACAATGAGGCCCGTGTTGGAGTCGGCTCTAACGTGGGAGCGGAGCTCCCCGGACGAGCGCAGAGGGGATTTTCATCAGAGACCTGCTGGCTCCGCCACAGCCCGGTAAGGAACAGCCTGCCCAGAGGGGGCACAACTCAACTAGCTGAGAGCACAGAAAAGGACAGAGCCCCCCCTTTACATCGCCATATTAATAGAGGACACCCGTGTGTGGGAACCTGGCTGTGGAGTGTCCGAGTCTCTGGAGGAGTGTGCAAAGCAGGGCAGAACTAGGAAAAACCAAATAGGCGGAGACTGCATGGGCCTAGCAATCCTGCACTTCAAGCCAAGTGCCACAGGAAGGCAACGGGTGATGTTCTAGAGGAGTGAGGATACTGAAAGGGAGGTTCTCGTCTCCCCAGTTGCACAGACAACCCACAGGACTACACTGACCCAATTTCCAGCGTCCGTGTTGGGCTGTGTGTGTGTGTTGGGCTCTGTGTGTGTCCGGCTGTGTGTGTGTGTGTGTGTTGGGCTCTGTGTGTGTCTGTGTTGGGCTCTGTATGTGTATGCCCATTTTCTGTGCCTCTGTTCCCTGCTTGTGATCCGGTTTTTCGTGCCTCTGTTCCCTCCTTGTGATCCGGTTTTTCGTGCCTCTGTTCCCTGCTTCAATTCACTCCTCTCCGTAGACGCACCTATGCCCGTTTTCTGTGCCTGTGATCCGGTTTTTCTGTGCCTCTGTTCCCTCCTGCTTGTGATCCGTTTTTTCTGTGCCTTGTTCCCTTCTGTTTGTGATCGTTTTTTTCTGTGCCTCTGTTCCCTCCTGCTTGTGATCCGGTTTTTCGTGTCTCTGTTCCCTCCTTGTGATCCGTTTTTTCGTGCCTCTGTTCCCTCCTTGTGATCCGTTTTTTCGTGCCTCTGTTCCATCCTTGTGATCCGGTTTCTCGTGCCTCTGTTCCCAGCTTCAATTCACTCCCCTCCGTAGACGCACCTATGCCAGTTTTCTGTGCCTCTGTTCCCTCCTGCTTGTGATCCGGTTTTTCTGTGCCTCTGTTCCCTCCTGCTTGTGATCCGGTTTTCTCGTGCCTCTGTTCCCTGCTTGTGTGTGTGTGGGTCTGTGTGTGTGTGTGGCTCTGTGTGTGTGGCTCTGTCTGTGTGTGTGTGGCTCTGTCTGTGTGTGTGACTCTGTCTGTGTGGCTCTGTGTGTGTTTGTGGCTCTGTCTGTGTGGCTCTGTTTGTCTGTGTGTGTGGCTCTGTCTGTCTGTGTGTGGCACTGTGTGACTCTGTCTGTGTGGCTCTGTCTGTGTGTGTGTGTGTCTCTGTGTGTGTGGCTCTGTCTGTGTGTGTGGCTCTGTCTGTGTGTGGCTCTGTCTGTGTGTGTGGCTCTGTCTGTGTGTGGTTCTGTCTGTGTGTGGCTCTGTCTGTGTGTGTCTCTGTCTGTGTGGCTCTGTCTGTGTGGCCCTGTCTGTGTGTGTGGCTCTGTCTGTGTGTGTGAGGCTCTGTCTGTGTATGTGTGTGTGTGTGTGTCTCTGTCTGTGTGGCTATGTCTGTGTGTGTGTGCATGGCTCTGTCTGTGCGTGTGGCTCTGTCTGTGTGGCTCTGTCTGTGTGTGCGTGGCTCTGTCTGTGTATGTGGCTCTGTCTGTGTGTGTGTGTGTGGCTCTGTCTGTGTGTGTGTGTGGCTCTGTGTGTGTCTGTGTGGCTCTGTCTGTGTGGCTCTGTCTGTGTGTGTGTGGCTCTGTGTGTGTGTGGCTCTGTCTGTGTGTGTGGCTCTGTGTGTGTGTGCGGCTCTGTGTGGCTCTGTCTGTGTGTGTGGCTCTGTGTGTGTGGCTCTGTCTGTGTGTGGCTCTGTCTGTGTGTGTGTGTGTGTGTGTGGCTCTGTCTGTGTGTGTGTGGCTCTGTCTGTGTGGCTCTGTGTGTGTGTGTGTGTGGCTCTATCTCTGTGTGTGTGTGGCTCTGTGTGTGTCTGTGTGTGGCTCTGTCTGTGTGTGTCTCTGTCTGGCTCTGTCTGTGTGTGGCTCTGTCTGTGTGGCTCTGTCTGTGTGTGTGGCTCTGTTTGTGTGTGTGTAGCTCTGTCTGTGTGTGTGTGGCTCTGTCTGTGTGTGTGTGTGTGGCTCTGTCTGTGTGTGTATGGCTCTGTGTGTGTGTGTGTGTGGCTCCGTCTGTGTGTGTGTGTGTGTCTCTGTGTGTGTGTGTGGCTCTGTGTGTGGCTCTGTGTGTGTGTGTGTGGCTCTGTCTGTGTGTGTGGCTCTGTGTGGCTCTGTCTGTGTGGCTCTGTGTGTATGTGGCTCTGTCTGCGTGTGTGTGTGTGGCTCTGTCTGTGTGGCTCTGTCTGTGTGTGTGTGGCTCTGTCTGTGTTGCTCTGTGTGTGTGGCTCTGTCTGTGTGGCTCTGTGTGTGTGTGTGGCTCTGTCTGTCTGTGTGTGTGTGTGTGGCTCTGCCTGTCTGTGTGTGTGTGTGGCTCTGTGTGTGTGGGTGCGTGTGGCTCTGTGAGTGGGTGCAAATTCAATAGGTCTCGCATTTGCGAGAGATTTAGCTATTGGCATTGTAAATGACAATGCCATTTATTTATATGTTTTAAAAACAAAAATAATGACATGAGCAATGCCAATAGCTCTAACTTTAACAAAGACGAGACCATTGCATTGTAAATGCTTGTTCCACAGTGGTTTCTAGTCTGTAGTCTTTCTTCAGTGGCAACTGCATTTCAAGGTGGTAGATGCACTGTCTGAGTTGTTATAAGTACTCTCTTTAATTTCAATAGGCCCTTTTACACTTGACTTGTATTTTTCATATTGTTGGAGAGAAGAAACTTCTTGACACATCCTATTATTTAAAGCAAGTATTACTAACTGACAATTCCACTGGACTAATACAACACTATTACTCTGATGAGGATTGCGTCCCGGTGTGCAGGCTACAAACCTATTAAAATTTGGTAGCAGCTGATTATACTAGTGGTCCACAGACCTTTTACCTGCCTCATGGTTCTTCCTAATTAATCTGTATAATGTATCGTGACTGGGACCCTTGACTCCGGCGACTGTATGTACTATGCATGAGTTCTTGAATACCGGCGAGGCGGCAAGGTCCCTATGCTGGGATTTGCCCTGGATGTAAGTAGCCCTAAAGTCAGTGGCGGCTGCCTTAGAACGAGGGTGGTAGGTGGGGGGATGGAAAAAAAAAAGCTTACATGTGAACGCCTCTCCTCCATCTTCAGTCTCGGCACTGGCAGCACGGAACGGAAGCACCCAGGCTCCCAGACTCTCACAGCCAATCACAACGTTGAATGACAGCAGTTTTGTGATTGGTCTGTTTGGCCGTTCAGGCAGTGCCTGGGGACTTGGCATGGTGTCCACCGGGCTGTTCAACACAGCCAGGTGGAGAACATGCTAAGTGTGCATGACGGTCGAACCGTCATGCACACTTAGAGAGTGCATATCACTCCTCCTCTCTCTGACATCGGCGAGACCTGCCCCGCCCTAACCTGGCTTAGAGTTCGCACAGAAAATATAAAATGATAATAATATCTTGTTATAATGTTCTGGGCAGACAGCCCTACCTACAAGAAGGAGCGGTTATACTATCATTAGATGCTGCGATGGCGTTCGATTCAATAGAATGGCCTTACATGTTCGAAGTATTGACGAGATTCGGTTTCGGTCGACGATTCCGACATTGGGTGGCATTACTCTACACCGAACTACTGGGCCAAGTCTGTGTTAATAATCACACATCACATGTCTTTGACATATGGAGGGGGAACAGGCAGGGATGTCCCCTGTCCCCTCTTCTCTTTGCACTAACCTTGTAGCCCCTGGCACACTGGATAAGGCGAGATGTCTCCATAAGGGTTACTACAGTAATGCCTATGCACATAAAATCAAAAATCTTTCGCAGTCGTGTACAGATATGGCACACAATACCAGAAAAGGCCAAATTTCTTGGCACAGAGGTGCTGTGAGAAGGTTTAATGGTTCCACAAGCAGCTGGTTGTAGAACCATTAAACCTTCTCACAGAACCTCTGTGCCAAGAAATGTGCTTATTTCTTATTGTCGACTTTGGCCTTTTCTTGCATTGTGTGCCATATCTGTACACGACTGCGAAAGATTTTTGATTTTGTGTGCATAGGCATTACTGTAGTAACTGTTTAGTATGTTAGTTTCTATTGACATACTGTGGAGCGGTTAGGGGGTCTTCTCCGCTCGCCTGTTGCACCTCATTAACTTACTTTGCTCCAGCTACCCTAGCGTCCACATCTGGTAGAGCGCCCATTGATATCCTGAAATACTAAAAAACCCTTTTCTTCCGATGTCTCCATAAGGGGACTGCGATGGAGTGACGACAAAGAGGACAAAATATCGTTATATGCTGACGACATCTTGATATACTTAGCATCTCCTCAAGCCTTGATTAATAGTTTATTCAACATTATCACCAATTTTGGCAAATATGCAGGATATACCATCAATTGGTCCAAATCTGTATTATATGTTTTACATGGCCACCCCACACCGACTACCTCGTGACTATACCATAGAGTTGGCCATTGATGGTTTTAAATACCTGGGCATTTATATTACACCAGATCCCAAAATGTTCTACAATCATAATCTACAAGGCCCCCTCAAATGCCTGCAATACGATGTTAAACATTGGAGGTCGTTACCCCTGTCTCTTCTGGGGAGGGCAGCCTTATTTAAAAAGTTAGCACTTCCCAGATTCTTGTACATACTTCAAAATTTACCTTTTCCCCTTGCAGATACGTATTTTACCACTATTGAAGGAGAACTCCGTACATTACTATGTTAAGGAAAAGTGTCTCGTATCGCCCTCCGGAAGTTAACAAAGGGGTGGTATGACAGAGGGATTGCCCTACCAGACCTATGTCTCTACTATTGGGCCTCGCAACTGGTGGCTGTTAACCACTGTATTCATTTGTCCCCGTCGAACCCTGTATTCCACCTAGAACAGTACAAAACAGGGCGGGAGGGCTATATAGGAGCTCTGTACAGTACGGTCCGAAGAGATCTCTATTTGGGACCCATATCACAATCGGTTGCTATTTGGCATAAGGCGCCTGGGATGGCGAATAAGTTCACAAAAGCTACACCGCTGTGGTCTTCTCAACGGTTGGGATCGCTGTGTACTCATACAGGGTTCGATTACTGGGACACCAATGGCATAGCTAACATAGGGGACTTGATCAGTTGGGGAAAGCTCCTCACATTTAAAGACCTACAGACCAAATATGACTTAGCGCCAGGTGAGGTCTTCCGATACCTGCAGATCAGACAGGCCCTTCTCACTTGCATTCCAGACCTATCATCCTTGCTGGAATCTTTCCCCTTAGAGGACCGCCTGCTCTGGGAGCCACTCTTGTAGGGAGCTGTTTCTTGTACCTATCGCAAACTCTGTAATAATTTGCCTGACTCTTTCCAAGCTCTCTGAGAGCGCTGGCAATCAGACTTAGGGCCCTTAGACGACGAAGAGTGGCAAACTGCATTAATGTCCTCAAGAGAAACTGCAATAAATCTTCGCTTTCGCCTCATACAATTGAAAATACTTCACAGATCCTATCGTTCCGGGGTGCTCCTTTCCAAAATAGGAAACCGAAAAGATGCGCTATGCCTTAAAGGATGCGATCAAGACAGTACCTTTTACCACATCCTATGGGACTGTCCCGTCATACGCCCCCTGTGGGATGGCACCACTAATAAAATGAGAGACACACTGGGCAAACCCATTCAGCTGTCACCACAAATGGGGATTCTGAATATATGGGAGGCCACTGATATGACAGATCTGGAGCAACAGTTGGTGGCGTAGGGATACATACTGGTTAAGCGAGCTATTGCAATGCAATGGGGATCCATCACACAGCCATTAACAGTGGGATGGGTGGCGGAAATGGATCGATGTATGATTGCAGAAAAAGAGGTCTACAAGCAACGGGACCGCCTCAAAAAGTGGGATAGGAAATGGGGTAGGTGGTACACTTACAGATGGGATATCTGTTCCTCTCCATCAGAAGACATGGCAATGAGAAACACTCAACATGGAGATTTGCCACATTTTTAACTGTCTGTCATTTCTTGATATTGACTAGCGCTTGTGGGGAGATCTAAACTTTTCTCGCAAAAGATATGGTAATGAGTGAACACTGTGACAGTGAAGCCTCCAACCTTTCAAATAATTATGAGTAATGTATAAAGTGGAGCTATGATGTACGTAAATTGCACTTGAATATGCTATTGCACTGATGAATCTGTGCTTTAATTCTAATAAAAAAATATATATATAAATAATAATGTCTTGTTATTATCATTTTATTTGTATTTTCTAGCACTGCTTAAAGAACAGTGGGGGAATATTCCTCCCCCTTAGAGGAGGAGCCACCACTGCCTAAGGTTTAGTCATAGTAATTGATTCTATTTCCCTTTGTCACTACATGTATGCTGCTGTGCTTCCTCCCGTAGAGTTCACTGTGAAGCCTGGATTGTGTGTCTGCTTTTTGATGCATATCCACTCATGTATCAGGAAGGGTCTTAGGTTGCTTTATTGGCCAGCACTAAGCCAGTTTGAGGAGGAGCAGCATCTGAATAATGAATTTGTCAAATACACGTCTACCCATGCACACAAAGAAGATTGACTACTTGCTCAACCCCCATTCTCTGCTGCAGTGAGAAGAATCCAGCTATATGGCCTGATGGAAGTCACTGAACAAACAAGAGTGACAGCTCCCCTGTGGCTGACTGCCAAAGAGTTGTGACAACTCAGAAATGAAAATGCACTTTATCAGGTTGGGCCCCCTAATGTTTGGGACTAACTTCGATCCGAGTAGAAGGTGGAAGTTAGGTCAACTACCCCAAGACGGGATTTTAGCTGACACCTTTAGCACTTTCAGTGTTCATCTTTTACTCAAGGACCTCTGACACCTGTGTAGAGGAATTCGGGGACCAGAGGCATCATTTTTAGCTGTCTCACTTTACGGCTGAGGACAACATCTGTGCCGTATTTGCTCTGTATTACAGTATCATACTTAGATTTCCTATTTGACCAACACCAGAGTCTCTCTCTCACTGCCAAGCACAACACAAAAAAAGATGAGCCTCTTAAGAAGTAAACTCTAATAGAACATTATTGCAGGTGCAAAGCTTGCATCAACTCCATTGTTCCCTGGTGGCAGGTCACAGATTCTGAGCCCCTCCACTTTGAATTGTGCACTCAACTCCAGCGATCAATCAAAGGAGAAAGACTGTAGTGGCTTATCTCCCACTGTGGCGGACAGCCGCCTGAAACTGAACTCGGACAAGACGGAAGTCCTCATCCTGGGATCTTCGCCCTCCGCCTGGGACGACTCCTGGTGGCCCCCAGCCCTGGGCACCGCACCCAAGCCAACCGACCACGCACGCAACCTGGGCTTCATCCTGGACCCCTCCCTCTCGATGACCAGACAAGTCAACGCCGTCTCCTCATCGTGCTTCAACACCCTGCGTATGCTTCGCAAGATCTTCCGCTGGATCCCGACCGAGACCAGGAAGACTGTCACCCAGGCACTCGTCACCAGCCGACTGGACTACGGAAACGCCCTCTACGCCGGAACCACAGCCAAGCTACAGAAAAGACTCCAGCGCATCCAGAACGCCTCCACCCGACTCATCCTGGATGTCCCCCGACGCAGCCACATCTCCAGCCACCTGAGGAACCTGCACTGGCTCCCCGTCGACAAGAGGATCACGTTCCGGCTCCTCACCCACGCACACAAGTCTCTCCACGACCTGGGCCCCAAGTACCTCAACGACCGCCTGACCTTCTACACGCCCACCCGCCAGCTACGGTCCACCAGCCTCGCCCTCGCAGCCGTACCACGCATCCGAAGAGCCACCGCCGGAGGAAGATCCTTCTCTTACCTGGCTGCCAAGACTTGGAACTCCCTCCCCATCCACCTTCGGCTGACCCAGGACCATCTCGCCTTCAGGAAACAACTCAAGACCTGGCTGTTCGAGCAGTAGCATACCCCTCCCCCCATGCGCCTTGAGACCCTCCCGGGTGAGTAGTGCGCTATACAAATGGCATGATTGATTGATTGATTGGCCCTCTGTAGCTGATTAGAACCAGTTAACACGACTCAAAGATCCTGTTTGGAGATTGTGAGAAGACAGAGAAATGTTTCAGGTGTCCCAATCTCACCATCAATGCATGTTCCTTGAGCAAGAAGTGCTTATACCACCTATAAAGGCCTCCTGACATAATGTAAGTCAGGCACCACTGATCCACAATATTGTGTTACTAAGGTATGCACAAAAGTGATGGATGGAATGCTTGAATTATTCTCAGCCACTTGGAATTACTTGGGCTGCATCCCAATCCATTGTTATTTTGCACACCATGCTGCTTCAGTTTGGACCCAGCCACATGCAAAGCATTCATGACCCTGCTCCAATGGGAACAGTCCAGCAGGAACCGCCAGGCCCTCCCTGAACCTGAATGCAAGCAACTCAAGACTGATTTCACCCTTATTCGGGCTCATCAGTCGAATATAGCTTGGTCACAGTCACACGGTGTGCACTAGAACCACATCCGGGCATACCCGTCCCACGTAAGGCATCACACTTACGTATACAAAAAAGTGATGGATAGAATGCTTGAATTAATCTGAGCCACTGGTAATTACTCGGGCTGCATTCCAGTCCATCGTTATTTTGCACACAGTGCACCTCAGTTTGGACCCAGCCATATGCAAATCCGTCTTGACCCTGCTCTAATGGGAACAGTCCAGCCTAAACTGCCAGGCCAAGTCCTCTCTGCACTAGAACACAAGCAGGCCAAGACTGATTTTCCACGTATTAGGGCTCTTCAGTCAGTTATAGCTTGTTTCCGTTGACACAGTGTGCACAGGACCCACGTCTGGGCATACCTGTCCCATTTAGGGCATCACACTGAAGTATAAAGAATTGCTTGTGGTGCTCACAACTCTTGTTCCCAATCCTGCACACCACCTGTTGACACAAAGATGATCTGTATTGCACAACCAATGATAAACACGGCTACTGCAGAAGAGGGTGAACTTGACAGTAAGGCAATTGTACACCAAATCCTGTGCTCCTGGCTAAAGCTTTATGGTAATTTGCAATTGTCTCTTTTGTTCTGTGCAACCCCCCTGCAGAGTACACAGAAGAAATAGAGTAACTTGGTACATGTACAGAAATATCTAATCCAATAAACCTGCTTTCTTAGAATAGTAGTACTGCATGGACATAGTTATTGTGAGTGAGACATGTGCCTCCTGAACTAGGTGTTCTACCCAGAACCACCCTCCAAGAGAACGCCTTGACTGTTCAGCACCATTAACCTCTGAAGGTCAGATCCTAAATAGAACATAACGAGAAATTCAAGGCACATGCAGTGTTATCTGATTGATGTGTTGCCAAGAACAGTAGCAATACTTGCCAAGACTTGAGTAAAGGCACCAGAGACACACAGACTTAGGTGTACTGGGGGCCCAGGCCCTATCAGAGTGCGCATTTCTGAGCCGTACTTGTCCGTGCAAATGATGTTCCACAGTTCCAGTGAGCAGGGCTGGACTGGCCATAGCGGGCACCGGGCAATCCCCCGGTGCGCCGCACGGGTGGGGGCCGGTTTGGGGCCCCTGGGGGCCATTTTTGTTACAGGGCTGTTTGTGTTACGGGCCGTTTTTGTTACAGGGCTGTTTTTGCAGCAAAGCTGCAAAATCGGCCCTGGACCAAAATCGTTCGAAAACAGGCAATGCAAACTGGCAAAGAGCTCGGCGGCACCTCCAACCCCCCGTGGGGGGCCGGACGAGCACTTTGCCAGGGCCGGTTCTGGTTGCCAGTCCGGCCCTGCCAGTGAGCAGTCATTTAGGGCCCCACAGCCCCCACGGTGCAGGGGGCCCGAGCGGCAGGGGGCCTCCTCAGCACAGTACTCTGGCCAGAGAGCTCCTGATTCAGTCTAGAGGGGGGGCCCTTCATGTACCCTGCAAGGGGCCCCCTCAAGTTTGGTTATGCCACTGCAGTCAGCCCTGTCAATGCTACAGAACGTTCTCGGTATGACGTCTTCCTCCTGTGTGTGTGTTTGCGGAGGGAAGCTTACAAGAAGCACTGTTAATACAATCCATGTAGACTTTACTGCACACAGGAAGTGCACTTTGGGGAGTGAGGGAGGAAAGAAAGTGGCGTGGATGGTAAGTGCATGGTATTTAAATGACTATGAAATCCAAATCAGAACAAGGGCGGCCAATATTATGAGGCTGAGCTCAGGAAATAGCACAGAATGAGATCATAACCAAGTTACTTCAGCTAAGCGATGTTACTTACCCAAGGGACATATCCCCCCTCACCCACTTTCCTTCGTCTTAGGCTCCAGGGGAAATATGATTGGCTGTTTTTTGTGTTTTATTTATGTCTACAGATTTTATGCAAAGGGTAACATTTTTTCCTGTACTGGTCAACTGTTTGTACCTCTTGAGAGGTGACGTAGCGCATCGTTGTCGAAATAATTCTGTGCGCGCAAATGCGCGGTGACAGTGCCAGAGTACTATTAGAAAAATATTTGCAAATAACAGGCCTTAAAAGGGAGGGAAAAGAAAGAAAAAAATATTCCACAGTGATCTAAATGTCAAAAATGCAGGAAAGATGTCAGGCATGCCATTCGCGCACTCAGTACACGTGCGCGAGGGCGAGCCCTGGGCCAACAATCTGGGTTTGTTTAAAGAAAGGAGAAACATATGAGCTTTTATGCAACGTTTTTATCCGTGGTGGTCTGTGGGGTATTACATATGGGTATAATAATCTGCACCTTGGAAGAGAGCGCGCATTCTTGAGTCAGTGACATCATGGGACGCATTCCTGATATGCTGTAGCGTGCTGTCAATGTGCAGAAATGGCTGTCTTGTGATCACAAATCAGGCCTCAGACAAACACAGACCCCTGCCTGTGATTGATTGGCCTTCGTCCTAGATGTTCAGAATCCTCTCTGTGATTCGCGCTCGGCCCAAGCGCCCAGAGGTTGTCTCCGTGGCTAGTTCTGCCTCAGGATCCATCTTTGACTTAGACATCCGGAGGCCTCTCGCTTTGAATATCTGAAGCTCAAGGCATGGAGCACTATGTATTATAGATTGATCCTGCTCTTGTCCACAGGCATCTAAATCCTTCAACTTGTGATGGTCTTCACCGTTGGCACCCAGAGAAATCCCTCTCCTGTCCTCGTCACGGGGCTATTGAAGCCTTCCTTTTTGTTCGATCCTTAAAAAGTGCCATGAAGTGGCCTCTCTCTGCTGATAATCATACCATGCAACATGCAGAGGCTCATCTCTCTTATTAGTCCTTGTCTTAGACATGACGGGTTTACTGTTTGTGATTGTTCCTTGCTCAAGGCACCCATAGAAATCTCTCATTGGTCCTCCTCGCTGACCCGGAAGGCCTTTATTTGTCATTGGTCTTCAGAATCATGTCTCCTACAATCCCCCTCTGTGACTGGCTCTTATCTCAGACATTCGGTGACATCGCCTTCATTTTCCCTTACCCCAGCTGAGCTGCTCCTAGGCCTCTTATTATGAAGGTTCCTCGCATTGCACATCTAGAGCCTTTTCTCCCATCGGTCCTCGTCTCAGGGTTCCTGATCTCTCTCTATGAATGTTCTTCATCTCAGGGTACAAATGTTTTCTTCTTCTATGACGAGTTCAACCTGTGCTAAACAAGCCCTTCTTCTTGGCTTTTTTGTATCTAGGAATCTATGTGGCTTACTTTTGTTTGTAACATAGGAAAGTTACTTTCAGAAAAATTGTAAGTTACATTTACATGCACTTACCTAATTGCATTTACATTTAATATATTACACTTTGGAAGCTGCTATGGCTTTGCCACACACTTCTCTATATGCACTGCGTATTCTCTTTCCTGTATTTCCAGAAAATGCAGACCTATCTTTTATTCCGATAAGCAGTGGTGTCTTAGATCATAACTGTGTACACCACAATGAAGCATCACGCCTAGACATCTTGCAACACCAGGAAAAGTCTGCTGACAGAACATTCATCTTTTTCTCTCCTAATTATCAGCATTATGCTGTCTTACAACCGTACACAAGTACTTGCATATTTATATCCCACTCCAAAAAGCCACCATTAAGTATCTGTTGCTTTGTGCCTTGCAAACAGGGCTGTCAGTCATGAGGAACTGGGTGAGACATGGATTAATATTGTAGTACACAGGACTGTTTCTCTCCTGTAGAGGAAGACACTAGTTGCATAAATTAGAAGATTTATTTGCCATGTATCCCTTGCTGTAGCTAAATAGATAGCAGTAACTGTGACAAATAGACCTGAACATCTGCAATTCACCAGTGCTTAATTTGTAGAAAAATAAGTGACCAGGCTCTCGTCATGAGGCCACTGCAGCTTCCACCACACATTGCCCCGCGAGTGCTGCCAATGATAGTACCAACACAACTACTAACCATCACACTCCTACAAGTCTGACAATTCGGACTATTCCATGTCCCCAAAGCAATAAGAATGGCTTGGGCAGCAGGTAATAGTCATTTTTCATGTATATTGAATTAGTAATTAGTTGTTCTGGTCATCTTTAAATTAGCCAGACAGCACCACCTTGTGGCAGACTTTTACAAGCACCAGTGTTGACAATTAAGTGTCGGAGCTGAGCACTGGAAACCACCGGCTCAAATTAACCGCATCGATGCTCGTAGATTTACAGCCGTGCGCTGGGCTTTACAAAAACCCATTATTCATGACGAGCTGGGCTCGTCATGAGCGTGTGAGCAGGCTACTGCATGACGAGCCCAGCTCGTCATGAGCGTCGAAGGGGTTAATCAATGCATTTCCCACTGATTAACATAACATTTTAAAGAAATCTTTATACCTTCTTTTTTATTTGAAAGGTCTATTGCAATAGTGGCAATTGACTGGGTCAGTAAACAGAGCAGACCAGGTTAGATTATTTTCTTCGTTTTGTTTTCTAGCTGTTTCACTGAGGTGCCCAGTGTCCTTTAACCCCTTCAATGCTGCCGTCGGCCATTGGCCAACGGCAGCACTACCTCGCTGGTGCTGCCGTCGTCCAATGGCAGACGCGGCCCCGCCCGTTTTGCGGAAGTGCCGCACTTCCGCAAATTCGCAGCCGCAAGGAAGGTGTTAATCAACCAACACAGGAAAAAAATACGAACGGTGTTTGAAAGCTAAGTTCTTTCTCCTCTTTTTCAGGTCTTCCCTTTGTTCTGTTCTTCCCTGGTGTCTCCAGCTTCCTCCCCACCAGCTCTTCATACCAGAAAATTAACTAGGCCAGTAGTAGTGTCACAGAAGGTATTACTAAAGGCACAAAAGAACAGAAACCATAATTTTGGGGTGTTTCTGTTCTTTTATGTTTTCAAAATCAGTGTATTCACCCTGTCAGTTTCTTTATGTTCTATTAAGATCGTTCAAGTGTTCCACCTGTCTCACTCCTCTAACTTACACCTTTCTCTTTCTTTCACCTTTACAAGGCCACATGCATTTACAAAATTTTCCTTTCCTCTCTCTCTATTTGGTCTTATTTTGTCCCCATAATGTTTCTCCTGATTACGTTTCTTCTTTACTTTTCATCAGGCTGAGAATATGTATAATCTTCCTTAAGAATCCTTTATCCAAAAGTACTTCTTTCACAATAATCCATATTACTTGTTCTGGTCTCTGGTGTTCCAAAATACAAAGCATAGAAGAAAACAAACATAGCCTATTTTAACTATACCCACCCAGCCTACCTCCTCTTTAACTGTTTTCTCTTCTTTATTCCCCATATATGCTCCACACAACTGGATAAGCCCTTGGCCTCCAGCGTGTTGTGGTGGGAGGTCTTGCTCATTGGTGGGAAGCTGGAGACTTCAAATCAGGTTTCCCACTCCTCTACTCCTTTGGATTCAGTCCTGCTGCAGTAGGGTTTCTCTGCTGATACATATCTTTACTGGTCTGGCGATGGCTCCTTTCCAGCTACGACATGTCCCCGTAACTTTGCCTGGTCTACTCTATATTTGACTGTGATGTCACATCTCTACAGGTCGGCGGGTCTCCAGTTATTTGGTTCTCGGAATTCCTCTCCCTATGCTGTAAGGTCCCATTTTATAATTAGCAAAAAAGAAAAACTTTATTGAAAGTCTTGTATGTATACTGCATAACATATTTTTAGATCCCACCTACTAGAAAGCGCATGAGCTGTCTTTTATGACACATTGTCAGCTTACACTGGCCTTTGAGCTCGCCTATTGCTTACCATTTGTTGGCTTAATTTTGACTCTCATTTGCTTGTTTATTATTCATTAGCTTGTGCTGGTATTCTTCCTCTTCATGTGTTTGTCCCTTCCCCGGAGCATGGACACATTATTTGTGTCATTCCAAAGCCCACTTTACATGCACTACTTTTTTCTTTTTGTTTAAGCACTCCATAAGAACGCATGTGTTTTCCAGCTGTCTCACTCGTGTACTTCCCCCTCCATTACACTAGTATTGCTCTTTCTCACTTCCCTCCCTCTGTGACATGCTTGGCCGTATGTGCTTACTCCCCATGTTGCTTTATTGACCATTTGCTTCTCTGCCGGCTCCACGTTCTGCTCCGTCTGTTTGCTTTCCAGCCCATTCCATGCTCCTTTCTCACTGTTTGCCTCCCTTCTGTGTTGCTTCCCCATTCGCCCACCTCTTTATCTTCCACCCATCCCCTGTATTCCTTCTTCATGCTCTCCTATTGCTTCCCCACCCCCTTCCATGATTTCACCGCCCCCATGTTGCTTCCCCCACATGCACTGCTTCCCCCAGCCGCTACTCTTTGTAGGCAGCACATGGTTGGTGTGCACAACCACAAAATGACTTTTTTTCAGAATGCACAGAATTATGGATGATGCACAGCATGACTAAAATCATTAGCAAACCCAATAGGTCATAGAATTACTGTTGTTGGCAGTGCTTGCTTTAAATTGGAAGTTGGCAACAAGGGAAATATTTTTCGACTCAGTATTCTGTTGGCATCTTAAACAACATACATAGATGTGAGATCGGACGGTGTCCAATCTCATCCCTTTAAGGCACACAATTGATTGTCTTTCCCATAGAGGAAAAATTCTTCAAAACACTTCAGTATGAGTTGAATATATAGTCCATTTAATGAGCTTATTTATCTTTCATGTTTATAAACTTCATAACATTTTCCATGTGGATAATGCTCTGAAATTGTGAAGGAGGAATAAGCATCGGTGAATGGAGTCGCCGGAGTGTCGATTCCCTGATGAAGGGCATGAGTGAAATGCCCGAAATGCATTGGATATCACATAATGACATTGCCTGAAATACATTGGAGCATTATCCACATGGAAAATGTTATGAAGTTTGTAAACATGAAAGATAAATAAGCTCATTAAATGAACTATATATTCAACTCATACTGAAGTGTTTTGAAGAATTTTTCCTCTATGGGAAAGACAATCAATTGTGTGCCTTAAAGGGATGAGATTGGACACCGTCCGATCTCACATCTATGTATTTCACGAGACGACGTTGGACCCTCGTCGTCACCTCTAGGAGCACCATCCAAAATATTTAGCCTCAAACAAACACTGCTATAACCACAGCTGTGCATCTACCCAATAATCTATTACGGCATCTTAAACAACTCACACTTGGTTCTTGTTGTCTATGATGTCACTCAAAGAACGCTTTAATGGAAAATATCCTTATTTTTTTTTTTCACAACAAAATGTTATTGATTTTATAGATCGGGTAAAGCAAAACTGCAGTCCTCCACAGTCAGGAGAATCCTGCCACAACGTTTAGCATACAGAAGCAAAATGCAAGCCCAATCAGAAACAACCCCACCCGACCCCCCCACCACCCAACACCCCCCAAGAGCCCACTACCCACCCCTTATCCCTCCCTAACCCCATGCACGTGATCATTGCCAGTCACTAGTAATCGGTCGGATCCAGTAATAGAGCCAGTGTCTCATCAGGCCCGCTGCCCGTCCACTGAATCTGTTTCTTCGTCATCCAGTTCCACCGGGGGTTCCAGTGTCAAACCCCTATATTCCACCGACCTCTTCCAGATCTTGAAATGTTTACGGGGGCAGCCTCTTGCGTCGAATACCGGGCGCTCCAACCCCATGCAATAATCAATCCCTGCTTTCCAAGCACTCAACGGGGGAGCCCGCTCACTTTTCCACGCTTGCGCCAGGTCCCGCTTGGCAATGACAAGGCCCAGCAGCAACAGATGACGCTTGTAAATGTTACCCCCAACACCCTCTAGGATATGGAGAAGGGCCAAACGAGGAGTCCGGGGAAGATCCCATCCCAGCACTTCCGACAGACAGCTCCATACACCCCGCCAGAACCGGGACAGACCAGCACAGGACCACACAGTATGTAGCAGCGTGCCCGCTTCAGTACCACATCGCAAGCACTCCAGGGACCCAATTAAACTCGCCTTCCACAATCGCTCTCGCGTATAGTAGGCCCTGTGTAGATATTTGAACTGAATCAGGCGCAAGCGCACGGCAATAGCTGCACCCCATGGAGACTCCAGAGCTTCCCTCCAATCATCCTCGTCCAGCGGGCCAACGTCCCGCTGCCAGGCCTCTTGCAGTTTAAGGAGGGAGGAGGAGCAGTGAGTGACCAATGTTTGGTATATGCGGGACACTTTCTTATCGCCTAGATCTCCCATAAAAACCTCAGCCTCCAGAGGGCTGAACTCCGGCAGTGACTCCAGGCCCACCAAGCTAGGTCCAAGTGCGTGGCGGAGCTGAAGATATCTAAAAAATTGGGTGTTGGGCATATGATACTCAACTCTGAGCTCTTGAAACGACTTGAGTGCCGTGCCGGACACAACATGTCCTAGCGATGAGATCCCGATTGAGTCCCATCCGTCAAACCCCGACAGCGTAGCCAATGCGTGGAGCTGCCCATTATGCCACAGTGGGGTCTCGGCTGTCAGTCTGCCCCACCAACCCATGCGGCGCAGCGCTTGTCGCCATATCGTCAATACCACCTGCGTGGCACGGGGCAGCCGCCGCCGCAGTCTGGCCGAGTAGAGAATCGTGTGCAGAGTGTGGCCTCCCATCAGCAGGTGCTCCAATGCGTACGCAGGGTCCCCTCTATCGCCATACCACCATTCGTTTAGGACCAACAAGTGGGAGGCCTGGTAGTAGGACAGTACGTCCGACATCGCTAGCCCGCCACAGTAAGTGGATAGAAAACACGTACGCAGCGCCACTCTGGCGGCGGCCCCAGCCCATAAGAAGCGTCCTAAGGCCGAGTTAACCTGCCGAAACCACTGGGGTGCAATCGGATGCGGGTGATTCTGCAGTTGGTATAAGAGGCGCGGGAGTGCAACCATCTTAAATATTGCAGACCTGCCAAAAATAGTAAGGGGCATTCGCGCCCACGTTTTAAGGTCCGATTGGACTTTATCCCAGACCGGCACCACATTTCGGTCCCAGGAGATCGACGCAGAATCCGATAAGAACACACCCAGATACAACAGGCCTCCAACCGCCACCTTCAGGGCCGACGCCCAGTGGCCCGCTCGCGCTCCATCGCCCAATACCCATAGGGTGGATTTACGCGGGTTAAGGTACAGACCTGAGACTTACCCGAAGATGCGCATAATTTCTAAAACCCGCGGGCCTGACCTGTCCAGGTCTGTAAGGAAGAACAGGACGTCGTCCGTATACAGCGCAATCCTATCAGTGAGTCCCACGTCCCATCTAAAACCTTGCAACTGAGCATCAATGCGCACCCAGGAGGCAAGGGGTTCCATAGCTAACGCGAACAGGTAAGGGGAGAGCGGGCAGCCCTGACGGGTCCCCCGCCCGATTGGAAACCGCGCGGAAACGGCACCCGAGACCCGCACGGCCGCCGTGATGTCAGTGTAGAGCAGCCGAACATATGAGATAAAAACCGGGCCCAGGTTAAGGTGTGGCAGGAGTGCAAACAAATAGGCCCAACTCACGGAGTCGAACGCCCTATCTATATTCGCTAGCAACAGGGCCGCCCGCTCACCCGTGGCCCCCATCGCATCTATGGCCGTCTGGGCCCGTCGAACATTGTGTCGCGTCGCCCTGTGCGGCATAAAGCCTGCCTGGTCCGGATGAACCAGATCCGCCACGTAGGGGAGAAGCCGGTTCGCCAGCACTTTTGCCAGTAGTTTAGCCTCTATGTTAAGCAGCAAAATGGGGCGATACGAGTCGTGCTTAGCAGGCGGCCTACCCGGTTTCTGGAACACCACCACCTCAGCATGTCGCCAATCAGCGGGCAACTGGCCCGACTCACGCACAGCCTCCAGGACCGCCTTGTAGTGTGTCCCCAGTTGGAGCTGGAACTTCTTGTAAAATTTGCACGGGAAGCCACTCGGTCCGGGCGCCTTACCCGTGTTAAGTTGCGCCAGTGCGTCCCCCAACTCCTCCTCTGCAATAGGGAGGTCCAAGATCGCCCGCGCCTCGTCAGAGACAGCCCTCGGGGGCAGGTCAGCGATAAACTTGTCTGCTGCTTCGGCTGGGAGGTGGTCCTGCGGCGCATAAAGTTCCGCGTAGTATCGCGCGAAGCTAGCCGCCAGTTCTACCGGATCCGTTACAGTAACTCCAGCCTCATCTGTGAGTCCAGGCAGCGTAATCGGCTGCATGATATTCTGACACAGTCGATGGAGCATAGTGCACGACTTGTCCCCCCATTGATAAATTCTACTGCGGGTGGCGAGCCATGCCTGTCGAGCTTCATCGAGCAATACATATGCATGGGTCTGTTGCGCCTGCAGGAGCAACCGCACAGCGTCGCCACCCCCCTCCCCCTGGCACCGCCTCTCGAGGGTCTCTACCCGCGCTGCCGCCGCAACTATGGCCTCCCTGCGTCTGCGGCGAGCCGCCGTGCACCACGCTATGTCTACCCCACGAAGTGTGGGCTTCATAGCTTCCCAAGCCAGTGACACCTCCGTGTCCCCGACAAGGTTTCCTGCCAGTAGTGGGCTATCGCCCCCGCATATGTCGGACATAGTCATCTTGCTGGAGATGCCATGGGGACATTCGCCACCGGAACGGCTGCCTTCGCCTGCACAATTCAACATCTACGGCCACTGGGGAGTGGTCGGACAGCCCACGAGGCAGAATGGCCGCCCCCCGCACTCGACTCAGGCACCCACTGGGCACAAACACACAATCCAGCCGTGAAAAGGAGCCATGCACTGCCGAAACATACGTATACTCTCTGGCCTCAGCATGCAGATGTCGCCACGCATCAACCCAGCCCAGACCATCTACCATCGCACGCAATCGAGAGGGGGCGGTCACCACAGGCGCTCCCCGTAACCGATGGCGGTCCACAGTCACATCCAGCACGTCATTCCAATCTCCACCAATCACAGCCAGGGACTCTGGGACCTCTGCCCACACCGCGAATAGCCTTTCAGCCAGAGCCCACTGCAGAGGGGGAGGGGCATAGACACTCCCAAACACGACCGGCTCCGTACCCACCATTCCCTTCACAACAATATATCTGCCCTGTGGGTCAAACCAGAGTCTCTCATGCACATATGCAAGTCGTCTATGAATCAAGATGGCAACCCCTCTAGAGCCCCTCGAAAAGCCGGCATGGAAAACCTGGTGGTAGCCAAACCTTTGCAGGCAGAGTGCTTTCGTTCCCATCATATGTGTCTCTTGCAAGAGCAGTACATCCGCCCCCTCCCTCTTCGCCCCCCACAGAACGGCCCCCCTCTTAATTTTATCCAGCATTCCCCTGACATTCCAGCTCAATATTTGCATAGACACTCCACGGGGCCCCGTAGGCAATGCATCAACCATGATCCCAGGGAACACAAAGCAAAAGCACCCAATAGCAGGCCCGAATACGTAACACCAGCTCTAGCTCAGCATGAAAACCACGTGCACAACAAACTGAACCCCCCCCACTCCCCCCACCCGCACCCTCCAAAAACACTCCCCTGAACTTCCCATCTCTCAATCCCCACCCCCCACCCCTATACCTCATAGAAGACAGAAGTATCTGTCGCGGCATGGGCGACCGCGGGCCCAAAACAGAGCGCCCAAAGCCAACCATACCAATGGATCCCAACTACCCACTCAACCCCTAGGAACCCCCCCTTACCAATACCCGCCTATGAAGGAGGGATGTAGCCCCTAAAAGTTAGCACCCCGAACCCCACCCCGCAGCCCCACATCATCCCCAACATGTAAAGCGAACAGTGTCAAGGTATCCAGTTCCAAATTAGTTGAGCAGCAGGACATACAAATCAGCCACACACTGCCAAGATCTGCCACAGCAATAAGTCACCTTATACTCCAACGACCTTCAATTGTCCTTATGAGAATGGTCCGAATCTGTAGGTGCTCCATCTCTCGCCCCAGCGTGAGACGGGGAGCGCTGCCGTGACCTAGAACTCCTGTGTCTCATTCCCCGGACACGTTGGTCTGCCCGCTCTGGTGAGGAACTCCTGGATGAACTCGGGTTCAGGCCTGGTTGAGCATGCGGTCGAACCCTCACCGTCTCATCTGTCCACTTGAATACGCCCTCAGGGGTGTCAAAAAAGTGTGTCCGCGATTGGAAAATCACTCGAAGGCGGGCCGGATAGAGTAGCGAATACTGGAGCTTCAGGCCGCGTAGCTTCGCTTTGGCCGCTACGAAGGAGTGTCGTTGCTGCTGCACCATCTTCGTATAGTCCGGGAAGATCATGATTTTCTGATTGTCGAACATGACCGTGTCTTTCGCCCTCGCCTCCCGCAAAATGGTGTCCCTGTCGTGAAAGTTCAATATCCTTGCGATCACCGGTCTGGGCCGCTCACCCTTAGGCGGTTTCTGCGTCAGGGCCCTATGGGCGCGCTCTATCACAAAGCACCGTGATAGCGCGTCAGGGGGTAACCACGACTCCAACCACTGGGACAAGAAGCCTTCCATATCCCCCTTCTCGCAGCCCTCGGGAAATCCCACGAAGCGGAGGTTATTCCTGCGCGCCCGCCCTTCGGCATCTTCCACCCGAAGCGCCAGGCCCCTCTGAATCTTCTCCATCGCGGCCACTTTTTGTTTCAGGGACCCCACATCTTCTTCCACTGTCGAAAGCCTGGATTCCGCCTCCGTGATGCGGGTGACCGCGTTGCGAAGGTCCTGGCGCAGCAAAGTCACATCTGCCCCCACCGCACCTATCTTGGCATCGAGCATGTCCCTGGACTGGGTGATCGCCGCCATAAGCGCCGCATTGTCCAGTCCCGCAGACTGGCTCCCTCCCGATGCACCGGCACCTCTATTCGGCCCAGTGAATTTGTCTATGGGCCCTTGTTTGGGGGTCCACTGCCTCCTCCGCCCCTGGTCATGCTGCAGGCTGTTATGTGGGCCGCTGCGCCAAAGTTCGTCCACGGGCCTCAGGGCAGTCTGCACACCGCAGGGGTCCCGACACACCACAGCTCGGGGTCCTCGCTCGCTGGCCGTCGCCGTTCCCAGACCCCTTATCCACACACACTGGGGCCGGAGGGACTTACGAGTCGAGATGCAGCACCCCAGCCACTTTCTCCAGAGTCACACAGCGGGAGCCTCCAGCCGGACAGGGGGCAATGTGTCCCGCTCAAGTACCAGTGGCGCTGCCAAGACTGCAGGCAGGACCGCCCACTCCGCTAACTGCGTCGGCTCCCGGTAACACCACCCATAGCCAGGGGACGCGAAAATCGAGGCCCCGGTCTCAAGGCCGCAGCACCGGCCAACTCCGCCCCCCGGCGTCTGAAACACCCAGGCTGCTACTCAAGGAGCGGAGGGACACAGCGGGGCATCCACCCTCCGCTCCGGTGTCCTTTCAGGTATTCGTGGCGGTGCCAGCAGCCAGGGCCGGGGACCAACACCAGAGCCGCCCGTCCGGACGCCACCAAAATCGAGGCCCCGGCTTTGCACGCCGGACCAGGCCTCAAGTCGTCGCTGCCGCTTTTGTCGGCTCCAGAGGACCGGGGAACTCCGCTCGTCGCACCGGAGGGCGCCTCACACCATCCGCCACCAACGCTGAGCCGGTATGCTGCCAGGTAGGTCCGGGAGCTAGGATAAGTTCACGGATTAATATCGGGCCCGTGGGAGCTCTAACAAGCTGCGTCCACCATCTTCGCCCGCTAGGCCACGCCCCCCCAAAAATATCCTTCTTTTTCATATGATTCCACAAAATTCTAAGATTTCCGGGGCATAACAGCAGGCCAGGTACCATTCAGCAACAGCAAATATCTTTATCTGCAACCAGCGTTTACCTTATAAAAGCCCCTCTGGTTCCCTTTGGGTCATTCTGGCGAGATGGCTCAGTGACTTAAAGCTTATCGCAGATCTGGAATGGTAGATTCAGCCTTCCATCCTTCCGAGGTCGGTAATTTGGGTAACATTACAATGCTAAATAATATCTATTATATACAGGTTTTTAAAACAAAGAAGCTAATATACGAATTAGGCTAGTTTATATGCAAAACAAGGCTTTATGCAAACGCATGACTACATACCTACAAAGCCAATCTAAAAAACACAGACCATATCCAGTAAATAGTTATCTTCCTGTTTTACTGTAGAAGTTTAGTTTCACCATTTACATTCCGCTAGTTGTCTCTTACTGTTAAAACAGTCAAAAAGGGACTTGGTGACTCACCCTCAGCTCGGAGAGGCAGACTGAAGCGAGCAGGGCTCTGGCCAGTATTACGCCACTATTACTCCCCCGCTTCTAACCAAGTGATGATTCATTTCATGCAACTTTCATAATCTGCTGAACTTTCAGAATATCTAAATGTTACCCTGTTCCCCTTTTCACGAGAAAAGGCAGCATGCCCATGGGCAGCATGTCTGGCTACCATTTTAAAGGTTGAAACGCACATTTTCCAGACTAAACTACGTATTTGAAAGTTCAACATAGCAGAATAACAATAAAAAGGACTCCGCTACGGCAAAGACAGTCCCAATTTAGGTATGTTATGTTAGGTTAGTATAGGTTTGTATACACCTCTGTATTTCCATTAGTATAATCTCTCAAGATTATCCCTCCTGGAGCCTCCATGCCCTGTTCTCGAGGATCCCCTCAGAGACTAGAGTCTGTTTTCTTTTTGCATAGGATCATCACTAGTGCAGCTGCAGTTGGTCTATCATGTGCATGTTTGGTTCTTGTAGTGTTTTTGGTGTCTGGTCGGAGATCTTTACCAATGCCATCTGAAGTATTGGCATGTGCATTGCCATGATTGAAGTAAAGGCAGGTGGTAACTGAGACTAACTCTATTTTAACTGTGTTTTGTGTTTTCTTTGAGAGAAATATTATTTGCTGAAGAAAGGACTATTGCGTGCTTGGTAAGGTCCAACTATATGATGCTTCTGAACTGTCTTGGATGCGTGTGTTTTGTTCTTACTGATGTGCTCTCTTTCGGGTTAAAGTTCCGGATTGTTTTAATCCAAAGAGAGGGGCTTGTTATTACCCAAAGGGAAATCGAGCACCGGTATACTGTCAAGTAAAGAAAAGTGTTTTCCCAATGGGAGATCAAGTTATCTCAGATTCAAAAGAATTCAGAGACCTATCTCACTCAGTCTGCATCACTCATTCATATATCAACATGTTATTCGGGGAACACTCACCAAAAGGAAAAAACAATATTTATGTAAAAATATACATTTTATTTCAATAAAAAACATATGAATCAATTTGTAGTTATAGTTAAAAACACATAATGTACAGTAAAAACCACCTAATGTGGAAATGGAGAAAAATGGGAAAAGACAATAGTATTTGTCTTAATCTTGTTAATTCGGACCCTTTGTTTGACAACACTGGGAAGGATTGTCCTTCCTTATACCCAATATGTTTAATGGCAACTCCGAATTTAACCCTTTGTAAATGCGTCGACGCGTTTCGGAAGCTTTGAATGTTTATGGCCTCCTTCCTCAGGACAATATCTATGGTTTTCTCCACAATCAGTGTATCACCTATGCAATTGCATCTTGGTGAGTTTTGTCAATTGTTTTACTCTCTGGGGTCGTTTTGAAGATTGCACGGTTTCCCCAACTCCTTTATTTAAAAAACGGTGGAAAGCCTCAAATACGGTGTCATTCAGTTTTTTGCACTCGTTTTCGATTTTCCTATCGTATCTCTCAAGGTATCTTGTTTGACCTTGATTCTTTCTTATGTACTTTAAGCGACTATCATTTCTGCCTCTTGTTCTGTTTTAGAGGGAAGGTCTGTATATTTTGATAGTCTATAGTATATATTTTTTTGTGTTCAAATCATTTTTATTAAGCAATCAGAAATAAGGAAAGAAAAGCAAATGTACAAACATTAATGCAATACAATCATGTGAGTACACTTTAGTGGTCAAAGAAAATAAAATTAAAATAAAAAATAAGAGCAATCCAGAGCCACATCGTCATCACTGAATAAAATTTGACACTCATACAGATGGTATTGATACTTGAGGTGGCATTATATACAGTAGACTGTCAAATGACTGATTATGGGAATCACAGTTGTCGTTCAGCAGTATGATAGTACAATACAACATCCTTGTGAAAACAGTGTGGGTTTTGATTAACAATCAATTCTTAAAATTATACAATGTATATGCAACCGTCGTGCTAATGCGCCTATCAATTATACGAAACAGGTTGTGCAACCAGAATGGGCTCAACAAACAATGTGCCGGAACTACCTGTTAAAACATGATATGTGTCCATAAGTGAAGGAACCATTATGGTGATTTAAAGTAGAGGGAGGCTGCGTCCAGCGAAGACCAGAGTCTCTTGCTTGTGGCTGCCAGTGTCTCTTGCTTGTGGCTATAAGATCGCCGTTATAATCGAGTAAGAGGTTCCGGATTGCCAAATTGGCAAAGTAGGCATCGGCCTATGGGCCCCACTCCTTTTAGGGGCCCACAACAATGGTTCCAAATAATATTGACTTGTTATTGAAAGTAAATTACAGTAAAGCTTTCTTTAATTGTTTCCAAAAGATAAAAAAAAATATGAATCAACTCAAAGAAAGGAAAACATTATATTAAAGACTCTATAGAGAAAATGCTGAATTAATACGACGTCTTGCAAAAGGTAGACTTCCAAGATATCCTGAGAGATTTCACCACAAACAAATGAGGAAACGGAATATTTAAAGTTTTATTGGTTTATTTACAATGAAACCATTTTCTCATATCCATGATAGAACACTTAGGAAGGACTGAGAAATGATTGCTCTGATACCTAATAATACCTACACTGAAGTGCCTAAAAACAATTACATTTGGCAAAAAATGCAGAAATGTAAATATCTTGAATCTTGACTACATCGGCTATACCCAAAATCAAGAAAATGTAATCCCAGAATACATAAAAAATGGACAAAAAACAATATCATGAACAAACACTAAAACTAACATTAAACTCCGAGCTTAAGCCTAATGCTAACCTTAGATCTGAGCCCATGTTTAGGCCATCCCTAGATCTATCTCTAAGGCTAAGCCTAAACTTATCGCTGGACCCTGACCTGGAGACTAATGCTAACCCTAAAACCTAAACTTAAGGCTAATTCTAAGTTTACATCTACCCCATGTCGTAAACCAGGACTGAATGTAGCCATAATAGATGGCTAATCCTTGTAAGGAGGTAGATTACCTTTTGTATCTTCTGTGCTTGAGCACCCTTTCCCCTCCTCCTTCGCTCTCCTCGCCTCCTGCACTGTATTCAGTCTGGTCCAGTTCCAATCAGTTACTTAGGGTTCACATTCGTTTTCATACACCCAACTTTCACTGTGAATATATGTTATTAGTTCTATGTTAACAGCGGTCTATATTCTTCACTATAGCACTGTTATTTTTCTGACTGTATGTAAAATGTTTCAGACACTAGCTATTATGTTTCCAACTGTATCTTTAATGTTGCTGTCTGTCGCTATTATGTTTCTGACTGTAGTTATTATGTTTCTGACTGTAGTTATAATGTTACTGACTGTAGTTATTATGTATCCGACTGGAGCTGTATGTTTAACTGCCACAGAATATTATTTTGAGTTGTATATACCACTAGCTGATCTAGCAAATCTTCCTTTAAGAACTTTGGTTTAATTGCAGCTCATTAGAGGCTTGTTTTTAAAAGAGGTGATGTAATGGTGACATTGAAGTGAGGAGAGTTTCTATTTTTGTATTTGAAAAAGAACAGATGAACCTTTATAAAAGCTTTAACAGAAGTTTAAAGAGACAGTAAGAAATATTTGAAAGGTATCACTAACAGCAGACATCCTTCTTGCACAGCCAAAAGTCCAATCTTTAGAGGATGGGTGACTGAATGCACATTTTCAGTGGGATTGGTAACTGTGGTACTTTTGAAAACCTGTCCTGCAGCATTCCATACGGTGAGAAAAGAGTGTTATGTTTGTGTCTTTTGTAGACGGGTCAACAATGAAGCAAGCGGTGTTTGTTTTCCTCTGGAAAAAATACCAGATTGTATGCGATAACAAGCATAGCCAACGCCATTTATTTTTTCTCTTGTGTAGCTAGATGGTTTTAACCAAGCTTCATGAATATATTTCATAGACATAGGCAGCAGCAGTGCAAGCCTTTCAACACACCAAAAGGCCAGGGTAGGTGTCAAAGTACCCTTTCAAACTGACCAGAGGTCGAACACAGGTAGCAACAGTGCAGACTTTCTCATACACACTGAACAAGTACTGTCGATGTATGCATACTGCAGCAGTGTGGATGCTGAGTGTGTGTGCGCTCGCACGCGCATGTGTATGTTAGCAGTGTTAATAAACCCTAACAAAGTTAGCCAAATGTGAGGATTAAACTGCTGTGAGGACCAGTCCTCAAAGAGTGCGTAGGTATTTTTTAACTGGTGTATCAGAAATTAAAAGCGAAGAAATATTTACTTCGTCACACTGTACAACCTATCCTAGGATCAATGTGATTGTGGAGTTAGAAAAGTAGGTACACACTTCATTACACTCAACAGCTTATCCGCATATTTAGTGTGTGTTTACGCGCATGTGTATTTTGAGTCTGGTTGGACCAAGCCAGCCCTCACGTCACAAAAATACCTCCGCCAGCAGTATGTGCTCAGTAACCTTTCTTTTTAGTGGGTTTGAATTTGGCCAAGGTATAGAAGCATCCAAAATCGAAAAGAGACGTACAGAGTGTATTTGACCCTGTTACCTATAATGATTATGCGATAGACAATATGGTGGTTGAAGCATTGGGTACATTAAAACGATTGTAAATTGTGCAAAAATATAGTTTTTGTAGTTTTTTCATTTTTTTTATATGACGCTTGCTTCCGCTGACGAGGCTTTGAAATCTACAGTTTGGCACATAATCTCGGATGGATTGATAAAGAATAAAGCCAATTTTGCAGCAAAAATACAATTCGACATAATCTGTGGTAAAAATGGTCTGAACCGGAAGGGGTTTCTTGTATTCCCTCGAGAACGTGACACTTGGAACCTGATTGATCCTGCTGGAGCAGGGCCAAGGCTGCGTCTGGCCTCTGTCCGCGGTGACGCAGTGCGTAAGGAGGATGCTGCCTGTGGGTGAAGAGCGCAGCGGGACGCCACTTTGCAAGTGTATGGAACGCGGGGCTGTCCGCGCCATGTGTGCTCTGGAGGCAATCAGCGCCCGCTGTTATTTGTGGCGCACGTAGGTAGAGGTGACCAGGGGTTCTGGGGTGAGCAGCAGGAAGAGTGTCGCACATTAGAAAGGGTTCAGGCAGAGTAGCTGAGAACTGGCGTCAGAGTGACTGGGTCAAACACTTCAAACCCGCGGTGTAAAGCAAAATAACAATAGAGAAGGGTGGGGAGAGGGTAAGAGTCACACAGTGGCGGAAACAGCATTACATGCAAAGGGGCGGGGAGGGGTGGGTGGGAGATTGTCAGAAAAATGGCATTAGGCGAAAGGTAGAGAAGGGAGGGGGCGAAGAAATAAGTGAGAGGGTCAGGAGACGAAAGATGCAGATAGACCCAGTACTATCATCAGGGCCAGCTTTAGGGCAGTGCGAATGGTGCAGCTGCGCCTGGCACTGACTTTGGTGGGGGGCGTTTAAATGCATGTAGTTTTCAGGCAACAATTAAAATGTCAAGATAACTGGTGATTAACGTTCCTGCCGGTGAGAGATCGGTATTTTGTCTAGTGGCAGTTTCAACACATAAAATAGTGCAGAGGATCAATGCTTATACAGCAGAGAATGAGTAACATTGCAGATCACAGAACTGAGTGCCAGGGATTTTTGAGTAGCGCTATAAAAAAATTAAATGTATGTCAGAGAGGGGGTATGGACAGATGAGGGGCACTAATGGAGAGTGGCAGTGAGGGAGTTAGTTAGTGTAGAAGGAGGTCAGGTGCCCAAAAAGATTGTCGCACTGGGCACCTCCAGCACTAAAGCGGTGCTGACTACTATGCCAGAACCAGGGCTACCGAGCCCATTTCAGCCATGCGTAGACTGTGCATCTCTGAACTACTTCCAGGCACCCTACCGCCCTCAACTCACATCCCCTGTGTTAAGTGATTGCCTTGCTCCTGTTGCAAAATGGTAAAGTATTCATTTGCATAAAGTGAAATGATACGCAATCACTACACAACGGCCAGATCATCATGAATGCATTGCAGCGGAAGCGCTCCCATGGCACAACAATGAAATGAGATAGATTTAGTCAAAGCTTTGAAATAACACTTAATTTTTCCCCTCTTTGCCAATTAAAAGTGGTGGATTGGAAAATATATATATAACCAATATCCAAGTTGTCAGCTTGAAAACAACTAATACATGAATTGAAACTTTTTAAAACCTAGTTGTGGGCAATTCAATGAACAGCATTTTTGTCAGTCAGGCCTGTCTGATTCCCCATTCAGTATTGACACCATAAGGAAGGTGACAGTGAGTTGCGGCCAGATCATGTACACAAAGCTGGGTGGTGTTAAGTTGCTTCCTCGTCATGGTATCGCTGTCTACGATTTCCAAGTTGGAGTGGGGAGTGGGGCACTGAGTCACAAAAAAACACCCATACCATTCGAGATAACACTAAGAAAACCTGCAGGGATAAACCCGTAACAAATTCTTGAACTTGTCATAACCATCTCCTAGTGCCTCGCTTCCATTTTTCCTGCCCACCAGAGCTAAAAATGACCAGCATAATATAAGATGTAATGGTGTCTACATGTAGCACCTACAGCCAGCATACAGTGACTTCAAAGCACTTCTAATTTACAGCTGAGAGAGGAAACCTCAAAGTTTGTCCAACTGAGATCCCCCAAGATCAAGAGCTGGTTCGTTATCTTACCTGGGAAGTGACTCTAAGGGCCTGATTTAGAGTTGTTAGAGACAGAAGATATTCTGATGAACTAGTACCCATTTGCAAACCAGGACATGCAGTTTTGCACGCAGAATAAATAGTTTTCAAATGTATGCGCAATTTGTGATGCAATCCTTGTACTAATAAGGTGAATCACAAATTGGCAATTTGCAGGGGGACACAAAATGACCTGCCTAATATTAATATTAATGAGAAAGGTTGCAATTGCAACCTGTGGTTAGTGTCTGTGAATCCAGGGATAGAGACAGGCAAGGGACAGCAGACCATCATAGCCTGCATTTACACTCCCAAATGGGATTTTTTTTCGTTAAATGCAGTGTGTGTGTATTAAAGGCCTAATGACCCCTAGGCCGCCCAGCACATTTTCATAAGCCTTCCGCCACCCCTCGACCACTACTCCTCTGCGAATCAGTTACCTCCTCATCTCAAGGCTGGGTAACCAGTCAATGTTGTGGAACCACAATGACACTCTCAAACCACTGATACATACCTTTGTGAATCGGAAATAAGCGCCCCTTTCACACTTCCTCCTACATATGCAATTAGGAAAGTCTGGCAAAAGCCTTTTACTCACTTCTAAAAAGGCTTTGTGCTTTGTAAAAGGCCCTTTTTTCATTGCAAACCCTGTAATTTGGCAAATCACTGGCCATCCATTGGGACTTCAGTCATGCCAGGAAGATATGTCAAGCAAAAATGTTCAGCTTTTAACTACAATAAGACCGCTTCCTGGCAGATGAGTTAGACCATCCACCTTATTACATGTGCATTATATCATGCAGCACGTGTAATAAGGCAGGTGGGATATCTGTAAAGTTTGTGACAAAGCTGCCCATCCACCAGACTAACGCAGGCCCTCAGGTACAGGTTATAAGAGCACTTGGCACACAGTCAAAGGAATAAAAGCTAGAACAGTCGCAAGCGCTATACAAATGTACATGGCAGAGCAAAAGCTGTGGGGAAATCACTGTGACTTCTACAGGGCAAAAGTTAACACCAACTATTGCAAAAGTTGGAAAATATAGAATATTTTTTCTAATGGAACCACAGTGCTGCTTGCGTGTGATTACGTAAGTGCACGTGCTGGGCCGCCTAAATATTAGCTGCGTCGGTGTTTATGTGCACTATATGGCAAGTTCAGTATAGGAAGGCTTCAGTTTCAGTTCGCACAAACAGGGGGAAGAACGGACGAGAACTGCAGCAAAGGGGCGAGCCCGGAGCAAGAGAATGAAATGTCAACAACTATGAGTAAGCAAAGGGCATACCAGGCTGTTTACCAGCAGGGAGGATAGTGTTGGTAAAGGTGGCTTTCAGAAGCACACTTGGAAACTGCTCGTTTCCACAGCCCGGGGTGGCACAAGGGGGACGTGCTGTTTCCAGTTCGGTGACTAATGGCTTCTAAGTGGCTTTCTCCCCATCGACTCTGTGACTAATGTGTTCTACCCCCCCCCCCCCCCCATCACCTTGTGGTTGCTTGCACCACATTCTTGCCTGGTCCTGGCCCTGTCACATGATGATCATCTCACTGTGATGGGAGTGCTGCCTGGAAGGGAGCGATTAATCACATATGAGTTTAGAAATCAGAACCTTTTAGTTTGATGAAGAGGGTGCTCTGGGATAAAGGTGGGGAAATGCATACAAGGCTGGAACCAAAGACCCGCCACACTTGGCTGATACAACAGGCATCAGACTAATCTCCAGAGAGAAGCACGGCAGATCACAGAGCCGACCTGCCTCTAAATAGAAGCATGGAACAACACAGGCTCAGCACCAGCCGCCACTACAGGGGAGCGTGGCACCACACAAACCCCAGATCTGACATTAAAGCAAACCTTAGTCGGTCACATGCACAAGGCGTGTTATTTAAAGAGAAGTGCGGTACAACACACATCTGCATACATGCCAACATTTCAACTTCGATAAGAGGGAGAAATATTCGCGGGTGGAAAGGCCTGAATAACGCGTAACACGAAATGGGTCAGGCGTAACACAAAATAGATTGCAGGCAGTGGTGGCTGGTGACATTTGAAAGCTGTGGGGTGTAAACATCTGTGGGAGTGCACTGCGGCGAGCGAGCACAGCTTGCAAACCTGAACACCTTAAAGAGGGTTCGGGTTGTTCACCCCCTCGAGAAAATTTTGAAAAGAGAGTGGGTAAATGGTGCATTTTCAAGCACATTTGAGAAACAAGAAGGTTAATAAAGCAATTGTGAAAGTGCAGTATACATTAATAAAGGGATGTCATATAACAACATGTAGATAGAAATGTTTCTGAAGCTAGGCCCTGCCAGTGCCACGTACGTCTGAGCAAAATACACGCTGCGTGACAGCAGGGCCGAGTGTCAGAAACATTTCTATCGTTATGTTTTTGAAGCTAGGCCCAGTGCTGGCACTGTGTGTATGCTTCGAAGAGGTGCGTCACGCGTGGCAGGGCCTGTAGCTTCAGATTGCGAAGCATTTTCTGCACCAGTCTGCGTTCTCACTCTATGAACACTAATACTCTTTGAAATGCAGAGTCACTCTGCACTTCAAAGAATGTTGGTGTTTAGAGTGAGAACGCGACCCGAAGATATTTCAGAACTGTTTTGGATGAAGGCGCACATTTGCTTTGTGCGACTGTCCTTCAATTGTTCCAATTGGCTCAGACGGTCAATGATAACATTTTCGTTTGGGCCATAGAGACTACGACTGTTGAAACTATAAACTATAGGCTCTATTTACAAAGCAATTTTCGAGTTTCAGAATAATATGATTGTAGCCACTCACAGGCACTGCAAGAGAATCACTCTGAAAACCAATGCAGACAGGATATAACACTAATAGGAGAAAGGCAAACATTAATAAAGTAAATGTAAAAAAAAATCTAATTCACCTAGAAATGGAAGAAAAACCATCACCCTGAATAGGACATAAACCTAAACTACCAAAAATAAATGGAATAAATACACAGATGAAATTACAAACAATAAAATATAGCGCATTTCAAATATGCTCACATGTTGTGAAACCTGGGAATAACAAAATCACTGACTTACAATTTTACCTGCATCTCCAAAATGACACGTCATATGACATGGGTCACTGTTCAGAATATACCAAGTCATACACAGCATTACAATACACATGCACAAAACCACTCAATGTCACTCAATTAGCAAAAACCTATTGAGAGTACATTAGAGCACTGTTTGCACCGTGCACTAATATACACATTGAATTGTACGGAGTCCGCGGTTGTGTTCGCACACTGCACACGCTCTGCGTGGGATCCCGATCTATTTACCTTGGGTGGTTCTTTGGGACCCCAGCAATTCTAGGTTCTCTTGACTGTGTGTCAACCAGAGTTGTGATTCTTATACCACTTTCTTTATAATAATAATAATGGGTAGCTGTAATACACATCTAGCTCTGTGTCTTCTGTCATCAAAATTAGTGAATGTTCATAATCCCACACAGAGATACCCGGCGAAGAAGGGTACATATGGAATGGCTACAGAATCACATTACTGGATGCTGTTAAGCAGAAGGTGGAAGTTATCAAAGTACCGATGAACGAATGAATGAATGAAAATATTTATAGAGCGTGCTACTGCAGAGGCGTCTTGGCGCTATAGAAACAGAACAGACCACAGTGCAATCAAGGGATTATTGTTGAGTAAAAAGCCAGGTTTAATTTCCCTCCGGGAACATCCTTCTATTTGTTTCCTTTCTCAAATGAATAGGAATTGAGTTCCATCACCTAGAAGAGAGAAAGGAAAAAGTTTTCCTCCCCCTCTTGCTTTCTTTATCTTGGGGAGTTTGACCAACCCAAGTGTGGCCGATCTTAAACCACACATAGGTATGTATCGGGAAAACAAGGACTGCACATCCTCTGCCACACCGCTAAACAGGGCTTTGTGAGCCAGACAGAGTGATTTAAACTCAATGCGTCGTCGTACCGGGAGCCAGTGAAGTTGTTTTAAGGCAAATGAAGTAGGGTGATGTTTAGGTAGATTAAGTAGGACTCTGGCCGCCGCATTTTGAATTGATTGCAGTTTGGCCAGCTGTCTTACACCAGCTCCCAAGTACAAAGCATTGCCATAGTCAATTCTCAAAAGAATTGTGACAATTATCACAGTTTTCCTCAAAATGAGAGGAATAAACGGAAGGATCTTTTTCAAACGTTTAAGCATAAAAAAGCAGACTAATGACAATTGGTTAATCTGTGCATCCCAGTCCAGCTCTTTATCAAACATGAAACCAAGATTTCTGGCCTTAGTTACTGGCACTGGGCAAGCCCCTGCTGAGGGTGGCCACCAGTGCTGACCCCAGATGGCAGACTTATGACCAAACTCTAAAACTTCCGTTTTCTCTATGTTTAGTTTTAGAAAGTTATCGCTCATCTAGGTCATCAATGCCGAGATGCAATTAGAGAATTCCACTGCCATTACATCCTCTGCCTGGGTTACTGATACTATCAGCTGGGTGTCATCGGCGTATGACACCAGCGAGAAACCAAAACTCTTTATTAATTTTGCCAATGGGGCAACATAAATATTGAAAAGAGAGGGGGATAGTGCAGAGCCCTGAGGGACGCCTCCCGGTAGCAGGAATTCCTCTGACTGAAGTCCGTCCCAGTGGATGATTTGTTTTCTAGATGCCAGAAATGAGCACAATAAGGCTAGAGCTGTGCCCGGGATACCAATGTCCTGAAGCCTTTGAATTAACACCAGATGATTCACGGTGTCGAAGGCTGCTGTTAAGTCTAGCAGGACCAGAATAGCCGTGCCCCCGAATCCATGACCTTACGTGTTTCTTTAGCTGCCATAAGCAGAGCTGTTTCTGTAGAATGGTTTGAGTGGAAGCCATGCTGGGTGTTGTCAAGGATGTTATAAGATTCTAAGAAAGATGTTATCTCCACATTCATGGCCTTCTCTAACACATTGGCAGGGAATGGTAGACAGGAGATGGGACGATAGTTTTTTTCGTCCAGCGGGTCGAGTTTGGGTTTCTTTAGAAGGGGACGAATACAGGCCTTTTTCCACTGCGAAGGATAAACTCCGGAGGAAAGAATGGTGTTTAGCACAGGGGTCAGGACAGAACTAATTTCTTCTGGGGCCAGATGTATTATGGAAGGTGGACACGGGTCCAGAGGGGAGCCAGATTTAATTTGAGGCAACATATAGGCTACTTTCTCTTCTGCCAGAGTTAAAAATTGGGATAAGCCATGTGTCCCGACCCTGAGTGTAGATTGCACTGGATCCTTTCCATTAGAATCTTCAGCTACACTGGAAAATTCATTGTATACCTTCTAAACCTTATTCTGAAAAAATAAGGCTAATTTGTGTACAAAATCTTGGTCGGGGATAAAAGTTGCATCCCGAGGACATTTCAGTAGTGATGTGACCGTTTGAAATAGCTCCTTAGGGACATTAGCCGCCTCTTGAATTTTAAGAGTAAAGAAAGTGGTTTTGGCCTGGATAATAGCTTTCTTATATTCATCAAGCGCCGCACAGTAAACCTGCTTCTGAGCAGCATCATATTTTGTTCTCCAAGCAAGCTCTTTTTGCCGGCATTTAATTTTTACTGCTTTAAGGTCCGTACCATGGGGATGAGACCTTTTTCGGTTGTATTTTTTGTTTTTTCAGGGGCTATCTTATTGGATGCCTTATTCAGCCAACTATGAAATTCCAGAGCTGCATGATTTGCTTTGAGTGTGATCAAAGGCTGCGAGTCCAGTGCAGACAGTAGGTCACGTTTGTTTCCTGTCTTCCAGGCTCTATATTCGATCATTGATGGTCTAGTTCTCCGCTGGCTAATCCCTATGTTCAGATTTACACTGAAATGGACTGCAGCATGATCGGCCCAAGGGAGGGGAGCGACCCTGTTCACTTCCATCCATAAATTGCTGATACAAAGTCCGTCCAGCGTGTGACCTGCTGTATGCGTAGGATCGCATATGAATTGTTTTAGTCCAAAGCTAGCGAGGATATCTAAAAAATGAACAGTGTCTGCATTATTGTTATCCTCCAAGTGGAGATTGAAGTCTCCGAGGATGGTGAAACTATCCGTATCCGAGCAGGATTCTAGGTAAGTCTGGAGGGAGAGGAGAAACAGGGAACTGGGGCCAGGGGGCCAGTAGACCAGTAGACCAGCAAAGGTTTCTAAATTATTAGATTAGGAATTACATTGCCTCCGCGCCCACTAAGGACTCCGCAGTGATCATAACTGAGAAGAGGGCGCGATGAATAATCGCTATTCCCCCCCCTTTCCTGTCAAAGTTGGCAATAACATAACCAGTAGGTACCGCGAGTTGCCAGTCAGGATCACTGCTTTCATTGTCCCAGGTTTCGGTAAGAAAGACAATATCAGGGACCTCTACTTGGAGGAGACATTCTAGATAGGGTTTATGTTTCACCATAGATCTATTTGAGGTAGAGAAAGCTCTTTCTACATAAACCATAGGCTTACCAGTCCTTTCAAGACGGTTGTTGTTACTGTTACTTGTGGTGGTTATTTCAACGTCTTTCCTATTGGAGGTCGACTCCTCAGCCCTCCAGCCGCATCGATTGCAGCACAGAGACAAAAGAGGGATGGAATTAAGCAGAACCTCATGAAAAGAACACGTACCAGGGTTAAGCTGCAATAGTTGATCCCGTGTGAAACGGGCAGGGGTCCTGGCACCGGGCAGATTTTGGGCGCAGACGGGCTTGCCTTTGGCGCGCCTTCCGCGCGCCGCTGGCACGCCCGCTGCGCAGTCGCTGCATCCGGGTATTTATGTCGAGGGAGGGCCAAATAACTAGAGCGCTGCTCTATGACCAATAAACTAGAGCGCTAATCTTCAGGCGTGTCAGCACAAAATGGCCAGACAACACCAATAAACTAGAGCGCTCATCTTCAGGCGTGTCAGCACAAAATGGCCAGACAATGCGTTAGCATTCCAGGTGAGATGGCAATTTCGAAGAATTATGCTTCAATTTAAAAATGCAGGAAGACAAACAAAATATTCAGTATAGAAATAAGATTTCCACTAAAAAGCCTGTCAGCATACCCACACCCTCTTTGTGGTGTATCTGCTCGGTTATCGCTGGCGCGGTGGCTGCATCCGGGTATTTATGCCGAGGGAGGGAGGCCCAAACAACTAGAGCGCTGCTCTAAGACGAATAAACTAGAGTGCTAATCCTCAGGCATGTCAGCACAAAATGGCCAGACAAAGTGTTCGCGTTCCAGGTGAGATGGCAAGTTCGAAGAATTATGCTTCAATTTAAAAATGTAGGAAGACAAACAAAATATTCAGTATAGAATTAAGATTTCCACTAAAAAGCCTGTCAGCATACCCCACACCCTCTTTGCAGTATATCTGCTCAGATGAATCACTGAAGCTATACAGGAAGATGGCTGGGCCACTAATAAAGGGACATGCTTTTTATTCCACGCACTAGCGATGGCTCAGACATTTTGGTCGAGCAGAGAAGTTGGGGTTAATCTACAACTTTTCAAGGTTCACGCTGTGCAATTCAGCTACCAGATGGGTACTATCTTTAACATCAAAGGTTAATGCTTTGTCCTTAATTCTTGGAAGGGGAGATTAGAGCCTGTGCAACATGCAATCGGCATTTTATTTTTAGCAGCTGCACAATAGATAGTGCTAGTGCAACAAAATCAGTCCCAAACTCCTATTTTTGGTTTGTGCTGTGTAAAACTGCCAAAAATAACATGTTGATATATGTCCCAGACTATAATCTCCATCTCCAAGAATTAAGGAGAAAGCAATGATCCCTGATTTCCTAGTTGCATGCCGTGCAGTTCAGCAAGCCAGTAGATGGGTACCTGCCTCTGATATTAAAGGATATTGCTTTCTTAGAGGGGAGAACCAGAAAATGAACAGGGAGAGCTGAGCCAGGAGTGTGGCTTGGCTTTTAGGGCTTGTGCACGAGCTGAGCAGTGAGAATGTTTGCTATGTACATCATACAACAAACATCATGCAAAATATGACAAAATCTCGTCAAAGTTCAAAAAAGTGAATTTCTCTAACATGTAGAAGCTTTAACATTAAAACGTCATATTACAGCACTGTACTAAAGAAATACTTACAAGTGATAGTTTTGAGGCACAAACCATTAGTGAAATAAGAGGCAAGTCATGTGTCATGTAAAACCTGTCAACTGCCCAGATTAATTTATATTCTGAACTCACATATTTGAAAATGCTATCATATGCGATCTTGAAGAAAAATGAGTTTTGGTGAAATAAAGTATTTGCCCAAGATCAGACAATTTAAACGGGGAAACCACAATTTACAAATCAGCCACTAAATAGGTATTTATTTGTCTTTACTTATGCTAATGCTTTGTTTTTACCCTTTTATTCATTTTTCATGTAGCATGAACTGACCCAAAGGTACTGGAGCGCCTTACATAAGCACCAGCTATATTACACAATGTCGCCATTCATTGTTTATAGGCATGGGGAGATTAAGTGATTTGCCCAGAATCACAGGATGTTGAGCCAATGTTGGCACTTGAAACTGGTTCCCCAGTTCCAAAGAATGCAACTCTGGCCCTAACACCACATCTGGAGTATAGGGAGAAACAGAATTTCATTGTTGGCGCTAACAAAAACAGAGTTCTAAACTCTGTTTTTGTAAGCACTATGTGAAAGGGAACCCCCAAAAAAAGTTACTTCCCCCTCCCAAAAAAAAATTGAGGACAAAGAGTTAAGCTTTAATGTGAGAGGTAATTTTGGGGGAGGGAGACTAGAGTGTGAATGACATTGGCATCAACATTTTAATTTTCATCCTTTTACAAAGTTCAAAGAAACACAACCTTGGTTGAAACACATTTTTTCTCCCAGGGGCAATTCATGGGTTTCACTTGTTTTTCATTTTTTCTTACCTTCACGTGTGTCAGGAGCACAGAAAAACGCTATGGCAGGCAAATTGGGAGTGTGACAATATTGCAGGAGCACGTTTCTGACAGTGCCTACTTCGAGTCACAGGAAACGAATCCCTAGACTAGAGCCTGCTGAAGCCCACCGAGGAATACTTTTACGCTGGACGTAGCCAGGCAAAATTATTTTCGGAGTCATCGCCCCTGGGCCTGCCCAAGGTAACATTTCTGCCAATAGCTTTAGGACAGACTCAGGTTATAATGTATTGGCAACTTCAGGAGGCGGGGGAGAAAGGGCAGAGAGCAGAGGTCATTTCCGAACTGAATTTAGCTCTTAAGTTATCTCGAGCCGAATCATTCGGCAATCCGCATGGAATCGGGTTTTTCAATACAAGAATCGGGAGGTGGGAGACTAGCCATCAAATCGGTAGTCTCACGCCTGAATCGGGAGGGTTGGCATGTATGCATCTGCCAGTGAAGAGCCGTTTGACACAATATAGGCCACACACCTGCCACCAAAGGAAAGCATAACACAAGAGAGGCCCCACACCTACCAATAAGGGGAGGCATGGCACAATATGTGCTCCATAGCTGCTTCTAACACAAAGCTTGGGGGCTACAAGCTCTAGACGTGCTATTAAAGAGTAGCATGGCACTTCATATGGCCACACTTGCCAACACAGAGATGTGTGATACAAGACGGGGGATACACTTCTGAAGAGCAGCTGGCAGACCAGGCTCCACACCTGCCACTTAAAGAAAAGCTTGGCAGACCGTAACACAAACACCACACTAGTCACTAAACAGAGTAATATAAAAGTGAGGCTGCATGTTTTTGTCCACTCTACTTCTCTGGACAGTTACCAGCCAAATGCAAACCGGTCTTGATCCTGCTACAACTGAAAAAGTTCATCAAAAACTTCAGGGTTAGTACTAGTTTTGGAGTTGTCTGAAATTAGGTTTTATTGTCGGAAGGAGTCTGCATATTCGATGGCTATCAGTAGCCAGATCTTTGTCTAAAACAATAGGGTGCGATAGGCGCCTCCTGTGTTCCAAAAGTAAAGCATGGCTGATGACAAAGTCCATTCCTGTAGTTTAGGAGGGAGGGCCGATCATGGAAGCATAGCAGAACACGACCCGTAATTGACACTGAATCAAAGCATCGAGCATGAGAGGCCCACATTTTTCACATACGTGGTAGTGATAACTCAGTGCTTAACAGGTCAGTCAGGGAACCTTGGTTGGTGGAGCTATGTTCATGGCCAGATGGGCTATCCACACCTACCCTAAAGCAAACAAGAAGTATTGCTCCTCTCAGCCGAAAGCCCGATTTGTTCACTCTCCGCCAGCTCACTGGCATACTTGGTAGATGCTGGAGTAGGCGGGGTTGATAAAAAGCTAACATCATTGAAGAAGTAGCTCTATTTGCTGATTGGCCCCAGGCTTCACTCACCAGGAATTTGAAGTCATGGCCGCCAGTGAGGTGGGGAGGGAGGGAATGGAAGTAGAGTGGTGCTTTCCTTGTTTGGGGAATGTGGAACTGGTATGGTTATGGTGATTTTTCACCAGTGTGTACAGCACCATAGCTGTGCCAGTACCTCTATTATCCCCAAAGCCAGGCCAGTATCACTTGTGCTCTGGTTTGTATAGTCCTGGAACACCTGTGCCTGGCTATGGTGTTTCACAATGGCATGGTGAAGCTGGGCTTGGCAAGGAACATGTGTCAAAGTGTAGCAATTTACATAATGCACACCACAAACCATATTATTTCACTGCACTTGAAAAAGGACTTTGATTATTTGAGTTTTTCAGCACACAAAGCAGATGTAATGGGTTCTAGGGCACTTCAGTAGATGTAAAAAGTATCTTGGGCACTTATAGGCTGCTCGGAAGGGACACTTCATGTAAATAGCAATTAATTATCCAGAAGTAGTCAAGAAATAATGAATTGTGAGATAAGAGGTATTGGTTCTCTATACTGATAGAGCTATATATGGAAGAAAGTCCTCCCGCTGTACAATAAAAGGATAGACTTTACAAGACTTGGTTGTGAGACAGGATAAATCAAATAGAATATGATCAAGTGCTTGGATGCAGTGCTGCCCATGATGCTGCATATCTGGTTAGATTGGGGGGCAAAAAAGCGTGGCTGGATTTCACATCTGTTGAGCAAGTTGACTAAGACATAAAATACAATGGAACCTGCTCCGAAAGCTCTAACAAACGAAGATTTCATATGCATCATTCCGAACTAACCAGAGAAACCAACAGAGCTGCCACATGAATATGGACTGGCATTAGACAGGGGCCCCTTGATCTGTCAGAGCGGGTAGCTGGCAGTCAGCGTATGTCCATCTCAGAAGTAGTATTTGATGCCGATGTCAAGCATGTGTTCCAAGGCAGTAGTTATTTATACTTCGGCCTACACGTGTGTTTTTAGAGCCTGCTTTCCTGGAGCTACAGTTGTGACGGCTCTCTGTAGACCATCCGAATTCTTGGGAGTATGGGCCAACTGCCCATGTGTGCTTCTCTCCTGTAAAATTCTATTTGTGGGGTTGTTGTTCAGTTTGGCTTTCTCTGAGAAGGTAGGAATAGATCCTGTCTAAACCTGCTGACCATCCACAGCCATGTGTCAGACACAGATCGGGTGGTGGGGGCACTATTACTTTAAGAGATATCAATGAACAGATTTTGCAACAAGACTTCTCTGTTGCAACTCCTTCAGGCAGTCTTTGGACAGCTTTGAAATATCACATTACCGTGCACACAAGGAATAAGACAAACGGACCTGGTCCGAGTGGAATTGCTTTATGAGGCCTTTGCGGGATAGCCAATGAACTCTGTAAGAGGACACTATGCATTCCTGCAACATCACAACTATGTTTGACCATAGGATATTCAATGCACAGCCTTGCCTTCTTGCATATTGCTGAAATGTGTACAGTTTCGTCATGGCACAATCTTTAGGTCCTAGAGATCTAGAAATCGAACAACACCTCTCAAGGGACATGAGTCTTGAAATCTCCTTCCTGTTCCTCATCCAGGAAGTATGGTGAAAGCTGCTGCCTTTGCTTAAGAAATCACTAAATTGGATAATATGTTGAAAGATCTCAGTCTGAGTAACTCTTTCCTGCTGGGTTCAGCCTAAGGCCTAGACGCTCAGTAAATGTAGGTGCCATTAGAACACAGTTCGATATTAATAATCTCTTAGTTTTCTGAAACTATGGGGCACATGCATCATTGTAAATTGCATTCGCAAATGGTGCGAATGGCAAAATTTGGCCGTTTGCGAATGGAATTTCAACTTTTGGGATGCATCATCATTTTTGTACTTTTCGCAATTTAAGAAATCGCAAAATTGCGATTTCTTAAATTGCGAATGCATTTAAGGAATCTCATATTGAGATTCCTTAAATTCAATGCATTAAACGTAAAAAATTATCGATTTCGCTAATAAGGGGGGCAAATAACCATGAAGTTGACCTTCATGGTAATTTGCGAAAACTTTGAAAAATGCACTAAAGTGCATTTTTCAAAGTTCCATTCTACACACACACACGCCCTTGGGGCATGTGTGTGTGCAAGATGTACTTATAGGCAGATTTCAGGGGTGCAACAGGGTGTCCTTTAGATACCCCTGCACCCTTGAAATTGCATTCTCAATTTGCGATTCTCTAATGGAGAATCGCAAATTGAGAATGTCTTCCCATTCATTCCTATGGGCCTCTAGGCCCATAGGAAAGAATGGGGAGGTATTCCCTAATTGGGATTCTCAATTAGACAATCACAATTAAGGAATTTTAAGAAATCGCAATTTTTTTAGCGATTTCTTGATGCATTGCAGTTTGCAATTCCTTAATTGCGATTCCTTATTTTTCGCAATTAAGGAATGGCAAAGAGAAATATTGATGCATGTGCCCCTTAAGTTCTAATTCTATGAGTGTGCTTTCTGTTTGGAGCAGGAGTACCAATTTAAGGCCGAGACAGATGGTACTGGTGGGCCAGTATGGCATGCAGAGGTTTCAAGAAAAATGCCTTCCAGTGGGTCATTCAGGCTTCTCTGGTGGTCTTTCTCGAGTCTTGTGACGTCACTGACAAGTTGAATCACTGGGGCTTTAACAGGATAAAGGGCTGATGGCCGTGGCCTTGAAATTTCTTTCCCGCCATCCTGCCTGGAACAGTCGTCACAAGGATCTCTGACACATTTTCTCCCTGCCTCCTAATCCGGAATGTATTTGTAATTGTATTTACGAATTCGATTATTCAAAAGTGTTAGAATAGCACGTGTAATATCTTTGGTAAACAGTGTAATAGGGGGTTGTTCCTATCTCATATCCAGCTTTCTCTTTGTTTGTCGTTTTTAGTTGGAGGTGTGGTAAAATCGCTATAATAATACGGAAAACTGAAGGTAATTTTAGCTTAGCAACACTGAAAGATTTATCTGGGTATTTTCATTCTGTGCTTATTTCTCTCCCAGGATGTGGGGTTAGTGTGATCTATGTATGGACATGAAAGAAGTAGCTTTAGCTACTGAACTCTGTGTGGGAACCTTGGATTATCTTGATAAAGTGAGAAGGTTTTGGGTCTGTGCCCGGTCAGGCATTACTCAGGATGGTGCTCAGGTGAGGGCACAAGGATGTGACAGATAGTAAATGCAATTTAATTATTCTCTGTTGCCGGACTATGAGTTACATCAGTTTGCTTCTTAGTTTATAACTTGTTTGAATGTGTTAATAAATGCGACCTATTTTAATACCACAAGAAACTCTGAGTCGTGTATTTCTCTTTAATTTGTATATGAGGAGAGAGGATTCCACTCTGGACGGTTTCAGGACGTCACTGCCATTTAGAGTCGCAGAAACCCCAAAAAGTGTGGATCAATCCTACCGTGTTTTATGTTATGGTTAAAGAAGGCTTTTACAGAGTCTGTGAATGCTTTGGTGTTCTCCAGTGATTCAAAGTACATTCTAGAACATGGGTACTCCCAAACTTTCTGTCAGGGGCCAAATTTACAGTGTGGTTTGTGGCTGATGGCCTCACCGGTGGGGTCAGTATGAGAGGGGAGCTGGGCTAGAACAAAAAAAAATCTGACCATGAGGATGAACACAGCAACGAGGGGGCAGGACAGCAAGCACAGGCAACGAGGGGGCAGGACAGCAAGCACAAGCAACGAGGGGGCAGGAGAGCAAGCACAAGCAACGAGGGGGCAGGAGAGCAAGCACAAGCAACGATGGGGCAGGAGAGCAAGCAAAACGAGGGGCCAGGAAATGCTTTCTAGAGTCGGCCACCAAACAAACCTGGCGGCCACAGCTCGGCAGGGCTTCCAACCGGCCCAGGGCATTAGACAAGCCGCGCTTCTGCACACACACACCCCCACCACCCCTCAGATGAGGGTGGGCTCGGAGGACAGAGGGGGGGGCTCCCTTACAACACGCAGTAACAGCAGGGAGGAAACCTCTCCCAGGCTGGCCTTATCCGTTCCCTTCTCGTAGTCACTGAAGTCCTGAAGGGAATGAGCTCACACTTGGCAGGCACCGGAACTCGCGCTCGGAGGCCTGGGGGGGCGCACTCCGCCCAAAACAAAGTGATGGGAAATAAAGACGGAACAGCCTGTCTGTCAGGGGGGACTGGAGAGATGCTGCAGGGATGCACAGCCAGCCGGGCGAATTACGGACGAATTACGTGGCAAAATCTGTAGCAGTATTCATTTGTTATTTTGTCATTCTCACGACTGGCAATCTTGCCACTTCAAAGTTGCACCTCATTAGTGCCAATTTAACACCTGAATAGAGAAAATAGCAACTGAAAGGTGGCTGGTTAAGCTTTGTTAGGGAGCAGCCACAACCCGGAAATGTGTGTAGCACGTTTTGTTTAGTAACGTTTGCTCCGTTTGCACTAGAAATATTTTTCTTGCGAAATCTGCAATTAATGTAGCAGATTCTGGATTGAGTGGCAAGTAATGCACAACCATGATTATGCAGAAAACACAGGGGCAGAGAATTGCATAATCCCAGTGGCTCTGCCTATTGGCAGCAACTGCAACCTGCCAGTAACCTTCCCTAACAGAACCTAACACGCAGGTACCCCACCCTTTTGTGAGCCACCTTATTTGTAAGTATCTGCCCCAGGTCTCTGAATGATGACCACGCCCCTCCTGAAACACGCTCCAATTCCTCGGGAGACAGCACAATTCACTCCTTTTCTCCCCTCACCTCAGTAGGCCAAATCAGTCTGAGGGGCCTGCCTGGGGTGAGCGGGCAGTTAGCATTCCAAAAATACACACATACAATCACGTACTGCACATTAAGGTTTGTGTATACAACATATGTACTTGATACCTTGGACATAGCACAATATGTAACAAGAGCGGTACATAAGAACTTGTTACAATTAACAATACTCTGAACATTAGCCATAGGTTATAAACAGGCATGACATAACACACACGATGGCAGATAAAAACAACTGACACACATTTAAACGGATCTGTTAACCACTCTGACATGTAAGGTATAGAATCCGCTCCCCACTCACCTGTCCCAGAAATACGCAACTCACACTACTCCAGAAAAGTATGAGATCAAGCCTCAGCTGCAGTGCTGTGCCTCTACGCACTCCGCCAAAAACAAAGTGATGGGAAATGAAGACGGAACAGCCCGCCTGACGGGGAACTGGAGAGATGCTGCAGGGACGCACAGCCAGCCGGGCGGCTGGTTAAGAACAGGCTGATTGACGACGAGGGGGCCGGAAAGCAGGCACAACGAGGGTGCTGGATAGCGAGCACAACGAGGGGGGGGGGGCAGGAAAGCGAGCACAACGAGGGGGCAGAAAAGCAAGCACGACGCTCAACGAGGGAACAGACGCCACAAAAACAATCACAACAAGGGAACAGAGACAAGAAAACGGGCACAATCAGGGAACAGAGGCAAAAGAGCGAGCACTTACCGGAGGACTAGGCAGATTCTCTACTTCTTCCGGCGGCGGTCGGGCAGAAATGGCTTCAGCAAAGCGCCGTCATTTTCAGATTCGGGGGCGTGGTTTTCGTTCGCTCCTCTTCCCATTGGCTGGAATGTCAAATTCCAGCCAATGGGAAGAGGAGAGTAAGAAAACAGAAAGAAGCTAAACCCCCCCCCCCCCCCGAATCCGGTCTTCAACGGAGTGACGGCCCTCCGTTTAGGAAGCCAGCCAATGGAGAAGAGGGGCGGGTTCAAGCCCCCATACTATAGACATAAAGTCTAGGAGCGAGACTGCGCAAGCCTTCGAGTCCGAGACCTAAAAATGAATCAACTCAAAGAAAGGAAAACTTTATATTAAAGACTCTATAGAGAAAATGCTGAATTAATACGACGTCTTGCAAAAGGTAGACTTCCAAGATATCCTGAGAGATTTTACCACAAACAAATGAGGAAACAGAATATTTAAAGTTTTATTGGTTTATTTGAAATGAAACCATTTTCTCATATCTATGATAGAACACTTAGGAAGGACTGAGAAATGATTGCTCTGATGTCTAATAATACCTACACTGAAGTGCCTAAAAACAATTCAATTTTGCAAAAAATGCAGAAATTTAAATATCTTGAATCTTGACTACATCGGCTATACCCAAAATCAAGAAAACGTACTTCCAGAATACATAAAAAATGGAAAAAAACCAATGTCATGAACAAACACTAAAACTAACATTAAACTCCGAGCTTAAGCCTAATGCTAACCTTAATATCTTGGCTAACCTTAGATCTGAGCCTATGCTTAGGCCATCCCTAGCTCTATCTCTAAGGCTAAACCTAAACTTATCGCTGGACCCTGACCCCGAAACTAATGCTAACCCTAAAACCTAAACTTAAGACTAATTCTAAGTTTACATCTACCCCATGTCGTAAACCAGGACTGAATGTAGCCATAATAGATGACTGACATTGTAAGGATGTAGATTACCTATTGTGTCTTCTGTGCTTGAGCATCCTTTCCCCTCCTCCTTCGCTCTCCTCGCCTCCTTCACTGTATTCAGTCTGGTCCAGTTCCAATCAGTTACTTAGGGTTCACATTCGTTTTCATACACCCAACTTTCACTGTGAATATTAGTTATTAGTTCTATGTTAACAGCGGTCTATATTCTTCATTATAGCACCGTTATTTTCTGACTGTATGTAAAATGTTTCAGACACTAGCTATTATGTTTCCAACTGTATCTTTAATGTTGCTGTCTGTCGCTATTATGTTTCTGACTGTAGTTATTATATTTCTGACTGTAGTTATAATGTTACTGACTGTAGTTAGTATGTATCCGACTGGAGCTGTATGTTTAACTGCCACAGAATATTATTTTGAGTTGTATATTGCACTAGCTGATCTAGCAAATCTTCCTTTAAGAACGTTGGTTTAAATGCAGCTCATTAGAGGCTTGTTTTTAAAAGAGGTGATGTAATGGTGATATTGAAGTGAGGAGAGTTTCTATTTCTGTATTTGAAAAAGAACAGATGAAGCTTTATAAAAGCTTTAACAGAAGTTTAAAGAGACAGGAAGGACTATTTGAAAGGTATCACTAACAGCAAACATCCTTCTTGCACAGCCAAAAGTCCAATCTTTAGAGGATGGGTGACTGAATGTACATTTTCAGTGGGATTGGTAACTGTGGTACTTTTGAAAACCTGTCCTGCAGCATTCCATACGGTGAGAAAAAAGTGTTATGTTCATGTCTTTTGTAGGCGGGTCAACAATGAAGCAAGCAGTGTTTGTTTTCCTCTGTAAAAAAAAAAAGATTGTATGCGATAACAAACATAGCAAACGCCATTTATTTTTTCTCTTGTGTAGCTGGGTGGTTTTAACCAAGCTTCATGATTTATTTTTCATAGATATAGGCAGCAGCAGTGCAAGCCTTTAAACACACCAAAAAGGCCAGGTTAGGTGTCAAAGTACCCTTTCAAACTGACCAGAGGTAGAACACAGGTAGCAACAGTGCAGACTTTCTCATACACACTGAACAAGTACTGTCGATGTATGCATACTGCAGCAGTGTGGATGCTGTGTGTGTGTGTGTGCGCTCGCACGTGCATGTGTATGTTAGTAGTGTTAATAAGCCCTAACAAAGTTAGCCAAATGTGAGGATTAAACTGCTGTGAGGACCAGTCCTCAAAGAGTGCGTAGGTATTTTTTAACTGGTGTATCAGAATCTAAAAACGAAGAAATATTTACTTCGTCCCACTGTACAACCTATCCTCGGATCAATGTGATTGTGGAGTTAGAGAAGTAGGTACACACTTAATTACACTCAACAGCTTATCCGCATATTTAGTGTGTGTTTACGCGCATGTGTATTTTGAGTCTGGTTGGACCAAGCCAGCCCTCACGTCACAAAAATACCTCCGCCAGCAGTATGTGCTCAGTAACCTTTCTTTTTAGTGGGTTTAAATTTGGCCAAGGTATAGAAGCATCCAAAATCGAAAGGGGGGCTTGGGGGAGGGAGCTGACCGAAGGGAGGTCTCCTCCCCCGGGCGGTTTGGGAGGGTCACGAGGGGTTTTGCATAGTAGGCGCCAGAAGGTTCTAGATTTGGGCTGGCCTAGTAGGATTGGCCAGCCCAATTATAAACCCTCCTTTCCCCGCCCCCTAGCCACCATTTTAGGTTTGGTGACCTGGTGGCTAGGAGGGCTGTAGCGTTTTTTGTGAGGTACTTTTATTGCGGGATAGTTTGCTTAGGCTTTGTTATTTAGGTTTATTATCCTTAGCTCTTTGCAAATGGAGGATTCTAGAGTGGTAGAGGCAATGCGCTTGCTGGCGGAGGCGGGGCGCATGGATTTGGTGACAGGAGGTGTGCCGGCGCGTCCCCAGCGACAGGCTTCCGCCGGGGTGACTGCTGCGGTAATGGCGTGCTCGTCGCCGAAGAAGAGACGCCCGAGCCAGGTGAGTGACAGGGGCCGGTCCCGTACGAGGAAACCGGCCCCCCAGCGTGTGGCGCGTGTATCTGGCGAGGTGAATGCTCCGGCGGTGCGCGGCGCGGCTGTTGAGGGCGGGAGTGAGGCGTTTGTGGCTCCGGTTCCTCAGGTGAGCATGGCGGTGAGGGCGGGGGGAACCCTGGGTATGTCCGGCGCTGTGGTGGGACAGGCGCAGTTGTCGTGTGGCGCGCTGCTTCCCTCCTCGGTTGCGCGGGTGGGGGCTCCCTTCTTAACTGCTCCGTTGGGTCCAGGTGCTACCTCGTCAGGAAGGCGGGGAAGGGGGGGCCGGGGAGGGAGTAAAAAGCGCTCCGCTTCAGACCCGTTGGTCGAGCGGCGCGCCCAGCAGACGGAGGTAGTGTCTGTGCGTGGGTCGCGCAGAGGGTCTATTCAATTTGTTCCTCAAGGGGCGAGCCAGGAGCGATTGTTGCACGATATGCAGGCTGATGAGTTGGTTGGGTCTGAGCCCCGTTTTGTTCCTGAGACAGCACCCTGTGCATTAACCCCTTCCAGATGTTTGGTGCATGACAGGCCTATTGTAGAGAGGGGGGTCTCAAATGTGTTGGGTGCTGATATGGCTTTGGTGTCTGGGGATTTGGCTCATTCTTATGGTCAGGTGGTTTCTGGGCAAGATGCTAACACTGGTATGTTCGAGGTAGAGGGTAATGTTGGTAGCCCTTTATTGTTTTCCACACCTGGTTCTTCAGTGGGTGAGGTTCTGTCGGTTGGGGGGGGCTCTAGGGGTGAGGGTGAATGGGCGCAAATGGGCGAAGGGGGTTCTTTTTCTGGTGTGCTTTTGGAGCAAGAGGCTCCACGTTCAGGGGGTTTTGGGTCTGCTGTTTTTGTAGGAGGGGATGACAGTCTTCGAAGAGAAGGCAGGAGAGGCTCAATGGGGGGTCATGTTTCTTTTCATCCTGAACTTAATGTGCCACGTCATGCTTTTGGTGGAGGGCCAACCTTTCCTAGTTCTTCCTTGGTCTTGACTTCTGGAGAGGCTCGTGCACCTGGTGCTCTGAGTGTGAGGGGTGTGGGCCCTCAGGGTGTGATGTTGGGGCATGATAGGGGTTTTGCCCCTGTGAGTGGTGGGTTGGTTCCAGGACGCAGGGATACAGTTCCATGTTTGTCTGGTAATACCAGTGGCCCATATTTTATGTGTGGTTCCCCTGGGTGGGAACATTTTGGTGCAGCAGGCCTTGCGCAGCGGAATTTTCAGAGAGATAGTACAGGCCAAGATGGGCATACAAGGGCGTCTATTCCGACTTCTTCCTCTGCAGTAGCAATGGATAATTTGGATTATAGTGAGGATGATGAGGTGATAGGTGGTTCTCCGGTCAGGGAGGTGCCTTTGAGATCTAGTATTCGAGGACGTTCTTTGGAGAGGGATCAGATGTTGAATGTGGCTTCTACCAGGCGGGGTACTGAGTCTGGTTTGTATGAAGTTGTTAGGAACCCTGGCACACCAGTCCAAACCTTTTCTTTTCAGGACAGGGATAGGTGCGGAGGTCCAGACTTGGCAGGGCGCGGTCCAGTCCACTTTCGCCAAGGGGAAGCGAGGAGAATGCCTAGCGCGGCCCTCTCTGTTCCAACGAGGGAGCCCGCCGCGGCCAGCACACGAGGGTCCGGCGTGACCCCGCTGGCCCCACCGAGTAGCAGGTATAGGTGCCCTACCTTACCGGCGGCTATGGAGCCGCAGAGTCAGCGCCAAGGGAGGTACGGGCGTGTACAGTCTGCTCCCCCTCATGGAGGTTCTACGCATAATCTTAAATGTAATATGGATGATGTTGGGTTCGGTAAGACCCGTGGTGTGATGTTTCCTGATGAACCTGATTCAGTGGTTCTGGATTACGATGAAGAGAGTCCCGAAGAGGGAGAGTTGAGGGACGTGGAAAGGGGGGTGCCCTCTCATGTTGTTGGAAGTGTTTTTCAGGCTCCAGTGGTGCATAAACAAGTCAAGGAGAGACGAGAACGCGGCCCGTCAGTCAGGGCGCCTCCAAGACGTGACACAGTGGTTTCGGCATCACAGGCGGAGCCGGGAAGAGTGGTCTCTTTGTTGCCAGGTGAGCAGTTAGCTGCACAGGCCAAACCAATTATGGTGTCTGTGGGCACAGGTGGGAATGAGGCTGGTGGGGTGGGGGAGGGGCGGTTGGTAAAGGGACGATATGTGAAAGACACCGCGGTGGGCACGGATGATGTGCTGGACACTGCAGGTAAAGTTGACAATAGTATGGCTACTGAGCCTTCAGGGAGTGTTAAAGAGCCTGTGGCAAGTAAAGAGTTGAAAATCAAAAAGTTGCCCTATATGGGAGTTACAAAGCCGTTGGGGGCTCATTTGATGTTGAGTACAAAAGAAAGAATTTGGAAAGGTGAGTATGTGGAAATACTTAAGTTACTACACAGAGAAGTACGGTCCAAAGAAGGGTCCAAGGAGGAAGAATTTGAGTTGGCAAAACGACCTAGAGTTCCCCTAACCATCGAGAATTGGACAGCTGCCTTCTTAATATATGCCAGTGTATATTGTGAGAAATTCCCAGAGCGCAGCGTGTCCCTTTTTAAATACATGGATGTAATTCGCAAGGCGCAGCTTACTGGGGGGGGGGTTTGCTTGGTCTCAATATGATGAGGAGTTCAGGGCTAGAATGGCTTGGGATCCAGAGGCCAAGTGGGGGGAACTGGACACTGACTTATGGCAACATACGATGGGGTCGGCTTCGGGAGGTAAGACGATTTTTACTGCAAGTGGTCTCCCCATAATATACCGGCCCTTTCAGGGCAAGCCCACCAGGGGAGGGGTGGGCAGTGGCTCAACTACACAGCCTGCAGTCGGCACGTGCTGGGAGTTTAATAAGGGTTTCTGTACTAGGGAATACTGTAAATTCAGGCACGAGTGCTCAGGTTGTGGTAAGCGACACCCCTTGTCTAAATGCTGGGAGAACAAGCCAGGGGGGGACCATCAGGGTAATCAGTCAGGTGCAGGGGGTTCGGGGACTTCCCAACATTCTGCAAGTGGTAGGGGATTCAGAGGTAATCGGGGTTCTGGGTCCAAGGGCTCATACACCGGTTAGGTTGGAGAAGTTGCGCCTTGCCCTTAGTGACTATGATAATGCAGCTGCGAAACAAACATTGTTGGATGGTTTTGAATTTGGTTTCAAGTTAGGTTACACGGGTCCTAGACATAGAAGATGGTCTGCTAATCTGAAATCTGCATCTGAGCATAGTACAGTGGTGCAAGACAAGTTGAATAAGGAAGTGCAGGAAGGGAGGATGGCTGGCCCTTTTCACGATTGGCCGATCCTTCATTTAATAATATCACCTATTGGAGTGGTCCCGAAGAAAGATCCGGGACAGTTCAGGCTTATACAACACTTATCGTGGCCGGAAGGGTCGTCGGTCAATGATTTTATTGACCCAGATGCTGTTTCGGTCTCTTACTCTTCAGTTGACGTCGCCATGTCACTTGTTGTGACCGCGGGCGCAGCTGCTGAGATGGCCAAGTGTGATATAAAGTCTGCTTTCCGGCTGCTGCCTGTCCATCCGGATGACTGGTGTCTCCTGGGTATACATTTTTCAGGAAAATGGTATGTGGACAAGGCTTTGCCGATGGGCTGCTCCATATCTTGTTCTCTTTTCGAGTGCTTCAGTACTTTTTTACAATGGTACTTTATTCATCAGTCTGGTCATTCACTGGTAACGCACTACCTCGATGACTTTTTCTTTGTCGGGTCCCCGGGCTCCGCGGAGTGCCAGTCTGCTCTGGACACTTTCCAAGGGCTCATGGAGGATCTGGGAGTCCCTTTGGCTCCCGAGAAAACTATGGGTCCTGACACAGTTTTGTCCTTTTTGGGGATTGAACTTGATTCGGTGGCAATGCGGGCTCGCTTGCCTGAGGACAAGAAAGTGAAGATGCTGGATTTGCTGGACGATATGTTAGCAAAACGGAAAGTATTGGTGAAAGAGGTTCAGGTGTTACTAGGCCATCTCAACTTTGCTTGTAGGGTCGTGAGAGCAGGAAGGACTTTTTGTCGCAGATTAGGCAGGGCTCTGGCTGGTCAACATTTGCCTCACCATAGGGTTCGATTGTCTGCTGGAGTCAAGGAGGATTTGAGAATGTGGAGATTTTTTCTTTCTTCCTTTAATGGTGTTCCTTTGCTCAGGGACGTTGATTTCCAATGGGATGTGCAAATGTTTTCAGATGCAGCTGGCAGTGATGGTTTTGGTCTGTACTGGAATGGAAGATGGTGCGCGGAACGTTGGCCGGATGAGTGGTTGAATGGTGGCCGCAGCATTACCTTTTTAGAGCTTTTTCCTTTGCTGGTGGCTTTGACACTGTGGGGGGAGGTCTTGGCACATAAGAAAGTGCTTTTTCGTGTGGACAACATGGCTGTGGTGGAAATTGTTAACCGACAGTCTGCCAGGGACGAACAGGTCCTGAAGCTCATGAGAGTGTTTGTGCTGGGTTGTTTGAAACACGATATTCACTTTCGTGCTTTGCACATTCCTGGGGTGGACAATGACATTGCGGATGCTCTGTCTCGTTCACAGTGGGGCAGATTCCGTGGACTGGCGAGGGAGGCAGACCCAACACCGACACCGATGCCGATTCATCTGTGGCACGTAGGCAACGTCGGGTCTTACAACTGGTGGTAGGTTCCTTGTCTGTGTCTACGCGTTCTGCTTACTCTCTGGCCTGGAGGGAATTTCTGGAGTCTGGCGCCTGTAGGCGTGAGGAGGTTTGGCGTCGTTCGGAGGATGTAGTGAATTTCATCTTGGACCTCATGGACAAAGGGCTTACTAAGGTGACTATTGCCGGTAAATTAGCGGGGATAGCATTTATGGGCAAGTTATTATGGGGTTATCCTCCGTCGGCGGGGGAGATTGGCAGGAGAATGCTCGAGGGTTGGTCCAGGGAACAGGGGCACACCAGTAGACTTAGGGCTCCTTTGTCTTGGCAGATCCTGGCTCGATTCATAACTGTTCTCCCTGAGGTTTGTTCAGATGACTTTGAGTCATGCTTATTTTCCATGTTAATGGCCTTCATGTTTTTTGGAGCTTTTAGGGTCTCAGAGTTGTTAGGTTCAAAAGGCAAGTGTGGCCTATTTTGGCGGGATGTTTTCTGTTCTGAGGAGGGGGTGCACATATGGTTAGCCAGCTCTAAAACTGATCAGACTAAGAAGGGAAAGGGTGTGTGGCTGCAAGCGCGTGCTCCTAGGATTACTTGCCCTTTGCTGCTGGCGCGGCGCTGGCGTTCTTTGTGCGGGGGTGGTGATGATGCTCTAGTATTTCAACATATTGATGGCACCCTGGTTACAGCATACCAATTACGCATGGTTCTGCGCAAAGCTTTGGAACATCTGGGTTTGGATGGGAGCTTATATGGGACACATTCCTTCCGGATTGGGGCTGCAACTGAGGCTTTTAACAGAGGTTGGTCTCAAAGGGATATCATGAGGCTGGGGCGTTGGTCTTCAAACTGCTTTCAGCGCTACGTGAGAAGTCAGGCGGAGGAGGCGCATGCGTCATCTTCCTTCCCATGAGCTCTAACTCTGTTTTCTTTTATAGGTTCTGTTGCTGGGCCTCGTTCTCCGGTGGTGACGGTCTGGATAGTTGGGCATTCCTTTGTGAAGTGGGCCCGAGTCCAGGCAGCCCAGAGTTATTTTGGAGAATTTCTAGGTTTTAACGCTAGTATGTTCAATGTGGTTTGGAAGGGGAAAGGTGGGATGCTCTGGAGAGAGTTAATCCCTTGTCTTAACAACAATATGGTGGGTGGGCTGTGTCCTGATATTCTGGTCATCCATCTGGGGGAAAATGATCTTTGCGCTACCAAGGGTGTGGTGTTACTAAGGGCTATGAAGAAGGATTTGGGCCTTATCAAAGAGCTTTGGGCTGGGTGCCATGTATATTGGACTGAATTGATACCGCGTAGGATCTGGAGAGGAGCGGTCAACCCCAAGGCGGTGGACAGGGCTAGGAAGAAGGTCAATTCGGAGGTGTCGCGCTGCTGCCGTGGTCTTGGCTTTAGTAGGATTTCCCATAGGGAAATTAAGTTTGAGACTGTGGAATTCTTTCGAGATGATGGTGTTCACCTGTCCAGAGTGGGGATGGACCTTTACTTGTTGGAATTACGTGAGGTTTTGGCGCGTTCGCTAGCTATGCACCGTTAAGGTTGGTTCGGTCTGTTTCATTTTCCGGTGGGGGGGGGGCAGAAAGGGAGGTGGTGTAGTTTCCCTCCCCCTCCTTCCTTTCTGGGTGGCGGGGTTTTTGGTTGCCCCGGTGCTGTTTATGGTAGATTGTTTGATGAGTATTGGATTGATATTTTGATTGACAGGTTCAGGGGAAGTTGGTCTTTGTTTGACCGTTCAGGTTTTGGGGGTTATTGGCAGGAGTGAAGGGTCAGGCAGGGTTTATGGTTAAAGAGGGCCTGGCTTACAATATGTGATTGGGGTTTTGATGAATAAAGGGGTTAAATGATGATGTAATTGAATTAATGACGTAATGTTTATTGATGATGTTATGTTTTATATTGTTGTTGTAATGTTGTAATGCTGTATTGTTGGGTGGGGGAGGGGTCAAAGAATTTTAGGGGAGGGGGTGGGGGGAGGGGTCTGTAGTTAATTATTTATTTAGTGAGGGTTAGTTTTGTAAGGCGTTGCCGAGGTTTTATAATTGTAATGTGCACCTGTTTCTAATAAAGCGGCCTTTTACACACTCAAGAACAATTCTGGTCTACGTTTCTCCCACCCCTCGCCCTCCCTCCCAAGGGGGGCTTGGGGGAGGGAGCTGACCGAAGGGAGGTCTCCTCCCCCGGGCGGTTTGGGAGGGTCACGAGGGGTTTTGCATAGTAGGCGCCAGAAGGTTCTAGATTTGGGCTGGCCTAGTAGGATTGGCCAGCCCAATTATAAACCCTCCTTTCCCCGCCCCCTAGCCACCATTTTAGGTTTGGTGACCTGGTGGCTAGGAGGGCTGTAGCGTTTTTTGTCCCACCCCCCCCTCCCATTTATTATTATTCTTTTCCTGGGTCTTTTCTTTCCCCAAAGTTTTTCTCGTTGGACTTTTTTCTTCCTTTTTGAATATTTTAGGGCTGTTTTTCTTAGATTCAGGTGTGCAGGTTTTTTTTTTCTTGTGATCCTATTGTCGCTAGGAACAGGTGCTGGCGGGGTTTTTGGTTGCCCGGTGCTGTTTATGGTAGATTGTTTGATGAGTATTGGATTGATGTTTTGATTGACAGGTTCAGGGGAAGTTGGTCTTTGTTTGACCGTTCAGGTTTTGGGGGTTATTGGCAGGAGTGAAGGGTCAGGCAGGGTTTATGGTTAAAGAGGGCCTGGCTTACAATATGTGATTGGGGTTTTGATGAATAAAGGGGTTAAATGATGACGTAATTGAATTAATGACGTAATGTTTATTGATGATGTTATGTTTTATATTGTTGTTGTAATGTTGTAATGCTGTATTGTTGGGTGGGGGAGGGGTCAAAGAATTTTAGGGGAGGGGGTGGGGGAGGGGTCTGTAGTTAATTATTTATTTAGTGAGGGTTAGTTTTGTAAGGCGTTGCCGAGGTTTTATAATTGTAATGTGCACCTGTTTCTAATAAAGCGGCCTTTTACACACTCAAGAACAATTCTGGTCTACGTTTCTCCCACCCCTCGCCCTCCCTCCCAAAGAGACGTACCTGACAGAGTGTATCTGACCCTGTTACCTATAATGATTATGCGATAGACAATATGGTGGTTGAAGCATTGGGTACATTAAAACGATTGCAAATTGTGCAAAATATAGTTTTTGTAGTTTTTTCATTTTTAGGTCTCGCCTGTCGATGCGCATGCGCATCGAGCAAGCGAGACTATAGGGGCTCATCTACTCTTTATCTACACTGCAAGGAATCGTGGCGATTCCTTGCAGTGCCCGTGACTTTTAAGGTCAATGCGCATGCGCATTGAGCTTATGCGCATGCGCATTGACCTTAAAAGCGCGTGCGCGTGCACGTCCGTCTTTGTTTACCCGCTCCGCCCCCTCCCGCCGTGTCGCATTTCTCCTCCCCCTCCCCTCTCTTCCTTCCGTCTAACGCCGTCTAACTTCCTTCCGCGTAACACCGCCGCAACGGTCACATCCTGCCGTGTCGCACCTCTCCCCTCTCCGCCCCCTCCCCTGCCCGCCCCCTCCCCTGCCCGCCGTGTTACGGTGAAAGGCTTGTTTTTGGTTTGTATAATTTAACCCGCTCCGCCCCCTCCCCTTTCCTCCGTGTCGCATTTCTCCTCCCCCCTCCCCTCTCTTCCGTCCGTCCGTCTTGTTAACTTTACTACATTCTGCTTTTGTAATGGCTATTGTAATGTTCCTGTGTTTATCATTTTCCACGATTCAATAAAATCGTCATTTTATTGTATGTCTGTAAATTTGGCTTTAAAGTCAGTTTCGCAGTTCGGTTGCGATGCATGCATTGTAAACATTTAAGCAAACCGCTCTCATTGGCGGCAAACCTAGTGGGTTTCTGTAATGCGTTGCAGGATGTTACAGACACCATCTGAATGCTATTACGTCACCTTATGTTTCTCTAACATCTTTTGAGCAGTATGAATTTCATGATTGGACACGAGATTCATTTATCCAAAGGATTTAAAGTGTTAGCGTCCTATAAAATATAGATTTGTTGAGTTTAACATCGACTACAACTTCAGGCAGTTTGCCACGATGAACTTTACATAACCTCCCGATACCAACCCAAGGAATTAGCTGTAGAGTTTCCCAATCGGCCGCCTGCTTTCATGTGCGGCCAGTGATAACACTGTCCAAGATGAAGTACTAAAAAATCACTTTTTTCGAAATTAAGCCCTCGGATCAGCTTTAGCCTTCTCGAGGGAATGCGGTAATGATTAATAGAGCCCCTTAAATGACGGAATATGCACCAGGAAGTTTTCACTAAATGAAATATTGTTTCAGCCCGTCATGAGGAGAAACCCAGCTGGAAAAACTACAGCCGAGATCCCAGAGCTCTGATTCCCCTCTTCCAGCATTAATCACATTGAATGCGGCACCATTTTTATTTATCACTCCTCAACACTTGCGTGCGCAATTTTCAACTCCAAACTCTTGTGTGTCGCGGATATCTTTTTGTCCGAACCCCAGACAGCGTTGCTTTTCTTAGGAAGAGCAGGACAAGGATATTCGCATAGAGAGTGCGCATTTACGATTAGTATTGTTTTAATTACTGCTCGGCCTGTAATTGAATCAGCCGGAGCACGTGGCCTTCCTCCATTTGTAATTTATTTAATTCGCTTTCGGGTTCCGGCAGTTAGAAACATAAGTTAAAGTATCTGTGTCATTTCTTGTGAAGTGTTTAATGTGATTACCCTGTCATGGTTTATTATTGTTATAGTGCTGCTTTTTTGAGGAAGAGATAGGCCGCTCCATTCAGAAGTGCACGGTCACCGCTCTCGAATTGATTGCTACTGTGTCTAATTCTTAGGTTTTGCAGACTGTCTCCATCTGAGAACATCCTATTATGTGAAGACTAATTACAGAGTGAGTAGAATATACATTTTTTGGTTGTGACCCTTGGCATTCAGTCATGGGGTCATTAGCCTTGTACTTTGTGAGCACAATTCGTTGACAGTCTCTATAAGGGAATTTGGTGCATTGTGATGTCTGGAGTTATCCGAATAGTTGGTTGTTGATGGTCACTCACTGCTCATCCAGTTTTATACAACTGCCAGTAGACTGTAAACCCTGCTGCCAGTCAAGTGTCAACAGTTTATTTTACTTTCCGTACCCCGCTCTTGCAAGCTTACGTTTCAGCAGTTGCCCGCGCCACAGTAACAGAGCGCCTCTTAGGCGAACACTGCTTCTTACGTTTCAGCCCACTTACTTACTCCAGTGACTTCCGAATTTCATTTTCATAACGCCTGTCAGTCAAATGAAAGAAGGACGCCACCGGCTTCAGGAAGGCTGGAGCCATGAAAATTTGAACTCCTAAAAGGCCTTTTTTTTCTTCAAAGCAGCGAGTATGAACGCAGCAGAATGTTCTGGTTAGAAAACAGATTTTAGATTCAGCTCTGCGATCCTGTTTTCGTAGGTGGAATGTTAGAAGGCTGAAGCAAGTCTTGGGCGGCATATGCCGCCTCTCTTGTCCAAAACCACCCACATTTTTCTTGAGATGTTTCTCGTGCCATGGAGTAGAATGTTGAAAACCCCTCACCCTCACTCACCCTCAACCCCTCACCCTCAAACCCTCACTCACCCTCAACCCCTCACCCTCACTCACCCTCAACCCCTCACCCTCACTCACTCACCCTCAACCCCTCACCCCCTCACTCACCCTCACTCTCACTCACCCTCACTCAGCCTCAACTACTCCCCCTCACTCACCCAAAACCCCTCACCCTCACTCACCCTCACCCTCAACACCTCACTCACCCTCACCCTCACCCACCCTCACCCTCACTCACCCTCAACACCTCACCCTCAACCTCAACCCCTCACCCTCACTCACCCTCACTCACCCTCACTCCCCCTCACTCACCCTCACTCACCCTCACTCTCACTCACCCTCAACCCCTCACCCTCACTCACCCTCACCCTCACTCACCCTCACACAGTGCAATAGTTCTCAGACCATTTCAGTTAGAGCTTTTAGAAATGTTTATGGCTTTTTTTATTTGTAATACTTTAGCATTGGCTACAGGAAACAAAAATGCTAAACATTGACAAAAAAACCCCATAAACAATTCTAAAAGCACTAACTCTAATGGTGCGAGACCTATTGCATTTCCAATGCTTGTTTTATATGACGCTTGCTTGCCCTGACGAGGCTTTGAAATCTGCAGTTTGGCAAACAATCTCGGAGGGATTGATAAAGAATAAAGCCAATTTTGCAACAAAAATACAATTCGACATAATCTGTGGTAAAAATTATCTGAACCGGAAGGGGTTTCTTGCATTCCCTCGAGAACGTGACACTTGGAACCTGATTGATCCTGCTGGAGCAGGGACAAGGCTGCGTCTGGCTTCTGTCCGCGGTGACGCAGTGCGTAAGGAGGATGCTGCCTGTGGGTGAGGAGCGCAGCGGGACGCCACTTTGCAAGTGTATGGAACGCGGGGCTGTCGGCGCCATGTGTGCTCTGGAGGCAATCAGCGCCCGCTGTTATTTGTGGCGCACGTAGGTAGAGGTGACCAGGGGTTCTGGGGTGAGCAGCAGGAAGAGTGTCGCACATTAGAAAGGGTTCAGGCAGAGTAGCTGAGAACTGGCGTCAGAGTGACTGGGGCAAACACTTCCAACCCGCGGTGTAAAGCAAAATAACAAAAGATAAGGGCGGGGAGAGGTTAAGCCACACAGTGGCGGAAACAGCATTACATGCAAAGGGAAGGGGCAGAAAAATGGCATTAGGCGAAAGGTAGAGAGTGAGGGGGCGAAGAAAGAAGTAAGGGGGCAGAAGAAGAAAGATGCAGATAGACCCAGTACTACCATCAGGGCCAGCTTTAAGGCAGTGGGACTGGTGCAGCTGCACCTGGCACTGACTTTGGTGTGGGGCGTTTAAAATTATGTAGTTTTCAGGCAACAATTAAAATGTCAAGATAACTCTGGTGATTAATTTTCCTGCTGATGAGAGATCGTTTTTTTGTCTAGTGGCAGTTTCAACACATAAAGTAGTACAGAGGGTCAATGTGCCTACTGCAAAGAATGTGTACCATTGCAGATCACAGAACTGAGTGCCAGGGATTTATGAGTAGCGCTATAAAATATTAAATGTATGTCAGAGAGGGGGTATAGACAGATGAGGGGCACTAATGGAGAGTGGCAGTGAGGGAGTTAGTGAAGAAGGAGGTCATGGGCAGGTGTCAAAAAAGATTGTCGCACTGGGCACCACCAGCACTAAAGCGGTGCTGACTACTATGCCAGAACCAGGGCTACCGAGCCCATTTCAGCCATGCTTAGACTGTGCATCTCTGAACTACTTTCAGGCACCCTACCGCCCTCAACTCACATCCCCTGTGTTAAGTGATTGCCCTGTTCCTGTTGCAAAATGGTAAAGCATTCATTTGCATAAAGTGAAATAATACGCAATCACTACACACAACGGCCAGATCATCATGAATGCATTGCAGCGGAAGCGCTCCCATGGCACAACAATGAAATGAGATAGAGTTAGTCAAAGCTTTGAAATAACACTTCATGTTTCCCTCTGTGCCAATTAAAAGTGGTGGATTGGAAAATATATATATATATATAACCAATATCCAAGTTTTCAGCTTGAAAACAACTAATACATGAATTGAAACTTTCTAAAACCTAGTTGTGGGCAATTCATTGAACAGCAACTTTGTCAGTCAGGCCTGTCTGATTCCCCATTCAGTATTGACACCAGAAGGAAGGTGACAGTGAGTTGCGGCCAGGTCATGTACAGGAAGCTGGGTGGTGTTAAGTTGCTTCCTCGTCATGGTATCGCTGTCCAAGTTGGAGTGGGGAGTGGGGCACTGAGTCACAAAAAACACCCATACCATTCGAGATAACACTAAGAAAACCTGCAGGGATAAACCCGTAACAAATTCTTGAACTTGTCATAACCATCTCCTAGTGCCTCGCTTCCATTTTTCCTGCCCACCAGAGCTAAAAATGACCAGCATAATATAAGATGTAATGGTGTCTACATGTAGCACCTACAGCCAGCATACAGTGACTTCAAAGCACTTCTAATTTACAGCTAAGAGAGGAAACCTCAAAGTTTGTCCAACTGAGATCCCCCAAGATCAAGAGCTGGTTCGTTATCTTACCTGGGAAGTGACTCTAAGGGCCTGATTTAGAGTTGTTAGAGACAGAAGATATTCTGATGAACTAGTACCCATTTGCAAACCAGGACATGCAGTTTTGCACGCAGAATAGTTTTCAAATTGATGTGCATTTTGTGATGCAATCCTTGTACTAATAAGGTGAATCACAAATTGGCAATTTGCAGGGGGACACAAAATTACCTGCCTATTGATATTAATATTAATGAGAAAGGTTGCAATTGCAACCTGTGGTTAGTGTCTGTGAATCCAGGGATAGAGACAGGCAAGGGACAGCAGACCATCATAGCCTGCATTTACACTCCCAAATGGGATTTTTCTTTTCGTTAAATGCAGTGTGTGTGTATTAAAGGCCTAATGACCCCTAGGCCGCCCAGCACATTTTCATAAGCCTTCCGCCACCCCTCGACCACTTCTCCTCTGCGAATCAGTTACCACCTCATCTCAAGGCTGGGTAACCAGTCAATGTTGTGGAACCACAATGACACTCTCAAACCACTGATACATACCTTTGTGAATCGGAAATAAGAGCCCCTTTCACACTTCCTCCTACATATGCAATTAGGAAAGTCTGGCAACAGCCTTTTACCCACTTCTAAAAAGGCTTTGTGCTTTGTAAAAGGCCCTTTTTTCATTGCAAACCCTGTAATTTGGCCAATCACTGGCCGTCCATTGGGACTTCAGTCATGTCAGGAAGATATGTCAAGCAAAAATGTTCAGCTTTTAATTACAAGACCGCTTCCTGGCAGATGAGTTAGACCATCCACTTTATTACATGTGCATTATATCATGCAGCACGTGTAATAAGGCAGGTGGTATATCTGTAAAGTTTGTGACAAAGCTGCCCATCCACCAGACTAACGCAGGCCCTCAGTTACAGGTTATAAGAGCACTTGGCACACAGTCAAAGGAACAAAAGCTAGAACAGTCGCAAGCGCTATACAAATGTACATGGCAGAGCAAAAACTGTGGGGAAATCACTGTGACTTCTACAGGGCAAAAGTTAACACCAACTATGGCAAAAGTTGGAAAATATAGAATATTTTTGCTAATGGAACCACAGTGCTGCTTGCGTGTGATTACGTAAGTGCACGTGCTGGGCCGCCTAAATATTAGCTGCGTCGGTGTTTATGTGCACTACATGGCAAGTTCAGTATAGGAAGGCTTCAGTTTCAGTTCACACAAACAGGGGGAAGGACGGACGAGAACTGCAGCAAAGGGGCGAGCCCGGAGCAAGAGAATGAAATGTCAACAACTATGAGTAAGCAAAGGGCATACCAGGCAGTTTACCAGCAGGGAGGATAGTGTTGGCAAAGGTGGCTTTCAGAAGCACACTTGGAAACTGCTCGTTTCCACAGCCCGGGGTGGCACAAGGGGGACGTGCTGTTTCCAGTTCGGTGACTAATGGCTTCTAAGTGGCTTTCTCCCCATCAACTCTGTGACTAATGTGTTTTACCCCCCCCCCCATCACCTTGTGGTTGCTTGCACCACATTCTTGCCTGGTCCTGGCCCTGTCACATGATGATCACCTCACTGTGATGGGAGTGCTGCCTGGAAGGGAGCGATTAATCACATATGAGTTTAGAAATCAGAACCTTTTTAGGTCTCGACTATTCTATCCCACAGGGATAAATAGACGAGAGTATAGTTGGCAAAACAAGCTCTGAAACCATTGCGGATTTAGTACAGTTCATGTGGTGCACTCGTGTGAAACGCGCGTCCACATCAAACCCATCAGCCTCGCTCCCTGAGGCATCTGAAGCTTCCCCAGCGTGCGCTCGGCCTCAGGCATTCACCCCAGCGCGCGCTCGGCCTCACTTCTCCTCCCCCCTAATTCACCCCTGCTGTTTCACTTTCACGGCCGCGAGGCCGTGCTCTAGCTCATTATGCAGAGAGCTTCACTTCAAAGGGATCCGCTGCCCCGCCCCCTGCTTCACACTTCAAAGGAATGTGCCCCCCGCCCCTGCAATGCCGAGCGCATTTCCCGGCCGCTTTTAATTTCATTTTGCGGCCGCTTTTCATTTCATTACGCGGCCGCGGTTTAATCGTTTTTCTTTTTCATTTTGTTTCTTATTTTCTCCAATTCCTCAGTTTGGCCCATTTCCTCCATTAATAAAATTTATCGCGGTCCTGGGAGCCCATTCCCCAGTCGATACAATGTATCACTGTGCTAAGTAGTTGTTGCACATTTTTATTCTCGCTGTACACATTATTGATGGCAGGCAGTGGACACCCCTTTCCACGCTAGTTTATTGATACTAGTGAGCTGATTTTGGTTCGTGCAATAGGTGTCATTACAATGGCACGTCACGCCCTTTCACTGTGCTTCATAGCGCTTTCACCCGTTGTACCGGGATCCACAGTGACCTGCGCTGTCACGCGCATCTTCCTTGATAAGATTAATGACAGTTCCTGTATTTCCAAAATTAGACTAGCACACTGGGGGGAAGCGCAAACCCTACCCAGCCCATTCACATCTCTGCCTCGCTCACAGGTACAGGATGTGTTCACGGGGCGCAGCATGTCAAACACCGAAGTAAACTTCAGCCTTGAACACCACGCGGCACCGATCCTTCAAGCGCCTGGAGAGAACTCTCCGTGGGGTGTGCGCTATAAAAGCTGATATCCGTTATTTTGTAACACTTTTTATGTTTTTTTTATTTACTTTTCCACGCAGGGAATGCTAAATAAAAGCAAACAACAAAATGGTACCACATTGCGATGCATATGGGAGCATGTGACGTTGCAGCAGTTGTAGTGCTATGATGTATGTGGGCATGTACCTGATTAGGCAAGGAAGCACGTTCAAAGGATTTTGCTTTTTTCCGATGCTAATTAACACTGGCAAAAAAGCACTGGCAAAACCCAACAGGTGAGAGACGAGACCTATAGGATTTTCCAATGGTGGTTTTAAATTGGGGCCTACATTATCTGTAAGTGTCATTGCAGTTTGACTTTTATCAACTTCACGCAATTATGAATAATTATTTCTATTATTGTGTGATTTGAATACTTCTGTCCATTTTTGGAGACGTGTATCTCATCGTTAAACATAGCCGCCGCCTGTTCCCTTTCTTGTAGCACGTCGGCTGCCATTTCCAATTTGTGAGCTGTGTGTAAATTGTGCAATTTAGTCAACTGGGGAATTCGCGTTACTAACCAGTGCCCACTAATTCCTCTTCGTTGACAGCAGTACCACCACAGCATCACTCAGCACCACCACAGCATCACTCAGCACCACCAAGGCACCACCACAGCATCACTCCGCACCACCACAGCACCACTCAGCACCACAACAGCATCACTCAGCACCACCACAGCACCACTCAGCATCACCACAGCACCACTCAGCACCACCACAGCATCACTCACGGCCTCCACAGCATCACTCACGGCCTCCACAGCATCACTCAGGGCCACCACAGCATCACTTAGGGGCACCACAACATCACTATGCGCTACCACAGCATCACTGAACGCCACAGCATCACTCGTCGCCACCACAACATCACTCCGCGCCATCACAGCATCAATCTGTGCAACAATTCTACAACAACTGGGTCAAATATGTTCTCTCAATGGTTCAAGCTTTATTACAAATGTCACAAAAAGATCTTAATATTTCACTTCTGTTCTTGGATTTTCGTCCCAATAAAATACATTAAACATAATCTTCACAAAAGTTATTTACAAAAGTTTAAGCTATTGCCATTATAAATTACAATCACTTTTATTTAAGTATTAATTATTTAAAAAAATTAAAAGCCATTGTTATTTGTAATATCAATACATCTAAGTCACGTAAATACAAAACATGTTGCATTACAAATGCTATAGGTGTCACATTTGCGAAAGTTATAACTATTGGCATTGTAAATGACAAAGCTATTAATTTAGCTATTTTCAAAACCAACACATAAATAAAAATATTGTCATTTACAAGACCAATAGCTCAAACTTTCCTAATGCGAGACCTATTGCATTGCAAATGCTTGTTTCTGATTAGTAGCTGTGTGATCAGGAAGGTGCTCTGGGATTAAGGTGGGGCAATTCATACAGGGCCGGAACCAAAGACCTGCCACACTTCGCTGATACCAAAGGCATCAGACTAATCTCCTAAGAGAAGCACGGCAGATCACAGAGCCGACCTGTCTCTAAATTGAAGCATGGCACAACACAGGCTCCGCACCCGCCGGCACTACAGGGGAGCATGGCACCACACACACCCCAGATCTGACATTAAAGCAAACCTTAGTTGATCACATGCACATGGCGTGTTATTTAAAGAGAAGTGCGGCACAACACACATCTGCCAGTGAAGAGACGTTTGACACAATATAGGCCACACACCTGCCACCATGTCTGAACTGGGGTGGCAGAGTGGGCTAAAGAACGGTGATGGATTAAACCCAGATCAGTTGACTGGGGGTGAGTGCTTGTATTGTCAATGCTCCGTCCATAATTTCCTTTGGTTTTTCTTTGTTCGCCATAAGTTGGCAGGGTATGCTCAGACGTGAGTCCCTTGCTCACTTTGCCACTGGATTCAAGCAAGCGAGCTGAAGACGGCTGAAATGCCAGAAACCGGTCCTCGGTAGCTTGTTTCCGGTCCAGGGAAGGCATGGCTTGGCAGTTCGGGCTGGACTGTTCCCATGAGGCACAGGGTTAGACTGATTTGCATATGGCCATGTCTGAACTGGGGTGGCAGAGTGGGGTGAACGCTAATGGATTAAACCCAGATCAGTTGACTGGGGGTGAGTGCTTGTATTGTCAACGCTCCGTCCATCATTTCCTTTGGTTTTACCAAAGGAAAGCACAACACAAGAGATGCCCCACACCTTCACTAAGGGGAGGCATGGCACAACATGGGCTCCATAGCTGCTTCTAACACAAAGCTTGGGGGTAACAAGCTCTAGACGTGCTATCAAAGAGAAACCTGGCACTTCATATGGCCACACTTGCCAATACAGAGATGTTTGATACAACACGGGGGATACACTTCACTTGCCACTAAAGAGGAGCATGGCAGACCAGGCCCCACACCTGCCACTAAAGAAAAAATTGGCAGATCGCTGGCCCAAGTCTGGCATAACACAGACGCCACACCAGTCACTAAATAGAGTCATATAAAAGTGAGGCTGCATGTTTTGTCAACACTATTTCTCTGGACAGTTACCAGCCAAATGCAAATCGGTCTTGATCCTGCTACAACAGAAAAAGTTCAGCAAAAACTGCAAGTTTAGTACTAGGTTTGGCGTTGTCTGAAATGAGGTTTCATTGTCGGAAGGGGCCTATATAGTCAATGGCTATCAGTAGCCAGATCTTTGTCTAAAACAATAGGGTGCGATAGGCGCCTCCTGTGTTCCAGAAGTAAAGCATGGCTGACAACAGAGTCCATTCCTTTAATTTAGGAGGGAGGGCAGATCATGGAAGCATAGCAGCACACAACCCTTAATTGGCACTGAATCAAAGCATGGAGCATGAGAGGCCCACATTTTTCACATTAATGGGAGTGCTTAACAGGTCAGTCAGGGAACCTTGGTTGGTGGAGCTATGTTCATGGCCAGATGGGCTATCTACACCTACCCTAAAGCAAACAAGAAGTATTGCTCCTGTCAGCTGAAAGCCCGATTTGTTCACTCTCCGCCAGCTCACTGGCATACTTGGTAGATGCTGGAGTGGGCGAGATTGATAATAAGCCAACATCATTGAAGAAGTAGCTCTATTTGCTGATTGGCTCATCCACCAGGCTTCATTCACCAGGAACTTGAAATCATGGCCGCCAGTATGGTGGGGAGGGAGGGAATGGAAGTAGAGTTGTGCTTTCCTTGTTTGGGGAATGTGGAACTGGTATGGTTATGGTGATTTTGACCAGTGTATACAGCACCATAGCAGGACCAGTACCTCTATTATCCCCAAAGCCAGGCCAGCATCACTTGTGCTCTGGTTTGTATAGTCCTGGAACACCTGTGCCTGGCTATGGTGTTTCACAATGGCATGGTGAAGCTGGGCTTGGCAAGGAACATGTGTCAAAGTTTAGCAATTTACATAATGCACACCACAAACCAGATTATTTCACTGCACTTGAAAAAGGATTTTGATTATTTGAGTTTTTCGGCACACAAAGCAGATGTAATTGGTTCTGGGGCACTTCAGTAGATGTAAAAACGTGTCCTGGGTTCTTTTAGGCAGCTTGGAAGAGACACTTAATGTAATTAGCAATTCATTATCCAGAAGTAGACAAGAAATAACGAATTGTGAGGTAAGTGGTATTGGTTCTTTATACTGATAGAGCTATATATGGGAGAAAGTCCTCCCGCTGTACAATAAAAGGATAGACTTTACAAGACTTGGTTGTGAGACAGGATAAATCAAATAGAATCTGATCAAGTGCTCGGATGCAGAAGGGTCCATGATTCTGTATATCAGCGAAGTAGGTTTTCACATCTGGTGAGCAAGTTGACTAACACATAAAATACAATGGAACCTGCCTCCGAAAGCTCTAACAAATGGAGATTTCATATGCATCATTCCGGACTAACCAGAGAAACCAACCGAACTGCCACATGAATATGGAATGGCATTAGGCAAGGGCCCCTTGATCTGCCAGAGTGGTTTGTTGGCAGACGGCGTATGGCCATCTCAGAAGAAGTATTTGATGCCGATGTCAGGGATGTGTTCCAAGGCAGTAGTTGAGCCAACTGGACATGATCAGTGCTTCTCTCTTGTAAAATTCTATTTGTGGGATGTTGTTTAGTTTGGCTTTCTCTGAAAAGGTAGGAGTAGATCCTGTCCAAACCTGTTGACAATCCACAGCCATGTGTCAGACACAGATCGGGGGTGGGGGCACTCTTACGTTAAGAGACGTCAATGAACATATTTTGCAACAGGACCTCTCTGTTGCAACTCCTTCAGGCAGTCTCTGGACAGCTTTGAAATATCACATTACCGTGCTCACAAGGAATAAGACAAATGGACCTGGTCCAAGTGGAATTGCTTTATGAGGCCTTTGCGGAATAGCCAATGAACTCTGTAAGAGGACACTATGCATTCCTGCAACATCACAACTACGTTTGACCACAATATATTAAATGCACAACCTTGCCTTCTTGCATCTTGCTGAAATGTGTATAGTTACACCATGGTGCAATTTTTAGGTCCTAGAGTTTGTACCAATCTAGAAAATGAACTACACCCCTCAAGGGACATGAGTCTTGAAATCTCCTTCCTGTTCCTCATCCAGGGAGTATGGTGAAAGCTGCTGACTTTGCTTAAGAAATCACTAAATTGGATAATATGTTGTAAGATCTCAGTCTGAGTAACTCTTTCCTGGTGGGGTGAGCCTAAGGCCTAGACCCTCAGTAAATGTAGGTGCCATTAGAACATTGAACGGTATACAGCCTTTACAACAAAACTTTTACAACGAACTACCATTACAACGCAACTTTTACAACGCAAACCATTACAACGCATAGCGCTGGGGGGCGCTCTAGGATAGGGAATAGGTTTAATGTACTATCCAACAACTTCCCTACTATCCACGGGGACTGGAGTTGGAATAGTAAATTAAACTATTCACTATCCAGCGCCCAAAAGCATTATGCGTTGTAATGGTATGCGTTGTTAAACTTGCGATGTAAAGGTAGGCGTTGTAAAAGTATGCGTTGTAACGTCATACATCCCATTGAACAGTTCGATTTTAATAATCTCTTAGTTTCCTGAAACATCAGTTCTAATTCTATGAGTGTGCGCTCTGATTGGAGCAGGAGTACCACTTTAAGTATAGTGACCAGGCGTCCCAGATTTGCCAGGACGGTCCCAGTTTTTACCCAGCTGGCCCGGGAGATTTCAAGAAATTTAGCTAATGTCCCGGTTTTTAAAGAGGGTCGACTGAAAATGGCAGGAGGTACTTTTTTATGTTTTACAAAGCAGGGATAGTTAGACGTTGTTTCAAGAAAGCAATTTCATTAACAGGCAAGCTACTGGGCTTAAAATTGCATTTTATGTATGTTCCTACTGCCTGTTCTATAATTTTCTGCTGATGAGCGCTGTCATTTTGTGCGCCGTCTTGAAGTAATATTGTAGTCCTTCTTCTATTTTTGTGAAATGTCCCGGTTTTTGGCTTTAAAATTCTGGTCACCCTAAATTTAAGGTCGCGGCAGATGGGTATACTCCTCTCCTTACTGACTCTTTGACCATGAAGTGATGGTGAGCAAGTATGGCATGCAGAGATTTCAAGAAAACTGCCTTCCAGTGGGTCACTTCAGGCTCCTCTGGATGTCTTTCTCGAGGCTTGTGACGTCACTGACAAGTTGAATCACTGGAGCTTTAACAGGATAAAGGGCTGATGGCCTCGGGCTCAACATTTTCTCCCCACCATCCTGCCTGGAACTGTTGTCACAAGGATCTCTGACACATTTTCTCCTGCCTACTAATCCGGAATGTATTTGTAATTGTATTTACGAATTCCATTATTCAAAAGTGTTAGAATAGCACTTGTAATATCGTTGGTAAACAGTGTAATAGGAGGTTGTTCCTATCTCATATCCAGCTTTCTCTATTTTTTGTCGTTTTTAGTTAGAGGTGTGGTAAAATCGCTATAATAATACAGAAAAACTGAAGGTAATTTTAGCTTAGCAACACTGAGAGATTTATCTGGGTATTTTCACTCTGTGCTTATTTCTCTCCCAGGATGTGAGGTTAGCGTGATCTATGTATGGACATGAAAGGAGTAGCTTTAGCTTCTGAACTCTGTGTGGGGACCTTGGATTATCTTGATAAGGTGAGAAGGTTCTCAGCCTGTGCCCGGTCAGGCATTACTCACGATGGTGCTCAGGTGAGGGCACACAGGATGTGGCAGATAGGAAATGCAATGTAATTATTCTCTGTTACCGGACTGTGATCAGTTTGCTTCTTAGTTTATAACTTGTTTGAATGTGTTAATAAATGCGACCTATTTTAATACCACAAGAAACTCTGAGTCAGGTCTTTCCCTTTAATTTGTATATGAGGAGAGAGGAGTCCGCTCTGGACGGTTCCAGGACGTCACTGCCATTTAGAGTCGCAGAAACCCCAAAAAGTGTGAGACAATCCGACCGTGTTCTATGTTATGGTTAAAGAAGGCTTTTACAGAGCCTGTGAATGCGTTGGTGTTCTCCAGTAATTCAAAGAACATTCTAGAACAACAGTCATCAGGGCACGAGCCTTCTTCCTCTTTCATGATGAGCCACAACCCAAGACCACAGCCAAGTCATGCCGGAATTGAAATCTCCTTTGTAATCTCACGAGATAAGCCACATTGATACCAACTGCCTTACAATTTTGAACTAGACCTACAGCACATACGACTCAGCACTCAAAGATTCTTCAATATACCACAGTAAGATTTGTGATCCTTAAAATGGAATGTCGGTAGCACATTTTATAAACCAGGATGTGGTCCCGGTGAGGCTGAGAATAGGTATAGCCGAGCGTTTTCACCAAAAAGGAACAGTGTGTCCACAAGGTGAAATCGAACCCCCTGAGAGACCATGAAGTGCTATTAAGCACAATACCAAAATCTGAAATCAGTACAAACGTATGTATTTCTAGTACGAACGTATGCTTTTGGTAATAAGAGTGTTTTTTACTTAATCACTCCCTATTTGGGGACATAGGAGTGGCAAATACAGGGCTGGTCCCTGTATGGTCCTGAAGAAATGCTAGGGGAGCATGAAACATGTTGACCATTCACTGAACCAATCCTCATTATAGGTTGGTTAACAGTGATACACACCGCACTTTTAATATACCTGTCTAGGAGCATAATAAATCTGTTGAGGCCCACTAAGCACGGTATTTTTAACTCACCTACACCCACTCCACCACTTGTCTGCACAACACATAGTCTTTCACAGAAAAGTGCTCCCGCGTAGTTCGTGAGTCGTAGCACGCCCCTTTTCGTAGAGAACTGGGATAGCCCCAATGATGAAGCATGTCACCGTGGGGCAACCCCGGTGAGTGAGGGGACACCAGAAAGAAAATGTTCTTTCCTGTAAGGTTTCACTGATCATTGAGGTCAGTTGCCACAACATGAGCTAGGTCTCGGGACCCAGTAATCTGGATTCCTACTTGTGGATTAGCAAATTTTCACATAAGTCCACATCTCATTAAGGTTGTTTGAAGATGTATTTAATTGACATTCCATTTTGATAAGGATCACCAATTTTATTGTGGTACATTGAAGAATTTTCAAGTACTGAGTCATATGTGTTATTGTTATAACTGTGGACTTTGTCCCATATGGAAGTATATGGTGGTTGGCTTCCCTGACTCGCACACTGGTTGGATTGGTCTATCTTACTGTGTATTCACTAATGTGGTAAGTGCGAAAAACTCTTGCCTCAGCACTTGATTTTGTAAATCAAGTGTCGAACATGAATTGGCCTACAGGTTGTGGCCCTGAAAGCAGCCCTTACGGATGTCTGTCTGGGCTGCCGTGTATGCACCCGTTGCTGTGGCCATAAGAGGCAGATGAAACTGAACATCCTTCAGGACATGATGGCCCCACTTGGATGACACCGGTGATGAATGAGCATGCAATCATATGGTTCCTGAGGACAGTCTTGTAGTGGTGATCTGAACATCATGCTGCTTTGGCCTGTTCCAAGGTCCTTCGTAATACCTGTCTGTTTCTCAGAGCAAACTTGTGACAGAGTCTGGGAAGAAGTACTTTACTCACATACTTACTGCTGAGCAATCATCAGAAATACCTCCAATCTCAACGCACTCAATTTTTTTGCCCACTTGTAAAGCCACTATGTCCATGGGGCACTTGGCAGAGTCCACCTCCAATTTCCCTAGCAGATACATTTTGCCATTGTTCGTCATTAACATTTGCATTTTACTTTTCTTCCATATCTGTGGTGTGAAAAGCGTCTTATGCAGTTCAGGAATATCTCGATGACACCCTGATTTGGGGTGTGTTGTTTGTATGTGGAAGGTGCTTTCCACCGTGTTCTGCTGCATCTCTAAGCCTCAGTATGAGCATGATGATATGGTCAGTATGTTTCCTAAGTGGTAAGTCATTCTCTGTCTCTATGGAGTGTCTCCAAAAACTGGTTGTTGCTCATGGGCCCCGTGGCAAGGATATCTACATTTTCTGACCACACTTCTAGAAATATCATCAATATCCCTGAGGGAGATCCCTACTAGTTTCTGTTCTACACTGAATGTCGGGCTAGCAGATTGGATATCACCGGTAGTAGAGAAGTGTGGCTCACTGGTTAGAGGAGGCAGACCTGGAAGCAGAGGTCAGCCCGGGACCAGGGTTCAATTCCCGGCTCGGCGGGGTCTTGAGTCCTAAAATGTCCATGGACTCGACAATTCTCGCTCCGGTGCCTACTCGATTCACGGGTTCACACTCTGCGACTCTGGGCAATAGCTTGCTTAATCTCCACAACGGTCCCTCGCGGCAGGATGCCTGGCTTTCACCTTGCGGATACCCTGCTGGGGTTATCTCACAGGGGAATACCAGGACGGGTTCCCTAAGCAAGCGCTTAGAAAACGCTCGGTGATTTGCGCTATATAAATTTCTGTACATTTACATTTACATTTACAATCCCTGGGAACTTGAATATGTTCCACAGCACCACCACTCCCCCTGTTTCAGTCTATGGAGGCCTTTTTCCTTTGGACCTCTGGTCTTTTTTTCTGGATCCACCCCATGAAGTTCTATCCTCCAGTTATGTGAGTTTATTGGAGGGTGTTTGGTACTGTCCTTCTGTTTTTTCTTGCAGCTCCAGCCCCTTTTAGTCCACTCTGTTTGGTGTTTTCTTGTCTTCAGGCAAAGCCAGCTAACAGGTGTCAGTGGTCTCGGTGTCCTCCTAGTCTGACAAGCACCCACGATGAGGCCTTGGAGCATTAAATAGCTCTAGGTGGGTATTTTCCTTCTTCTCACACACCCATTGGTGAGTCCGGATTCCAGCACCACGTGGTACTAGTGGAGAACTTGACACCACAGCTGATGTCAAGTAAGAAGATGGGGTAGAGTGGAGAAACAAAGGGGGCTTCACATGGCCAGGCGCAAAGCACAAGACGGGTTGCATTGAGCTGCAGAGCAGGGCCTGGGGAGGAAGGTGCTGCGCCTCCCACTGCTGCCAGAAGCTGTAACAGTGGAAAAAGAGGAAAATATAAGAAAAAACATGGGGGCAGACGTCTGTGAGCACTCCCAGTTTAGATCATTCATCCCTTCTTCTACTCGGTATCATTCGGATAGATAGCTCCTGTCATGCCTCAAGAAGAAGAAGTGGATTAGGGGCCAGATGTATCTAATATTTCTACCCATTCTGTGTCTATGGGAAAATTTATTCGTACATATGGCCCTAGTTACTTAATAAATTAGCGGGTCTGGGCTTTCTGTAGCATTTTTTCCCCCAACAAACAATATTTATATTTTTTAACACATTGGTTATTTTCCCATGATTTAGCTCGTCTTGGTCTTGTATTTGTGTTTATTCTTTTCACAGTAGTTGCTTTATTTATAATAAACTAATGTGTTTTTGCTATGGCATAAATGCAAATTTTAGGAGTGACATGTGGGAATACGCTGAAAAGGGAGTTGGCCTCACTTGCTTTTGGGAGAATTGCATTCCCCTAATTTTTTTTTTACATCTAGAGTGAGGGGCTAAGAGTTGGTTCATGCCTTCCAGCGTGTGCGCTTGTGACCAGCAGGTTGTACAGAGATCACTATGTGGGAGCTGAACCCACTGAGCTATATTACTGAAGGACATACTGTGCTAATCTGAGGGACACATCTCCGTGCTAGTGTCCTCCGTCTGTCCCTGCAGCCTGAGCGACATCCACAGACTCTAGGGTTACCCTGGGCCCGTTTGGGCGGGACTAGACACGCTGTGCTATTTTAGGTGCTTGTAGGCTGGAGGAATATAATATCCTGCTCTTGTGTCTATGCTTTTACAACGGCCAGCCAGTATCTGTCATCAACTATGTCATTTCCCCCCTGAGGAGGCATCAGATATGGGGGCAGGGAGACTCATTAATAATTAAATCATTGTTGTCAATCATTAACAGCACTTGTTGACCATGTCAGAAAATAGACATTACATGTATTTTTACAAAGGGACAACTGCCGAGAGACTATTCTGGTCTCTTCCAGCTAAAACCTTTCCAGAATATTCTTGTCTTTACCACAACATTCTCACCTTTTCCAGAGAATAAGCATCTCTTACAGTTTATTCTCGCATTTGCCATTATATTATTTTGCATTGTTTCCTTGTCTTTCTCTGTATGGTTTATTTTGCCATGTGTGTGCGTGTCTTTTTTCAGTATATATTTCTTTTCAGTATTCTTGCCTTTTCATTATATTGTCTTCTGTTTCTGTGTATTGTATTTTTTAATATATTTTCCTCTGTCATTATTTTTTTGTATATTCTCTTCTATTCCAGTGTATTTTGCTCTTTTTAACTATACTTTATTGTGGTCCAGTGTATTCTTGTATTTGTCAGTATATTCTCATTTCAGTATATTCTCATTTCAGTGTCTTCTTATCTTTTTCACCGGCTCTGCCTACTTTTGACCTTAAATTCTGTTCCGTTCTATTTCTTTGGGTTAGGGGTCGTAAGACCCCTGTCCGTATTTATTATCAATTCACAAAAAAAAAAAAAACTTTATAACTTTTTACACAGTAACCACTTTATTTACATTTCAGCTTACATTTGTGGCCTAGACTTAACAGAGACTCTAGTACATGGGAATCACCTAACCATAATTAGTCTGTTCCTGTGTAACCAACAAAAATTATTCTGTAACCATTCCGAGTGAGATCAAGACTGACTCTGCCCCTTCTTTCACCCCTTTGGTGGCCCTCCTTATGGGAGGAGTCCACTTTCCATCGCTCCTCCCTACGTGGAGGTATCTAACTTTTGCGAATATTGTGCTGGGGGCACAGCTACCCTTAGGATACCTACCGCGGGCACCCCCTACATCCTGGTTTGTCGTCCCCCAAGGGCCAGTGCAGATTGTGCCCAAATGCGCCTACACGGGTGGTTGATAGGTAAAGCCTTGCATCAGCGACTGCCCAGAAACCCCCCAGTGTCCCTGCCACCTCCTTCCAAACTGGTGGCAGCACCCCTTGGAGGGTCCATGGATGCAGGTGTTAAATTTGGTAAAACAGGATGCAGAAAGGGCCCTAAGTGTTCACACAATCTTGACCTCACCCGCCAACCTCAATACCACAATTCAAGGGAAGCAAAATACTATTACTCCACAACCAAACAAGAGAACAAAACACATAATTAAATACCACACTTACATCATTCATGATCAATCACAATACCTAAAATAAACCTTTCATCACTCTAAGCAACCCCCTTATGAGCACCCCTAAGGGGTCCTTATTCTTGGGATGGTGGGTGAGTAAAATCTTAAGCCCGCGCAGCTCCAGGATAGGCGAGGGGAGGGGGGCCCACAACCTCTGAATGAGCCTGAGGGTGAGTAACCAGACGTCCGGCAGAAAGGTGGGGGCCACCGTGCCTTGCCGCAAGCAGGCTACTGAGACCTGCTTGCGGCTGCGCGTCTGCTTAAATAAGGGCGTGTTCAACCTCAGCCACCCCGGAAGCACTTTAGTGCTGGGGCAGTGGGCGCATCAACCAATCAGTGCCATCAGCAGCCAGAAGGATGGGGCGACCACGCCCTGTCCGTCCCGCTGGCCCAGCTCACCACCATATCGACTGCTCTCCCTAGGTGGGGAGAGCCTTTGTAATTTGAGGTGTGCACCCTCCTACACTCAGTGTAGGGAGGTGAAACGTATTCTGGGATTAGCAAGGGGAAGAAGCAATCTTAAAATCAGTGTCAATGAGGAGTGAGGGAGGATCATGACAAGAAAAGGGATAAGGTGACCATAGTCTTGAATGTGAACGAACAGGCGAGTTTTTCACCACCTGTCCTGGCAAATTTAAGTAAACTTAGCACAAGTCCTGATTTTTAAAAAGACAACTGAAATCGGAGGGAGAGCAGTACAAAAATTAGTGGGCAGGCCTCATCTGAAAGCAATTTAATTAACACAGATGAAACTGTGGGTGAAAGTTGTATTTCATTTCCCTCAGTGCCTCGTTGTTCCTCGTTGTCTGTGCTTTCTGTGCTAGTGAGAGCTGTCAGTTAATTCATTCTATGCCCAGAGTGTTCTGTGTGAGAAGATCTCCTCATATGGTCCAGGGGTTGACATTCAAGGGCTGGAATTCTCTGGGAGTTTCAGAACATCTAAAAATTCCACATTTGTGGCGATTCACAAACCATTTCCTACCCTTTCCTGTTACTATAGATTTACTATTGGATTTGTAAATGTGTTTTTAAGCCATGTTGTACAGCAGCACGCCTGCAAATAAATGTATATAAAATGTAAATGTAATTATTTATAATGTTAAAAAACATATTAAACTTTTCTTTTCAAAAATAAACATTTGTACATTTGATAAAAAAGCAATTTTTTTACATTTATTAAAACACCTTTTAGTACAATTTACTAAATATTCATTTAATATTAAATTGAGTGTGGGGTTGTGTTTATACTTTTGTTTAAAAAAATGTTTATCAGTAAAATAATATATTTAAACCATTAAATTATTTAGTGAACATTTAATTTCACTAAAGCTCTGCAACATTTAATTTGATTATTTTTAGAAGTAGTAACTTTACACTCATAAATTCAGTCTTACACATTGCCAGCCTCTAGTTTCAGACATTAGAGACATGTTAGCCTAAACTTAAGCGTAAATGTACCATCAAAAATGGGGAATAGAAAAAAAGTTTAGAATAACTCCTAGGTGCAAAAGTAAATTTACACATGAGTAAGGCTACGCCTTTAAATGTACTTTTGTGAAGAGAGCACAGTGAGACTAAGCTACTGGCTTGGAAGAACAAGCATTGAAAATGCAATAGGTCTCGCAATAGAAGAGTTTGACCTTTTTCGTTTTGCAAATGGATGAGTGGCGTTGCGTGGATGAGTGGCGTTGCGTGGATGAGTGGCGTTGTGTGGATGAGTGGCGTTGCGTGGATGAGTGGCGTTGCGTGGATGAGTGGGGTTGCGTGGATGAGTGGGGTTGCGTGGATGAGTGGGGTTGCGTGGATGCGTTGCGTGTGTGAGTGGCGTTGCGTGTGTGAGTGGCGTTGCGTGTGTGAGTGGCGTTGCGTGTGTGAGTGGCGTTGCGTGTGTGAGTGGTGTTGCGTGTGTGAGTGGTGTTGCGTGGGGGGATGGATGGATGGATGGAGTGGGGGATGGATGGATGGAGTGGGGGGATGGATGGATGGAGTGGGATGGATGGATGGAGTGGGATGGATGGATGGAGTGGGGGATGGATGGATGGAGTGGGGGATGGATGGATGGATGGAGTGGGATGGATGGATGGATGGATGGATGGATGAGTGGGATGGATGGATGGATGGAGTGGGATGGATGGATGGATGAAGTGGGATGGATGGATGGATGGAGTGGGGAATGGATGGATGGATGGAGTGGGGGGATGTATGGATGGAGTGGGGGATGGATGGAGTGGGGGATTGATGGATGGAGTGGGATGGATGGATGGATGGATGGATGGATGGATGGATGGAGTGGGATGGAGTGGGATGGATGGATGGAGTGGGATGGATGGATGGATGGATGGATGGAGTGGGATGGATGGATGGATGGAGTGGGGGGATGGATGGAGTGGGGGGATGGATGGATGGAGTGGGGGGGATGATGGAGTGGGGGGAGGGATGGATGGAGTGGAAACCGGGCGGCAAGGGCTGTGATTTATAATGTGTTATGTTTAGGAGTAAACGGGCGTACGACCTAGCAGGTATGTCCATCTTTAATGAATATGTAGGGCACAAATGACGTGATAAACAGAAGAGGCGCAGATTGGTGGTTGAAGAGCCCAGAGAGTAGTAAAAACAATAACAAAAGATGCAGCAAAGGCTTCAAAGTTAAGAAAAGATGCAGGCACTGCTTTGGTATTGTGAGGAGGAGGACATGTAACCGGAAATACAATGTTTATAATGTAAAAGTTTAAATCAACAGGAAACATGAGAAATTACCTGGCTGCAGTGGAAATTAAAGAGAAACATGCAGACAAAGGTTTTATGCCGGAGGACACAAATGAACCAGGACGGGAAAGCAAATATTTATGATGTAAAACTATATTAACAGCAAACCTGCGAAACCATGTGGGGAAGGAGGATATTTAATAAACAGAGAGGTAGGTGAAAACATAAAAGAAACAGGCAGGCAAATCTTTCTGATTCTATAGAGGTTAAAACGCACGGGGAAGCTTTAATTTGTAATTTAAAACGTTAATGTAGCAGGAGTTTAGAAGTGTAGATAGTTTAAAAGATTAAATAAACAGGAGTAAGCAGGCAATGAAACATAACAAGTGAGACGGAAAGCCAGAGGCCAGCATCAAACGGACAATACAGAGGGTCTGTTGCTTGTGTGCTCAGCCGTGACCTGCGCCAAGGAGCTGAGAGCGTTGGGAGAAGGGGGTGTAGTGCACGCGCTGGGAAGAGCAGCAGCAGGGAGGGGGTGGCAAATGGTTCTTTGCTTTGTGCGCTCTGTAGTGGGGAAGGGGGATGGGGCACATATAGGAGGTGGCAGGAAAAACAGGGACAGGGTAGAAGAAACAGTAAGGGGATGGGATAAGTTAAACAAGTGAAAAATGAGTGAGCCCCTTCATGGTTGTGTGTGACAGACACCTCCTTTATGCTGCAGTAATATCGGGGAATTCAGAAGTAACAAGGAGTGGGGGAAAGGAGCGGTGGGAGCGAGAGGAGACGAGATGCCAGCAGAGCCGAGGATGGGAACCCAGAGGCGGCCCTAAGGCTGGCAGCAGAGAGGGGAAGTCGGAGAGGCTGTGTGCGGGGAGAGAGGAACAGATGGCTGTGAAGCAGGGGGTGTGAAGGATGGGGGTGGGTGGGGAGCGTAGGGACGGCTCAGATGCCTGAGGCAGAGCGCACGCTTTAATTTGTAATTTAAAACGTTAATGTAGCAGGAGTTTAGAAGTGTAGATAGTTTAAAAGATTAAATAAACAGGAGTAAGCAGGCAATGAAACATAACAAGTGAGACGGAAAGCCAGAGGCCAGCATCAAACGGACAATACAGAGGGTCTGTTGCTTGTGTGCTCAGCCGTGACCTGCGCCAAGGAGCTGAGAGCGTTGGGAGAAGGGGGTGTAGTGCACGCGCTGGGAAGAGCAGCAGCAGGGAGTGGGTGGCAAATGTTTCTTTGCTTTGGGCGCTCTGTAGTGGGGAAGGGGGATGGGGCACGTATAGGAGGTGGCAGGAAAAACAGGGACAGGGTAGAAGAAACAGTAAGGGGATGGGATAAGTTAAACAAGAGGCTGGGAAACAAAGAACGTGTAGCTGGAGGGGGCGGGATGGATTACAGAGAAGGAAGACGGGTGGGAGAAATGTTCGAAAAACAAGTAAACGAGTAAAACAAGAGCACTTACAGGGGGCGGAGCAGGGAGAGCGGCCTTTGAAGTGCACTTTACACGGCCGGCCGGCAGTGAAACTGAAAGCATGGCCGGCCGCCGTGAAAGCCTTTGATGACGCAGCAGGGGGAACAGACGGCGAGAGGGTGTGAAAGCAGCAGGGGCAGGCAGGCGGCTGGGGGCATGTGCACGCGCTTTTAAGCGCATGCGCATTAAGCTTCAATTTCACGGGCACTGCAAGGAATCGCCACGATTCCTTGCAAGTTGGTTAAAGACTGTTTAAGCCCCAATAGTCTCGCAAGCTCGATGCGCATGCGCATCGACAGGCGAGAACTAAAGAAGACCTACCTCTGGGAATTTTGAGAGACTTATGGCAAAATCGATCAATTTACATTAGTTGTACAAATAAAGAACTGTATTACAGCTATCTTTTTGACAATTGTGAATGCCTGATTACATTTATTTAGTTTATCACAATCATCAATATAATAATATTTATAAATAACAGAAAAAAGACACAGCTGAGTGAAAGACTCAATCAGGGCCGGACTGAGAACCAAAACCGGCCCTGGCAAAGTGCTCGGCCGGCCCCTTGGGGGTGCGACCGAGCTCTTTGCCAGGGCCGGTTTTCGCCGATTGCTGCAAAAACGGCCCTGTAACAAAAACGGCCCCCACCCTTGCGGCGCAACGGGCGATTGCCCGGTGCCCGCAACGGTCAGTCCGGGCCTCATAGGAAACAGGAAGGAGTGATGGTTTTGGGAACAACAGAATCCCTGGGAGCAGAAAGGACGGAGGCAGCCCAGGGAAGGATGTGAAGAGAGATAGTTCTGGGCAGTAGGAGTGAGAAAGCATGACTTCTGGGAAGGAGACATCACAGTTTTGAAAGCGACAAAGGGACAAGGGACAAGGTGACGGTATTAACAGATGAGCGACAAGAACTCACTCATAGAAAGAGAATACATAACTCAGGCATAGCGATGTGGAAATTAATACTGATCTATTTATGGGACCAAGACACGCATTGGGCTTCGCAGATGACACAAACCAAAACTGAATATAAGCAGGGTCGGACAGAGAAAGAAAATAGTCCTGGGCACCAAAGCAAAACTGGGTTCTCTTAGTGATTCAGATAGTTTAAAATGTGCCCCAAATTTGCAAATCGAGGCAGTTTTGAACTTGTAAAGACCCTGCCAAGGTATTTGGTTGGGTATGGGAGACACCATGCATTTATGTTTGTTGCAGGCAATGTTTATCTTGGAAATCAACAGTATAAACTGGCCTACCACACCATGAAATAGGCCCATAAACAGACATAACGTACTAGCCAATACACTACTCCACCAATCTAGCCCTTCTGGGACCACCAGATTGCCCCGTAGGCCAGTCTGACCCTCAGTTTGAGGAAGAAGGGCTCTGACTGGACTCCGAACTGCTCAGTTCACCGGCCCTTATCTTTTCTTGGCAACATAGGCTGTGTACTGGTGTGACGCTTACCAAGCACCATCCCAGAGGAACATCGCCTCACTGCTTTCTAGCAATGCGAGAAGATGAAACATAAAATGGGTTAACTTTTAGTTATTACCATTGAAAGTTTGGTTTCAGGCTGGCGGGTGGGGCTGCTCTGCGAGCAGACAGGCAGGGAGGAGTGGTGTGCCCACTCCCGAATTCGCAAAGACTCTTTGGTTGGACCCCTGGGGCCGCCCAAAGCAGTCATGCACTCTCTGCCCTTTTCCATGCAGGCTGCATGAAGAAAATGGCCTCCCCATAAGCCCCTGGCTGGGCGTCATCCCGGCCAATCACAACGCTGCCCTGCTGTGTTGTGATTGGCTGAGGGGAGGGAGCCTGGCTGCCTGCTTCTGCTACCTATTCCTGCCAGAAGCAGGAAAGCAGGAGCAGAGAAGATGCAGGACCTGGCCAGCGGAAAGGTACGCTTAATTTGTTTTTGAATGATTAAATTACCCACCTCGCCAGACCACCCGCACCCCCACCTGCGAGATATTACGGCTGCGACTGGCTCCTCGTGAAGGAGCAGAATGATATCACTGACAGCGAAGTCAGCCGAAGGCTGAAGGGGGCTACCCAACTGTATGTTGTGCTGGGCGGAAGAAAAATGACAACAGCACACCACCAGAACAGTGACTAAAGAGGGCTGGCTACAAGACCCTATAAATATATCATATATAATTTTTGTAAAAGCAAAAGGTCTGGGCTAAAGCTAGATATAAAAATATGGACTCCTGGAACATCCGGTTAAAATAAAGTGATTTGAAGTAGGGTAATGTGCTTGCCATTTCTGGAGGTGATAGGTCAAGGACGAATCCACTGAGGAAGGTCCTGTCCTCTTGTGAGGGTACTATTGACATTTCATAGCAGATTGTGTTTTTGTGCAGTTTATTGAATCCAGCAAAATTAAATGGCCATTCGGCGTAGAAAAAAAAGAACCTGTTGTTTTTGCCTAGTCATGCACCTCTAAGAATCACCAAAAATAAGCACTCTTAAGTGTTCATTATCAGAGGATCCCAGCTGGGTTTTCAGATGCATTGTGACATAATTCTCTAGGTGACCCCTTTAAACTGCATCCACCAAGTGCACCATAATTATGCTAATGTTGAAATGAAACAAGACCAATCTTGGCTTATAAGGGGATGACAATTTCTTATTAGATGTCTTATCATTTTTATAATTATAATTATTATTAATTTAGCAGTGGTATATAGTGCACACTTGACCCAAGAGCATTAGAGGGCTTTACATGGATGACAAATAACATTCCATTAGTTCAGAGAATTTTTTTTTAGGCATGGCCAATTTAGTGATTTGCCTAAAATGTTGAGAGACTCCGTATCTCGAGCCTGTTACCTAGTTCCAAAGTCCATAGCCACATCCCTTTTCCAACTAATAATAGTTATTGTGACGTTAATTAACTTATTGCTAGCCATTAAAATGTTCCAGCGCCTAGAAACAAATTGATGTGTGTAAGAAACTCTAAATTGATGTATAATAATTAGGGCTCCCGGTTTTACAGTATTTATTTTTGGAACATTTCTGTCTGTATTTATCCATATTTATTTTGGGTTTCGTGAAAAAATGAGGTTGAAACTAGTATATTTCCACATTTATGTAACTGATATATTTGCATGCATGCATGAATGTCTAATATGTTTCAATGAAGTGAACACCCACAGAAAATAAATCAATACACTAATATGAAAACATGAAGAAAACAAGCATTTACAATGCAATAGGTCTCGCAGCATTAAAGTTTGAGCTATTGCCATTGTATATTACAATGTGTTGCATTAATTTGTTATCAAACTCTGAATTGTTTTATAAAGATTGATTGCAAACTGTCAAATGTTGCTGAATAGTAAGCAACGTTGTGAATAATATTGTTTTCTAGTCATCCTTGGGTACCAGAGTACTTCACTTGAGGCAGAGATATTATCTTTAGACTACAGGTGCCGGTGCCGCTTGAGCTAGAAACAGGGCCAGCCACTCACTACTCTGCACTCACTACTCTGCACTCACTACTCTGCACACTCACTCGGCACTCACTACTCTGCACACTCACTCTGCACTCACTACTCTGCACACTCACTCTGCACTCACTACTCACTACTCTGCACTCACTACTCTGCACTCACTACTCACTACTCTGCACTCACTACTCTGCACTCACTACTCTGCACACTCACGAGGGCGCCCTGACGGCCACGGGACAGACCGGTGCGCGGGGAGGAGGAAGCCAGGGTTCACCGAGTGGGGGCACGGAGAGCGCCCAGCGGGCACTTCTTGTACCAAGCGCGGAGTCCGGAACAGGAACTCTGCGACTCCCGGCGCGCCGGGGAGTTTTTGGGGCGCGAGGAAGGGGAAGCCCGGACCGGCAGTGGCGGAGTAGAGCCTCAGACTGGACCCTACAGACGACGGGGGGGCCTTGGGACATGTGAAGATGGCTGAGAGGTAAGCGCAGGTCTGTCTGTCCGGGGACGAAGCAGGTCCCGTGGCAGAAAGTGAGGGGGAGGGATCGGTCACTGCTAGGCACAGTCGTACTCTCTCTCCAGGCACACCACGAGGGGAATCGTAGGGGAAACAACTTGAAACTTTAGACACACGCAATGTAAATAAATTTACTTACCTTCATCTGCAATTTCACGAACCATGTGTATGCGCATGCGTGTGTGCTTCACAGGAGACAGCGCCTGGCCGCAGCGCTCGTTCGCGTGCGCGTGGCACTTTCAAATCGCCTCCAAGGCGATGCGCGCGGCCAGGACTGTCTCCAGGGAAGCTCACATGCCGACAATAGGGGCTCGGCGGAGACGCGCTTCGCGCGGCTAGCCGAGACCTAAAAATGATTAAGCTTGTGCATATCTCACCTTTACTAAAATTCCTTTCTTTCTTTAACCACTTACTTGTTAATCTGCACAGCTATTGGCCTAGCAGTCATGGCTGACAGCATAATCACTCAAAGAAGAATCAAATTTCCATTTTTATCCACATCTAAAAATAAATACAGACATGAAAATAAATGGGTTTCTGTCTGAATTTATCTGTAAAAATCAGTAAAAACTGAAAACAGGGAGCCCTAATAATAATCCTAATAGTCATAGTAATAATAACAATAATAATAATAATAATTATTATTATAATACAATAACAATAAGGAAAATTAGGAGAAGGAGAAGAAAAGAAGGAGAAGAAGGAAAAGGAGAATGAGAATGGAAAGTAGAAAAAGAAGAAGATTATGTTATTATAACAATACACCCACATAGAGACCCCTGACAGAAAATGTATAATTTAATCAATGTGGTGCATCAAACTTTAATTGAAAGTTAGGGAGCGGGGTAGCTACTTCGCAGTTACTAAGCTGTAACTAACACCAAATTGGTGGTGGTGTATAGAAAATAATTTTCTCTAGAAAAATGTTTTCCCTTTGGGAAACAACAGATTAGCAAGTGTGTTTTCTAATGCTCTGCTTTATTTACAGGCAAAAACATCTTTTTAGGTCTCGCCTGAGACAGAAATGTGCTGATGCTTGTGAGATCTTTTGGTAACTTAAATTAAAAGGTGGACTTGAGGCTGCCTGTTACTTACCATTGGATGGCTTCATTGTCACTCTAATTTCCTTGCTTCTACTTGGTCAGCATGTGCAGTTTCACTTTCTCTTTGTGTGGACTGACCCTTCGATAGCGCATGGGCCAAGTACTGATTAATTTCTTTATCGATGTCAATCCGCTGCATGCCCTTGGATTCAGGAACTCTTTGCAGGGCGCTGTATTATCTTTACAATTTGAACTTAATTATAGGTTCAAGACAGTGGGGCTGATTTCGATGACGGTGAAACGGCCACCAGCAGGCTGCCAGTGGCGGTTTCACCGCCATCGTCAATCACTTTTCCGACCGCCATATTATGATGGTGGGCGGTGTGCTGGCAGACGCAAAGTCCACCCGCTACAGGCAATCATTCTGATTGCCTGGCGGACCCAGGCAGCATACGTAAAATGGTGGCGGTGTCTAGCAGGAACCCTCCGTCAAATTACGATGCTGCTGAAAGCGAGCCTTTCTGTGTCAGTGAAACCGGCATGGAAAGGCTGGCGGGCATTGGATTTGGGGGCCTGTTGTTTGCCCCCCTTGTGTTGAGGGGAGGTGGTTATGCACTGGGGGGGGTAACATTTCCCTCCCTCCAAGTGGTAGGCAACGCGTGGTGCCTGCCACGTAATGCAGGGAAATGCACAACATGGTTGCTTAGCAGTGTGGCGGATGCTGCAGCAAGCAGTACTCACTGCAATGTTAAACGGGCTAGATGTGACCGCCATCGTGATCAGGGATGCGGGACCGCCGCCTTACAAGGGCCAGTCCCAGTCCCCGCATCGATGACGGGCGGACTCAAGTCCGCCCACCATCGTAATCAGCCCCAGTGTCTGGAACGCTGCAACTGCCACACAGTTACCTTTCTGCCAAATTGTCTTCTTTTAATTTATGAAAAAGCTTTCTAGAAATGCCATCTTGCTCTATGTGTGGGGCATCTGGCGGAGGTCCCATGTAAAAAGCACTCCTCTGACACATTGTCGCAGACTTAGACAGTCGATATGGTACCTGAACATCATGGCCAAAATATTATCTAACAAAATGATTATGACCAAGGTATCTTTTACAAAAATATTGTTTGTTTGGGGTTAATAGCAGAAATTCTACACCCAGTGGAGCAATATTTTTTAAAACAATATTTATATCAACATATTGATGCCAGATGATATTTTGGTTACCGAAATTCTGAAAAACAACTGAGTAGTAACACTCACACGCTTCACAGTCCCTGCACAGGCACTCAGGACTAATGCTTTTACTCACTCAATAAACAACAACTTTATTTTAGCTCAAATGAGCCATAGAAGCACACAATAGCACATCACATTAAAAGGAAAAACAATATAGAAATGTAAATATTAAAATAAATACATGGCAAATACACATACAGTTCTCAAGAATATAGATACAAAACATTTGGCTACAAACATTCAAGAATTAATGTTTGTGAATCAATATGATTATAAAAACCATTCATAAAAACATAACTAAGACCATAAACTTTGCACTTAATATAAAGAAACACACAGGGATAACCTCTCATCCTACTGGTGTCACAAATGGACAAGCCACTAACAATAGCCTGAAATAAGCTCACGGAGGGCCCTCTATGCTTTCCGGGCAGCTAGAATTATAATTGGAATTTGGGCATACCTCAGATTGCTAGATTTTACAAGTGTGTTAAAGGGCACAGTGCAGAAAAGGGTAGAACGGTTTAACCAATTTGGTTTTAATGCCAAACAGGTCACAGCTCTAAAAGATACTTGCCCTAACAGCCTTTTGTCTGATATGCCACATTGAGCGTTAAATGCTGGAGACTGAATATATAACACTGAAGCTAATATCCGACTAACAGATCCTTAAAGCTAAATGTTGGTTCTCTAGATCGAGGAGCTGACAAAGCAGAACGATCCAGCGTTTACGCTGATTAACATAAGCAGTACAAAAAAATAAAACATGTTCTTTATTTTCGATGCTCGGGCATCCCATAGGACATAAGTAGGTGTTTGGAGTGGCAAAGTTTTTATTCCATGTCCGGTAAAGGTGGCCAGTGGGAGTGTTCCAAGCCTGGACTTTATGAACAGAGACCTGTTATGTTATGTTATTAACACTTGTAGAGCACGCGATTACCCTTGGGTGTCCTGGCGCCAAAGGGGCACTCACATAGTCCATAACATCTTCAAAGCAGGAATCACACTTGGTAGATAAATATAAAACCGGCAAACTACCCGGAGAAACAACCGAAATACTATTGCACAAAACGTTGTTCCAGTAATACGATATAACAATTTCCTGGACGTTCTTGGCAGGGCCAGACTGCACCCCAAAGCAGCCCTGGTAATTGTCTCGAACCGGCCCCTGGGGAAGGACTGCCTGGCCCCAGGAGGCTGGAAACACTTGCCTGCTGCTTTTATTATTGGGGCCGATATTACAGCACTGCTGCAAAACCGGCCCTCGCCCTTTCAGCCTCGTGGGGAAACGCCCGATGCCTGGGACTGACAGTCCGGCCCTGGATCTTGGGCATGGAAGAAGGGTTCTTTCTGCCAGTATTCAGAAAGGCTTACCTTGAACAGCCAGGCGTTTATGTGGGATACCCAGGGGATCGTAAGTGCCAGGCGACTGTCAACAATCTCCCCGAAAATAGTCTCTGTCAGTTCCTTTGTCAACCAGAGTCTGGTCCAGAATTAAATAGGTTTCATAGGTTTCAGACAATCTACGGATATCTGAGGTTTAAATCAAACCTCAGAGAAAGTGACGTGTGCTTTTTGGAAATCTCAAAAGGGATTTCCTAAAAGTAATTTTTCCTGCATCTAACAAATCGAGAATGCAATATCCCCACAGATCAGCCCCGTATAACGCTACCCCACAAGCTTTGGACTTACAAATTTCTACCGATGGGGAAATCGGATGTGAAGCTCCTTGTAAACAAATCTTACTATTAGCCCAGCTCTATGCTAAAGAATTAATGCACTCTGTTCGATCTGGGCTGGCCATTTGTGAGAATCACTCAATCTAATGCCCAGATAATTAAATGATCCCTGCCAAATGAATTGAACGTCCCCAAAATCAAGACACGGTTTTAGAAACGAGGAGAGTATGATCTGCAAAAAGCAGACACAGCACTTTGGTCCCAGTCATTTTAGGGGATCATTTTGGCAATTTACTAGGTAAGGAATACACCCATCAATGAAAAGTAAAAATAAGGTGGGAGCCAATACGCACCCTTGCCGGACACCACGCTGAATAGGAATGTCAGTGGTTGTTTCACCGCCAGGGCCCCTTCTTACCTTAGCAAAATTCCTTGTGTAAAGTTCTTCAATCAAAGACAGTAAGTCACACGGAACCCCAATTTTCCCAAGGACCTACCACAGTTTACTCCTGGGGACAAGGCCCAATGCATTCACTCACTCAGTCTCTTGAACAGCTACACTCAAACACTTCCCAGTACACTCAACAGCTCACTCACTTACATAGTGATTCATTCACATGCTCACACACTCATTCGCTCAGCCACACTCACTGACTCCTCTGCCCAATTATTCAGCAAATCACTTGCACACTCACTCACATGCTCACACATACAATCTATACACACGCACATCCTCTCACTCATTCGCGGTCACTCACTCACACGAAGAAGCAGTCACTCATTGGCTGACTCAGTCAGTCACTTGTCCAGTCACTGAGGTGATGACTTACTCACTAATCTGCACACTCATAATACAGTCATATGTGCAGTTACTTAGTTACACTGTGCCATACACCATACACAGTACAGCACTGGATAGAGTCGATAGGGTTGGATTGGGATTAAAAATCGGCCAGGGCAGGCTAAACAAAAGTGGCCCACATTTGCATATTGCTTTTCCGCAAAACACTGCTTCAGCGCAATTTTAATTAAAAAAAAAGGGGGTTTAAAAAAATGCAGGATTAGTTTACAGCGGTGAAACACCCTTTAAACAAGTGAGGCCACTTCTGCTCATGCCCCCTGCCGCCGCTGAACATGCATACATTAATGGACTCGCCACCGAGAAAAAGGAAGTGGCCCCTCTCTGACCAGTGGTAAAAGGGAGATAATGGACGCCAATTTACCTCCAGAAAGGCCACTCACTGCCCCACTGGGCCGCTGGCGACATTGTACAATACAGAAACAGCACAAATCGGCCCCCCAGGCTGCTCAAAAAAGCAGCCCACAGCCAGAACTCGTTACCAATCTGACGCTGAGAGTCGAGCCCTTAACAACACCTTCCGTGTTTGATTCTGTTACATAACCTGCTCTCCGCGGCCTTTGCGCTACACACGGTGTAACACGCCCTTTGCACCACTCCCTGCTTCACATGCCTTTCCGCCCCACCCTGAATCACCTTCCCTACGCATTCAGAAACGTCATGCGCTTCAGTGACAGAGCGCACTGGGTGATTTCTGGGCCGTGTTCGGATGTGTACATTTATATGTCGCTAAATTTATACAGCGCCGACCAAGTAAGATGCATCGAAGCGCTGTACAAAGGTGCGGGTAGAGATTATCACGAGTCACCTGTGAGAGTAACACGATAAAACATTGTCCTCTGGTTATTCGACCTAATGAAAACGTGTGAACTTCTTTGCCAGAAGAACTTTCTGAACTACTACAACTTAAGGCGCTACCTTCAACCAGAGGCGGACTGGCCGTAGCGGGCACCGGGCGTTAAAGCTATATCTTTGGTGACTGAAAATGATTACAAATACCCCTTCTGTGTGGCGTTGTCCCTCCCCTCTGCCCAACGAAGAGCTGAAAGTACACACGACCGAGACACACGGGAATATATGTACATGGGCTTTGAAGAATAGTTTTGTCCTGTTGGTGCTCGGTAAAGAAGTGAACTCGTATTTTATCGGAATGGATGGACCGGGGAAGAGACTGCTTCCCTTTTAAGGTCTCTGAAATGTTTGCTGACCTCACGGTTCTGCATTTGTGGTGTTCTCTGTGAGGAGGGGAGCGCTGTGGAATTACACATTTCCTGTTAGGTCGTATGACTGTGTGTGGGGCCCATGGCCAGTAATCCGTGAAATAAAACGCATTAGCGTGACATGTCATGTGTTGGCCTGGGGTGGAAGTGAGCTTTCGTCCTGTGACAGCTAGCTCCCAGAGGCCGGGACGCGTGCATGTAGCTGGTGTCTGCGGCTCGAGAGCGCCGCGGGACAAGCAGCGGTGGGCGCTGGGAAGTGCACTCTCGCTCACAAGGGTCATATACACACACGGAAGCAGAGACGCGGGCACAATTATATAGGGAAGCACGCACACCCACACACAGAGACACACTGATGCAGAGAATCATAAACACACAGACCAGCACACTGGCAAACTGATAAAGAGGAGTAAATGCACACACGGGTTAGGTGCAGGCGGAATATATACACAGACACACACAATGATACACGGAAGCACGCGCACGTACACAGTGATACAGTTAAGCCTACCCGTGCAAAATTTAGAGGGAAGTGCACACACATAAATTATATATATACACACTGATAAAAGGAAGAACAAAAGCACACACAGGTACAGTTAGGCACACACACAGATACAGGGAAGCACAATCAATAACACACCATTAACACTTACGTATACAAAGAAGCACACAAACGCAGAAACACACAAAGTCATTCAAACTAGATTACGTTGAAGCACACATACAAACGCACATGGAAATGTACATGGCCAGGGCCAGAAGTAAACACTCGTACACGAAATCACACATGCATAAAACACACACAAAACGAACGCACACAGCACACACATACGGAACACACCCAGGGGAAGCACACATTACTGTGATATAAAAAAAACACGGACCAGTTCATAACAAATATGAAAAGTACATTGCGTTCACCTAGTATCAAAAGGACATATGACCCTAAAAATGACTGGGTTCTAATGAACTTTTTATTTCTAATTCGTTTACAATGATATTTGTGTGTTTTTAATTCCTCCATTACACAATTATTGTTACGGAATGTTTTTTTAAAAACGTTTCCGTTGCATTAGGAGAATATATTGTGAGTTAGTAGGGACATTTTGATGTTGCAGAGAATTCATGCATTCTCGTAATTTAAAACAGTTCACACAAAAAGTTTAATAAAAAGGCGTTATGAGACTAACAACATGTCTATCTGTAAAGCGCACGTTCAGCCCTGGGGCATTATCTAGGCGGTGATTAGGAGGTGTTTATTGTATCCCAACTCAAGTGCCCTTATTTCATTTTATAGATCTCTTATTGATGAAAGGCTGAGTAAACCCGCCTGGATTTGAACCTACGACCAGGAGGGCAAAAGCACTGTAGCGTGAAAAGCAGTAGTCCACTGAGACACATGCGGTTAAAATAATATATATATATATATATATATATATATATATATATATATATATATATATATTACAAATAAACATGTGGGGAGCTAGATGTCACCCACCAATCCCACTCCTTAGACCCCTACAATCCTCCATAATATAAACCCCATAGTTGAATACACGAGCAGTTTCTAGGTGCTACCTAATAACACATCGCATGCCTATCAGAGGTTTAAATGTCCCAACCTTATCCACAACTGGGTTAAGAATTCACAACCATAAACTACATCTCTAACCCCTCCCCCCAAATCAATTGCAAACTGTTACGAGCTTGTTTCAACACCGATCTGACTGCTAAGGTAAAGAATGTGTACATTCCTGAATGAACAATCATATTAATTTTCCTTGTTTTGCTCTTTTTTTTTAATTGTTTTTGTGTTTTCATCCCCCCTAACCCCCCCCCCCCCTTCACATTCCAAAGTTATGTTAAAATCTCTGAGTGTACCGCTCTGCGGGTGCATTTTTTTCTGCCGTTGTGTCAGTCCTTGGGACAGTGTGTGCCTTTAAGACGGGAGAGATGTCCCAGTGGGGGAGCAGCAGCAGCTTGGGGGTTACAGCAGTTTATTTCCTGCTCAGTGTGCGCGCCGCTCCCCTCCCCCTCCCTGTTGTTTGCACTGGGTTGACTCGCTGCTAAGGGGGGATGACGTGCATACTCTTGGCAGAGGCCCAGGGAGGAGTGTCCTGTCTCTCGCCGCAGAGCACACTGACGTCAGGCAGAACCCCACGTGGTCCAGCCTCATTCACAAAAAAAACAACAACTCCGCCCACCGCTCGATTCATATAAAAAGGAGAGCGGAGCGGCGAAAAGCCAAGCCAGAGCCAGCTGTATCATTCACCAAGGACGCGCAACCGCTAAAAAACAACAAAGGGGAACCTGGCTCTTGGGAACTTTAATTCACCCCGACTGCAATTTAAGTGAAACACCTGAAAACAAAGAAGAAAGGAAGAGACAAACACCTGGAAATAACAGCTTGGAATCAAAAAAGAGGGAAAAATCTGAACCACCAATCCCCAGTGTTTAAAGACCAAAATTGGTGACGCAGTTGGACTATTTACATTCAACGTTTGTGGAAAAAAGGCAACCTGACGGGTTTTGTGTTACAGAACGGAGATTTTGTGAGCAGAGCCGTGTGCGATCATTGCCCACCAAGGCGGTCTGAGCGGAGTATGGTCAACATGCAGGTGTGCGCCATGGACTGCCGTACCCTGGGGGCCCTGCTGTCGGAGCGGGCGGCCTCCTGCCTGGTGCTGGACTGCCGCTCCTTCTTCTCCTTCAACTCGTCCCACATCCCCGGCTCGTCCAACGTGCGCTTCAGCAGCATCGTGCGGCGCCGGGCCAAGGGCTGCATGGGCCTGGAGCACATCGTGGTGTCCGAGGAGCAGCGGGCCCGCCTGCGGGCCGGCTCCTACCAGGCCGTGGTGCTGCTGGACGAGCGCAGCGACGACCTGCAGGCCCTGAAGAAGGACAGCACCCTGCTGCTGGCGGCCAGCACCCTGTGCAGGGAGTGCGCCGGGAGCAGCCTCTACCACCTCACGGGTAGGTGGCGCTCAGCACCTCACACGAGGGCGGGGGAGAGCACTGCATTGGGCTGGTGATGGGGGTATGCCTGCTGCTTAACTTGCACAGGGGCCGAGGCGTGAGATGGGGTGCCTGCTTAACTTGTACAGGGGCCGGGGCGTGAGATGGGGTGCCTGCTTAACTTGTACATGGGCCGAGGCGTGAAATGTGTCTGCAGGTGTGAACTGTGCAGTAGGGACCAACCTTATGAATTCGAGTGAATGCTGCAGTGTCATAAATATTTAACGGATGAGTGTTACTTTCACGAGTGAGTGTCACTATCGGAGTCGTGTGTACGAATGGAATGAATTATGATCTCTAATTAATGTTGCTTTGCCTACTTTGTGTACGAACGAATGTTGATTTCACGAGAGATTCTCACTTTTTCCTGCGTTGAATGTTATTGTCCATGGGAAAGAGTGTTACTTCCATGTATGATCAACCTTAGTGTTCGGAAGAAGAAGCGCATATATCAAATAAAGTTAACAAGATTGGGTGTTTGTGAACACAGATGGTTGACACGAAATCTATGAATGAAAGGTGCTTTTTTAATACATTCCTGTGGGAAGTTGTTTTTATTTAATTAAGCGTGTCTGGTGACCTGTCTGGCTGGTACGACCTGGCAGCCGCCTCAGCCCTCAGCTGTTGTTTTGTGAGTCGGGGGTCTGTGCGCATGTGGTGGGAGGGTCGCACAAAAGGGGTTTTTGAATTTCCTGTATTCTAACGGTCGCCTCTCTTGCTTTTGTTTCCTCCCAGGCGGTTACGAAGCCTTCGCCAGCCAGTACCCCGAGTTCTGTACCAAGCCGTGCCCCCCAGCCGGGCTGAGCCTGCCTCTCTGCGCCCCCAGCAGCCCCCCCAGCAGTGCGGACTCCGGGTGCAGCTCCTGCCCCACCCCTCTCTATGACCAGGTCAGTACATTCAGCAGGGCAAACACCCGTTGACAGGAGATATGAAGTAAACACTGCACTTCAGCACGTACACAGCTACTGGCCTCCCCGATAAGGAACGCCCCGTTAACAAACCCGTCCTTTCTTGGGATTTTTAACACTACAACTAAAATTACTACTTTTTAAACTGCAGTTTACTACAGCAAATTACGGAGATCTTATTTCACAGTAGTTTGCATTTGGGCGCCAAATGATTAATTTAATTCGTTTCACTTAAATAGCTCATCCTGCAAATATATTTGGATTATGAAGCCATTCTCATCCTCATTTTGAATATTCTAATTTTCTGAGGATTATCCTTTTGAAATGATCACTTACTTTATAGCTGAAGTAATTCCTCTTGGCGCAAAGGGGAGGCCTGCGTTTGGAAGCATCACACATGCTAGAATTAACGCCCGCTTGTGTAGATACAGCAAATGACGTCGGTAGCAAGCCATATCGTTTATTTTTTTTAAGATAATTGTGTCGCATTAGCGGCTTCATAGTGTAGCTTATGTTACATTTCCAGATGTTACCCTGTAGATTATCTAACACTTAAATGTCACTATAACTTAGATTTCACGGCTTGCTGACATGGATAGTGCCTTGTGAATATTGTGTATGCTTTAGCTTTTAATCCCTTTGCAGTTGTATTAACGAAGTGTTTCATTTTTGTGTCTTCTCTAGGGGGGACCCGTAGAAATCCTGCCCTTCCTGTACCTAGGCAGCGCCTACCACGCATCGCGTAAGGACATGCTGGACGCCCTGGGTATCACTGCCCTCATCAACGTGTCCGCCAACTGCCCCAACCACTTCGAGGAGCACTTCCAGTACAAAAGCATCCCGGTGGAGGACAGCCACAAAGCCGACATCAGCTCCTGGTTCAACGTCGCCATTGACTTCATAGGTACGTTGGAGTGTATGCGCTATATCACTTCACCATAACCCAAAAGGGTTATGAAAAATGGGTACACTTTGTAGATAAAATAGTGTAATGGCCCCATTGTCTCTGGCTACCTTAGCCAAATCCGAGGGGGGAGGGGGGGTGTCATAGTCCATTTATTTTGGCCTTATAAGTCCTCAGATGTTTTTTGCCTATTCTCTGCCCTCTTATTTCCCCCTCCACCAGCCCCTACGCCAAATGTAAAGCAGAGATGGGGCAGTTGTGGGTGTTTACTAGGTCTGAGGGACATGGGCTCTGATGCTGGCTAAATACATCTTGTGCTAGGCTAAAGGTGTCATAGATCTGAAATGTAACCCTCTGCGCGCCTTCTTTTTCCAGACTCTGTGAAGAATGCCGGGGGCAGGGTGTTCGTCCACTGCCAGGCCGGGATCTCGCGCTCGGCCACCATCTGCCTGGCCTACCTCATGAGGACCAACCGCGTCAAGCTGGACGAGGCCTTCGAGTTCGTCAAGCAGCGGCGCAGCATAATCTCGCCCAACTTCAGCTTCATGGGCCAGCTGCTGCAGTTCGAGTCGCAGGTCTTGGCGCCATCTTGTTCTGCAGAGGCGGGCAGCCCGGCCATCTCGTCCCTCGACCGCGGCACCACCACAGTCTTCAACTTCCCAGTGTCCATGCCCGTCCACGGGCCCGGCAACGCGCTGTCCTACCTACAGAGCCCCATCACCACGTCCCCGTCCTGCTGAGGGCCCCTGGGGCTCTTTCAGGAACACAGACAATTGACTCACGTTCTCCAAAATGTGCAATAACTTTCTTGTAAGAGACAGACACTTTCTTGTTGTCTTTAGTGCCTTGAATGGGCAGGTCCCATTGGGCTCTGAGTACACACTCCTTTAATTTCAACGTGCTGGCACTTCCTAGTAAAACGTCAACATTAAATGGGACAATATGGCGCCACTCCGGCCTGCTGTTATTTAGCAGGGCGGTTACCAGCACATGTCAGAAGTGTGTTGGCACCGCGAGACGGCGAGAAATGCTGCTGCTTGTTTTTATATGTTTGGTTTTTCATGCACTGGTTATTTTACTTCCCCATGTTGTGGCACCAAAACAAAATGGCGGCTGCACCAGAGACGTGCAGGCGAAGTCAACAAACACTGACTGACACCAACCACGTGCTGGCCGGCATGTTCGTATGGGACCAGGACTGCCCTCAACCGAGACCTGTCTCTGTTTCACAACCCCTTGAGTCCTTCTCTAAGCACTTCAGTGACAATGTCGAAAGCTAAGACACTGTCACTTTTTGTCCGTGTCAAACCCCAGTCTGTATTTATTTCTATGTGTATGTGGCAGCTGACAACCCCAGCCTGTAAATTCTTTCACTTGTAAGGAATTGAAAATACCTCAGTATGTTTTGGTACTGTATTCCTGTAAATACGTATCGGTCGAGGAACGGTTGTTTCGCCCGAGCACTGACGACAGGGCCCCATGGTTAGGGGCCCTCGTGATTTTGCCAAGTGTTGTATATTTGCTATTATTATTTATTAATCCAGATAATATATTTCCTTTTATGAAGGAAGTCGTCCTTTTTGTTACCAGACCTGAATTTTTATACGGATAAAATAAATTATGATATTTCTAACGAAGCTCAGTGTGTTTGTTTGGGGGAATTCATCGCAGTAAGGCCTCCATTTGGAAGAGGTCCATGTCTGTTTGTCTGTCCATAGACCCCATTGTTCATCTCTGACTCTTATCTCCTCATTCACATACCCGTCGATTCATCCATCCACGAAGCCCACCCACAGCTGCTTGTCCTCTAGACTGCTCAAGAGTGAACACGTGGATAGGTTACAGGACAGAAACAACGGAACGCACTACACCGCATACACTTTAGATTTCTAAAACAGCTGTCGGACTGGAGAAGAGTCGGTCACAAATAAAGCAGCTTGTCTGCCCAGGCCTCATCGCCCTTCCAGCAGCACCCTTCCATATCCGTGTTCTCTTCTGGCTGGCGTTGTATGCGTGCGCGGGGGGGGGGGGGGGTATAGGGGGGCATTACAGGCCTACTGTGCACTAGCGCGCTGGTGTGAAGTGCAGATGGCCCTGGCACACTTGCATGCCTTTCATAACTATCTTTTTTTTTTTTTTTGGCTGCTTGGAAAGAGGGTGCAAAGGATTTGTTGGAGATTCTTTTAACCCAGGTACATTACCTCTTTCAGCCTTGTGTATAGTATAGACTTTGGCTGATAGGTCTTGGTACATCATTGAAAAGACCAAGAATGGCGGCACGTGCTCCCCCCTCCCCCCCATGTGACCATAAATATCGGATGACATTTTTTTATATAAGCTCCAGTGCTTATAATTTAGCAATATCAATGTGTCCACCATTAAAATTAGCAACTTCTGTAAAGGAGGTTACTCTGAGTTTATGCAAGAATTTTAGTGTTCATAAGTCATGGACGCTGTACTTCAGTTACTTAAGGTTTATTTTATTTAATTACACCAAAACTCTTAAATATCCAACATGTGTTTCAAGGTAAACACCTCTTCTACAAAGCATCAGGATTATCATGAAATGTAGAATGTGTCCACCCATTTTTCACATCGCACTGTACATATCTCCTCCCCCCCACCCCAGTGTTTGATATCAGATTTAGTTTTCCTCTCAATAACGTCTCACAACAAATGAACTATTCTACGAGCTTATTGGATACACTCAAAGTAACCTCCTCTTTGGAACACGTGACTATAAACCACACCTGTGAGGGTTGGTGCTGGGGTTAGAGGCGCCGAGCTCTCAGCCTCCCTACCCCAGTTTCTAGGAACTATACTATTAAAGGGTACAGAGGTTTTCAGGAGGGTAAGCAGAGAGCTGATTTAAAGGCACAGTGCTGTCAAGCAGCACGAAATACATAATCTGATATCTAAGTACCTATAGCATCCCTTATTCGAGAGATTTCGCCCCAAAATGTAGTTATGTCTAGAAGCTCAGGTTATTACAGCCTCAATGGTTTCAAAGAAGATCCCAGAATAGCGCTCCCCTGTGGCGCGACAGCAGCAGCACCGCTTCGAGTCACCAGTGGGCCACCAGCGAAGCTTGTAAAGAGCGACCGTCCCACAGGGCCGCCATACACAGTCCAACCACAGACGCCATAGTGCCCGGCGCACTCTCGGCCTTTCGTGTCTGCGAATGACAGACCCGTAAAAGCCCGGCCTAGACCTTGGAGCGCAGGCTCGCCCCCGATGACGGGTGTCAGCAGCAGCCCCCTTGCGCATGCGTGTGATCGATCATACGCCTCGATGCTCTGTGCGCGAGCAGGCCCTAAATTATGCATCTTTATGCAGCCACTTTCAATGTGCAGGCCTAGACTCCAGCGGGTAGGTGTGACCAGACCTCAAAATCCTCTGTGTGGGCCAGCAACCTGCACGTGTGTGATCAGACCCAACAGGGCTGTCTCTGAAGCGACCTGCGGGGTGCAGTTCCGTTCTTCAGTGCTTGCTGTGAGCAGACCCCCAAACTCCTCTGTGCATCCCTAGGGGTTACCATATTTTGAACGGTTGCAGTACAGAGGCTGGGTGCGCACGCCTAGGAAACCTCTTCTAAGAGGCTGACACTGTGTGCCGGTCTAGAGCATAGTTGGGTAGATTCGTGGGGAGGCCGCTCCAAATAACAACGCCTTACTAGGGAACTGCTGCTTCTCAGTACACGGGATGCCAAAGAATCAGCACAGCCAGCAGGCCTCCAGGTGACAGCAGCAGGGCAGTCTTCGAACATCACCCAAGTGAGAATGATTGACTAACTCATCCACCTGTCCACTCCTGGTAGTCAACTAAGCACCTGCTGCAGATACATGTAAACTGCGTGCCACTCATGCCGTAATTCTATATGTTCTTTGAACGATAAGCGCTTGTGCTAGTCTGCCCTACAGGGCTTATTCTGCAGGAAACTAAACACTGCACTTACTGCCTTCTGCGAGTGAAGGAAGCTTGCTTCGCTACTGCCCAACTGTCCCTATCCTTTGAGGCAGTGAAGCTTGCACTGCTATTGCGCACATTGTACCTGCCATGTGCAAAACTGCACTTTCTGCCTTCTGCGAGTGAAGGAAGCTTGCTTTGCTACTGCCGCACTCCCTATCCTTTGAGCCAGTGAAGCTTGCACTGCTGTTGCGCACATTTTACCTGCCATGTGCAAAACTGCACTTTCTGCCTTCGGCGAGTGAAGGAAGCTTGCTTTGCTACTGCCGCACTCCCTATCCTTTGAGCCAGTGAAGCTTGCACTGCTGTTGCGCATATTGTACCTGCCGTGTGAAAAACTGCACTTTCTGCCTTCTGTGAGAGAAGGACGCTTGCTTTGCCACTGCCGCACTCCTTATCCTTTGAGGCAGTGAAGCTTGCACTGCTGTTGCGCATATTGTACCTGCCGTGTGAAAAACTGCACTTTCTGCCTTCTGTGAGAGAAGGACGCTTGCTTTGCCACTGCCGCACTCCCTATCCTTTGAGGCAGTGAAGCTTGCACTGCTGTTGCGCATATTGTACCTGCCGTGTTAAAAACTGCACTTTCTGCCTTCTGTGAGAGAAGGGCGCTTGCTTTGCCACTGCCGCACTCCCTATCCTTTGAGGCAGTGAAGCTTGCACTGCTGTTGCGCATATTGTACCTGCCGTGTTAAAAACTGCACTTTCTGCCTTCTGTGAGAGAAGGACGTTTGCTTTGCCACTGCCGCACTCCCTACCCTTTGAGGCAGTGAAGCTTGCACTGCTGTTGCGCATATTGTACCTGCCGTGTAAAAAACAGCACTTTCTGCATTCTGTGAGAGTAGGAAGCGTGCTGTGCTACTGCCACACTGAACCTACCTATTCTGTGAGGCAGTGAAGCTTGCACTGCTGCTGCGCATATTGCACCTGTCGTGTGATGCGAAAAGCTGATGCTGATGGTACCATAACTGTACTGCCTTGTGAAGGAGACACCTTTGCACTGTTTCTGCTCAAGTTGTGCCTGTTCTGTAAAGAGGGATGTTTCCACTGCTGTTGCATGTTCTTATTAAAAAACACAAAGGATCTTTTGAAAGCGTAACATGCCTAGTCCAGTCAGAAGCTTTTTGTTGGACTCCGGCAAAAACCAGTTGTGTGGTCTGTTGTAGAGACTCTGGCTTCTGTCCCAGCTGAACCAAACCATGTAAACCTGGGTAATTGCTTTTCTTCCCTCTGTCTCCTCTTCTTAAATCATCATATTTGAGAGCACCTTGAAATAATTCAGTTCAGGATGTGCACAGCAGAAAACTTCTCTTGCATACCGTTTAATAGCCCATAATGTTGCTCCATCTATAACCAGGGCTACTGGAATTATGCAGCAGGGAGGGCCAAATTACGCGGCAGAGGTGAGCAACTAATGCAGCAGACAAAGGCAAATTATGTGGCTAATGCAGCACATTTTGTGTTAGTATTACTTTATTATTTTATTATATTTATACTTGTGAACACTGTCTGGCCATTGGCTGCACCTCTTTAGTACCAATATAACACCCAAATATAGCAATAAGCAACAGAAAGGTGGCCACTCAACCTTTTCAAGGGACCTTTCACTGAGCGGCAATATATCACTACATTTTTTGTAACATTTGAACCGTTTGAGCTACAAACAATTTTTTGTTGTTAAACTCAACAGATTATGCTGGAGATGATGGATTATGTGGCAAATGCGGCAAATCTTGTGAAAAACGCTGCAACCACACAATTGCATAATTCTAGGGGCCCTGACTACATCAATAATGACCTTGTACAGGAGGCAGAAGCCAACTGACCTGTCTCTTGGGTCACTAATACAATTTTCATCAGGGCAGAAGGGGGTACCCATGTAGAATCTGAGTTTTACAATGTCTAATCAGGAAATCTGGTTTCAATCCCAGCTTTCAAGCTTGACCAAACAGTGTGACCCTAAACAATCACTTTTCTTCACTGCATCTTTTTCCATGATCATCACATATGAAAGCATCTTGAAATTTTTCATTTCAGGATACCCAAAGTTAAAATATCTTTCTTGTGTATGGTTTAATAGACCTGAATGTTATTACAGCAATTTTTTTTTTGTCAGTCAAATTACTTTATTCGATAACTTATTATCATACATATCATACATGGTACAATCGTGAGCAATGACAAACAATTAATTACACATTAAAAATTCTTATAATTAAAAAGTTCATGCTATACATATTGTGCACATTTTAGCTTATTTTAACACATACATAAAAATAGTCTTAAAAACCTTATAAAAACTACAATAAAATTATACTCTACATTGAGACCATTTTCTAAAGAGAGAAATATGCTATTCAGGGCTACTTAGGGTCAGTGATGGCATAATGCTCTTGTTCCTGATACGGATAGCAGCAACCAGGAAACTAGCAACATGAAACATTATTCGGGGTGAATTAAGTTGTTGTTAATACAACAGTGCTGGCCTAACCTGTGTAAATCCCGCCTCCCTCAGAATTGGAAACAAGTACTTCCTTCTGCAATCCTGATAACGATCACAGAACATAAAGAAGTGTAAGGTATCCTGTATTGAGAAGTTATCACATTTACAGGGATCTGCCCGTTCAGGAGTACACCAGGTTTGGAAAAAACCCAAAGAGAAATGTATCTGGTTAAACCGAAATCTAATTAAGAGATGCCGATGGTATGGGTTGTTCACTGTAATCAGGTAAGGTTCGGGGCCTAGACAGCTGACTAGGGCATAGTTAGCTCTTGCCAACGGTTTCGTCATTTCAGTCTCCTCTCGCTCTAATGATAGTATATTCAACAGGGCATTTTTTGTCAGCGCGATGTCCTTTTTAGGTCTCGGCTAGCCGCGCGAAGCGCGTCTCCGCCGAGAACCTTTTGTCGGCGTTTGTGCTTCCCAGGAGACAATCCTGGCCACGCGCATTGCGATTTGAAACTGCCACGCGCACGCGAACGCGCGCTGTGGCCAGGCGCTGTCTCCTGGGAAGCTCGAAACACCACACACGCATGCGCATACAGACACACACACACAAGCGCCCATGCACGCACGCACATACATACATACAGAGACACACACCCCCCCCACACATACACACACACACAAGTGCACCAAGGCCCTCCCTCCCCCCTCCCCCGCCGCCGTCACTGTCGCACACATACATACACACACACACACACACACAAGTGCGCCAAGCCCCCCCAGCCCTTTTGAACTTACCTGGCAAATCTCGGGGGGACTCTGCTGTCAGCACACGGCGCGCAACCTCCTGCTGGCGCGGCCCCGGGGCTCTCCACCGCTCACAGGAGCCCCGGGGCGCGAGACGCATTGACTCCGCCTGCCTCCTCTACCGGTCCGGACCAGGCCCCGCCCCCGTCACAGGCGACCTTGCCTGACTTCCGGTGCGGCCGCGGCGGGATTCCGGGGGGCATTTTCTGTTGCTCCCCCTCCCTAGTCACCACGTAGACTGAAATCCATATTTTACATAAAAATGATCTTCCATGTTTCATGAAAAACATTTTACGAGAATTACATTTACTGTGGCATCTGGGTTTTGAAGTCACATTGATTTGTGTGAAAACAATAGCTAAACATCTAATACAATGATTAAGTGCATTAGTATAAATATACAGCTAATGACTCCTCTTCTGTGGAAATAATGATATCCTACAAGTAAAATTCGTATCGCCAAAAAAATAAGATATTAGTTCCCATACAGATACGATTGTATCCCAGCAAAAACAGTGTGGATGTAAACAGCAGTTTAAATATGAGTGCAAGCCCGTGTTGGATGTGACTATGAGTGTTCAAGTTCAAGTTCAGGAATTTGTATAGCGCACTACTAACCCATAGGGTCTCAAGGCGCTTGAGGGAGGGTGGGTGCATTACTTATCGAATAGCCAGGTTTTTAGTTGCTTTCTGAAGGGGAGGTGGTTCTGTGTAAGTCGGAGGTGAGTGGGGAGGGAATTCCAGGTTTTGGCCGCTAAGTAGGAGAAGGATCTTCCTCCCATGGTGGATCTGTTGATGCGCGGAATTGCGGCGAGGCCTTGATTGGATGATCGTAGTTGGCGGGTGGGTGTGTAGAAGGTCAGTCGTGTGTTGAGGCATTCGGGTCCTAGGTTGTAGAGGGCCTTGTGTGCGTGGGTGAGGAGACGGAACGTTATTCTCTTATTGACAGGGAGCCAGTGGAGATCCTTCAGGTGACCGGAGATGTGAGCATGACGGGGGAGTCTGGCTGAGGCGTTTTGGATGCGTTGGAGTTTTTTCTGTAGTTTGGCTGTGGTTCCGGCGTAAAGGATATTTCCATAATCCAGTCGGCTGGTGACCAGTGCGTGGGTGACTGTCTTTCTTGTTTCAGTGGGGATCCAGCGGAAGATTTTTTTGAGCGTGCGTAGGATGTTGAAGCATGAAGATGAGACGGCGTTCACTTGTCTGGTCATCGGGAGGGAGGAGTCTAGGATGAAACCCAGGTTACGTGCGTGATCTGTAGGTATGGGTGCTGTGCCCAGAGCCGGAGGCCACCATGAGTCGTCCCAAGCAGAGGGGGATGATCCTAAGATGAGGACTTCCGTTTTGTCCGAGTTAAGTTTTAAACGGCTGTTCTTCATCCATTCGGCTACTTCTTTCATTCCTTCGTGTAGATTGGTTTTGGCGGTGTTTGGGTCTTTGGTGAGGGAGAGGATCAGTTGGGTGTCATCTGCGTAGGAGATGATGTTGAGGTTGTGTTGGCGCGCGATGGATGCGAGGGGACTCATGTAAACGTTGAAGAGGGTGGGGCTGAGTGAAGATCCTTGTGGTACACCACAGATGACTTCGGTGGCTTCTGATTTGAATGGAGGGAGGCGGACTCTCTGGGTTCTATCGGCGAGGAACGAGATGATCCAATCCAAAGCTTTTCCTTGTATTCCGACGTTGTTGAGGCATTGTATGAGTGTGCTATGACATACTGTGTCGAATGCGGCGGAGAGGTAGAGTAGGATGAGGGCAACTGTTTCTCCGATGTCCAGTAGCGTTCGGATGTCGTCCGTAGCTGCGATGAGGGCGGTTTCGGTGCTGTGTTTGGCTCGGAAGCCGGACTGTGAAGGGTCGAGGGAATTGTTGGATTCAAGGAAGGCGGCGAGTTGACTATTGACGGCTTTCTCAATGACTTTGGCAGGGAATGGGAGTAGTGAGATGGGGCGGTAGTTCTTGAGTTCAGAGGGGTCTGCTGTGGGTTTCTTCAGAAGGGCGCTGATCTCGGCATGTTTCCAGCTTTCCGGGAAGGTGGCGGAGTTGAAGGAACAGTTGATGACATCGCGGAGATGGGGTGCGATGATGGAGTCTGCTTTGTTGTAGATGTGGTGGGGGCATGGGTCGGTTGGCGATCCTGAGTGGATTGAGTTCATCAGGCGGATGGTGTCTTCCGTGGTGATTGGGTTCCAGGCGATAATGTTGTGAGAGTGCTGTTTTGGTTCGGAGGTGGGTGGAGTGTGTGGGTGGCCAGTGGCTAAAATATCATTTGAATTGCTTGACACAGGAAAAGTGCAGACTGAGTGTGCAGAGCAGTGAGTGCAGAGTGAGTGTGCAGAGTGAGTGTGCAGAGTAGTGAGTGCAGAGTGCAGAGTAGTGAGTGCAGAGTAGTGAGTGCAGAGTAGTGAGTGCAGAGTAGAGAGTGCAGAGTAGAGAGTGCAGAGTAGTGAGTGCAGAGTAGTGAGTGCAGAGTAGTGAGTGCAAAGTTGTGAGTGCAAAGTTGTGAGTGCAGAGTTGTGAGTGCAGAGTTGTGAGTGCAGAGTAGTGAGTGCAGAGTAGTGAGTGCAGAGTAGTGAGTGCAGAATGCAGAGTGAGTGTGCAGAGCAGTGAGTGCAGGTGCAGAGTGGTGTGTGCTGTTGAGTGCAGAGTAGTGAGTGCAGAATGCAGAGTGAGTGTGCAGAGCAGTGAGGGCAGGTGCAGAGTGGTGTGTGCTGTTGAGTGCAGAGTGCTGTGTATTGGCAATGTAAATGGCAATGCCATTTATTTATGATTTAAAGAAAAAAAAATGTCATGAGCAATGCCAATAGCTCTACTTTTAATGATGCCAAGACCATTGCATTGTAAATGCTTGTTTGTTATAGTTTCAGGTGAAGAAAAAAGGGCTGAACGCCCTATTTTTTGGAAACCAGATTTTATATAAGACAGCCATGGAACTTTGTTGGCATTATCCAGCGCTATGCAATTTTTCAAAATGGTATGATTAAGGGAGATTTCTTTATTTAACCAGATTTTTAGCCAATATATCAGTGGTGCTATTTTAATTTGATCTGTAACAAATCCAACCCCCAATTCAGTGTGGATGGAAAAAGTGGGGGTACACTGTGGGACAGTTAAAACTCCTCTCAGGAATTTGTTCTCTATTAACTGCATTTTAACATGAGAGGTATAGCCCCAAATCTGACAGCCATAAATGGCAACCGCCAGACATTTGGCTTTGTAGACCTTTAGAAGTGCTTCAACCGGTCTGGCCCCTTGCTTTTTTGTGAACCCCATTAGTGCTGAAACGGTCCTTGCAAATGCCCTGCTGCAACTATTGGTTTGTGGGCGCCAACTTCCCTTTTCGTTGAAGACGACTCCCAGATAGGGGAATGTAGGCACCCTGCAGACCGCTTCCCCACTACCACTACAGAGAAAGGTTTTGACTTTAGTTTTACGATTTACCCTCCCTGCGATCATAACCTGGGACTTTTTTGCATTTATCTTTAAATCCAGGTTCTCCATGAAACTTCCAAAGGCATCTAACAGCCTTTGCAGGCCTACCCCGGTGTGGGCCAGGAGGACAGCATCATCCGCGTAAAGGAGAACTGGTATAACCAGCCCCTATACGTGTGGTGTCCAAGGAAACCTCCCCCAGTTGTGACTCTAGGGCATTTATATATAATGTAAACAACAGGGGAGCAAGAATACACCCCTGTCTGACCCCCCTTCGTGACCTAAAGTGTCTAGTGCATCGCCCCTCAGTATTAACTCTAATTGAAGCTGACAGGCCAGAGTGCAAATCTGCTAAAAAATTTACTAGAGGAAGATCAATTCCCATATTTAAAAGTGTGTGCCAAAGCTTCGACCTGTTTACGAGGTCAAAAGCAGAGGAGAGGTCCATAAACCCCTTGTATAATGACCCCTCCTTAGCTACTGTGTACTTACTGACTGACAGATGAAGGTTTAAACACTGATCAATAGTACTCCGTTTCGATCTAAAACCATATTGTGCATTTGACAGCACCCCTCTCTCTTCCAGCCACTCACTCAGTCTGTGCAGGACCACACGGCCCAACACCTTAACTGATGAATCGATTAAAGAAATAGGTCTATAACAGGAGGGATCCTGTCTAGCACCTTTTTTAAAAACCGGAATAATGATCGATGTGGCCCACGAGGCTGGAAGACTATTTGGCCCTACCGAGTTAAAACATTGGTTAAAATTTTAGACCAAAGGTTTGGGGCAGCTCTAAACAAATCAGCAGGGACCCCATCAGGTCCAGGGGCCTTGTTCTTCGACATCTCCCCTATTGCCCTTTCCACTTCACAAACCTCAAAAGTCAACGGGGACAAGACATTTTCGGGCAAATTAGGTTAGAATCTTTGTCCATTAACAGGAAGTCTATATATATTTTCAAAGTGGGCTATCCAAACCTCATCCCTGATGTTACAGTCCAAAGGGGAATTATCATCATTTGTGAACAGTGGCTGATTAACAGTTGCCCAAAATTTCCCACTGTCTTTCAAAATTTCAGGTGTCAAAAGTTTTGTCCAAGCTTCCTCCTGCAGCTCCCGTTTTCTTGCAATTAGTGCTTGTTTATATGCAAGTCTACGATTTGCTATAAGCCCCCTGTCCCTGGGGGTAGCCTTCAAAGCCTTAAGGAGGGCAGCATGTGACTGTGAACAACTTTTGTCAAACCATCTTTTACCAGTCTGGGGTTTCTGTTTCCCTTTAACAAGTAGTCTTTGGTTTATTTGTACACAGATGTTGTTAAATGCATTAATAATTTCGGGGCCTTGTAGCTCAGCATCCAGACAGGCATTGACATCTACCTCTACTTTAGATAACATTTCAGATAAAAGGGTCTCTGGGACTACTTTAGCCCATTTTAGTCTTCTCCCCATGTCCTTTAGGAACACCTCCCTCACAACCTTTTGTGATGTGGGCCTAAAGGATAAGGGATCACCTGGTAACAATTCAATTATCACAGGGTTGTGGTCACTGTAAGTGGAAACCTCTGTTAAATATCTTAAAACGTGAGATAACATAAATGATGTTAAGAATATATAATCAATGATTGTACCTTTGTCTTTCCCCTTAAACGTCGGGGTCCTATTTTCATCCTCCCCACAACCCGACTCATAGAGGTTCCAGTTTGCTAAAAAAAGTTCCAGATCCTCACCCTGCTTAGAATGTTCAAAATGAGACGGTGCAGAGAATGGTGGGCCCTCATACGCCTTACTCCCACAAAAGTTATCACAGGGGTGAATATTAAAGTCCCCCATCAGTAGGATCTCAAAAAAATTTGACTTCAAACTATAAGTTAAAGGGAATTGTTCTAACAAATCTAAGTTGTTACCAGATTCCATAGAATTATAAAAATTTATAAATAGAACTTTCCTTGTGTCGGAGACTGAAAGTTCCACTACTAAGCAATTTTGACATCCTGCGTCAAGTTGCATTAGCGAGCCCTTTAGCTCTAGGGAGAACAAACTAATCAGCCCTCCCTTCGCTCTCCCCGCAATACTCCGTCTTGCTGGAATACTGAACTGGCAGTAACCATCCAGGGAAAAACAAATGAGAGGATCCCAAGTCTCTTGAAGGGATAGTACATCAAATGTTTTTAAGAACCCCTCCCAGATTACATCTCCCATTTTGGCCCTTAAACCAGCTATATTCCAGCTCATGATTCTGCAGGATAGAGCTGGAATCCCCTCTATGGGTACCTGTCCCTGGGTGTTACTTAGTCAGTCGTTCTCGTCCATTCCTGAGAGTGGGGAGAAATGATTTCCCAGTGTACACCCCAGAACATTTGGAATCTCGAAATTTGTATTTACAACCCTAAGTGGGTTCCCGCCTTCTAGCGCGGACTGTAAACAACTATTCACGTTTATATGGGGTACCGGTGCTCTGACCACAGGGACAACAGGATGCCATGCCCTATTTTGAGAGGGTGGGTAAAAATAGCCAAGGGGAAGGGCCTGATGCCCTAGTTTAGCAGGTCAGAACCATCCCAAAAAAGGCGATCTGCCATGTATCGGGTTTTGAAATTAATCACCACACAGTCCCCTTCAAGCGATTTTCTTTGTGGGCCAACCCAACCTACTCTTCTAACCATATTTATACTGGCAGCTATGTCTATGTCCCCACTAGAGTAATTATTGCACCAGGTTTTAGTTCTTTCCATTAGCTCTTAATTGCTTTCAGTCCCGTTCTTCTTCAGCGGGGGAACCCCTGTTAACACAGCCACTAAGGGGGCGGCTTGGGGCGGAAGATGTAGTTTGAACTGGCATGGCAACTCGGCAGAATCCTTACCACGGTGCTGTGGACCAACCAGGATAGGCCTATGATGCTTTACTACATTACTACCCCCAGAAAGAGGGGACCTAACATCCCCCTCAGGGACCGGCACAACTGGGGCAGTATTAACAACAGGTACATGTACTAATTTGTGATGTGTAATTGGGGTACCATTAATTCTGTTCACACTTTGCCCTAAATTCCCTTGGTGCAAAGTCTGTGGTGGTGGTATTTTGTCAAAAAGCCCACGATACTCTTGGACAAAGGTGTCCAAAGCATCGCATCTCTTTAGCAGACCAGCTACACACGTGTTTAATACATCAATAATATCCTTAGCGATGCTAGTCAATGCCGGCTCTAGATGCAAATTAATGAGCCCTTCAATTTTAGTACTAAGTCTGTTGACCAGTTCATCCTCCAGATCCTCCGATATGTTATTGATGTGCTTAGTCTTTCTATTGCACTTCTTTGTTTGCCTGCTCCCCTTGCCCAGTTGAGTTAATATGGATTGTGTGTTCTCCTGGGTTAGCAAAAGTCCCTGACTACCTTCAATTGGATCCGCTGTTACCGGCGATACATGACTTGGGCCCGGCTGGCGTTCAAGTTGTGTGTCTATGGACTCTTGTGTAACCCCCTCCTGGGCATGACCAGCCTCTTCAGTTACCGATAATGTTATTCCCAGTTCTTTTTCTGCATTCGCGATTTCTTTTGTAATCACTCCCACGGCTGATGTCAAATATGATATTATAGTATCTGCTTTCCGTGGTATCTTTGTTTTCTTATTCCCTTGGCCCCTGTTACAGAGTTGTTAGCGCTTACCCATGGTTGATTCTTAGGGGGGTGGCCCGTCCTGTCCCCTGCCGTTCCCCGACGGCCACAGCCCTTTGCCCGGGCTTCGCCCGCGGCGCGTAGGGAGCACGGGCCTTTTGTGCGCCTCCGGGCGCTCAGGTGGGCGTGTTGTGGCGATAGAGGCACTGGTGATTATGGGCAATGTAGTCCCCCCTCCTCGGCGGCCGCAGGTGTTCCAGTGAGCGGCAGCGGGGGGGACGGCGAAGCAAGCACAGAGCAGGAGCGTCTCTCCTTCCCAGCGCGGACTCAACAGCAAGCTCCCACTGGTCAGTGATGTTAATAGTCTCCCGCTCCACTGCGGGAGCATGGGCCTTTTGTGCGCCTCCGGGCGCTCAGGTGGGCGTGTTGTGGCGATAGACGCGCTGGTGATTATGGGCAATGTAGTCCCCCCCGCTCGGCGGCCGCAGGTGTTCTCAGGTGGGCGTGTTGTGGCGATAGACGCGCTGGTGATTATGGGCAATGTAGTCCCCCCCGCTCGGCGGCCGCAGGTGTTCCAGTGAGCGGCGGCGGGGCGGGGGGGGGCGGCGATGCAAGCACAGAGCAGGAGCGTCTCTCCTTCCCAGCGCGGACCCAACAGCAAGCTCCCACAGGTCAGTGATGTTAATAGTCTCCCTGAATGTTATTACAGCTATTAAACAAGCATTTACAATGCAACGGTCTCGCCTTTGCAAAAGTTAGAGCTATTGGCATTGTAAATGACAAACTTTTTATTTATGTGTTGGTTTTGAAAACAGAAAAATAAATGGCATGTCATTTACAATGCCAATAGCTTAATCTCTCCCAAACAGACGTCACCCATACAATCACTACATGCAGTCAGTCACCCAGGCATACCGTAGCCAAATCCACTCTCATAGTTCACAAACCCACACCAACAATAACACAAACACACATACCTCTTCTGAGTGCACTGCTCCATAGAGGGACAGACTCACAGACCCGCGTGTGTGACCCTAGCTTGAGCTTACCAGCGTGCGCGCCCACTGACTGCCCTCATGCACACACCAACGGGAGCACAGTGTTCTCACTGCACAGTCGCACACACCAACGGGAGCACACTGTCCTTATACACAGCTGCACCCACTATTGTCATGTTTGTGTGCTTGTCAGTCGTGCACTGGTCCTTACCTGTCAATATTGTTCATATAAACTAAAAATATGTGACCTACTGGCCAATATTTCACAAAATGTATTTGCAAAGGTGTAGTACTGGGCAGTAATAATTGTGTAATTTATATCGGCAGAGATCTGGGGGGGTTACTGGCAATTATTGTTAAAAATAAATGATAGAAGGTGAGGCCTTGTCAGTAATGTTCAAAGGAACACAGAGCAGATACAGCACAGGTCAGGAGTAACGCGAGTCATGTGGGCAACTAATCAGTTATGTAAAGGCCAGGTCTGGTTGTTATTCACATGTTCTGCTTTACTGTAAAGTGCCCTGATGCCTCCGGCCCATGTTAGCGCTATATGAAATCACAAAAGTAAATAATATGTTCACATTAAAAACATAAAGAGCGCACAGTCCAGGCCAGCATCGATCATAGTAACGCGAAGAATTAATCGCGAAGAATTAAATGCACTGTACCGTATTGTTCTAGTTAATGCTGTTGATATTGGTGGGGAGCAGTGACGGGGGAGGCTGGGTGAAGTTGTGGTGCGGGCTTTTGGATGGGCCAGGGGAGGGCCGCTGTCCCTGGGGAGGGAGAGGCTGCAGGAGGAGGGAGTGGGAGGGAGTGACGGAGGAGGCTGGCTGAGGATATGGGAGGAGGGCTCATTCCTCGCCTGGACTGGGGAACAGCCGGGGTCTGCCGAGGCCCAGAGACACACAGCGCAGCAGGCTGGCACACACACCACACCTTGCACACATGCTGACTCGTGCTTACACACACACTGACACTCATACACAACTTGCACACACGCTGACACAAACACACAACATAACTTTTGCACACACTGACTCGTGCTTACACGCATGCCGACACACAACTTACGGACACACTCACAACTTGCACACAGGGGACACTCACACCCGCCACTTATTCACACGCTGACACTTGTGCACACACCCATACTTGCACACCGGCACGCTCATGCAAGCACCCACAACTTCCCACACATTGACACACCTACGGACAATGGTTGTGTACACACACACACACACACACACAGACACACCTACAGCTTGGCACAGCCAGGGGTCTCGCATGCTGGCGCCGCTCGTTGCTCTCCCTAAAGAGCCATGGGGGACCTGATAGGCAGAGATCCCCGTTTAAACCTCGCTGTAGGGTGCAGCGCTCTCGTGACAGATCTTGCTGTATCCCCTCTTCTATAATGCTGTGTGATATTTGCTAAACTTCAAGTGCAGCAGAGAGTTGCCGTTCATGTGTGTAGCGGATCTTGCAGTCGTTTCTTATGTGAAGCATACAGGGGTTTGTCCCAGTGTGGAGCGTCCGTCCATATGTGTAGCACAGTTTTGTATTTGCCCCCACGTGCAGCGGAGCGGGCCAGTTCGTGCGCGCCCGTGCATCGATGCTATGTGTAGACCCTGCGCGCGACAGTCTGTGACCGGTAATCATCTGTGGGCACAGCAGACCTTGCAGGTAGTGACGCTATCTGTACCGTGGCTTAAACGTATTTGTCTGTATATCACGATATTTTTCTACTGATTACCGGAGCTGCAGGGATGCGTACATATGTGTAGCATCGCTTTGAGGTATTTCTCCGTGTCTAGCTGATTTGTCCCTATGCGTTGCAGATATTGCATATATGTATCCAAGCTGCTTCTATTTGTCCGTCTGTGCAGCTGGTTCCGGGGACCTGTCAGTATATTCAGTAGGGGTTGCATGTGATTTTTTTTCTCGTGTGAGCGGCTGAAATTACGGTTTCTCTCGTGTGTGCAGCGGGGCGGCACATGTTCGCCGTCCTGCCGTGTCCCACGCAACAGAGATGATCTTGTAATATCCCAGGGGGACCCGATAGGCAGAGATCCCCGTTTAAACCTCGCTGTAGGGTGCAGCGCTCTGTGACAGATCTTGCTGTATCCCCTCTTCTATAATGCAGTGCATATATGTATCCAAGCTGCTTCTACTTGTCCGTCCGTGCAGCTGGTTCCGGGGACCTGTCAGTATATCGGGGAGAACAGACTTTAGTGAAGGTGACACGTTCGTAGAAACAGTTGTGCTGTGGGAAGCACAGGTTACCGTGAGTGCGCATCCACCACCGAGATAGATGGTTGTAAGCGCTGCAGATCCAATGCTAAGCACTGTCCCTTACAGACCCCCATCCCAGCCATATCCCAGGAGTGCTCGGCGGGAGTTGGTTTCTAAAGCTTTTCTGATGGGGAGCAGGCTCCAATCTTACTCTGCAGACTCATTGTGGGGGCGGGGGAGCAGCCCAGGGCCCTGTCCCCTTCGAGTCTGCTCCACCTTTGTGATGCGGAGCAGTCCCGGGCTCACTGGAGACACATTGTCCGGAGGGGGGCCGTGTCCTCCCCTCACCCGAGTCTGCACCACCTTTGTCATGGGGAGCAGCCCCAGCTTGCTGGAGACGCTCTGGCCGGGAGGGCTCTAGCATCCCCCGCCCTGTCTGCGCCCCCTTTGTGATGGGCAGCAGGCCACGGCCCTCTGATCTCTTTGAGGGCGTGGGCCGAGAGAGCCAGCACTAAAGGCCTCGTTAGATGAGGTGGGCACACCCTGTGCTCTCCTAATGACAGCCACCCCACAGAGGCTCTTCCTACCCCTCCCTCCCTCCACGGACCAGCATACCTCACGCCCAGCTCGTGCTCCACCCCGAACTTGTTATTTTGCGCTCGGCCAGTGTTTCATAACACTCCACACAGGCCCAACTTGTTTTAGGTAATACCAGGTTTCTATTCACCTGTTTCCTTGACATAAGAAAGTTTGCAAATTAAGGACGGGTAATTTGCTAAAGTCATCATTCAGCCCTTGGGGTAAAGCCCGGTTGTTCTTTGCATGTGTAAAGTTACCCCTTGTTAATACAATTTGTTTCAAACGGCGTTTTTAAAAAAAGTGTGGCAGCCACAGGTCAAAATACATGAAAACGACATCTAAAAAAATGACAACAGATCACTCTGACACTTTAGTCAACTAGAATCCCAGAGCAAAACAAGGAAGTCACTGTTACTCACGAGCCCAGCATTATTTTCTACGCAGCCTCACCGGAAGTCAGGCAAAGTCGCCTGTGACGGGGGCGGGGCTGCGTCTGGACCGGAAAAGAAGGCAGGCGGAGGGAAAGCGTCTCGCGACGCCAGAAGGAGAGCGGAGTCCCTCTAAATTGAACTGGTAAGTTGAAAAGGGGGGGGGGGGGCTCGGTGCACTCGTGTGTGTTTGTGTGTGTATGCATGTGTGCGACGGGGGAGAGTGGGGGTGCACTTGTGTGTGTGCGCGCGCGTGTGTGTATGTGTGCGGGGCGGGTGGGTGTCTCTGTATGTATGTGCTTGCGTGGACGCTTGTGTGTGTGTCTGTGTGTGTATGCGCATGCGTGTGTGGTGTTTGGAGCTTCCTAGGAGACAGCACCTGGCCACAGCGCTCGTTCACGTGCGCGTGTCAGTTTGAAATCGCCTCCAAGGCGATGCGCGCGGCCAGGATTGTCTCCTGGGAAGCTCACACGCCGACAAAAGGTTCTTGGCGGAGACGCGCTTCGCGCGGCTAGCCGAGACCTAAAAAGACATATAGGATAAACAAAACAACAGACTTGCCTCTTGAGTAATTAATAACATTGTTACTGCAAAAAGTGTGTGGTTCACTAATTTTAATAAAGACCACTCAGTGCGGTAATATAATATAAGGTGCTAAAGCGAAAAAATCCCCCAAAAAAATTCGTGGAAAAGGTGGTACCTCAGCTCTAAATAAAGGGGCAGTAATCGACACGTGCAGCAGTTCAGAATGTCCAACTGAACAAGGAGCTGTTCTCCTCAACCTTCAGGGCACTATTCTTCCACACAGTGTGTCACACAGATGGGTCTGTGGGGAATTATGGAACCCAGCCGCCACCGCAGCACAAGCACTGCCCTATTGGCACTGTTAGCGACGCAGGAGATGCTTTGGCGTTAGATGCCTGGTCCGCGGGCTCAAGGCATGTGCATTCCCACTGCCCGCACCCAGTTAGCTGTGCATGTGGCTAGGCAGAATGGTCTTGTTCTCAGCGCAGGCAGCATTTGTAGTGATTCACCATGTGAAGCATGCTGCACAAGCTGACAGCCTCACCAATCCATATGTCACAAGGCCTCTTCAAAGAGTTGGGTTGGAGAACATCTGCCCCATTGCTTACCTCCTCTTGAAGCTGGTGAAAAGGTCCTATGAATCAGGCATTCTTTCACAACAATTGATGCGAGATCCCTATATTCCTGGAGAAGACCCCTGACTCCAAAGGGGCAAATACTCAAGCACAAAATATGTAGAAGAAAAACAGAATTAGGGTCCCTTGCTCAGCCCTCCTGCATTTACTCTTGTAGTAGATAGGCAGCAGTAAAACACATTTTTAGCTCACCACATACAAGTTTACTATAGGTCTGACAGTTCAGAAAAGGACAAACATAAACGTCGACATATGTGACATAACCTCAACCAAACAAGGGAAGCTATTACAAAGTGACCAGTGAACAGTAGTCCTCTCAAATTCTTCCCAGTTCAAGGTATGAAACCCACTGATGAAGCATACAACACTAGTTAGGTGAGCACTCATCCTATATGGAATGGTAACGGCATGTTGTTCCAGGAGTTTTGTATGTCTCATATGTCTATGGAAATCATGCAGCAGCCCTTTAGTGCGTCTCACTCACTCTGTAGTGCGTTGTAGCTCTACTTTAATTTAAGAGAATCGTGTGGTGTTCATTCTGCCACCTGCCCTTATTATTTCGGTTAGGGAAGGGCATGCTGCAGCTGTTCATGTTGCACCATTATTGGGTTGTGAACCTCGGTATAAAACTTTCCACTACACATAAGAAGACACAAGTCCCATTGCTAGTGAGTAAAAGAGTGAACTGTACAAAATATTCAGCAGAGTTTACTTTTGGTTGTACTCGTGCAACAAGCAGTTTTTGAAATGGAGTAGGCGACTTGTAATAGAGCGAAGAAGGGGTTCCATGTCATGTATAACTTCTCCAGGCAATTCTGCTATTTTAGCCAACATCACTTTGCATGCTGTCATTCTGAGCCCATGATAAAACGGGTACATTTATAACTACAAGCCCCACAATGCAATATGCTGTTTGCTGGAAAACCAAAAATCGATGATGATATCCTATGTTGCAGCGCCAAAAAGGAAGAATTGAGAAATGCAAAATAAAATTTGTTTTCTGGCCTTCGCCTTCTTCTCGCCTAAGCCACCACATGTGCTGTCTTCTTGTGAGACCCCTCGTTACCTTATAGTGGACTTAGAGGCTGTCTTTTGTCTTATGCCTGCCCTCCATTGTCCATGTGGTGCCCCAGCTCCTGCCACCCAACCTCGTTGTCCATGTGCTTCCACCTGGTCCTCCCACCCACTAACCATTGTCCATATGTTTTTCCATTTGCTTCTCCAGCCCCCCAGCCCACCCTCCACTGTATATGTCCTTCCCAAGCCCCTCCTGCCCATCCTTTGTTGCCAATGTGCTTTCTCCACCATCTCCCCCCACCCTTCACTGTCAGTGTGCTTGTCCAAGTCCGCATCATGCTCATCCTCTTTTGTCTGTATGCTTACCCAAGTCCCTCCCATCCATGCTTGGTTGCCCGTGTTCTTCCCCCGGTCTTTTCAGTCCACCCTACATTGTCTGTGTGCTTGCCCTGTCGTACAGCTTATACTTTCGCAAACAAACTGTGCTTTTGTTGGACAACATAAAAGACAATTCTGTGCGAGACTGATTCTGTGCACACCCTCAGGATATGTTGGCCTTAGACCTGCTAGCTCACAGTGCACCCTCTGTACCCCTAACTTGGTATGGTAACAAATGGATTGTGCGACCTCAGAACATGACAACTCTGACTACCCAAGGAATTATGGTAACAGATATAGAACCTTTTTGTTTGGTTACTCATGCATACCCAAAGAGATACAAAAGAAATACTCAGCAAGGCGATTTAATATTTATTGAATCATTGTGATTTTTGTATAAAAGACATGCACTGCTGAAATTCTGGCATGTATGTATGTATTGTATTTTTTTTTTTTGTATAGCGCATATGTCACCGTTCGGTCTCAGAGCGCTTGCTGAGTCTAAAAGTTAGAGAGACTAGGGGCAGTTGACAGATTTAAAATAGCCAGGTTTTAAGATTCTTGCGGAAAGTTTTGTGGTTAGGGTCAGTTCTATGTATGTAGCGACCTCGCAGTGCCAGCAAACTGCTCCTCTACATAAACAAGGAAGTGATACTGTTTATATAATAAACATCACCTATGCTTCCATGCCGAGGCCACAGTCAGGCTGCTATTGTTTACCCTATTGTGATAGCTCTGTTGCCCATCGGACAAAAATAACATTTGTGCAATGAACCTAGCCTTTGTACAGAATGTTCAAGGTAGTTGATAGTATGCTCATGAAGTGAAATGTAAACAAAGGCTATTTCATAGAATATTATCCTTCACAGGCACATAATGAAATGTGTGTCAAATGTCAATGTTCAGTGTTCAAGAAAAGATGTCAAGTTTAAGTATAAACTTGCAAAATGGTGGTGTTCTTGCTTGATTGGAATGTACCCAAGTGACAGCCCTATGCCCTCCCACTCATCCTCCACTGTCTGTGTGCTCACCCTAGCCCCTCTTGCCCACTCTCCAATGTCCATGTACTTGTACTAGACAATCCCTTATCTGTGTGCTTACCCCAGCCTCTCTTGCTTGCCCTCTCCCTGACCTGTGTCCTTCTCTCCCGAACTCCCTCTCCCTGTTTTGACTTGCTCCTCCAACCCACTTCATCATTTGTTTTTTCAACAAACATAGTTGTGGATTGGGGAATGAGACAACATTGAGGGAGTGATGGAGGGTGGGAAAGAGGACACAATTGGGTGTAGAGGACAGACAAGAAGGGATTTGGAGGACACGGCTAAACATTTAAAAAAAGCACTAAGACGCGGTGCAAGCGTAAATGAACTTTTTTTTCAATTAGCTTTAGCTATGCTGCATAGCAAAAATGCTGCTGAATAGCATGATACCAATTCATTGCCAAAGTCATCAGCTTTCATAGGCGAGACCTATTGACTTTGCCAATATTTGTTCTTGTAAGCTGTCACTAGATAAAAAGCCCAATGGGTGAGAATGCAAAACCCTTCTTTCAGATGCAAATGCCAGAATTTCAAGTCTAATGGTCTAACATTAACACTCCTTGGACCTAGTTGAAGGCCATTGGTGCATGTTTATGACCAGGCCCCTGATGCATGTGTGTGAAGCAGGCTGGAAGGTGCACATCCACCCTCCAGTGCATGAATGTGATCTGACCCCTGAAGGATCTTATTGCTGGACCATCCCCTGTTCATCAGTATGACCTGACCCTTCAGTCTTCTGTGTGCAGTCTCCAGCAAGATGCAAGTTTTCTTAAGATGCACATGTGCAATGAGACTACCCGCAAACCCTAGTGTGCAGCCACATTGAATCATTAACGTTTTGTTGACTCTCTTTCTCGATGTCCCTGCTGTTTGTATTGCATCTATTTAAATCATTGACATTTCCCTGTATCTACAACCAAAAATAGATTTTGTCTGTCCAGATGGAGCTCTTTTTGCTTACTTTGAGCAAGTGGTGGACAACAGCACTCGTTTTTAGGTCAAACCCTACAAAAGCAAAAGGCATCTTGGCAACATTCATCTCGAAATCCACTTTGTATCCATTGATATCCATTGGCTTTGTGGTTTGTATCTCACATCTTCTGGCTTTATTTGCTTTAGGCTTTCCAGCTAGAGTTCGTCCCTACCATTGCCCAAACTTTGTTTACTGTATTCATCCACAAACTCGCTTTCTGTAAACAGGCCTTCAAATCTTGTTCTTATCTTGTCACATTTGCTGTGCATTCAAAGACAGAGGAAAATGAAAATCTGTCTTCCAAGGAAGCGTGATATTTACTTTTCTTTCTCTGACTTGAAAGTGAGAGAATTTATGTGTAGCCATGTAAGAGGAAAGAGGAAAGGGGGTGTAGGATGTTATTTTTAGGTCTCGGCCTAGAGACGCGCAAAGCTCGTTCTCGGCAGAGAACTATTGCAATTGTGTCAGCCGCCAAAAAGGAGACAAGAGCATGGGAGAGGGAGCGACAAGTGCTGGCCACGCGCGGATTTAGTCGCGCGCACGCTCACGGCGCCAGCATCCCCGCCGCGCGCCGATGACTGCTCTCTTACTGGCCGGCATCGAGAAGTTTCGCAACGCAATGTTCGCTCAACGGATGTGTTTTTACTTTCGCACGTACTCAATAAACAGCGCGGCTTGAAACGGATGGCAGTGAGAGGTAGGTGCTTGAATGAATGAAGCAGCTTGCATCTGTGCAGGTGGGTGTGTGCGCCCGCTGCAGAGCGTGCACAGAAATGTGAGTCCACGCTTGCACTGCGGGAACGTGTTGGTGGGTTTAAGTCGTGAATGCTTCTGACAGTGTGTGTCTGTCCCTTGTGAATATCTTGCATTCTGGTGAGTGTGTTGGCTAATGTGTTAATGCAGCGCTAAAACAGAATCCCACTCTGAGGTACACAAACCTGATGAGCACGGCTTGAAGTGCAGCGCTGCGCCGGGATCCCGTTCTGCAGTGCACAACCCTATGAGCAAGGCTTGTGTTTGTTGCTGTTACCTCATGCCCTGCCACTGTGAGTACCGTCTAATTGACACGCGGTTAAAATCAGTGTATTTTGTGTTTGGTTTTTGCATTGTTTCTGTCATGTTTCCATGGAGTTTGCATTTACACGGACTCCTCTTCTTCCGCATTGCTTCGTTCGCTCCATGCTGGTGACCCTCAGTTTAGAGTTGGAATTCCTTCGGGCTAAGTCTTGCCGAACAGATAGCATGAAGTCTTGCTTTGCTTTCCACGTGCGGTCCGACAACTTTAAATGGGCTTAGACTTGGAGCCAGCTCATTGCTAACCTCTGGTTGGCTTTATTGGCACTCTTGTTTACTTGCTACTGTGTGCGCGTGGGTGTCTCTGTCTGTCTGTGTGCGCGTGGGTGTCTCTGTCTGTCTGTGTGCGCGTGGGTGGCTCTGTTTGTGTGCGCGTGGGTGGCTCTGTTTGTCTGTGTGCGCGTGGGTGGCTCTGTCTGTCTGTGTGCGCGTGGGTGGCTCTGTCTGTGTGCGCGTGGGTGGCTCTGTCTGTCTGTGTGCACGTGGGTGGCTCTGTCTGTCTGTGTGCGCGTGGGTGGCTCTGTCTGTGTGCGCGTGGGTGGCTCTGTCTGTGTGCGCGTGGGTGGCTCTGTCTGTCTGTGTGCGCATGGGTGGCTATGTCTGTGGGCGCATGGGTGGCTATGTCTGTGTGCGCGTGAGTGGCTCTGTCTGTCTGTGTGCGCGTGGGTGGCTCTGTCTGTGTGCGCGTGGGTGGTTCTGTCTGTGTGCGCGTGGGTGGCTCTGTCTGTGTGCGCGTGGGTGGCTCTGTCTCTGTGTGCGCGTGGGTGGCTTTGTCTGTGTGCCCGTGGGTGGCTCTGTCTGTCTGTGTGTGCGTGGGTGGCTCTGTCTGTGTAGGTGGCTCTGTCTGTGTAGGTGGCTCTGTGTGTGTGGGTGGCTCTATGTGAATGCATCTGTGTGGGTGGCTCTGTATGTGTGTGTGGGTGGCTCTGTGTGGGTGCAAATGCAATAGGTCTCGCATTTGCGAGCGATTAAGCTATTGGCATTGTAAATGACAATGTCATTTATTTATGTTTTCAAAACAAAAACTTAAAAAAAAATAATGTCATTAGCAATGCCAATGGCTCTAACTTTAACAATGCCGAGGGAGGAGCTTGGCGGGCATCCGTGATGGCCGCTTGAGCACAGCGCTCTCCGGACCTTCGCCGCTCCCGGCGATTTATCCTGACTAGATCCTGATTTCTTGTAAGAATTCAAGTAGAGGTCGTTTGGCTGATCACCCTGGCACTTTCCGGAATTTGATTTGGATCTCGTACTCCTGAGCTACGGTGGTCTGAACTTTTGGGCTCCGCCCTTGAGGTGCGCCCGGGACGGGGTGCGGATCTGTGGCCGTCCTGGAATTGAACAACAACGGCAGGAGATCTGGCCTTGTGAGACCCCCTTCCTGAGTTTCGGTTTCGATTCTGTCTCGACCTGTGCCACGAATGTGCGTATTGCGCTTGGCTGAGACTTGGAGACAGTTCGGACACGGGGCTTTCCTCTTCTCTATTTGCTGGTTTGGTGGCCTCCTCCCGAGTTGAGCCCTTCCTTTTGGTGTACTTTTGATCCTGAGTTTTGGGTGTTTGGCCCGTCGACCCTGGTGGCTTGTCCCGTGACGCATCTTTCAAAATGGCGGGCAGAGGGGACAGAGAAACGCGCAAGACGAAAACACCTCTGCGCGGAGCGCCGGTTCAGACGAACGTCATGGACCGTTATACTCAATCTAAGGGGTCCCCCGGAGCTGCCCTACCTGGCCACAGTACGGCGTCTGAACGGATTTTGGAGGAGTCGGCGGAGCCTTCCCTACAGGATATCATGGGCGCCATCTCGGGAGTGAAGGAATCCACCGGCCTTCAGTACGAGGCCTTGGCCCACAAACTTGACACCGTGGCCATTGAGGTGAACCTGATTCGTGCTGATCTCGGCAAGACGAATGAGAGGGTCCAGTCACTGGATATTAAATCATCTAGCCTCACGAAGGACGTCTCGGAGCTCCAGACAGAGGTTGGGAATCTTCGTCGGGTGAACGACTTCATGGCCCGACGCCTGGAGGATTTTGAAAACAGGGCACGTCGCTGCAATGTTCGCCTGGTTGGTGTGCCGGAAAATCCTGAACCCCACTCTGTTGATCTCCTGGTTGAGGGTCTGATTTTAAACCATCTTGCCCCCTCCGGGCTTACCAAATTTTTCACGGTTGAACGCGCACATCGTGTCCCGGGGGGCAAAGTTAAGCCGGGTGCTCCGCCAAGGCCTATTGTGGCTAAACTGTTTCATTATAGGGATCGGGACGCTATCCTGCAGGCCTCGCGGGTGAAGGGCCCGGTGGCCTTCGAGAATGCCACAGTGAACTTCTACCCAGACTTCTCCCAACAGGTTCAAAGACAACGGATGGAGTTTCGTGGTGCTAAGAAACGTCTTCGAGATCGGGGTCTACGCTATGCTATGCTTTTCCCCACCAGACTTCGTGTCGAGTATAATGAGCGTACTCTGTTTTTTGATAGACCGGATGCTGCTAATGACTGGCTGGACTCCTTGCCTGACTGTCCTCCTGATACTGAGTCTGCCGCTCACCCTGGTGGTGCCGAAGGTGGTGTGGAGATCTGATTGTCTGACTCTGATGTCTCGTTTTGAATATGTTCCCAGAAGTGGTGGCCGGCGTACCTCTGCGATGTGATTATTTATTTTTTGTGTGTTGTTTCTTGCTCTTACTGTAGTCTGGGGGCGGGTGGCCCGGAGATCTTTCCTCCTCCGGGGTCTTTGTGTAGACTAGGGGTTATGGGGCGACAGGCACACTGCAGGTTGGGGTGGCTCTTTAGCTTTTTGCAGGGGTGCAGGGTGGGGGGTGTTTCCTTTCAGCTTGGGGGAGGGGGGATGGGAAGTTCTTATTTTTTTGTGTGTTGTTTTCAAGGCGAATTGCTTCTGTCTTTACTGATGTTTCTGATGTCTAGCTCTTGGATGGGGGGTCCTGGCTCGGGTGAGTGGGATGGGGGGTAGGGGGTTGAAATTTGTTTCCTGGAACGTTAATGGCCTGGGAGATCGCATCAAGCGCAGTGTGGTGTTGAAATATATAAGACGTTTGTCACCGGACATTGTTTTCCTGCAAGAGACCCATTTGATTGGGAATGTATGTAATGCAATGAATAGATGGGGCTACAGCCTTGTGGCACACTCGGGGTTTACTTCAGGATCCAGGGGTGTGGGTATCCTTGTTCGTAACTCCCTCCCTCTGGCGATAGATGAAGTGATTCGGGATGATCGTGGGAGATATATTATTCTGGTGGGTAAATATGAGGGCCGCACCCTGTCCCTCTTTAATGCTTATGTCCCCCCAGGCTTGCAAACTGCTACTTTCACTGATTTAGGCCGTGTCTTGTTGGATCTTCCTGATAGTGTACTCTTTCTTGCCGGTGACTTTAATTCAGTGCTTTCTGGCCTTCACGATCGCCATCCCCCCAGGGATACCCCGCATGCCCAGCGTTGGTTGGGTGGGTTTTTGGATACTTTTGGCCTTGTGGACTGCTGGCGATTGTTACATCCTACTCAGCTTCAATACACTTTTCACTCTGGTGCCCATGGTAGCCTTTCTCGGCTAGATTATTTCCTGATGCCCGCTGCCCAGTCGTCGGCGGTCCGTGAGATTATACATTTGCCAAGGGGCATCTCTGACCACTCGCCGCTCTGGCTTCGTTTTGAGGTTGGGATAGAGGCGGTGGGCCGAGTGGCTCCCATTAACCCATGGTATCTCTCCTCCCCTGAGACTCGTGCCCTCTTGATCAAGTCCATAGATGCTTATTTCCTGGAAAACGAGGGGTCGGTCCCTTCGGCGGTGTCCCTGTGGGAAGCCTTCAAAACTGTGATTCGTGGACAGGCCCTTTCTTTGATTGTTGAAGCTAAGAAAGCCGGGAAGAGGGAGGTAGTGGACCTCGAGGGGGAAATTTCTGCCTTGGAGGCCGAGTTGGGATCTGGTGTCACGCCTGAGAAACTTCATACCCTGGGTCTAAAACAGTTTGCATATAAATCCCTAGTCACTGACGCTGCAAAAGTGATGTTTCGTGAGCAACAAGGCCGAGTGTATGATGTTGGTGATAAGGCGGGTAAACTCCTGGCGTGGTTGGACAAGAAAGAAAGAGCTAATCGTGTGGTGCCTGTGATTCAGTCTGCGAGTGGTGAGAATGTGATTGATCCGATCGCCATTGTGGATCGTTTTGCGGAACATTTCCGTGCTGTGTATGCTCCTGTGTCTGTGCGGGATATAGCTGACTCTCGCCTCCTTTTGCGTGATATTACATTGCCCTGTGTCTCCGATTTGGACCGTGTCGCTTTGGACTCCCCCTTTACGGTTGATGAAATAGCTACTGCCATTCGTTCGCTCCGTTCGGGCAAGGCGTTGGGTCCAAATGGTTTGCCTATTGAGTTGTACAAGTTGCGACCCGATAAAATGGCGCCTTATCTTCGCGATATGTTTTTGGAATCACGTGAGCGTAACCTCCTTCCCTATGATCAGCGTTTGGCGACGATAGTCGTCATCCCTAAAGACGGTAAACCTCGCGACCTTTGTTCCTCATATAGACCCATCTCTCTGTTAAATGTTGAACCCAAGGTTCTGGCGAAACTTTTGGCGACCCGACTCCTATCGGTTCTCGGGGACTTAGTTCATCCGGATCAATCTGGTTTTATCCCGCATCGCAACACTGCTTTGAATCTACGTCGTCTTCACGGCGTGATAGCGAGGGCGGGGCTACTGACTGAACCGGCCATTTTGGCGTCCCTGGATGCCTCCATGGCCTTTGATACTGTGGAGTGGCCCTATTTATGGGCGACTCTTGAGAAATTCGGTTTCGGGTGCGAGTTTATTAACTGGATTAAGTTATTGTATGCGGAACCTTTGGCGCAGGTGGTTGTGAATGGTAGGGTGTCTGCTCCCTTCCCCCTGGGCAGGGGCACCCGCCAGGGTTGCCCCTTGTCCCCACTACTGTTTGCGCTCGCCCTTGAGCCGTTGGCGGCCTGGCTCCGCTGGGAACCGTCCCTTAAAGGGATCCGTTGGGCACCGGACTTCGAGGACCGAGTCTCACTCTATGCTGACGATATCCTCTTATATCTTACCTCCCCTCGTAAGTCTTTATCTGTTCTATTTGATGTTCTTGTGTCCTTTGGTGCTAACTCGGGCCTCGTAATCAATTGGACAAAGTCCTGTGTGTATGTCTTGTCTGGTGTCTTGCCTCCGTTGCCGAGCAGGCTCCCTCTTCAGGTGGCCCGGGATGGTTTCAAATACTTGGGAGTCTTCGTTACTCTGGACTCGTCTCTTCGCTTTGATCGTAATCTCCTTCCTCCGTTGCTTCGTTTGCGTTTGGACGTTGCTCGTTGGCGCAAGCTTCCCTTGTCTCCCCTTGGTCGGGCAGCCCTGTTTAAGATGATGTCGTTACCGAGGTTTCTTTACGCTCTCCAGAATTATTATGATCCTGTCCCTCAGTCCTATTTTCGGGAGATTGAGACCCTTCAGAGACAACTTGTCTGGGATGGACGCCCGCGTATTGCTCTTGCTAAGCTTTCCATTCCTTGGTATGACGGTGGCATCGCACTCCCCGATATTAAGAGGTATTATTGGGCCTCACACTTGTCCGCTATCAACCACATCATGTTCTCGCCGGGTAGTAATCCGGCGTTTGAGATGGATAGACTTCAGCTTCCGGGAGGTGACTTTAACAGAGTGCTTTACTCTCGCCCTGCTGGGCGCCATCTTGTGGGTCCCACGTCGATTGCTTTGGCGGTGTGGCGGGCCGCGACTCGGAGCCTGGGCTGGGAGGATCGCTTGACGTTAGCCACGCCGCTTTATGCTTCCGAACGTCTGGGCGGTCTTTGGTCTACCAAGGGTTTCGATCGCTGGGACATGATTGGAATTTCTAAAGTGGGAGATGTGTACTCCAAGGGCTCTGTGCGCACATTTCAGGCCCTCCAGGCTGAATATGGCTTAAGTGGTCGGGAATTCTTTCGATATCTACAGGTTAGGCACGCCTTGACCGCTGTATTTGCTCCTGGTGAGACTCCGCCTGATTCTTCCCCCCTTGAGGACCGTGTCCTTGACGGACATCTTCCTGACAGCACTATCTCCCTGATTTATAAGAAACTGATTTATAATCGGACTGATCTCTTGGTCCGACTCCGGGAGGCATGGGTTCGTGATGGTTTGGAGCTTGATGACGAAGATTGGCAGTCGGCCCTCTCTTCTCCTAAAGAGGTGGCTATCCCGGCTCGTCTCCGTTTGGTCCAATTGAAGATCCTTCATCGGGTGTATGTTACGGGACCTCGTTTGCTTGTGATGGGTTTTTCTTCCGATGGGTTGTGTAAGCGTGGATGTGGTTTGAGTGCGACTTTCCTACATATTCTTTGGGAATGCCCGATGGTGGTTGCTTACTGGACGGCTGTGCTTGAGGTTATGGCTGCGGTGACAGGGGTGTCCTTGTGTCCGGAACCTCGTCGTTGTCTTTTGAATGTTTGGGAGCCCACTGATTGCTCGGTGGCCCAGACTAGGTGGGCCACCCTGGGTTATATGGTTGCGAAGCGAGATATTGCTCAACTTTGGGGGGCCTCCAAGCCCCCTGAACTATCGAAATGGGAAGACAACATGGATTGGTCTATGTTCCGTGAGAAGACTGTCTACGTGGCTAGGGGCAGACCCAGGGCATGGACTAGAGTGTGGGGTCAATGGAATGAATATCGTGGTACCATCTGTACTCCTCCCCTCGTTGATGACATTGAGCTTTCCCGGTCTCCTTAGGCGGGCGTTCTTGGAACCTTGCATATAGGGGTTGTGCTGGTTTTCCGGCTCCCCCCCCCCTTCTTTTTTCTCCTTCGTGCCCCGTCCCCCCCCCACCATCCGGGCTCTCTGGAGCTTATAGCTTTGCTCCATTTTTGTTGCTGTCCCCTCCCGTCCTTTGGGCTGATCTTCAGTAATACACTTTCGCCTTTTTTGTGTGTCTGTTCTTTTTTATAAAACAAAATCTGTTTTTGTCCTGTATATTATATGGAGTATTGCATTTGATGATTGATCGTTACCGCTACGAAAGTGTATATTGTGTATTTTCTCCTCTTTAGCGGCTGGCCCGTGTGGTTGTAGGCCCATCCTTGTATTTTACTGCATACTCAAATAAAGGTTTTAAAAAAAAAAAAAAAAAAAAAAAAAAAAAAAAAACAATGCCGAGACCATTGCATTGTAAAGGCTTGTTTTTCTAGCAAAAAAACTAAAAAAAAGAACTTTGTTGAAGTTTCAGAACATATCAGAATTAGTACAAATGGAGCACATTTTCTGTGTTATTCTGAAGTGTGGTGGAATCAAAAATTTGAACAAGATCGAAACAAATCAATACTCTAGATTATGACATTTGCACACATTGTCAATTGTGTAGAATAAAACTGTATTTCAGTGCAAATGTAATGGTCATTTCAATTGAAAATGTCCGTCTGTAGTGGCAGAGCACTACCACACCACACATACACCACACTACGCCACTCCACTCTATGCTCTTCAATTCTATGCCACGCCACTCCACTCCATGACATGCCATTCCATTCTGTGCCCCTCCACTCTAAGACACTCTGACACACCATGCCATTTGCCTTCACCTCACTCCAATCTACGCCACTCACTTCATGACACAAGGCACCAATCCAATATTTGCCCCTCCACACCACTTACCCCACTCCACTCTACCACACTCCAATCTACCCCACTCCAATCTACCCCAATCTACCCCACTCCACTTTGCTGCAATCTTCCCAATCTACTCAACTCCAGTCTACCCCATTCCACTCCACCCAGTCTACTCTACCCCACTCCACTCCAATTTACTTTACAAGAATTGTTCCCAAATTAGCAACTTATTTGATGGCTGTTTTTTATTGTTATTGCCTGTGCTGAAAAGGAGACAGCAAAAACAGGATGACAATATACAGAAGCAATACTTTTGGGTGGGTGGTGGAGGCAAAATGTTTAAAACAATAGAAAGAAAAGGTAAGAATCGAGGATGGACCAGAATTCTAAAGGGGGAATAATCCTTTCTCTGCTATGGATAGAAGGTTTTTCTATCACAGGCATCAAGACTCACCCTAAGAAAGTAAAGACTGCCAAAAGGAAGATAACGTGCTAATGGCTGACACAGAAAACAAGCATTGGCATTGCCAATAGGTCTCGCTTGTGGGACCTTATAAGTATTTAGTTTTGCAGCACAATATCCTTGTTGCATAATCGGATATTGTGCTGCAAAACTAAATACTTATAAGGTCCCCCAAGCGAGACCTATTGGCAATGCCAATGCTTGTCTAGCTTGCTTGTTATAAATGGATGCAAATATATTTATTTATTTTCCTGATGAGAATACAGTCTTTTACTGTTATTGATAAGAAAACTACTGTATATTTCGACTGTAAGTTGTCTTACATCAGTCGTGCAGGCACTACATATTTATTTTTGGTAGGTTAGATTTTTGAACTGCACTTCAGCAGTTTTCTGCCTATGTCATCGTTCTTTGGATTAATTCAAACATTCAACCTTTGCCCCCTCTCCTGGCCGAACGTCTTAAGTGCCACAAGTAGGACTGGGCTTGCTGTGCTGTTTGGATTGGTGAGTCTGATGTTGAGTATGTGCTGTCAAAAAGGGACTTACCCTGGCATTTCGGCCTGGACGGTTTAAATGGCAGCAATGCCAAAACTGATTTGAACATTGTTGTTCCTTGTCTACAGGGGTGCATCAAGCCAGATAAATAAATAAAAAACGATGGTCTTGGATCAAATTAATTATTAATTGCTGATATTAATTCAAGTGTTCAAATTACCAAACACATACGCCTAGTGCTTTAATCACTTTACAAGAAAAAACATGAACCTTGAGGGAATTTACAACAGCACCCTGAAAGGAGATGTCGGACAAAGTATTCAAATCGTCCCTAGTATATAGGGGAAGCAGTATTCTGAAAAATAAGAGATGAAAGCGCATCAGTGTCCTCTATATCAGAGCTGTACAAACTTGCCCGTTAAAAGAATTTTATTTTAATTATAGAAATACCCACTATCTAATCTCGGTTCTAATACTTCAATCCCGCAAATATTTCTTATTAGGTCTAATTACAAGTGAGCATGTTACAAAAGCAAACGTTACGTTACATGAGGCAATAGTGACAGTTGTGCAAGTATCAAGAGCAACAAAATACAAGAGGTAGCAAACGATATGTTACTAGAGGAAACAAGCTTCTCGGCATTGCTGGGTTGGAGCAGCAGGCAGATGCGAGTGGAGCGCGCACTGCAGAGGGAGGGGGTGGGAGGACTAGGCAGCGGGAGAGAGGGAGAAAGGAGCGCGAGAGCCCAAGGCAATGGCGGCAGCAGAAGAGCGAGGGAGGCGTTTTTAGGTCTCAAGCAAAAATTACAAGTGAGCATGTTACAAAAGCAAACGTTACGTTACATGTGGCAATAGTGACAGTTGTGCAAGTATCAAGAGCAACAAAATACAAGAGGTAGCAAACGATATGTTACTAAAGGAAACAAGCTTCTCGGCATTGCTGGGTCGGAGCAGCAGGCAGATGCGAGTGGAGCGCGCACTGGAGAGGGAGGGGGTGGGAGGACTAGGCAGCGGGAGAGAGGGAGAAAGGAGCGCGAGAGCCCAAGGCAATGGCGGCAGCAGAAGAGCGAGGGAGGCGTTTTTAGGTCTCAAGCAAAAATTGCATGTTACAAAAGCAAACGTTACGTTACATGAGGCAATAGTGACAGTTGTGCAAGTATCAAGAGCAACAAAATACAAGAGGTAGCAAACGATATGCAATAGCATATCTGAGGGAACACGGCCTGGGGGAAGCTGGCTGGGGAGGGGGAGGAGAAATGAAAGGAAGGCTGTGTGCGGCGTAATTAGGGGAGGAGAAGGCGAGAAGCCGCAGAGCGCACGCTGGGCGAAGCCCTTTGATGTGCTGTGCGGCAAATGGAGGGAGGCTGATGCGCGTTCATGTTTGAACACGTGGTTCACATGAACTTCATGAAAACGCCAGCAAAAAGCTGGTGGTTTCATGATGTTTTCGCCGCTTGAATTCTCGCTCCGCTCGATGCGCATGCGCGCATCGATAGGTCGCGAGACCTAAAAACATGTCTGATGTCCTTTCTCTATCATCAATTCTAAGCATCAATGCAGAACTGAGAACGTGTCAGATTACGTGGTGACGCTGTGCTGTCTATACCCTTGATGAGCAATGATTCTAATCAGGGCCGACTTTAGGGCGATATGGGAGGGGCTATTGCACTGGGCGCCAAGCTTTGGGAGGGGTGGACTGCCTGCAAGATGCACACACACACACACACCTTGTTTTTTTCTTGTGCTCAGAGGCTGTGTGGGAGCCATCATGCTACTCCACACACTAGGAGAAAGACCATCCATGAGCACCGGTTATATAATGCCTAAGGACTAAGCCCGGGCGGAGCTGGTGTAGTGCCACTAAGGGGAGTATCATGGAGTTGGAAAAAAACTCTGTAGAACTCTGCTCCACTTCCCCCCACCATCCCTAATTTAATTAATAAAAAAGGCATTTCCCTGCTGTGGCATCTCCGGGCAGCCTCCTTCTCGCCATGGTCTCTCTCTCCTCCTCATCCTCGTCCACAGAAACCCCTACGTTGTACGTCTTGCGCATGGATGAGGACGGCGAAGATGATGAGGAGAGTCCATGCCGAGGAGGAGGCAGCCCGGAGACGCCACAGCAGGTAAGTGCCTTTTAAAAAAAATAATTCTATTAGGGAGGGTGGAGGGGACGGCTAACTCTGATCCGCCACGGAGTCGGAGTTTTGCCGGAGCTCCGCGTTCTCAACGGGGCGCGGGGTAGGCAAAACTCTATAAACTCTGCTGGCGGAGTTCCCCGCCTGAGGTTACTAAGGACACATTTGTTGCTATTTTTTAGGCACAAAGAAAAGTTCATTGAAAGCTTGTGTTTCTTTTAGTGCACAGCAGGGAAATTCAGTGGTGAAGAGGGGTAGAGGTGTCATAGGCCTGGGATGGAAGCCAGGTGGCCCGTACTATGACCTCTGCTAAACAACTACCCTGGGGCGGGGTCTTTTTTCCCATAGAGAAATCTGACCAGGGAGCCAAGGCAGTAATAAAAAAAATAAACTTTGAAAGAGTCTGCAACAGACTCTATGCTGATGTCATTTTTCACATTTTACTTCATCTTGCATCAACTAAGTGTGCCAGCATTTTACAGGTGTTGTTTGCACAGTGTTTTTTTATGCAACAAATAACTCCTGCATAGTGCATTCACTAAACTGAATCACTTCTAGGTGCTTGCAGGGTATGGATAGGTGATTATAGCGAGGTACAATTGAGAGCTCTGGAATTGAAGCCGAAGAAAGTGATTGTTTCTCACTCTGCCCATCAGTTGGGTCCTAAAGTTGTGCAGACTATATGCTCATGCAATCACTGGCCTCTCTGCAGAGCGATACTCACTTGTGTGCAGATAGTAATCGCTGCTTTATATGAGTCTGTGTGAAGGAGGTGCACAGCAGCATAAATATGAACTGTGCCAAAGGAAAAGAAAATTTAGCGAGCGAGGTGGGTGAAGGAGAGGTGACACAGGTAATTACATGCTAAAAGTGAGAGTGAAAACCCAGTGATGAAGAAGGAGATAATGTGTCACTGGGAGATATAAAGATTGAGGATTTCAGAAAGATGTGGAGTAAAGAAAAGATCTAAGTGTACAACAAAATGAGAGAATGCAGAGGAAAACGACGCATAAGGAAGAACTGGAGTAAGTGATTCACCCCAACTACACCTTCTACAGAGCTTAGTAACGATTAATGCACAGTCTCATATTTTTCAAATTGAAACAGTTTCCATTCTAGATATTCACATTATCATTGGTGTTACTCATGTATATGATACTGCTAATAAGCATTGGCAAGGACAACAGTTCTAGCTTATTGTAGGCATATGTTCGTTGCTGTGTGAAGCCATTTGATGTAATTATGGAAAACTCAGAGAGGCACTTAAATAGTGATCAGGTGGCACTGGTTGTAAAACACAGGATTCTAGTTGATTTTTTTAACCACAATATTAATTAAAAAGACGTCTTTGAGCATGCCATTTTTGGAGATATCACACCCACCTTTTCCTTCCCACTTAAGCACTGAAAGTTGGAGGGAAATGTGGGTGTTGAAAATTAGTACGGTTTGGTGAACATTATCTGCGCCATCTTGCCTCTTCCCCTGATGCCACACTTTTGTCGTGCGCACCCGCCATTTTAGAATGCCCTGATCAGAACGAACCCTTTTTCATGCCGCTGGCCCCTGACATAGCCCTTCGCCTTCACTAAGCCTGCACGCTGACCAACCCCCTGCTTGCACCTGCCTAGAATCATAAACCCCTCTTCGGCGCTGCTCTGCCCCAGGCCCTCATCCTGTTCCCAGCGCGACACCTCCCTTCTTCCCTTTCATGATCTCCGGCCCTTAGATGCAAAATCCCCTTTTTCCCCGTGTGCCCGTTTGTCTTCCCCGTTCCCAGGCCGACACCCAGCTCTGCCGGTACTATTCCTCGCCCCTCCCCGTACAGTAGAAAGCTTCCCTCATCAAAGGACCCCCGAGTTGATCAAAGCCCCCACCCCATGAGATCCGATCGAACCCCCCACATTCCATGAATCGGCGGAATATCCAGCTGCGCGATAATCACCACCTGTTGTGACCGGGGTGGGGACTTCTACTGTAAATGTGTGTGGGAACGGGCCCGAAGGGGAGATTCCGGGAATGTCTTTCCGTACATCAAAGCATTGCCATGAACATGTAATCTATAATAAAGCAATAAAACCTGTATATAAGAGGCCAGGCCTCAGAGATGCAGTTAGAGCACCTCAGAACGATACCTTCTGCCCGTTTTGTTGTGTTCTCCTCCGGAGAGAATAAAAACCTTGTTTCCTGCCTTCCAGTCTCCAGCGCCTGCCTCTTCATTGATTAAATAACTAGAGGGTCACAGAGGCAATACCGCCGGGCAAATACCGATTGTCCCCGACCCCTTTGCCAGGTTCAACAATTGGCGTCCCAAGCGTGGGGCCCATCAGCGACTCGTGGATCCAGTGGGAGAGGTCCCGACGACAGAGTGAACGACTGCAACGATCGGGAGAGCTCTTGCCCAATAGACCCTCGTCTGGCAGCCGATCATCCGAACTTCACTAGTTCCGAACAGACCTCTCTCGAGTGATCTACGGTCCTGACTGGGGACCATTAGGAGTGCCGTGAGAAATACGAGAAAAAGAGGACGATCGGGCGCTGGATTCGGAAGACAAGAAACTGTCCACATGGTCCGGGTAAGGTCGTGTAATCACGACAAGTTGCGAAATGATTGCTTGATTGTTTGATTGCTTGATTGTTTAAAAATACTAGTATTGCTCTTTATTTATTTGGAGATTCACTGTCTACAAACGGAGAAACAACGGGCTCTCTCTTTGCAAGCAGTGGAGGATAGGTAGGGCAGCAGCCGTGCTTATTTTTTCTCCCCCACTCAATAATTACTTGAAACTGAACTGTTGTTCGCAAAACTATTGTTTCCTGGAGATTCCCTGTCTGCAAACAGGGAAGAGACCACCCTTTTTGCAGATAGTGAAAAGGGTAGGTACCGCAGATCTTTGCGGACCTACTCATTCTCCCCATTGTTATTTATTGGTCTTTTTTGTTATTTTTGATCCATGAGGTATTCACTGCCTGCAAACAACGTAGAATAGAAATATTCTGTCCAGTCTTTGCACCTAGTGATAAGATAGGCAGTGCTGACTTTTTAGTCCCTCGTTACGAGCCGTCATGTCTGTCTTCTCCCCACTGATTAATAGCCTGTTTAGCCCGGACCGTGTATTAGAGGTGGACCATATAGCTCCACTAGAAGGCACCCCTAATAAGGACATGTTCATAAACTATGGATTAGTCACCATAGCCTATAATAAATTGTGGCACAGGTATACCGAAGAAAGTCAAGACAAACAGTGGCCACTGGCAGGATCCTTTGACCTTGATAAAATAGAAACGTTAGAAATAGCCCTTCGAAATAATAAGACAACGCCAATTATGCTCGACAGTCTCGGTATGTGGCGCAGAGAGGCTATGCAACGACAGAGAAAAGACGAGGACAAACCAAGTAGAGAAATATACCGACAGGACAACCCCAGGACACCGCTACCCACAACTTATCCCCCGACACTATGCAAAAGACGACCAGACTTAGGGCCAGACCAATGCGCTTTTTGTAGGTATGTCGGACACTGGAAAGCCCAATGCCCGACTCTACTGAGCGTGAGTAAAAGCAAAGGGCCGACAGGAACGACAGACCGGCAGTACGAGAAAAAGCGCGAGACAAAGAAGAACCCGACTTACATAGACAGACCAGATAGAACCACCACGTTTGATTATGCCCGATGGCACAGATTTCGCCAGGACAATTTCAGCGGCATGCTCAAGTTCTCCTAGGTCGGGCAACGTCAAGACGGGAACCCAGCCTCGCTTTAAAATTCACAGACGGAAAGAGATAATCATGACCAATAACTGTTTTATATTCGTCTTGGGTCTTTGTATGTCGTACTTGTACTGTCCCCCGTCTGAGTTTGTGTGTATGTAATGTACGAACCTGCGTCATCCCTCTACACGTGTTTCCGTGTTACTCAACCTCTGTTAGCAGAAACTTAGCATAAAAGCAACCTGGAAAGAAAGAAATGGTAAAACAAAATCCGTAGACCATTGATGAACTTGAACTTTTAATTTAACTCAACAAACAAGAAATAATAACGGTAAACTGTAGAAAATGAAAGTCAAACAGAACATTCGCCCCCCCCCCATTCTGGAACCTTCCGAAGGAGGGTAGGGTTACGGCTACGCCCAACCAACGGCAACCCATATAAGGCGGGCCCGGCCGCCAACTCTTGGTCAGGAAATCTTAACGTATGGGGGAGCCGGAGGAGAGGCAGGAGCCAGCAGCCTGGGCAGTTGTAGGTAGTCCCGCCACATGTCTCCTCGGCCAGCCGCAACGGGCCTGGATAGACTTAAGCAGTCCCGCCACATGTCCAGAGAGGGACGAGACACCTCTTTCTTTTCCCTTCCGTAACAGCCGCAGCAGCTCTGGACGGCGGGATGTCCTGCACGTACCTCCACAACAATTTGTCCAAGTTGGGCTGGGAGGGAGAGGCGACGCGGACGAGCCTCTCCCACCTCCACCGATAGGAGGTCTCCCAGCCCCCGGCCCGAGGCCGAACGCCCCCAGTCAGGCGATGGTGCCAATACTTCCGCAGCACCGAACACACCATGGTGGCACCCCAGTACTTGCGCAGCACCGAACGTGCAATGGTGGCCATATTTTCGGAACACCGAACCTGCAATGACTGCACTGATACTCGTGCCGCGCCGAATGCGCGCCACAGGTGGCCATACTCCCACAGCACTGAGCACAAGACTTGGGGAACACCGGATGTGGAGAGACCTTCATGCGGGGCGATGAAAAAGAACAGCAGGGAGTGCACCGGGAGAAGGAGACGGCGCGAACGAGTCTCCCTCGCCCCCCCAGGTGGGGGCATCACAGCTGCACCCCAGCTGAACGTCCCGCTTTCACACAACAGGGACCTCTTCCTTTCACTCCGAAGGATCTCTTCCGCTCTTGCAAACTCGACGAGAGTGGCCCCTGTAGGGCCTCAAAATGGCGTCTGGGTCCGCTGGAAGGCGGGCCCCGGCCACTAGAGTAACTTTGACCAGCAATATAACTCGGACATTTGCCCACAGGGGCACGAGCCCCCATCTCCGACAGCATCTCCGCAGCCTTGGAGACCCTACAAAAGTCCCCGGCGGAACCTTCGGCCTCTGCAGGCTTCCGGTAAGGGACGGCTGCCTTGATCGCCAACGAAACAAACATGACATTGCCACTCCTTCTGTTAGCATGAATTCTAGAACTGCCGAAAAGGACTCTGGTCCAAACTGCCAGTAATGGGAAACATTTCCCCCTGATGCTGCTTCCGGACTGAGCCGGCCCCGCCCAAAATGGCGCTGGTATCAATCGGAACTTACGAACACCTCGTGGTGTTCCTTCGCACTAATATAAACTTGATGTTCTGAGACTTTATATGATCCTTTGTACACTTGGCTAGAAAAGACAAGGAGAACTCACTCGACGAACAGTATGAAAGGATCCCCGTTAAAAATGTTGATTACAAATGTACAATGTATTATATTTTTATAGCTGATGTAAACCTCATTTACGACGCACACGTACGGTATGCATATAGGAAATCTGATTGCAACTATTATGATTATGCTTCTAAATTATGAAAATAAATGCCCCCGAACCCCCAGCCAATTAATAGACGTTTTAGTTTCTTACAAATGAATGAATAAAACTTCCCGATGTTATTATTGCTGCAAACGACACCCCCCACTGTACGCACTTTAGCCATTGCCACGACCGGCCAAATACGACCGCCCCCTCATAATCCACGTGCTGAAATGATTTTGCAAAATAAAGTTTTTTGAAACTATGGACGGGTATCGCATGCTTTATTTTTAAAAAATGTGGGATCGGTGGGAAAGTTCTTTTCTGTGCACCCTACTCTGCTCTCTCTTTAAGGTTAAAAGAAGATGGTTGCCCAGCCCTGGAGGACGGATCGGATCGACAACACGACACTCTGCCTTCAAAGTACGCGACTGACTCATGAACTCTCGCGTAGAGGAAGACCTTGACTTCCGAGGATGGGTAAAACGAACGGTGTAAATGAGGGAATGTAAAAGGAGGGTGAAATGAAATAATGTAAATGTTATAAAGTACAACGTTCCAAGGTATCAGGGAACGGAGCTGACCCAAGAACCGAAGAACCTTAGAACGCCACAGCGTTGAAAGAGGTTTAAGGATCCCGATAGTGAGATACATCCTTTGACTAGATACCTCGCACTAAGCACCTCTGGTTTCCTTTTCACGTTTCCCCGCACACGACCTATATGGACACACTACCCCCCTCGACTCCAGAAACCATATCCCCGGGGACCCTGCCCCGAGGAGGAAAGACGAGTAAGAGGTAAGTAAAGGACTTATGAATCCATGTATTTGAATATGCGCGAATGCTGTCTCCCCCACGCCCTTTTTTCCTCCCTCTGCAGGTTACATCAGAGATTACAGCCGAGGTGTGGCGAAGATCTGAAGCCTTGCCATGTCTAATACACGAAGCAGACTAGCGCCGCAGGTGGTGCCTAAGCACGCCTGCAATCTACTCACGTATCGAACAAACCCGAGAAATTAGCACGACCTGATAAAAAGTGATCACCCTTAAACCAGACCGGACGAATAAACCCATGTCACGTATGATGCGAAACTATGAGAGAATGTGTGTGTGTGACCGAGGCGTTGACCCAACTGGTCGAAGGACCGAGAATGCGAGAAAGTGCGACAAAATGGTACCTCCTTTCTTCTTTCCTTTTCTCAAGGCACGTCCCCTCTACCCTGTCTAATGCTCAAACTGCATGATTACAAGATTCTAACGCAGACCCGCGAATGTCCTTTACTGTGTAATGCACTAAATAGCCTTTCTTGAATACACTGCCACCCTCTCTGTTGCACGTGTACTATTTAGCCTGCCGTTGCACTCTCTCTCTCTCTCTCTCTCTCTCTCTCCCTATTTTTGCACTCCCACTCTTCCGAGCGATTAGCCCCGAAATTGGCAGACTGCCACCCCTAGCGCACCACCTAATTGGCTTCAAATACCGTCAGTATTTGCACAAAAACTTGTCTTTAATACAATCACCCTGAGACCGTGTCATTACCTCTCCTTTTCCGCTAGAAGTCAATGAACCGAGGTTGGGCCGTAAGGGAAAGGACAGGTAAGACGACAGAGGTTCCCTAATCTGGCCCGAAATAAGGGAACTACATGTCAACGGCTCCTATGGTATAAAACAAGGACCTCAGAATACGCGACCCTCCCCGCCCCGAATTGTCGCCATACCCAGACAGGAAAAATGATCACCCCTGTTACATCCCTTGTATCAGCCGCTCCAAATTGGAGTTATGAAACTACCCCTCATTCCCGGTTATGAGAGATGGGTCGATTTACGCCCTTACCATAAGTTTTCTATGTCCCTAGGTGTCTTCCGATGAGACCCCTGTCTTCTCTAATTTAGTAATCCGGCCGCGAGAGGCTGCATGGGGACCAGAATGATGTTTTGCAAAGTTAAGATTAGACTGGAGCGAAGAAAACCATTACACTGTACCATGCCGAAAGCGAAAAATGTTTAGTTGAAAAGCAGGAGGCATTGATAGAAAATAAATGTTTAGCCTATGTTCGTCCATCAGCAAAATATCTGTTTAGTACCATGTCGATAGCACACAGTACCCTTGGTAAATATAAAGCCCTAGAGAACGGCACATCTTTGTCAAACCCGTCTTACGAAGGTGGGTCACCATCAGATGAACTGTCGTGACTGTAATAAATAATTGTGAAGGAAAGTCATAGTAAAACCAACAGGCTCGTCACCGGTCATTCATATGCCAGTTGTGAACATTAATATAACGGACATTTTCATTCTTTGCCTGGAGCTGGGAGAGAAATAGACTTTTTGATTATCTTCATCTGCAAATTCTCTAAAGACTGTCTTTTCAAACTTGTTTAAGGGTACTGCTGTTGGAGGAGAGAAGGACCGGATGTGGGAGCACGAGGCCTGACTACAGACTAAGGAACACCTGCGACATTAGCCAAGGCGAGACCACGACAGAAAAGAGCTGCAGGACGAGGCACTGTTTTCGACAACATGAGAAGAAAGGGCCGACCTGATGCCCCTGCTCGATGTCCAGTGTTTGCCGACAAGTCCCCACTCTCTGAATTCGGTCACACGCCCGCCCATCTGAAGTCTCTCGTTCCCCTAGTTTGTTCCTAATTTGGCCTTGCTCCATCCCCCTTTTCTCCGACCTACCCTATGGACTGTTTTGAACGCTCTTCTTCCATCTGAACTTTCTGACAATCACCTCAAAGGACACAGGGCGAAAAGGACCTTTCCGACCAGAAACGCGAGGAAAGGGTCGTGCCCTGCAACGCAGAACTTAGAATAGAGCTGGACTTGTAGCTCCACCGCCGGTGCTCCTCAGCGCCAACGAAAGACAACAAAGAATAATGAGAACTCGTTAACTTCGAACATTTGACATCCTCAATCACCGTTTCTGCTATGCCTCATTTCTCTCCCAGCCGCCATTGTATTGATCATGCTCCAATCCGAATCTGATATATGTAATAACCTACCAGTTCACGTTATGAAATGTACTTGCTGCTCTCGCTACAGAATCGTTTTTTGTATTACATTTTTATGACTTTCCTGCTAAACAAATTGATCAAAGTTTTATCAAATAGGTCCACCTCCTAAACCTAGAAATGTTAAAATGTATTGTTTACAACTCCTTTTCATCTAGGGTTCCTACCGTTTTCTTTCTCATGCCCACCACAATAGAACCGAGTAGAAAATGAACCAGCAAGATGTCTTGAATATGTTAAAGGGAGGACTGTTGAAAATTAGTACGGTTTGGTGAACATTATCTGCGCCATCTTGCCTCTTCCCCTGATGCCACACTTTTGTCGTGCGCACCCGCCATTTTAGAATGCCCTGATCAGAACGAACCCTTTTTCATGCCGCTGGCCCCTGACATAGCCCTTCGCCTTCACTAAGCCTGCACGCTGACCAACCCCCTGCTTGCACCTGCCTAGAATCATAAACCCCTCTTCGGCGCTGCTCTGCCCCAGGCCCTCATCCTGTTCCCAGCGCGACACCTCCCTTCTTCCCTTTCATGATCTCCGGCCCTTAGATGCAAAATCCCCTTTTTCCCCGTGTGCCCGTTTGTCTTCCCCGTTCCCAGGCCGACACCCAGCTCTGCCGGTACTATTCCTCGCCCCTCCCCGTACAGTAGAAAGCTTCCCTCATCAAAGGACCCCCGAGTTGATCAAAGCCCCCACCCCATGAGATCCGATCGAACCCCCCACATTCCATGAATCGGCGGAATATCCAGCTGCGCGATAATCACCACCTGTTGTGACCGGGGTGGGGACTTCTACTGTAAATGTGTGTGGGAACGGGCCCGAAGGGGAGATTCCGGGAATGTCTTTCCGTACATCAAAGCATTGCCATGAACATGTAATCTATAATAAAGCAATAAAACCTGTATATAAGAGGCCAGGCCTCAGAGATGCAGTTAGAGCACCTCAGAACGATACCTTCTGCCCGTTTTGTTGTGTTCTCCTCCGGAGAGAATAAAAACCTTGTTTCCTGCCTTCCAGTCTCTTGCGCCTGCCTCTTCATTGATTAAATAACTAGAGGGTCACAGAGGCAATACCGCCGGGCAAATACCGATTGTCCCCGACCCCTTTGCCAGGTTCAACAGTGGGAACATAGATTGATAAAATGCATCTTTAAAAGAAACATTTTCTTGTATATTTCTGACTGTTCTTTGTGATGGGACAGATCCTGCTAGTGTTCAGCAATGCTATTATAACAAAATGATACTGAAACATGTCTCTACTGGGCCCTATATTCAAGTCTTTAACTTTATAAATGAAAATCACTGATAGGTTACGCTGCACTGAGAACAAGAGCCCTCAAAGTCATCCAAATCAGATATGCAGCCCCTGTTTATGTTTCACCGTTTAATAGTTCATGTTGGATAGCTATTATATGTGTCCCTAGCCGCTAAGAATACTTATTTTCCCTGGCTGTCCAAGTATAGACAGCACTAAAGGAAAATATTTCCCTGTTTGATGTGTGTGGGTAGGGGGTGGCTGCAATGGAAATTGTTGCACTGGTCATCACCAAAGCTAAAGAAGGTCCTAAGTCTAATGGTCGGCTTGCCATTAAACTAATCTTGCACCATCCACAAGTACCATCAAGTCTCCATGGCTGGTTACCTGTTGTATTAGGGCTGGATCCCTTTATGTGCTTGCCTACCCTGCTTGATTTTGCAACCAGGCAAGGGCGTAAGGGAGACCCACGCAGTGTGAGGGGGGCCCCCAGGAATTTCTTGTTTTGGAGGAGGCCCCCTCACCCTCTAAGCCAGTGATACTCAAAATATGGATTGAGGGGCACTGGTGGCCCCATCGTAATGGGGCCCTAGGGGTTTATTTAAAAGGCAGTACAGATTGAAACTCTCAAAATAACTTCATACATCACTGACCACACCATGTACATGCTTCGCTTCTCATTTGATCCCCACCTTACCCCCACCCTGGCCCTGCGAAGCACTACTCTCACTCCAATGGCATCAATGCAGTCCTCGGGCACACCACAGAACATGATTTGTGGGCCCCTGGGAAAATGTTTACGAGTGCCCATGCTCTAAGCCATGCCATTGCGTGCCTTGCAGAATGCATGCAATGCCACGGAATAAGAAATAGTTAAACGCCTGGGAACGCCACTCTGCTTTACAGAGCAGGCCCCTGCAGTGGTGGGTGGCTTAACCGTTCAGGGGCCCCCACTGAGCCCATTCTGAAGGGGTCCCCATCATTTTGCTGTAAGCCACTGCTACCAGGCCCAGGCCTCTCTGTGCAGTGACAGGCTTTCTTGCCAGAGCTCTATGCAAACGTATTTATAGCACTGTCTGTCACGGCAGCTCTGCTGCAGTACCTGCCTCCCACATTCACAGCACTAACAGGTGACTGCCTCACAATGGAGCGCGTGGAGGAGGTTTGGGTGGGCGGAAGCCGCGCGCGCGGCACTCTGCACGCGCTGCTGTTGCTGCCTTCCTAGTCTGCTACTGCGTGACGTAGCCTCCGCGTGCTGAGACTGGCTGCGCGCGCTAGTTCTGCTTCGTGTACACGATTCTGTGAGCTTGGTGTGCCTCAAGCAGCTCGAAAGCACGGTAAGCAACACATAAAATACATTAAAAACACACCTTGCTCCTGAACCTCGGAGTCTGCTGGCCGCAGTCCAGGCCTTACCTTACATAACGCTCTAACTTTCCCCTTCACGTGTAACAACACCACAACGCGGCGGGCGGCCCCTCCCCCTCCTTCTCTGTTACAGGGCCCCGAGGCCCGCGCGGAAATGTACTGCCCTGAACCGGTTCTCCCCTTTCACAACACGCCCGCCCTCTCGCTGTACACAGCGTCCCAGCGCTGGGATGAAGTCATGTTAGCCTTTCACACACCAAAGCAAGAATGCGCCATAAATCTGCAGGGCAGATGTGGAGGAAAAGTACACTCTGGCAAGAAATTGCTAAAAGAAAGAGAATGACAACATTCTTTCTGAAAAGTAAGCTAGCTCTGCCTGCTCGCTTGGCTCACCGTCCTAGTTGTATAATCGTTTAATGGATTACGTATTTGAAAAGTTCACCTGGGCTATGCGCGAGGACAGTGGGTTACCCTCCCGCGTTACATGTGTCAGTACAGGCACCCCACTCTCTTTTGTCTGGGCCCTGTCAACGTTTGGCTATTGGGGTGTACAGTGGGGTGTCCGTGGCGTATTAGCTTCCTAGTCTACAGGGGGCTGCAGGTATAAGGTTATGTTATATTGAACTGAATATTTGTATAGCACTTTACTCCACCTTAAGGGTACCTCGAGGCCCATGGGGAGGAGCAGACAAAAGAGATGGATAAAAAAGACCAAGACAGAGGGAAGATGCTGAAAAATGAAAGCTGCAGGACCAGATGGGCTTCACCAAAAGGACATTATGAGATGAAGCTGCTTAGGCTATTGGCCATTTAACACCAATTGATGGAGCACAACACAATACCACAGCAGAAGTAAGAGCCAATGAAATGAACACGTGCCGCACAAACATGCAATAAAAAGTAAAGGAAATAAGAATATTGATAAATTGTAGGTCCTATACACCTTACGCCAAGTGTGCTTGGGTGAAGGCTCAATATATCTGTAGAAATTGCTCCCTCACTGCCCACCAGGCCCGGCTCCAGGAACTTTTATATTTGGGTGGGCCTAGGGTGCATTCGGGTGGGCCACTGCAGGTCCGATTTGTCGCTTATATGTCTACCCAGGCCTACTTCCGGGCCCTCCTTTTACTCTTTTTAGTCTTACAAGGCCCAGTAAAACACACTGTTTTCCAAATCTCTTTCTAAATGTTAACACTCTAAAAAGGTGTTTTTTTCCCATGCAATGTCCCTTTGATGGGAAGAGGAGATTTTTAAGGTGGGAGTATCAGGCAAGAAACACTACTTGGTCTCCCTCGGTGCGGGCCTTCAGGGAGAATCCCTCTTCATTACTACCTCCACCTGTCCCCAGACTCTGCAGCATGCTCCCTTACAGGCTTGATTATCCACTTTTCTACCACCCCTCGTCAGTGCATCTTATCTCACAGATGACCTTGGGCCCTAGCCCCATATCAGCCACCATCCAGTTCCACTGTAATTATTCCTGGTAAAAAAACATTTGTAAAATCACCTTCAAACTTGAAACATTGAATATAGCAGTAAATGTGATTAGCATGTACTTTAAAGTATGCTCCACAGTTTTCCTAATTACCCAACTGTTAATTAAATAAACGAAAATAGAAAGGCAATGACAGGGCTGGCTTTAGTGCTGGTGGGAAAGTCTTTTTTTGGGCCCCAACGATGACCTCTTTCTCCGTTGATACCTTTACTACCACCCTCCAACAGTGTCCTTCATCTCTCCTTTAGCCCCTTGAGGTGCCGGGTTTTTAGGAACCCGGTGGTGCCAGGGGATAACACCCGAAGACCTCTGAGTTCTCCCTTGTTCCGGACCACAGAAACAATGAGTCTTCTATCGCAGTCAAAGATCAAGTTTTATTGGCAGCTACCAAGTAACATGTGTCCCAGAAGTACACCTTACGGACAGTAGGTTCTCGGGAGACTGTTCGTTTTTACAGAACCAGCCTTTTCCTTATATACAAAATATATAGCTCCAAGCAAGAATTCTTGAGTTTATGATATGGCTATACACATATTTCTACAATAATACAAAGAGCGAAGTCATGTAAGCAAGCCCATATTTTAGATGTCCAGTTCGTTGATAGATTACCCAGTTAGGCCTGGAACTCCCATCAGATATCGATGAAACCTCAATAAAGAAGGGCACCTCCTAGTCATAAAACTGGCCATAAACAAGGAACGTGGACAGGTGCGTGTTTGCAGAAAGCATGGTCTGTATGTAGTGAATGGTTTGCGGAATGTTATGCACTGATGTTATCGTATTCGGCCACTGGGCGAGGAGCCGCCCAAACAGGTCTGGCTGAAGGCAGTGGAGTCAGTTGGGACAGGTCAGGGGGAAGTCAGGGAAGGTGGACGTGTCCTTTTGGATCAAGCTCGACCTTTAATTGACTTATCATGAGGGCAAGACGTAAGATGGATGCCGTTTACAAAATGGAGTCTAAGGGGTCGGAACGGAAACTACGATTTAGGGGTGTTGGCAATCTTCGATTATGATGCAAATGCACAGGAATGATGTCCTAGTCATTATCGGTTCGTCGATACCAAATTCGTCATGGTACGTGGATGTTTTGTGACACGGAAAAGGACCTCGATATCGGGATAACAACAGGGTCCAGATTTTCAGAACCACAGACCCTCCTTTTGCCCTTATGTAAGGCAATAACTCATGTTAATCTGAGTCCAAATCGGTATGGAGAAATTCGCGGAGATGTTGCTGTAGCATCATTCCGTTACTTAGTTCGTCCTTTGACACAGGCTTCCGTACACACGAAGTAGCACAGAGGCCACATAGTGCAGGAGCGCACTGTATACACAGGCAAAACATGAACAGGAGTGCTAAGATCATCCCAATGAAGATCAATGTTTTCCATCCCCAGGCGGTGATCAGCTCCCAGAACCACCCCAGCAAAGACCAATCCCCTTTCTCTACGTGAAGGGAACCAGATATTTCATGTAGCTTAGAGATGGCCTGGTATACCGTCGGCGCATTATCAGGGATGAAAATGCAACAACTAGATTGGATGACTCTACACACACCACCACGATCGGCGAGTATGATATCTAGGGCAATTCGGTTCTGAAGGGTCATAAGTCGATCCGACTGAAGCTCTTTTGTCAAATTGCCAAGGGCTCCGGCCGTTGTAATCACGGCGGATTCAACTATCCTTGCTAACTGACGAATATTCCTGCTGTTCACCATAGGCCCCCAAAACGGCAGAAAACCCTTTGCGAAGTCAGCGAATTCCTGACCCGCGGTGTCGTCTTTACTCACGACACCTCTAGCTGTCCTTGTCCGATGGTAATCTGCTCTGGCCGTGTAGGTGGGAGGTAGCAGAAATGAGATGAAACATGTACCTGAGAAGTCAGGGGGCAACCAGGTGTAGGCTTGGTCGTGGCAGACGAAATACGTGCCTTTGGCTGCTAAGAGTATAGGGGAAGTTCGGGAAGCGAGTACATATGTTTCTGTGCAAATGCTCTTTCCTAACTGTGCTGTGGGGTCCCTACCAATACCCTGTAAACATAAGTGACCTCGGTGGGGCACTATCCAAACTGGGCGGGATTTCTTTTTGTCTCGTTCCAACGGGTGTAGGGACTGAGTTCATCTTTGGGTATTGTCAGGTATGTGTCGATATCCCTACTCATATTTCTTATCCCTGCAATTAGTGCCTTGTTACTGGAATCGCTCTCAGTGGAACGGGTCGGGTATGGTTCTAGGGCGAATAGGAACATGGTCTGGAAAGCCCACAGAGAACCATAGTAACTGAATGACAAAATGAAGTATGGGATCCCCTTATCGGTTGTGTGTGGCATGAGTCCGCATATCCAACAGTTTGATGTGTTCATTATGGACTGGTGTTGGTGTAGAAGCTGAATGAAAGAGTTATTTACAAATTCGAGTCTTCGGGCAGACTCGTGTTCAGGTAGAGGGTGAAAGTAGTGTGGAGAAATAGTGGGAGGAGGTGGTGGCTGGGTGTCATTCGAGAAGGTAACTTTAAATACGAATAGAGTATAACCAGTAAAAAACACGACTATGCTACATAACATTAAAACACATATTATCAGGAATCTTCTTTTGGACAGTATCGTGCATAATTCTTTTTCAAAGTTCGTGAGTCTGATAGGTCTCTCTACCCTAGGAAACTCCATCCTCTAGTTGCTGCCCGCAGTGGTTGATTGATTCTCCCAGGGGGTGCACTCTGTTCAGTCCGGGGTAACTCCCGTGGACCAACCAGAACCGTGGACCTAAAACTTGCCCCGTTGCACTCCCCAGACTTCAACCGCGACCCTAGCAGCAGAACCGGATGGCGGTTCGAAAATCAAAAATGAGCTAGTTCCCTGGGACGAGAGAGCTGAAAAATCCAAAAATAGTTCTTAGGGGGAAAAGGGAAATCACATTAGATCAAGCTTTTATTAGTCTCTTTGTCTAGACCGTAGGTTGTACCGTCGTTTCCCAGGTACGGTGTGGTCTTCAGACAATGTCTCAGGTTCGGTAGTGTCCAATTGCATAGACGGTGACACAAGTCCTTGTAAAATATGATCACTCTCCTTCTCGGTACCAGTTTCTTTCAAACGTGCATCGCTGAAAGGGATGAAGCGAGGTACGGATTCGGTCTTGGAGTCGGCAAGTCCTTTATTGACCCATCGGTCGTATGGAAGGGGTAGAGGGACCCGTTTACAGTGGGTCCCATGTACCCAGTTCTTCTTGCCTTCCACCCGAACAGCTGATCTCGTTGAAAGCAGCACCAGGTATGGTCCGGTCCACCTCGGCTGTCCGTTGTTGGTGCGCTGGAAATTCCGCACCAAAACCCACGAGCCGGGTTCGATGAGGTGACCTGGATCGTCAGAGGCTGGCGGAGAGGAACTGTGAACCTGTTGGTGTAAAACACGCAATTTAGTTGTCAATTCGCACAAATAGTCAAGCAGTACGGGGTGTTCTATTTCACTTAGTTTCTTTGGCCTTGGCACGCCCCAGACGTTGGCTGGGCGGCCGAACACTATCTCATGGGGGCTAAGTCCTAATCTTGAATGGACAGTCATTCTGGTTGACAAGTGTGCTAGAGGCAAGGCGTCGGGCCATTTAAGACCTGTACTGGCTTGGATCTTGGCTAGTTTGAGTTTTAGAGTGCCATTGTAGCACTCTACTAATCCAGCTGATTGAGGGTGATTTGCAGCGTGGAATTTTTGGTGGATGCCTAGACACTCACACACTCTCTTCATCACGCATCCTACGAATTCACTTCCGTTATCACTCCAGACAATTCTAGGCATACCGAACCTCGGGAAGAACTCTTTGACAAGGGCTTTGGCAGTTGATAAGGCGGTGTTGTCCTTAAGGGGGTACGCTTCCACCCACCTTGAAAAGGCGCAAACAACAACGAGCACATACTTTAGATTGTTGCACCTCTCCATGTGGATGAAATCGAGCTGCAAAACCTCGAACGGATACGTTGGAGGCGCAAAATGACCAGCTGGAGTTGGGGTTCCCCTACCGGGATTGTACTTCAAACACACCATACAGTTTTTGACCACATTCTCTGCATATTTTGGGATATTGCTATTCTGCCATACTGGGGCCAATAGTTTACATATTCCTTTCGAACTGATGTGCGCAATTCCGTGAGCCATCGTTACTACTGCAAGTACGTATGCATTAGGTAATAGCCATCGCTGGTGTTCTGATAGTTCGACCCAACAACCATTCGCATCTAATCTACCTGTGCTTTCTCTCCATTCATTCACCTCGTTCTCAGTGGCCTCGGCTTGTATCGACTTTACGCTTTCAATGGTGTCCTCACACATTCCCACATCAGCAATCCATCTAGCGGGACCCATAACATACATCCGACTCATTGTGTTCCTTGCAGTTTCTTTCGCAACCTCGTCTGCAAATGCATTCCCGCGGCCAACATCATCCTGAATCTTTTTGTGTGCACTGCATTTTATGATGGCGACTTGTAGTGGCAAGGTAAGTGACTCAAGGAGCTCATTAACTAGCTGACCATGTTGTATCTTTGCACCATGGGACGTAAGGAACCCACGTTCACGCCACAATCTCCCAAAACTGTGAGCCACACCAAAGGCATATTGGCTGTCAGTGTACACATTCACTCGCTTTCCTTTCGCCAACACACATGCTCTGGTAAGCGCTATAAGTTCTGCGGCTTGTGCAGAATCGTGGGGAATACGCGCAGTCTCTATAATGGTGTGTAATGTTGTTACGGCATATGCTGTAGTCGTATCACCATTCGGCAACTTGAAACATGAACCATCAACCCATAAAGTGTCATTGCATTCGGGAAGGGGAGTGTCCTGTAAGTCTACTCTCCCTTTTGTCTCTTCTTCTGTCCTAAAGCAGCAGTCATGGTTATCAATCTTGTCTGTGTCTGTTTCTGTTGGGATGGGAAGTAGCGTAGCGGGGTTGAGTGTACCACACCTCTTTATGTGGATGTGACTTGCTAGCAGTGTAAGTTCGTAACTAGATAGTCGAGCGCTAGTAAGATGTTGTGTCTTTGTCCTATTTAGCAAAATGTCTACTGCATGCGGAACCATAACGATCAGAGTGTTATTCATGACTAATCCAGCAGACTGTCGAATGCAGACAGCTGCTGCGGCGGTTGCTCTCAGACAACTTGGTAGGGCTTTAGCCACAGGATCTAGAGTTGCCGAAAAATACGCGCATGGGCGCTGTTTGTCCCCAAAGTATTGCGTTAAGACTGATAATGCACAACCTTCTGGACATATAATGTAAAAGGCTTACTGTAGTTAGGGTTTCCCAACACAGGTGCCGAACATAATGCATCACGCAACTCGTAGAAACTCGTCTGACAATCTTCAGACCAAGGCATAGGATTAGGCGTGTCTTTGCGGAGTAGTGCCAGCAAAGGTTTGGCTAGTAGTGAGAAATTCGGTATCCACTGTCTACAGTACGATGTAATGCCCAAGAAGGCTCGAACCTCTCTCTGTGTCCTTGGGGCACTTAGTTCTGCAATTGCCTGTATTCTTTCTGGTGTCAGTCTCCTTCCCTCCTTCGACAAGATGTGACCTAGGTAGGTCACTTCTTGTCGACAAAATTGCAGTTTTGAAAGGGAGACTTTGTGCTTCATGTCACATAAGTGACGCAATAGTGACAACGTAGCTTCCTTGCAAATCTCCTCAGTGTCTGCGGCGATCAGTAGATCGTCTACGTACTGGATCAAAGTTGACCCATCTGGCAGCATAATTGTGTCTAGTTGTGTTTTCAGAGCCTGACTGAATATTGATGGGCTTTCGCAGTAGCCTTGAGGAGCACATTTGAAGCGGAAACTTCGTCCTCCTAAATTGAAGCCGAAAATATCTCTACTCTCTTCAGCAATTGGGATGCTGAAGAAAGCGTTTTTCAGGTCAATCACCGAGAACCAAGCTGCTGAAACTGGAACCATTGTCAATAAAGCAGTAATGTCGGGGACAACTGGAAACTGCGGTATAACTACCTTATTCACTTCTCTGAGGTCGATCACGAACCTGTATACAGGTGGTCGTGAAGGATCAGTACGTTTTAAGACCGGTAAAACTGGACTGTTACAAACGTTACCTGTTGTTTCTTCGATAACATCTTTGTCGATCAGATCATAAACGATCATTAACAACGCCTTTTCGCATTCGTTAGATATTTTGTATTGGGGAATACGTGGCAATCTAACGTTGGCTTTCAAAGTTATGACGTACAGTGCTATCTCCAAACGACCTACATCATTGGAACCATTAGCCCACAGTATATCAGGAAGTGATGACAATTCAGTTGGAATATCTCCTTTTGACAAATACATTGGAGAAATGACTTTTTTCCCTAAAGTAAGTTGTACTCCCGAGGGAGAACAGTACAAAGTCGCATACAACCTCTTTAGCAAATCCAATCCTAACAAATTTTCACCGCAACCTGTTGTAAGAATGAGGGGTGCTTCTAATTCACAGGGGCCAACAGAAAGGGATATAGGACTAGAGATCGGGTTTCTAACAGGGGCGCCAGAGAAGCCTACTGAGACATTCATTTCACCAGACAAAGGTGCGCCAGGAAGTTTCGAGTGCATAATAGAACTTTTTGTAGCACCAGTATCCAGCAGAAATGGCTCTGACACTCCTGAGGTAATTACCTCGACATAAGGTCCATCCTGATCTACTGGAACTGAAACAACTCCCTCTCTTTGTCCATGGCTGTCCTAGCAATCGTTACCCTCATTGTCGTGTTCGGTGTAATAGTCGTCAGCATAGTACTGAGCTGACCTGGACGATGTATTATTCTGTTGGTCAAAGCTATTCATGGAATTCTGAGGCGGAAAAGAAGCTGTGTTTTGGGCAAAATTTCCACGGCCCCTACCTCTAGGGGCATGTTGAACACCTCTTCCCCTTACACCAAAAACACCGTTTAAGCGTCGCGCAAGAGCCGGACAATTACTTTTGAAGTGGCCCTCTTCCTTGCAATACGCACATTGATTCGGGCCATACGGAACACGCTGATGGGAAAACTCGTTTCCTTGCGCGTTTCTCGAATACTGCGGTTGTTGCTGATAATTGGGCTGACTAGCCATACGAGGCGGATAGGCCTGCTGGAGAAGAACTTTAGTTTTTAAATCTTTCGTCTTTTTGTCTGCCTTATCTAGCTCGTCTTTGCGCCTGTTTTCGTAGTACTGAGCTGTTGCTAAAATCTGCGCTAACGTAGAGACAGCCCAAGCACTCTCTGAATCTTTTAGTTTAGTACACAGTTCAGGAAGCAAATTATGTACAAATTTGTCTACGAACAATCTTTGGCCACCCTCGGTAGCCATATCCTGACCACTATGATCGGTGAAAGTTTCCTCGAATCTCGTGAAAAAGTCAGATACATTCTCGTCTTTCTTCTGCTTGCATGCAGATAGCTTGTCCCAGTTTACGCGTACTTCAGGCATAATTGTCTTCATGTACGCAATAATTCTACCGGGAAGTTCAGCTATTAACGGCTCAGGCTTGAAACCACCGACTTGTCTAGCATCTGTAGTCGCAATGTTCGCCCACGAGTCACCTAATTCTTGGTCATGATCCGTATGACGAATTTTACTCCATAAAGGATGTGGAACAACGTTCCCAAACAACATGTCTATATCCGCTAAATTCATTATACATGAGCTTGCAGTTTGGGACAACTCTTTATAATACCCAGTCGGGTTTTTACGGGGATCGGGTAGTGTCTGCTTGAGTGCTAAAACTTCGGATCTTTTCCAGGGGACATGTACCCATACGCGCTGGAAATGAGGGAGAACCGGTGGAACTGCAGTTGCGTCACCTTCCCTCCAAACCGGAGGAACCTCTCTCATGGGGTACTGTCTCGCTCTTTTCCTACTAGATGTACCACTTTCAGAGGATGACCCAGAATTACCACCCGTACTTCGATGTGATAATAATATCTCAACTGCTTTTTCAACGTCGGGACCCACAATCATACCCTCCCCAAACTTAAAATCGTACACTACACAACTCTTGCGGGTTGCTCTTCTGACCATTATCTTCCAAATCCTCACACAGAAAAACACACATCTGCTCAAACACGTATCTTTGCGTTGGTTCATCCCATTGACGGAAAACGTTCATGACAGACTCTACATCATATCTTGCGGTGTCAATAACCCAATTCCGTGCTAGCTTATTCAATGATTCCCTTTCCTGATAATCGGGCATTTGGCTTCGTAATTGTCTTCGTTCCGTATTAGGGGTCGTTTGAGGCGACCGAAAAAGTGGTGAAGGAAAGTTAGTAACAATGCTGGCCATTTTATGCCAGACGGAAGGTGAAAGTGGAGGAATAACTGGTAGTAGAACAGAGTCACGCAGAGCAGAAACAGAAACATTCGTAGAAAGAGTATCAGAGAGACTAGAAGGTGCGCTAGGCGAAGTTTTAGAAGGAACAGTAGGAGAAGTAGATGTGATCGGTGAGCCTTGAGGAGGCTGCACCAGAGAAACAGGAGCCAGCTGAAGAGCAGCTGGTGAGTGCTGTAAAGGAGCCTGTATAACAGCTACCAGAGGTGCAACTAAAGGTTGCGGAGGTGCTGTGGCATTTTGTGCATAGGGTGGTGGCGAATTCAATAAGTGGGACATTAATGGATCTTTCTCGGATCCTTTCTCTTGACCCTGTCCCTTATTTGGTAACATCGGGTAACATTTATCTACTGCTAGTTTCTTGCTCCTAAGCATTTGTTCGCTTTCCTGCTCTTCCTCGTTATCTCTGTATGCAACGGCAGCTTGCACCATCGACATACCTCTTTTATTCCTTTTTGCTAATTTTATTTCTTTCTGTTTGGCTTCTTTGCGCCATAAGCGGAAAGAGTCAAACATCGCCGGCCGGGCTTTTTTCTTGAACAATTTGACCTCTAAGTTATCTAATATTTCTGAGTCGAAACTACCATATTGGGGCCATTTTAAAACACCATCCTTGCGGGTGTATTTTATCCATACTTCGTTATATGCGATAGGACCTACGCCGTGTTTGACATAGAGCTCATACGTTGGAGTTCCAATCGGAGGAACCGGACAAGAATCCTCTAATCGGGAGTCCTTACTACAACCAAGACAAAACAAGTTTCCAAGTCTGCTAAAACCAGGCATCTTCGCTCACTAGTCTAGCTTCAAACTTCAAAGGGTTATCTATTACGATATTTCTCGTGAATACACGAGTCCTTCGGCTTTGGGGCTTGCAAGTACCAAATCAAAGCGTATCTCAAGGATACCAAAAACTAAGGACAAACTAAGGACTGGGAGACGCTCCACTTATACTTAACTGAAGTATTTGAAGATCTGTGACGTCGCTAGAAGACTCGTCTATCGTTTCGCTCTACCAAGGATCACTGGGTCCAAAACAAGGCGATAGTCAGGGCAGCAGTCCTTCGTAGCCGTCGGGACGCGGGGAACCTCGCAGCAAAGACCTTCGGAACCACGTCGACATACAGGGGTCGCTGAAGTGGCTGGCCGTCCTCCGGAATTTTCACACGAAGCTCCTCACGAACATCTGGCTTGGACCGTCGCCGCTTGATACCGCCCCACGTTGGGCGCCAACTGAGGTGCCGGGTTTTAAGGAACCCGGTGGTGCCAGGGGATAACACCCGAAGACCTCTGAGTTCTCCCTTGTTCCGGACCACAGAAACAATGAGTCTTCTATCGCAGTCAAAGATCAAGTTTTATTGGCAGCTACCAAGTAACATGCGTCCCAGAAGTACACCTTACGGACAGTAGGTTCTCGGGAGACTGTTCGTTTTACAGAACCAGCCTTTTCCTTATATACAAAATATATAGCTCCAAGCAAGAATTCTTGAGTTTATGATATGGCTATACACATATTTCTACAATAATACAAAGAGCGAAGTCATGTAAGCAAGCCCATATTTTAGATGTCCAGTTCGTTGATAGATTACCCAGTTAGGCCTGGAACTCCCATCAGATATCGATGAAACCTCAATAAAGAAGGGCACCTCCTAGTCATAAAACTGGCCATAAACAAGGAACGTCGACAGGTGCGTGTTTGCAGAAAGCATGGTCTGTATGTAGTGAATGGTTTGCGGAATGTTATGCACTGATGTTATCGTATTCGGCCACTGGGCGAGGAGCCGCCCAAACAGGTCTGGCCGAAGGCAGTGGAGTCAGTTGGGACAGGTCAGGGGGAAGTCAGGGAAGGTGGACGTGTCCTTTTGGATCAAGCTCGACCTTTAATTGACTTATCATGAGGGCAAGACGTAAGATGGATGCCGTTTACAAAATGGAGTCTAAGGGGTCGGAACGGAAACTACGATTTAGGGGTGTTGGCAATCTTCGATTATGATGCAAATGCACAGGAATGATGTCCTAGTCATTATCGGTTCGTCGATACCAAATTCGTCATGGTACGTGGATGTTTTGTGACACGGAAAAGGACCTCGATATCGGGATAACAACAGGGTCCAGATTTTCAGAACCACACCCTCCCCCTCATGACCTCCTCCTCAGACTCCATCACAGCCAACCTCCACTAGTGCCCCTCATCTCTCCCTAGTTCCCCCCACCCCATGACCTCCTCCTCAGATTCCCTCAGTGCCACCCTCCATCTGTGCCCCTCATCGCTCATAGCCCCTCCCCCCATGGCCTCCTCCTCGGATTCCCTCATTGCCACCCGCCACTAGTGCCCCTTATCTCTCTGTAGCTCCACCCCATGACCTCCTCCTCGGATTCCCTCACTGCCACCCTCAACCAGTGCCTCTCATCTCTCCATAGCTTCACCCCCACCCCATGACCTCCTCCTTGGATTCCCTCACTGCCACCCTCCACTAGTTCCACTCATTCTCCGTAGCTCCTCCCCGCCCCATGACCTCCTCCTTGGATTCCCTCACTGCCACCCTCCACTAGTTCCCCTCATTCTCCGTAGCTCCCCCCACCCAATTACCTTGTCCTCGGCATCCCTCACTGCCACCCTCCACTAGTGCCCCTCATCACTCTGCAGTTCCCCTCACCCCATGACCTCCTACTCGGCTTCCCTCACAGCCACCCTTCACCAATGGCCCTCATCTCTCCGTAATTCCCCCCCACCCCATGACCTCCTTCTCGGATTCCCTCACTGTCACCCTCCACCAGTGCCCCTCATAGCTCTGTAGCCCCGCCTACCCATGACCTCCTCCTCGGCTTCCCTCACTGCCACCCTCCACTAGTGCCCCTCATCTCTCGGTAGTTCCACCTCCACCCCATGACCTCCTCCACTGCTTCCCTCACTGCCACCTTCCACTAGTGTCCCTCATCTCTCTATAGTTCTCCCCACTCCATGACCACCTCCTCGGACTCCCTCACTGCCACCCTCAACCAGTACCCCTCATCTCTCTGTTGCCCCTCTCTCATATGCAGTTCATTTGTTTTAGAGTGCTACTCATATCAGTGTAGGGTGTCACATTACTTTACATCACACACACATAATGTAGAGACAATACATCAGTCTACGGGGAATGTCACATAAGCCAATGAGGATTACAAGGCGTAGGAATCACCTCATCCATACTGGTGGGTAATATATTTTACGAGGGTTTGGTCTGGAGAAGCACAAACTCTGGATTTAAAGAGTACTCCAGTGGTTGGGCATTGGCTTTACTGATAAAAATGTATAACTGCCCAAACAAACTCTTTTTAGCAACATCAAAATAATGAAAGACTGAAGAAGCTCTAACTTTATCACAACACAAAAAAGCGAAGTTTGTATGCAGCTCTTTGATGACAGTTCATAGGTCACTGTCCTATTTTAGGATTGTAACTTCTGAACTGAAAGTAACACAAGGATCTCTGTGACAAAGACAGTACCCCACTGAACTATCCACATAAAATTCTGTTTATCTGCATTTAAAAAGTACCAACAGACAAATTATTGCTCTCCAGCAGGATCATAAATCACCAGTTATCTAAACATTTTTTATTGTTGTTGTACATCGGTGGCAGATTCATTGCCAAGGCAAAGGCTCATGTTTGGGTGGGCCTGGCCCACCCCCTAGAACCGGGCCTGCTGCCCACCCATCCTGGTACATCATATTGGCATCCACCCGCTTGATCCCTCTATGGCCATTAAAGTGATCAAAACATGGAGTAGATTTCAAGGTGGGCAGGGCCCTAAAGTGTGTAATGCCTCCAATCCCTTCCTGAGTTCTGAACATAGCTACTTGCGAACCAGGAAAACAGAGATATTGACACTTGTCTTAGAATAGAATTTTTTGCTAATCAACGGTCGCCATCGAAAAATATTGACTGCAGGAGTCGACCATTTTATCAGACTGCAATCTCCATTCCTTCTTTTTTCATCAACAAACTGATGTTGTGAGCTCTTTCAACACTCTGAAGTATCCGAGAGGAGGACATACCTATATATAAAGTTCTCATTAAATACATAAATAAATATTTTGTATTGAGGGACAAGATATGTGACTGCAGTGATTTGACTTTCTCCAGTTATGACGATTCCATTGTTGCATTGAAAAAAAACTGGCTACGGCAGGACAAAGTGGTGTGAAGGGGCGGTGGACACCACCAACCACAGATCACCGGAAGTAGAACTCAGGGGTGAACGATATAGGAAGACTAAAGAAGTGCCCCTGCAACAAAGGTCAATCCATTTTGGGAGGACACAGAAGTAGCCCATTGGTAGCCTAGAGGGCTACCTAAAATAGCAACTTGACATGGCATGATCCGTAGTCAAAGAAGGAGGCACGGAGGGCCTTAGACGCAAATGTATTTTCAGCCATATTAATGTACGTTTCGGCTGAAAATACCTCCTTTTACATCTGACAGGAATTCATAGCAGAATACCCGATAGGCATAAATGCATTATTTATAGGATATGTTTCCCTCCATAATTGTATAGATATCCATCATAGTATAGCAAGGTGTCGCTGCTTTGGAAGCTTGGGAATTCCCACAAACATGTACGATTATGGGCTTCCCCTAACTTCTATCTGACCCTTGTCCTCCTTGGAAACGGTCAGAGATTTAATGGAGCAAAGGGCTCGGAAGGACAACAGATCCTCCCCTAACTTCATTGGGAGAGTAGGGAAAATTGTTTTCCCTATGGAGAAAAAACAAGCATTGGTAAAGCCAATAGGTCTTGATTATGCGAGAGGTGTTGGACTCACCAATGTGCTTTAGCTATATGGTACACCAACATGGGTGAAAGTTAGTGGCATAGAGGAGAGTGGTGTGGAGTGGAATGGCATGGAATAGTGTGTGTGGAATGATGTGGAGTAGAGTGGAGTGACATGGAGTAAAGTGGTGTAAATAAGAGTAGAGAGGCCTAGAGTGTAGTAGAGTGGCGCAGTGTGGAGTAGAGTGGCGTGAAGTGGGGTATAGTATCATGGAGTGGTGTAGAATGGAGTGGCATAGAGTGTAGTAGAGTGTAGTAGAGTGGTGTGGCATAGAGCGGAGGGGTGTAGAGAGAAGTAAAGTGTTGTAGATTGGAATGGCGCAGAGTGTGGTGGTAGAGTGGAGTAGATTGGAGTGTCACAGAGTGGGGTGGCATACAGTGAAGTAGTGTGTCATAAAGTAGAGTGCCGAAGAGTGGACTGGCATAGAGTAGAGTGGCGTAGATTGTTGTAGTCTGGAATTGAGTGGTATAGAGGAGAGTGACCTAGAGTAGAGTAGAGTAGCGTGTCATAGAGTGGAGTGGCATAGAGTGTCATAAAGTGGACTGTTGTACAGTGTCATAGAGAGGAGTAGAGTGGGGTGAAGTAGAGTGTCATAGAGTTGAATAGAGTGGAGTGTCGTAGGGTGGAGTGGCGTAGAGAGGAGTAGAATTCAGTGACATAGAGTGGAGTTGCGTATAATGGAATAAAGTGTCATGGAGTAAAGTGGGGTTAAGTAGTGTAGAGTGGAGTGTTGTAGAGTTGAGTGTCGTATAGTGGTGTAAAGTGGGATATAGTTGCATAGAGAGGATGACATAAAGCAGAGTTAAGTGTCGTAGAGTGGAGTAGAGTGTCATAAAGTGAAGTGGGGTAGAGTGTCAGAGTAGAGTGGCATAGAGTGGAGCAGAGTGGCTTAGAGGGGAGTGTCACAGAGTGGAATAGAGTGTTGTAGAGTGGAGGGGCATAAAGTGCCATAGAGTGGAGTAGAGTGTCATAGAGTTGGGAGACGTCAATTTGAAAGGTGTAGAGTGGAATGGCATAGAGTGGAGTGTGCATGGTGTGGTAGCACACTGCCATCACAGACACCACATTTTTAGTTTAAATTACCATTACATTTGCACAGACATACAGTTTTACTGATAAAACTATACAGCGCACAAAAGACAACGAGTGGAAATCTGCATCACCTTGTGTCTTGATGTGCTTTGATCATATTAAAAATATGTTTCTACCTCTGTACAGAACTCCCAAAAAATGTGCTTCGTTTGCACTTTCATAATTCTGATATAGTTTGAAATATTTGTACAGTTCATTTACTGGCAATTCCATTTTGTTGTGTGCTAGAAAAACCTTTCCTTTCAACAACCAGGTCCTAGCAAGATTGTCACGTACATCCTCTCACTTTGCAGTCAGAGAAAGAAAAATAAACATCGACCTCCCTCAGAAAACAGAGCTTAACATTTGACCACTGCCTTTGAATGCACAGCAAATGTGATAAGATAAAAACAAAATGTAAATGCCTGTTTACTGCTCATTCATTTCTGAACTCCAACATGGTTGTTGTAGGGGTGCTTCAGCATCTCCCATTCCCCTACTTCCAGTGCCTATGGCATGGGCGTGAAATTGAGGGAGAGGATTGTTTAAGTTATGCTATTAGTACAGAACACTGACCAAACTAAGCAATCTTGTAAACACAACATTGCTCTTGACAGGCATGCAAGTCTGATCAACTGATAGTGCAGAGAAGTAGAATCAGTCAAGCAGAAAGAGAGGAAGCAGGAAAACTTTCCAAGGAAATACAGCATATTTACTGCTTCCTGAACCAGCATACAGGGGAGACCACGGAAAACACTTATGGTCATGGAGTGCCTCATGAAAAGAAAAAAAGAGTTCCCAGAAAGCGAGCCCCCGTGGAAGAACACAAGGAGCCATTCAGAGAGGTGATAATTAAAAAGATGCTATGCTCCGTGCTAGGGACAGAGACATGCTGGATAGCCTAAACAAATGAAGCCAGCAAATAGAAAGTAAGCAAATTTAATTACAAAACACAAAGCCATAGGTAAGCAATTGGCGGAATGCATTCCTAGTGAAGATTTCAGTGTGTCCTCAATAAGTCTATGCAACTAGACAGCTGTGTTGTCTGGTAGGCTTCGACATAAAAGTTTGTGTTTGCGGGGGGCGTGGCTTGGATGGCAGCGCAGGCGGTTGCCTAAGTTCGTGAGCTCCGTGACCCCGGGCAAAAAACCAGCGAGAAGAACGGCGAAACGGACTGAACTCCCGCACAAAGCGGCAGGAGGTGTGTAGGAACACACAGTGCAGCACAGGAGGCGGCTAGTGCAACTGGGAACATCGCGTCTGAAGCAGAAATAGCCAGGAATCATCCAAGGCTGGGAAACGGAGGATGCAACCCAAGATGGCGGAGTCATAAAACTCGGAGCATCGCTACAGCTACAGCGACACCAAGCCTGAGTCGAGACAGCGCTGGAACGCGAGGTGCGGCGCCCGGTAGAAGAGCAACTTAGGTCTGACCTGACCGGGACGGAAAAGAAAAAGATTAAAGGCGGAGAAGCGAGGAAACAGGCAATAAAGGCGGCCATCTTGGGTGTCCACGCTGCAACAGTGGCTGCGAGGAGGCAGCACAGGAAGCGCGTCTAGACTGAAGGAATATCCACAAGTGGGCTGCTACACAAGCCGCCATACACTGAGGTGGGGCAGCGGAGAAGCGGAGAGGAGGCGCCAGGAAGAGACAACCACCCCTAGACGCCCACCGGCAAAGCGGAGGAAACCAACAAGGCCAGGCGACCGGGCAAGGGTGACGGACCACGAGCGCCGCTCAAGGGAGCAACTGCAACCTCAGCAAGTAAGCCGCTGGCGTTTGTAAAAAAATCGGGAGCACTGAGCATAAACGGCATAAACAGCGCACACAGACGACTGGAAACAACGGCGGCCATCTTGGGAGGGGCAGAAGCGAGAACAGGCTCCGAGGTATAACGCATGGGAAGCATGTCAGCAGAGTGCGAGGTACGGGCCTAAGAGAGGCCAGGGAAAGCAGGCACTGGTCCCCTGCCCATAATACCAAGTAATAACCAGCACAGTGGCCACAATCCGCCTAGAAGAGGAGGAAAATAAACGGCGGCCATCTTGTGAGGGGCAACAACCAAGCGAGAACGGGCTCGAGCGCACGTGCAGTACGCAGGTGAGCGGAACGCTAGAAACGATCCCAAGTGGAGCCAGGCAGAGTGCGGGGCGCGATCCCAAAAGAAGCCAGGGAAAGCAAGCACAGCAAGTACAGGCCCCATGCTCACAATACCTAAGGTACCTAGCATCAACGGCGACCATCTTGGAAAGTGCCACACAATAACAAACGCAAGAGAAGCGACTGTGGACGGTGGGGCAGAGGCCAACAATCACTGGGAACAGGTATCCACAGGTACCCCTAGACCACGCAGTAGGGTACAAGCTAGGGGGCTGTACAAGCGATATAATTTCAACGGCGGCCATCTAAAGATAGAGTGAAGCAAAGAGGGCGACGGCAACAATGTGAAAGTAGCACTGGCGGCAGGGCGTACTAGAACAAGGACAATAAAGTGGCCCAGCAGGTTCACGTTTGGAAGCACAGCAAAGACAGAGGGAACCACGTCCTACGCTAAATCCAGCCCAGCACAGTGCGCGCAACAAGCAGACCAGTACAAGAAGGGTAGGCTGCCCGCGCATCAAGTAACAAAAGGGATGACGACCAACGACATCAAAAAGATTAAAACAAATCAAGAATCACCAATCAAGCTGAGGACCTTACAGAACACGGAGACAGCGATGGATCTGCTCCTAAAGAAAATAACAGAAGCCAACGACTTGGCAAAAGCCACAAAGATCTCCATGGACAATGTCCAACTAGAACTCACAGCCATACGGGCCGACCAGAGTAAAATAGCAAGCAGAGTAGGTGAAACCGAGAGAAGAATCGGCGACGTGGAAGACAAATCAGATACCATGGAAAAAGATGTTCGCTACATATCCAAGATCTCCAGCGACTTGCAAAGAACGCTAGCAGAACAAGAAGACAAAAACAGGAAAGGGAACATCAGACTCCTGGGCATACCGGAAGGAGAAGAGGAAGAAGCAGGCTCATGCGCGGCGCTACTCGAAGTTTTGATACCCAAGCTCACGGGGCTAAACTTCGAAAGAACATTCGAAATTGACAAAGCATACAGAGTGCCTGCCACAAGACAGCTGCACATGAAAGGCCCGAGAACAATCATCTGCAAACTGCTGAGAGCCAACCACACGGACGCCATCTTTGCCTATGCATGTAAAGGCCAACCCCTCAACTGGAAGGGCAAAAAGATTATCATCACCCAAGACTTCTCTAAGGGCACAGTAGAGACAAGGAAGGCGTTCCTGGCACTAAGGGAGGCAATGAAGAGAGCCAGGATAACTTGCAGCTTTGTGGGCCCAGCAAGAATGAGGATAACAGACAGGAAGGGTACGCAAACGTTTGACGATCCGGCAGAGTTACGCAAATACCTTCGGGAACCAGACCAAGAGGAGATGGAACAAAGAAGCCCGGGAACGGCAAAAAGAAGAGCATCCTTAGACAGCTCGGAGACAGGCGAAAATGGCACAGCAGGTCATGGTTGAAGGACACTGTCAAGAGACCGAGGCGATCGGACATTTACCCAAAATTGAACATTGCTACCTCAATTGGAAAAAAGACACACCTACCTCAAGATAAAGGAATATAGAACTAAGCTAGGACAAAAGAAAGTCATCCCAGGGAACCGACACGAGACATGCACGAGATCCAGCCAAGATGTTTACCCAAAATTGAACATTGCTACCTCAATTGGAAAAAGACACACCTACCTCAAGATAAAGGAATATAGAACTAAGCTATGACAAAAGAGAGTCATCCCAGGGAACTGACACGAGATATGCACGAGATCCAGGCAAGATCACAAACACTCCCAGAACTTTGAGCCAGACCTGGGAAACAGAGACAGACAAGATATCCTTTTATCAACGCTCAACACTGAAGGGTGCGGGGGGGAGGATCTAATGTACCCGGGGGGCGGAGGGCGGTGAACCGCTGCTGTCGCACGTTTACAGTACTTTGACAGGGGGGAGGGGGGAGGGGGGGAGGGAGAGGGGGTGGAGGCAGGGGGTGGGGCATGCAGCGCGGGCAATCCATGATTGGTGGGGCTATCAACTCTTTTCTTCTTTCTTAATTCCCTTTCACCTACTTATACATACTTCCCTATCCCAACCCAGACCCCGGGGGGGGCCCAAAGACGGGTGGAGAGAGGTGAGTCCACACCGGAGGTAGAGATCATACAAAGGTCACAACCCAGAGAGCAGCTATCCTATAGGTATACCATGACTACTCACAACACTCAAGGCCTAGCACAGATTACATCTGACATCAAGATTGTGTCACTGAACGTCAAAGGCCTCAACCACCCCGTCAAGCGACGGAAAACACTAGACTACCTGAATAGGCTCAAAGCCGACGTGTACGTGCTCCAAGAGACTAGAGTAACCATAGAGGATGCTAACAAACTTAAGGCAAACTGGATAAGCGACATAGCTTGCTCACCAGCAATCAACAAAAAAGGAGGGGTGATAACCATTATAAGCAAGAAAGGGAAATTCAAGACTCTGGGCAGTACAGCGGACACGGAAGGCAGGAGACTAGTCACAAGCATCAAAAGAGGAGAGGAAGTAATGCACATAGCTAACATCTATGGGCCGAACGCCTCAAAAAAAAAGTTCTGGGAGGAGGTAGAGAGCGAGCTCAGTAGGATCCCACTGGGAGAACTAGTGATAATGGCAGGGGACATGAACGAGGCGATGGATAATGCCACAGACAGGCACCCGCACAGGCCAAGCCATGACACACAAGAACAGAACACACTCAAAAACCTCTGCACCAAGCTCGCACTAGCGGACCCATGGAGACTACAACACCCCAGTGCCAGGGAGTACTCATTCTATTCAGCACCACACAACTCATATAGCAGAATAGACTATATCCTCATGTCAAGCTCACACACACACTTGACGGACAGAACGGAAATAGGACCGATAACAGTCTCAGACCATGCCCACATCTCCCTCTCCATTAGTGGGAAACACAATGAGCTACCGAGCAGGGGGTGGCGTCTCAATAGCGATATACTTGAGGATCCAGCCAACACCGGGGAGATTGAGGAGGCGATCAAAGAATATCTCTTATTTAACGACACAAAAGACACAGAGGAGGAGACACTGTGGGACGCGCTCAAAGAATAAGGGGGTAACTTATAAGTATTAAGGCAAGAATGAACAAAAAAAGGAACAAACACATTAAAGAACTGGAAGAACAGATAAAGGAACTAGAGAACAACCACATCGCAAACATACTAGACAGGAACACACTCACGGCACTAACAAAGAAAAAGTATGAACTCAACAGACTATTAAGCGAGAGAGCAACGACATGGATAAACAAATACAAATCCATAAACTTATGCTCAGCCAACAAAGCAGGTAGGGCACTTGCAGGGTACCTAAAAGCCAAACAGAGACAACACTCAGTCGCAGCGATCACCGACACAGACAACATAACGCACACAGGGAACAAACAAATCCTCGAAACTTTCAGGAGGTTTTACAAAGACCTATACACCGCAGACACAGCACTAAAGGCGGATGGAGGGGCGAACCTTCTCGAGAAACTTGACCTACCCAAACTAAGCCGCGAACAAAGTGAGGCGCTAGACCAAAACATAACAAAAGCAGAGGTAGGGAGGGCCATAGATACACTCAAACCCAACAAAGCCCCGGGGCCGGACGGATTTACAGTGACCTTTTACAAAAAGTTCCAAACGCAGCTTAAGGACATATTAGTGAGAGTATTCCAGACGTGTGCAGAGAAAGGAAGCATGACAGACTCAATGGCAGAGGCAAACATTATTGTCATCCCCAAAGAAGGGAAGGACCCACAATTCCCACAAAACTATAGGCCAATATCCTTAATAAACGTAGACTGTAAAATCTACGCTAAAGTAATGGCAGCTAGAATAAACACATACCTACCCACCCTCATACACAAAACACAAGTGGGATACCTGAGAAATAGGCTCTCACAGGATAACACAAGACTGCTCTGCCACCTAATAAACCGCACGGCAAACAGCACAGAGAAGGCAGTAATGATCGCACTAGACGCAGAAAAAGCCTTCGACAGAGTCTCATGGCCATTCCTAAACGAATGCATGCGCAAATTCGGATTTGGAGATAGATACAGAGGAATGTTAATGTCCCTATACAAAAACCCCCGAGCTCGAGTGGTAGTGAACGCAGCAACATCAGAAACCTTCACCCTAAGTAGAGGGACAAGGCAAGGCTGCCCCCTGTCGCCAGGATTATTCCTGCTGGCAATAGAACCCCTTCTCCACATGATCAGAACAAACACGCAGATCGCAGGTGTGAAAGTGGAGGGTCAAGCCTTCAAACTCGCGGCCTATGCGGATCACATCCTGATCACCACAAGCAACCCACGGGAGTCAATCGAGGCACTGGTACAAACAATAGAGGAATATGCACACGTCTCAGGGTATAAACTCAACAGGGACAAATCAGAATGCAAACCAATGAACTGCCACACTACCAGAGCAGTACTAGGCAAGTCAGGCCTGGCGTGGCAAACGAAACCCCTAAAATATCTGGGACTCCTCTTTGGGAAGGACCTTAGATCAACACTAGAGCACAACGAGGAAGCAATGCTGAAAAAGATCAAAACGAAGCTAGACACATGGGGACCCAAATTCGTCAGCTGGTGGGGCAGAGTAGAGACAGTTAAGATGATGATCACCCCAATGCTCAACTACTTGCTGTCCATGCTACCGCTATCACTAACGACAGACTTCCACAAACAAATCGACAAAGCCATTAACTTGTTCCTATGGGGAGGTAAAAAACCTAGAATAAGTCTAGCAAAGCTCAGGCTGAAAAAAGAGCAAGGGGGACTGAACCTCACAAACTATAAGGCCTTCCAGACGGCATGCCTTGCCAAACAAGGGCTACACTGGTTAGCACCAACACCAGAATATATGCCAGTATGGCTGGAGCTAGAAAGGAGCATTTTAGGAGGAGCAGATCCAATCATGGCCCTCACGGCAAACAGACACCCAGAAGCCAAAAACTCAATAATACGGAACACAAAAACAGCACTACTGAGATTAGATAAAGAGCTAGAAGTAAGCATCAGAGGCACCAAATGGGAGTCATTATGGTACAACTCCAAAATCACATACAAAGGGAAAACGCTAGACAGCAAAGAATGGCTCATCAGAGGTATAACAACACCGGCACAACTAGAGGCAGGGAACAACCCACTCACCTACAAGATGATCCAACAAACAACTGGCCTACCAGACAAGGAATTCTACGAGTTCCTAAGAATCAAAGCAGCCATCACCAAAGCGAACCTCTCCAAACACAAACCAACCATCATACAGTACGCACAGAACCTAAACACGACAGGTCACCAAAAAGCGCAGATCTACAAAATAATCATACCACGCACCACCACACTTAATGACAAAACAATAGCCTTCTGGGAAGAGACCATCCACAGACCACTAAGTGAAGAAGAGAAGGCCAGACTATGGACATCAGCGTCCAAAAACAAGATCACACCACAGTTAGCACAAACAAAATACTGTATACTACACAGACTACACTGGACACCGGCGAAACTAGAGAGAGTTGGGGCTACCGACAACAGCGAGTGCTGGAACTGCCACAAAGCAAGGGGAGACCTAGCCCACATGTTATACGACTGCCCCAAAGTCAAAGCGTTCTGGAGCAAAGTATACAACCTAATAGACTCGATAACGGGCTGCCAGATACAACGAGGGCTAGCAGGGATAATCACCGGATTCCTAGAGCTACAACTCCAATCCAAAGAAATACGAGACTTAGTAGACATGCTCCTGGCGGCAGCTGTTAAAAATATTCTGGGGTACTGGAAAAACTCCAGCAAAGCCACTTTCAAGCGCTGGTTTAACTGGGTAACATTCCTTCGAGGGGCAGACAACATCACCGCCAAACACAAGGCGGCGAACCACACAGCCAAAGAAGACATGTGGGCAGCCCTAGACGAGTATCTGTCGCAATAACACCCCCCTCTCTTTTCTTCCTTCTTTCTCTTTCTCTTTGCTACCACTGAGCAACATACATGTAAAGCAGCCCAAGAAAGACAACTGTATACAATGTACATGTGAAATTTATTCAATTCAATAAAAAAAATGTGAAATAAAAAAAAAAAGTTTGTGTTTGCATAGGTCACAGAAGTGCGCCTATAAATCTGTGCCTGGTGCAGGTTTCCAGGCGTACTTCTGAAATTGCTTATGAATGGAAATACCCCTGGCAAGTACATTCAGACGGAGATGGAAGCCTCTGCCTTTTTTTCGCTTATTCCCATAATGTTAAACCACTGTGGACCGAATCCTAGATTTCCCACTTCACAAGGCTATCTGATCCTGCCACGTCATTATCTACTAATAGATAAGACGTCCTGACCCTTAACTGGCAACACAGGGAATACTTCGTAACAGGTAGGCACTACGTAAGGAAACTGGCTAACGACTCAGCAGGTCTGTTTCTCCCTTAGGCTTTTATTTCTTAAAGAAGGAAGAAACATAGGTGTGTCTGTAAGGCTCTCATTTCCAGGAAGAACACCCGAGGTGAGCTGCAAACGCATTTCAGAGAATCACCTGTTTACTCACATCTGTTCAAGATTAGATGTTGCCCGACGACGCAGACTAGCCCAGATAGAAATCCGGAGGTTGTTGAGCAGGCCAGAGCCTGTGAAAAGGCTTGTAGAGCAGGGGCAAAATCAGTTGTCCAACAGACCAGCTTGGCGTCTGTCTGCAGCTCGGAGAGATGTTGTTTACCTCGCTCACGTGCAAATTAAATGATGATGTATAATTATTTACCTGAGAACTCCATTGAATGTGGTTGAAACCGTGGGTCCAGATCTGTTTTTAAATTTGAAAAGAATGAATATTTGTTACATGACACTAGTTAGTATTGATTCGCAAGATTTGAGCTCTATTCCAGGATTTCACTATTTGACCACATTGTGTGACCCTGGGCGAATCATTATCACCTTCTCTATGTCAACGTGCCATTATCTTCTGAAAGAGGGGGCATAGGGAAATGGATTACTATCAGTGCTATCCTATTGGGGTATTCAGACGGAATTCACGCCCGGCAGGCATTCTTAGGGCGGCCAAAACAAATCATCCTGTTTGAGTTCCGCTGGGCTAAAGAGGGAACCTGCACCCACGACGTCATCCCGTATTCACGGCACTGTTTGCTTAGCTGTGACTTCATGGGAGGTGCAAATGAGTCCCTTAACAGACCATCAGCCCCTTTCTCTGAATTGTGTCCTCACTGGGAGCATTTGATGCTAATGCTGCGAACAGCAGGTCTGGCTCATCAGGGGCACTAAGATACTCTCACATGTTACTTTGCAAGTTGCCAAGCAATAAAGTGAGATCTGAAAGTTATTTTTAGATCTCGGAAAGCTATGTATGTAGGACTGTGCATGCTGTGTGAGAATGCCAGGTATGCCTGTCTAGGTGTAAGTAAGCACACTAATACTCACCACTTATACAACACACAACATAGTAATTGTTTCGTACTATCCAACAGAAACAATGTGACCTGCAGGAAATACAAGGGTTCCAACACCATTAACTTGCTGAGCTACCTTACATACTGTACTTTCAGGAATATGATTTTTACAATAAAACAAAAAAAAAACAAATAGCGGATTTGAGGGATGAGCCTCGAACTCGATAATGTCGTCCTATGGGAAAAACAAAAAATGCATACATATACTTGCAAGCGTTTCTTGAGGGTGTCTTTTGGGGCTTAAGGTGTTTAGGGCCAACGTCCAACAAACCACCAGCAGTTTGGTTTTACCTGCCCTGGTGAGTCCAGGTGCAGAGGTGCTGGTCGTGTTGGTAGCTTTGAGCGCTACGTATAAAGTCTAAGGCAGGAAAGATGTAAAAGAAAGGCTGCAAGTGAGGACTTGGGGACAAGTCTGGCAGAACCCCGGGGTGGGGGTGGGGGGTTGTCTCTTGAGGGTCTCTTTTGCAAGGGGGCATGGTCAGTTTACGTGAACCTGGGCTGTGGGGCTCGGGTGCAGAGCTGTTTTGTCTGGTGGGTCGCTTGCGTTGGAGGCTCTCAATTTCCTTGTGTGACCTGGAGAGGGGAAGACAACAGAACAGCAGGGCCACTCTTGGTGTAGGCCTCATTGATCCTTGAGTCCCTTGTTGGCAGGTCGGCTTTGGCATCAGTGGTGTGCTGTGACTTGTCCTGCATTATTGTGCTGCACATATGCCACACCCTGCACGATGGCTAGACCCAGGGTACACTTTGGAGAAATGCCTGCGGGCTGGGGCGGTCGATGTAGGGCAGCTGCCAGCGAAATCAAGGGAAGGTGCCGGGGTATCGGGCGACTTCCCATTTTTGGTCCGGCAGATGACACAAGTTAGCAAAAGTTAGTTACGGTGCTGCTTAGACACTCCCCATTCTACCGGGAATTGCTGGTGTGGATACTAGTGTGGGTCTGACAAATGGCTGAAATATAGCCTTCTAGGCCTGGAGGGATGTGGGCTGTGAACAGCAGGGTGACATGTATCCCAATGACCATTTCATTTCCCTAGACAATGCCCAAACAGTTTGCACAGGGACCGGGACACTTTTTGCACTTCGTTGACCTTGCAGAAATGACCAAGCAGACAAGGATCACCTTCCTCGCGGTGCATGGCGCATCTGACACTTTCAGAGCCCTGCTGACCTGTGGGCCAGGCTGGCACTTGATAGCCTTGTTGTATAAAGCACTAAGAGTAGATGCCGTCAGTCGATTGTGGACTCGGGCAGCGTGGGATGGGGACATGGGAGCGCACCTGGAGGATGCAGATTGGGCATGCGCCAGTAAATGTACACGGATAGTGTTGTGCAAAGCTCGTATTAAAGTGGTACATTACAATTTCCTGTAGCGCACTTACCGGACCTCTGAAACTCTCCATTGTATTTCACAGGCCTGCTATGATAGTTGCCCCAGATGTGGGTATGACGGGTCGACTTTCTTCATTTGTCCTCCTGGGCTGTAGAGAAGTGCATGACTACTGGGGCCGAGTGGTGTGTGAACTCACAAAGGTAACCTCGATACAGGTGAAAGTGACCCCACAATGCTGCTTGTTGGGAGACGTTCGAAGGCCTAAATGTCGCCAGATTGCCTGTAAATTCTTGCAGCTGGCGCTGGTTCTCCCCAGACACAGGGTGGCTATCACCTATATGGAGAAGCCTGCTCCGGAGATGGACCACTGGCCCAGGGATGTAGCTGAATGGTCGTTAGCATGAAGCTTGGCAAACAGGAAGAAAAGTGGAGAAGGCTATCATTGTGTGGCAGGAGTTGGTGGACTGGTTCTCGTCCCTAGGGCCTGCACTGAGGAGAGAGGACAGATATGGTCCAAAATAATGGTTCTCCTTTGGATGGGATCCCAGGGTTGGGTGCGGATGAGTGTTTGTCACTGAATGGCGTGCTTCTGTGTTCTTTCCCCAGGCATGGTGTGAATTTTCTCAGAATGAGATGTGGTGTTGCCCCCTTGTCTTGCATTCTGTGTCTGATCTCTATACTGCTGCAATGTTAATTCATGTAAAATTGAAAAAAAAAGCTTCGTACAAAAGCCCTTTCTGCTATTTTAAGATGCCTTAAACCTGTGAACAGAGATGACACACACATTTCTCCAGCAAGTGCATTAGCCACCAGAATTAACTTTCCACTATAATACCTATTAGACACTAAAACCTGCTGGTATCCCTTAGCTTTTCGCAACAGGTGCTTAACCTCAGTGTTTTCTTTAGGCTCGCTCTGAATCTATACTAGGCACTTTTTTTCTGCCCTCCACACCCCTCCCTCTCCACTTTCCACAGCATAAAACATCCTGGAGCAAAAAAAAACATAATCCTGAGTGACAATCTTAGAGATGGATGACCCTCATGAGTAAGGGAAAAGGGAGATGAGAACCAGAAGCAACAGGGGCATGGAACCAGGATCAGAAGGACCAAGATAAGGAGGACCAAAGGAATCCAGACAAGGAAGTTCAGGTGGATCAGGGTCAAATGGACAAATGGCCATAGGATAAGAACAGAAGGATCCGCACTGGAGGACCAGCATCAGGAAGACTGGGACTCAGAGGACCAGGAAGATCATGAACAGAAGCCCTAGGACCAGGACAACCAGGCCCTGGATAGCTAGAACTAGAGGAACACAGCCATGAAGGCGAAGACTAGGAAAACCAGGACAAGCACGTTGAGGAGCGCAGGATCAGGTGGCAAGAGCCAGGAGGAACAAGAGTATTTGGACCAGGAATGCCGTGGCCTGGGGGACAGGAGGAGCACTGGAATCAGATCCAAGCCAGGGGGACCTGCACAAGGATGACCAGAATGATCAGGGCCAGAGTACACAAGCGTAAGAACGACGCACCACCTTGAAGGGAAGTCGTACTTTATTAGAGAGCAAGCTGGTAGCACCCTCACACCACCAGTCAACCGTTCAACTGGCACCCCACGCTCTCTTCATGTCCCCACATTCCAGAACCTATGGCATCCCGTTACCTAGGGACAGGTAACCTGGATACCACATCTCCCCTTCTTAACCATCATTACAATATACTTAATAAATACTAGAATCAAAAACGAAGTACAAATCAGAAAAGGGTATTGCATGCAAAGATACAGAGTCAATGGCAGTGGTAGTATAAGTGTAACATATATCACATTCAATGGCAGTACTTCCCATTGCACAGGCTACCACCACATGTTCCCTCCTTAATATAATAACAAGAGAAGAGAGAGAAAAAATAGCAACCCCACAGCTCAATGCAATCACCTCCTTGTATACAATCACGTTACAAAATCCTTAAATTTCTTTTGCAACACAAAATATCTACCCACACCTGTTGCTGGGGTGTTACTACCCAACTCTGTAGTATTGGTAACCAGAGTGAGGACATTCTCACTATTACACCCATTTACTTCCATAAAAATAGTTGCTCTTCTTTCTTTGCTTTCATTACCAACATCATCCCACACCCATTCCAGAGAAGGTGGACAGTATCCTTGCCCCCCCCTTTTTTTTTTTACAAATTTCCAATTAAGTACTTTATTGCACCTGGACATTCTACAAAAATGCCAAATCTTTTTATCATTCAACAAAGCAGATTTAGCATAAACGTCTACGACCTGCAATGGTTCCGAAAACTTGCTACATCCCTTCCTTGTTTTGGGGCCCAACTTCACTCTCACCCATTTTTAGGTCTCATGGCGATTACAGCGCGAAGCGCTGTCTCGCCAGAGACCTATAGTCACCAGCTCTGCTTCCCAGGAGATAGGAGATGGGCACGCGCAGCCTCAGGAATCGGATCAGGTCGCGCGCAGACAGCATGCCTGAAACACACGCGCGCACACCCATCTACTGTCTCCCCTGCAAGCCTCCTGCTTACTTTCACGTTCCCTCCCCCCTCTGCCGTCGGCTCCACTGCCCATCACTGCGCACAGGAGTGCTCCTTTCACTCAGCACAACCCCCCCCCCCACGGCCCCCACACCGAGGACCCTCCTCCCCACTGCAGTCAGGAGAAACGGGTTACCTCAGCTGATTCGAGACGTTAATGAGGACTTTCCCTCCATAACACCGGCAAGAGGCCCCAGGACGCTTCAAGGAGAACCGTGGTGGAGAAGCGCTCGGCGGCGTGTTGGTGCTCCCGGGATTGGGGAGGGCTCTTCTCATTAGATATAGCTGGCGCCCCCCGTAATGGGTGCACGAACGCAGGGCAAGGTATTTATCGGGCAGTGACTCACCCGGTTCTTGGATCCTGTGGAGTCGGCTACCATGCACCAGCTTGCCCCGCCGGAGCCTGCCTCTTGTCTTCTCTTGACTCATTGTACATGGCCTCACTAAAGGCGTGTCCTCTCTCTATATCGATACCGACTTCCGGTGGTGACAGGAAGTGCCGCGGTGCTGAGGCTGTCATGGCAGAGGTATGCCTTGCCGCCCCCCCGGGCCTGAAGGAGAAGAAGTCGCTGCGGCGGCGGCTCTCCCCGCCCCGGCCCCGCGGCTCTGACTCGCTCATGGGCCGCGTCCTGCGCACCCTCAGCACCCTTTCACGGCTCAACTCTGAGCCCCCTCCCGGCCCTCCAGCACCCACTCCTACCGGACCGCCATCCCCCGGCTCGCCCCGAAGCCAGGTTCCCCGCGCATCCTTGACCCCCCTCGGACCCCGGGGCTGTCCGGCCTGAAGAACCATGGAAACACATGCTTCAGGAACGCCGTGCTGCAGTGCCTGAGCAACACCGACCTTTTTTCGCGGAGTACCTGGCGCTGGAAGAGTACCGGGGGCCGAGGGGGCTGGAGAGCTCTGAAGTGCGCTTGGAGGGCCTGGATGGGCTCGGTGGCTCCGAGTCTCTGGACCAGTACCGGGGCAGCACCGGGGGGCGGGGCCCGGAGGTCACCGAGCAGCTGGCCAGCCTCCTGCGGAGCCTCTGGACCCTGGAATACGCCCGCAGCACAGCCGCGAGTTCAAGGTGAGGAGGAGAGGGGGCCGAGGGGGCGGGAGAGCAACTAGCCATGTGCGTGGCTCACTCTGTCAACATATCCTCTTCTACACTGTAGATGAAGTTTAGTACATTGCCAGTGGCCATAGATCACTCGTCACCCAGCCATGAATCTCCCAGCCATTCGTGTTATTTGCGCTGATATTGTTTGCCCATCGCCGGGGACACCTCGCTCTGCGACGATCTGATTTGCTTGTCTCCCGTGACCCATCCCTAAGCAGGTGTGCCTCCCCGCTTCCCACTTTTCTGCGTCCACCTGACCCTTCCAGTTATCCACTTCTATGCTTCAGTGTGTTCTGGTTGTTACTCAAATTTTGCTGTCTGTCTCAGTACGCGCCCGTCCTTTTGATTTAGTTTTTGTATTATTGGGAGTCTCACAATTGTACTGGGCTCCTTCTTTGGTAGGTTCCTATGCCTTTTCACAACCTCGCTGTGTTGTGATTTGTCCATATTATGTAATATTTACGGCAGTTGAACTGTCTTATACACCTGAGATGACCATATGTCTTCCTTTTCTGAGTCTTAATTTAATGAATAGACACCTAAGGGTTTATGCGACTATTATATTTAAATACAAATTGATAAAGGAGGTGCTTCCCTCTGGAAATTTAACTGTTGCTCAGATCACTAAGATTTTGGTTATTCCGACCGGGTTCAAGCCTCGGCAGTGGCGCTCATGGGCAAATCACTTAATCCCCCCCTGCCTAACACAATCGATAAATGTGTGTCCTCATGTAGCGCAACTTTGTGCTCATGTAAAGCGCTTTGATCCTTCGGGTCTAGTACGTGCTATATAAACTTCAAAAAAAATAAAAGCTAGGGTGGAATAGGAGCTGTAACAATTTTTATTTTTATTTTTCCGCAAAGGATTATGGACGTTTCCCCAATAACCACAATGCCACTTCACCCATGCAACGTCCATTAAGTCGGGTGTCTTGGGGAGGCTGCCTTAAACCTGGCTCGACTCTCTCCGCCTGTGGCCTGCCGAGCCGAGCCCAGCCCAGAGCTGCCGCTTCCACTAGTGCAGCAAGTATCGTGGCACGAGGCTACGCTGCTGCCTGTCATTCGTCCTGAGTGGCAGCGAGCAATAAATGGAAGACCAAGCCATGCTCAAATCGCCGGAAGTCCAGCGCTGAGAAGCAGAACATCGGGGCGCAGGAAACCTAACTGTGCATCTTCCGTGAGAACATTAGTGCGCTAACTCGTGCAATGGAGATGGGTGGGGACAAACTACCCTTACAAACTGCGCGGCCCCCTCACCCCCCCAAAAAGGCAAACACTCAGTCCGGCTCCAACCGCACATCAGGGGACATAGTGGGGGTCACTGGGGTGGGGGGTCGCCCACTTTTAAAGGGCTCAACTCTGCTCTACCACACTGCTTTCAAGAACTGCATACTCTTGCACACACTCTCACTGCTCACCAATTCAAAGTTTGCTAAAAATTTAATGCAACGCATTGTCATACACAATGCCAATAACTCAAACTTTAATGCTGCAAGACCTATTGCATTGTAAATGCTTGTTATCAAATTACATTTCACCACGGAAGGGACACCATTTGCTTCGAATATTCTTGTTCCTCCAGGCCATGATGTTTTTTGTAAACGGTTCTCTCCCTCTAAGAATTCTAAATAGGCTGCACCCTGTGCCTGTGGGTGTTATCCTACTGGAATTATGCAATTGTGAGGCCATGGCGTTTTTGCATACTTCCAGATTTGCTGCATTTGCCACATAATCCCATATCTGGTGCATAATCTGCAAATTTTAACAAAATAAAATGTTGTTTCTTGCTCAAATGGGTCAAAAGTTACTAAAAACGCAGCAACGTGTTGCTGCACAGTGGAGGCCTTTTCCAAAGGTTGACTAGTCACCTTTCTGTTGCTTATTGCTAAATGTGGGTGTTAAATTGGTACTAATGATCTGCACCCAATGCACAGACAGTGTAAAAAAAGTCAAAATAGTGCAGTAATACCATCAAAAAATGTGCTGCATTTCTTCACATAATCTGCCTTTTCTTGCTGCATAATTGGAGTTTTTCCCCACTAATCCCATTCCCACTACAAATTTGTGTCACAAACATATACGTTTCGGTGACACATACTCCAGTGCCTGCTAAGAATTATTGTAGTGTTCTTTTGGCGTATTCACATCTGGAATAAACTAATAAATAAGTACGGGACAGGCGATGCACAGATTTCATCAACCTACAACTATACATCTTATGAACTGTCTCTGAAAATGATGTGTGCTACAACAAAAACTTTTATAAAATAATTGATTGTGATCAGAACTGAAAAGAATGGCTTAAACATAAAGTATGCAGATGTACAATGAAAAGCTATAATGCTGCAGATGCTAAAATAGGTTTACTGACTCAGTGTATGTGATTCATTAGCAATAAGGTGAAACAGCATAGCATTAGGAGTTTATTTTTGGTCATTACATACAAAGCAGAAGCAGCTGGGCTTTGAAATGCAGATGGAATTACATCATCTGTTTAGGGGAATTGCAGTTATACCAAAAAAGGAAAAAGAAAGGAAGTGTTGGATTGTGCTAGATTGATAAGAAAGTACTGAATTCTACAAAGCCAATAGTTGAAAAAGAAATCATGAATATTGTAGATGGTGCTGTTAGACACCATCTTCTTCTTGACCCTGGCTCAGCTCACTACCAGGTTTGACAGGCCAGCTGATTAGCCAGAAACCAGTGAGTGCTTGCAATGTTCAACACTCCGTCCATCATCCCCTTTGGTTTTGCTTTGTTCGCCCTAAGTTGGCAGGGTATGCCCAGACGTGGGTCACTTGCTCACTTTGCCACTGGATTCAAGCCAGCCTGGCTGATGACGACTTATTAGCCAAAAAACGGTCCCAGGATGCTTGTTTCCGGTTCAGGGAAGACGTGACTTGGCAGTTCCGGCTGGACTGTTCCCATCAGGCACAGGGTCAGACTGAATTGCATAGGTCCATGTCTGAACTGGGTTGGCGAAGTGAGCTAAAGAATGAGGATGGATTAAACCCAGATCAGTTGACTGGGAGTCGAGGGAGGCCGTACTCCGGCGTCTTCGCCTTAATTGTTCATCTGTGTGATACGGGGTTGCAGCCGCCATGCGGGTCCCTCGTCCTCGCTGGGAACTGTGGGGCCTCGGTACCGCACCAGAGCCTCCAGCACGTCCGTCCTTCTGATTGGCCGTGGATGTTCCCGATTCCCTCCGTGTCAACTGTGGGCGCTCCTCAAGCCACTGCCATGCCTCCTCCTGAGTTTGGAAAAATAACGACTTGCCCTTATAGAGCACTTTCAGTTTTGCCGGAAAAAGTAGCATGTATTGGATTTGGAGGTTTCTTAACTTGGATTTCACTGAGTCATAGGAGCGTCTCTGCCTCTGCACTTCCTGACTGTAGTCCGGGAAAATCATTATCTGAGCATTGTCAAGCATGATTTCACCTAGTTTTCTTGCCTCGCGGAGGATCATATCTCTGTCCACAAAATTTAGGAAACGGGCAATAACCGGCCTAGGTCTTGCACCCACCGGTGGCTTGGCCATTAACGCGCGATGAGCCCTTTCAATGACGAAGCAGGTCGAGAATGCCTCCTTAGGGAAGGTGCGCAGTAGCCAGGAGCATAAGAATTCCGCCATGTTGGTCCCTTCGATTCCTTCCCTAAATCCCACAAAGCGGAGGTTGTTCCGTCTCGCCCTGTTTTCTGCATTATCCACCTTCCATTGCAATTGTTTATGGGACGATTGGAGCTCCGTCACCCCTTTCTTTAGGTCGCGGATAGTGTCTTCCGCCTCGCCTATTCGTGTCTCTGATTCCGTCACTCTCGCCGCTAGGTTTCGGAGATCCTGTCTGAGGAGGGATACCCCCGAACCCATCGCCCCAATCTTGTTCTCGAGAGCTTCGCGGGAGGCCTGGATAGCGCTCATAAGTATGGCCGTGTCCGAGCTGGTAGCCCCAGCATCCACCTCTTGCTGCGGCGGACCGGTCTTAGTGTATCGGTCGAGTGTACCTTGTTTAGGGGGCTTGGGGTCTTTATCCTTTATTTTGCCCATGGCGCTCCACTGTGCCGCCCTTCCCCCCAGTCGTGGGGTAATCCTCAGATCACCGCGGGCTCCGCTCCTCGGTGCACTAGATTTTCGGGGAGGGCCCCCCAATCGACCCTTCGCAGTGCTATCTTTTTGCCGGGGGGTGTAACCAAGAGGCAGCCTTAGATCACCTCCTCCTTCAACGCTTCCCAATCAGCCCCCGCAGCCGCGACAAGGCTTTCTTGGCGTGCCCACCTGCACAGGCCCGGATGCTGCGCTTGCCTCCCACGCATCGCCGGTCTACAGACCCCTTCAGGCGACGTCTCTCACCACCGCAGGCCCGGCACTTCCAGCACCTTCTTTCTGCCTATTCGGATTGCGAATTTAAGGAATGCGGCAAGGGAGGACGTCCTGCTGAGGTTGGTCACTGCAGCTCTACTCCTGGTGTTTTTAACAGGTGGGGCAACAGTGGGCAAGGTACAGACAGAGAAGAGAGTTGTCCCCTTGGGTGCTTCAGAAAGCAGCCATGCTTCCCCAGTTGTTGTGCTGCAGAGGTACTGCCATGCCCTTATTACTGGAAGAAACTATAGGGCTATATCGGAAAATGTAAGAGGACAGAATGGCACAACTTCCCAAATCGAGGTAAAGGACTTCCTTTGCATCAAGTGCCCCTTCAAATTCATGCCAGTCAGTCTCTCCCGGGAGGCGCGAGGGGATGGGGGAGGGGGGTGGGTGGGGGGAGGACAGCGGGCCACAACGCCGCACCTGCCTCCCACTCAGCACCAGTCCAGAGGCCCCCCAGGCGACGGTCTCTCACCGCCGCCGACCCAGCTCTTCCAGCAGGTGCAGGGGGGGGCCAACAAGCGCCACCAACACCCCGCCGCTCCCCGTGCGATGCCACCCCACCGGTGAATCCACTCACCGTGGGTCTCCGCAGGGGGGCTAAACGTCGCGGGTGGCTCCCAGGGGAATCCACAGTCGCGGGCGGCGGATCTCCACAGCAGGGACCACGCCACCCAGAGGACAGCGCCCGCCTCCGTCTCTCTACGCCGCCACCCGCATCTTCAGCAGCCTGGTCGATAGGCACCACCTCGCAGACACCAGGGCGGACGGTCAGCACGGCGCCCCAGCCGCCGAGGTCCTCCGTCCATCCCTGCAGTTTCTCTGGCGGTGCAGACGCCCCGCACCAGGCTCGTCAATCCCTCGTCACTCCGCGGCCGCCTCTCTAGCGCCCTAGATCACGATCCCAGGACTGGCCGCCGCCATCTTGCGGGCCGCTTCGAGACCCTCGCACCAGACCCAGCCACAGTAGTTTTCGAGCGATCTGTGCCCTTTCAGCGCCACTCAATTAAGTCGGAGCGCAGGTAGGACCTTGGGCATGTTTTCTGTTGTGTTGCGGGACCATACGCCACCAGGATAACAGTCGGATGTTGAGCGCCTGCCGGAGCCGGCAGGCGCTCAACATCCGACTGTTATCCTGGCCATCTTACCGGCCACGCCCCAACTTTATTGATACTTATGGCAAAACCAAAGATTGACCCCCAGAAAAATATGAAATAGAGACGAGTAGTGTTAAAGATTCCAACAAGTTTCAAAAAGAGAGCCAATTAATAATACCTGGTCTGAACCATATTAGTAAAACTTGGTAATGAAAGAGAAATCAATAATTAGGTGAAATATCACCCTTACACTTACCTAGTTTACCCTTCTTGGCAGACAATTTCAGTGTTTCTCATACAATTCACATTGCAAGTTACATTTAGTATCGTATTAAGGACCAAGGCCAATTAAACATACATCTTACACATTGTGCTCCCCATCCAACGAATATCATATTTTTAATTATAAGGCATAGCACTTTTTTAAAAACAATAATGATTGTATGTATTTTAGGATTAATCACTGTTTAAAGAAGAATATTTACGCTCTAATAATGTTCACTCCGAACACGAAGCACACATAATACACTTTGAGAATAGCACAGTCTTTCTTCAATATCTATTGAAATTCAAAACAGAAAAGCACCAGGAACCAACTCTCCCCTGACTTCCGGGGGCAGAGCAAGCACAAGCAAGGAAATCCCTAACTGCCGGTGAGAAGAACAACACGAGGACGCCATGCACGCCGAGTGAATTGAGATAAGTTATTAACCGAGTCCTTTGCTTATTACAGGACACTGAGAGACTTTCTCTGATCCCCTGAGGAAGAACGTAACTTAAGACCTCGAGGTAAAAAACTTTTTTTTAAATGTGTGTGATGGGACTGCTCACAGTATAACTTTTAAGTGTGACCAGTCCATTGAACTTATACCAAAAAAGCCAAAAATAACGTAGCACACCAAGCTATATAAATAGCGAACGCGCACTGAGCATAATACGTGACACGCAATCTATATTAATTAGTATGTATCTATGACAAACCTCCAACGCACTTAGAGTGAATAATGATTACACGCTACGTGTTATTTAACGTGATAATACCCAATTCACATTATAGAACGCTATTCACTTACAAAATGACGAAGCGCCAAAGCCGTACCATACCTAGATAACGAGTGGTGCACACAAGTCATTTCTTAAAACAAAGTAAGCGATACAGAGCGCATACAGAGCTTTAAGCAAGACACACGTTTTTATTTAATTGACTTCGCACAAGTTTTTTTAGACAAATAACGAATGTACGCGAAAGAGAAAACGATTAAATGCCCTTTGCCTATGGCCCAATAAGTGCAAATTCTCTTTAAGCATACTGAAGAACGCTATCTATTTAATAGTAACTTAACGTGCAAGGTATAATCATTCGTTATGCATGGTTATAAATGCCGTTGTACGGTAACTTGCAAGAGTAGAATGCATTTTTTGCTTTTTTACTTTTGAATGTGGAATGCAAATAACATCTAGCAGAAAATAAGATACAAATAATGACATTAATTCACAACACTTCCTGTGTTATCAAGCCAGAGATCTCCTCCATGTTAAGATGTACACTGTATTATTTTGAGTGCACATAGCAGATTCGAAATTAAGTGAAACATAAAATGATGTTATAACTTTCAGAAGGGTTGTTAGACATCACAATATCTACATAACTTTTTTTGTTGCATATTTCATATTTCTTTATCTATAGGTACTATTTGGCCTCAGAGGTAAGAGAGTGGAGTACAATACCATCTCCAGGTGCTGCACAAATTGTGTGAGTACAGTTTTAACCTTCTATCTTGGTCCTGAGGAAAGCCCCATAGACCCGGCTGGGCACAGTGGGGCTGAAACATGTCGACCGATTTGTAGATAGGATCCAATAACCTGGTCTCAATCTACCCAGTACTTTTATTTTCTTGGATCTTCCTTTTCTAATAAAGTTTTCTGTGAGAGGATTCAAAGAATTTTAATCTTCTAATTTTCTGACACTTCCCTTTTTTCTGGTCACTACTACGTAACCAAGGTTACCTCCGGGTGGAGGATAGCATATGACAAAAAAAGACCCTATGATGATGCAAGAACGCAACGTATACAGGCATAGAACCAAGATATACCGCCCAACCATCTACATGCGTGTATGAGGGTTTTTTTTATCAGAGTCATTGAGAACAAAAAAAACCCTGGCAACGTAGCTTCAAGTGATCCGTTCCCCTCAATTGATTTTTTGAGCTCTGTGAATGCTTCATTCCTGTAGATCAAAATGGGACATAAGCAGGCAGTGTTATCAATGGAAAGTCCCTCATTCCTTATTGATACTTGTGATAGTCATTCAGCTCCGGAACTCAGAATGTCCTACTATTTCTCTTTCTGGCAAAACTATTACAGTTGCATTTCTGACACATTTCTAACAAGTGTTGCTCATATTTCTGATAATGTATCCATTTCTCCATGTCGAATCGCTGACTAACATTCTTTTCTCAGTTGTGTCCTACTTCGGCAGCCTCCTGTGGAAGGATCTTTAATGCAACAGAATTGTATTGCATTCTGTGCTTGTGATGGTATTCCTTTGCACGTACTTCCCGGAAAACATGCTGTGTGAAAATATAGATCCATAAGCATGCAATTCGCCTTGTTGGTCCCCCATGAAGACAGCGCCAAAAAGGCCACGCAGAGCATCTTTGTAGCATCTTGAAACTTGTTAACGCGACTTTTGGCTGCTTTTTTGGGGGGGCGGCATAGGAGGGGTAAAGCAATAGAGGAGGTGGATGGTGGACAGGGCAAGAAAGAACGGGGAGGGGAGCGGTGGCAGGGAGAAGGTAGAAGGGGTACATGTATAAAGAAAAAAAAGTACCTTTAACAGAGGCAAGCAGTGAAAGGACACCCGGCAAGGGAAGCAGAACTTGAGCCATGCCCAGGGTAGGGACAAACATACAAAGAAGAACTGAAGCCGGCACTCATTGACCAAAGAAAGGAAGGAAATCAGACTGATGATGAAGCTAACCAATGGTAAGCAATGGGTGGGCTATCAGCCACCTGTAAGTAAACAAAATGTATCGCAAGTGACTGCGTATGCGCTGTCTCTGGCGAAACCTAAAGTATAGGGTGTTAAGGGGAGGAGGTGAAGGGGCGAAAGAGGGAAAACTGTCAAAAGGGCAATGGTGCCGGCCAAACATACTGAAAGCCATAAAACAATAGACAGTGTCCTAAAATATTTAGACGTGCTAGGGTGAAGGCAGACAAGTGTTTAAGAAAGGGACGGGGATGTGTTCTGCCTGAGGGGAAACAGCTTTTACCATGCAGCCATTACCATGCAGGACCTTTACCACACAGGTAAGTACCACAAAGGTAAGTTTTGTATCTTTACTAGGCAGTACTTTACCATGCAGGTGTTGGACCTGGCCATCACTTTAGGGTCTCCCTCAACTTTTTCATTTCACCCTCTCCTGTTTTGCTGAGTTCAGTTTTGTTGGTTTTAGGACTCTCTACACTTTACCACTGCTGTGCAGTGTTAAAGTGCTTGTGCGCGCTCCTTTTAATCGTGGTAAAATTGGCATACACCCAATTGGCACTTTTAATGTACTTACAAGTCCCTAGTAAAGTTGTACTAGGTCCCTAAATTAAATGGTAGTAGAGGGCCTGCAGCATTGATTTTGCCACCCACTTAAGTAGCCCTTGAAACCTGTCTTGGGCCTGTCATTGCAGCAAAAAACACTTTTGCCTGGCCTAAACCTTCCTTTTTTAATACACATAAGCCAACCCTAGGGAGGCTCTAAACTGCCCATAGGGCAGGGTGCAGTGTATTTAGTGAGACATGTAGTTTTTTTTTTCAGAACAAAATTTTATTATGTTGTTGAGGGAGTGCAAAGAAGGCACTGCTCTCCAGACACCGGAGGAGCAGCGAGCAGGTGCGTAACGATCACATATAAGCAATTCAATCAACATTTTGATATAGATGAACATCCCCTAATTCCCCCCCCCAACTCCCACCCATTCCCCCCGCCCGGATCCCACCCCAGCCCCCCGCACAGTGCCTACTTGGTCCAAGGGTAAAAGCATATCAAAATACATTCCGTGTGTACTCCTTTTCACCCAGGGTCGAAACCCAATTGTACTGCATCAGCATCTTGTTGCGCTGGTGGTTCCAGCCACAGTCCTCTATAGTCTGCCCATCTCTTCCATATTTTATAGTGTTTTCGGGGGCAGCCTCTTGCCTCGAACACCGGGCGTTCCAGTCCCATATAAAAATCCAATCCCTTTTTCCACACCCGTACCAGGGGAACCCTGGGGTCCTTCCAGGCCCGAGCTACATCTCTTTTGGCCACCGTGAGGCCCAGGAGCAGCAGATGCCGTTTATAAATATTGCCCCCCCCACTTGTTCCATGACATGAAGAAGGCCCAGCTGCGGGGAGCAGGGGAGGTCCTAGCCCAACACCTCTGACAGGCAATCCCACACACCGGTCCAGAACCTTGCCAATTTGTCGCATGACCACACCGTATGCATGAATGTGCCCACCTCACGACCACACCTCAGGCAATCGAGACATGTAGTTTTAAGTTTTACATGCCCTGGTAGTGAAATACTCTCCAATTTGTGTTTTACTATTGTAAGCCCTACCTTTCCCATAGGATAACATTGGGTTACCTTATTACATTAGAAAGTGATACCTTTTTATTGGGAGCAGGTAGGAAGATCATTGTATTGGTGCTGACTGGCAGCAGACGAGGAATTGTGGTCACTCCAGTTTAAAGTCTGTATGTCCCCTTGGCCAGCTGTTTTGCGACAGCCAGCCTGACATGCGCACTTTAAACCTCTCTACCCAGCTGTCTTAGACAGGGTGGAGAGCAGGCACAGGCCAATAGTGCCTGATGGAGTATCAAAGCAGCCAGCTTCAACCTATCCTGGCACTACTCTCATGTCTCTATCATCAGCAGCAGCATGAGAGAAGTGTCCGGATTGGTAGAGGGGAGTTGGCTGAGGCCCCAGGAGGGCTCCTGCTCAGACTGCAATCCAGAAGACAACACAGAGGATGAGGAAGTGTGGGAGAGTACATATTTTCTTTTATTGTTTCCTTTTTGGCCCACTGACAGGCACTGTGAGAAACTCGCATTGCCTTTAGCCTCAACTCCAGAGCTCTCAGTCATGGCTTGTCATAAACAAGCAATGATTGAGATCTTTGTCACCGAGCCTAAAGGCACTGTTGATTTATTATAGTGCCTATCATTGGGTTAATTTCCACTAGTCTCAATGCCCCTCCACTGTTGAGTATCAATGCCTGCCACTGGGCTCAGCTCACACACAAAGGGCTTCAACTAGCGTATTCATTCCTGAGTCAGACTGGGACCAGGAAAGGGAGGCAGGAAATTCTACACACTTCTGTAGGATGAAAACCTCAGCATCTTCCATTTCTACAGGGGCACCAGGTATAAGAAGGGGACCCTCAGACCTACTCTTCAGTTTACTACAGGGCTTGTGGATCCTAAAGAAGGACGTCTTACTGCCCTGCTGCTTGAGACCTACTCTACTTGTGGAGAAGGAAGACTGGACCTGCATCCTTCATCCCAGGCTGAACTGACTCCAAGGGCCAGCTGACTGACCTCATGTTTCGAACTACACAACAAGCTCTAAAGACCTCTCTGCAACTGACCAGCTGACCTGCTGCAATTGGACCTGCCTAGACCTGCATCTAGACCTGCCTGAGCCCTACTAGCCTCTGCTGGAGTGAGTTCATAATCCCCAGGAGGTTCCCTCCCAGCCCGGGACCCCTAGTGTGGCATAAGTTGAACTTCTCCTTAAAGAAAAGAAGACATCCTGAAGTTTTGGGCTTGAGGAACGAGCAATTCACCCCAAGATCCTACCACCAATGCTGACTACCAACGTGAAGCTCAGGAGACCTGACTTTACAGTGGCCCCAAGTCCTAAAAGCAACATAAGTTCTGCATTGCACGCTACAGCAGCGACAGCCCGCGTTAACCGACAACGCAATGACCGTCTGCAACACCGGAGACGATCTTCGCACTACAGTGATGATTGGCCGCGAAGCCCGGCCTGTTCTTTGCTGTACAGCAATGACCATTCACAGCGCTCTCCCTGCTTCTCTCGACCTTCTCCACACTGAACTGAAATCTTCATGCTGGACTTTAGAAGGTAACTTTTTCAGGGCACTAACCGTGGCCATGTATACAGATGGCACTCCATCTAGGTCTGCTTGAACTTGTGACTTGCATCCAGTCTGGAATGACCAGAAGAACGTGAGTGCCACTTTATGCTTTTAGGAGCTATACTAAATTGAAATCTTTGAAAGTTCATATCTCCGGTTCTACTGATTGAATTTTTATCAATTTGGTGTCAAATAATTTGTAAAATATTGCTCTATTTTTCTATATTGGTGTTGGGTTTTTCTTATGCTGTGTTTTCATTTTATTACTGTTTGAAGTGCTGTATAAATACTTTACTCATTGTCTCTGAGTGAGGCCTAGCTGCAAAATGGTGAGTGTAACTAGAGACATGGAGTAAGAGGAGATATAGTGGCATGAATGAAAGCGAGCAGGAGTATTGCTTTTTCTTTTAGGCAACCGGGGAAGGGTCCTCCCTTAGATTATGGATTCAGATGCAACGCAGATGATTTGTTGTACAAATACATAAACATAAGGATGTAGATGATGCAATATGTATGAGAATACAGAAATTAATAGAAACACAATGCTGTTCTCCAGTGTCTCAATTATTTATCCATACTATTAGTATATGAGGGTCAACCGAAAATGGGGAACTCATAAATGAAATACTGTGATTGATGTTACACATATGTTGTCTGTAAGTTATTAAATCAAGTGTATATACATTTTCTTTAGATGGAGGAGTAAATTCCCGTAATTGTTGAGTCCTGAAGAAGGTGGTTGTTTATTCTTTGTTGTTACCACTGAAACGCGTCAACGCATTGTTTCCTAAAGAATTCAACATGGAGGAACCACAGGGCTCTCACCAGTTTTCCCCCTCTAGTATAATATTGTTGGATCTCTCAAGACAACAGAACCTATATCTGTGTCCATAGGGTTTCCTCATGTATATGGATTTTTATGTTTTTTTAATGGTCTTTGCACTGAATATAATTGTATGTATTTGTAATTATTGTGTTATAAGGGTCCAAATTGGTGCTAATTTTATTGTAGGGAGAACTGCTCCCTTTTCTTTTAATTATTGACACTTGTCATTTTAATAAAACTATACATTTGTAAGCGTTGATTGGCCTCATTTTAAGTATAGGGGGTTCCCTTAAAGAAAAACCAATGCTGTAATGTTATGATAGGAAAGTAAACGCGAGTCGTTTATCTGAAAGGTGGAAGAGTAGAAGTGTATGTGTGTAAAATACTAGGGGAATCTTGCGTTTTTTCACTAGCTGCAATTGTGCCAAGCTACCAGAGTGTTAAGCACAGTTTAACTTAGTGACTGTCTGTGGTTCACCCTGACAAGAATTATGACTGTTGGTTGAGAAGGGCTCACACCCCCCTCAACCAACAACCCAACGTTTCACAGCAGGAAAGTACATTTCTTAAATAACAAACCATTTATGTTCTTTAAGAAAAAAACCAATTTTACGGTTAAGGAATGGGTAGAGGTAAAGAGCAGTGAGGGTAACTTGAGGACTTGGGGATGGTAGAGGTCAAGGGAGGTGAGGTGACTGGTAAGGTTACTTGAGGATTCAGGAGTGAGTAGAATTAAAGGGAGGTGAGGAGGCTTGAGGATTCAGGGATAGGTAGAAGTAAAGGAAGGTTAGGGGAATATAGGGTTAAGCGGCGGGTAGAGGTAAAGGTAGGTGGTTCAGGGTGCATAGAGTTAAATCGAGGTACGGGTAATTTTAGGGTTTTGTGGTGGGTAGAGGTAGATGGCATTAACAGTGAATTTAGGGTTCAAGGGTCAATAGAGGTAAAGGGAAGTGAGGGTGACTTGAGGTTTCAGAGGTGGCTAGAGGCAACTGGAGGTGGATGACTTGAGAGCTCTTCTTTTAATAGATTGAGGGTGACTTGAAAGTTCGGGGAGGGTAGAGATAAAGGGATGTGCGATGAACCTGAGGACTCAGCAGTGGTTAGAAGTGAATGGAGATGAAGGGGAATTGAGGGTCTAGGTGTAAGTAGAGGTAAAGGAGGTAAGGGTGACTTGGGGTTCAGGGATTGGTAGAGGTATATAGAGGTGAGTTTGACTAGATTTAAAAGGAGTTGAGGGTGACTTGGGGGATCAAATGTGGGTAGAGGAAAAGGGCTGTGATGGTGACTTGGGGGTTCAGGAGTAAGTATAGGTAAAGGGAGGTGAGAATGACTTGAGGGTTTGGGGAGGGTAGAGGTACAGGGAGGTGAGGGTAGCTTGAGGGTTCAGTGGTGGGTAGAAGTATAGGGAGGTGAGGGTGACTTGAGGGTTGAGGTGTGGGTAGAGGTAATTTGAGGTAAAGGTGATTTTACAGTTGGGGTGGGCAGCAGTAAAGGGAGATGAAAGTGATTTGAGGGTTATGGGGTAGGTAGAAGTAAAGGTAGGTGAGAGTGACTTGAGGGTTCAGGGGTGGGTAGTGGCAATGGAGGTGAGGGTTACTGGAGGGCTCATGGGGTGGTTAGAACAAAAGGGAGGTGAGGGTAACTTGAGAGTTTAAGGGTGGGTAGAGGTAAAGGAAGGTAAGGGTGACGTGCCGCAATGGGGCGGAGAGATTGATTTGAGACTTCAATGGTGAGTAGAAATAAAGGAAGATGAGTGTGACCCGAGTGTTTTGGGGTGGGTAATTGTAAAGGGAAGTGATGTTGACTTGAGGGTTCTGGTGTGGGTAGAGGTAAAGGGAGGTGAGGGTGACTGTAGGGATTTTGAGTGGGTAGAGGCAAAGAGTGGTGAGAGTGATGAGTGTTCAGGGGTTGGTAGAGGTAAAGGGAGGTCAGGGTGGCTTGAGTCTTCAGATTTAAGTAGATGGGGAGAGCGACTTGAGGGTTATGGAGTGGGTCGAGGTAAAGGGTGGTTAGAGTAACTTTAGGGTTTGGATATGGGTAGAAATAAAGAGACGTGAGGGTGACTTGAGCTTCAGTGGTGGGTAGATGTAAAGGAAGGTGAGGATGACTTTACGATTCAGGGGTGGATTGAGGTAAAAGGAGGTGAGACTGACTTGAGGTTTCAGCAGTGGATAGGGTATAGGTAGGTAAGGAAGAATTTAGGGTTCAGGGGTAAGTAAATGGAGGCGAGGATGACTTTAACGTTCAGTTGTCAATAGGATATTCACTCTTGCCTACCACCTCCGACACCCACAGCTGGACGTGATGGAGCGAGATAGAAAACAGAAATCTGTTTAAACTCGTGAAGTCACATTTCCATAACATAAATAATAATATTAATGATTTGTGATGTGTTATGCTAACACAACCTAGATTAAACTTTACATACGGGGACATTAACATGTGTGCTCATAAACGTGCATAATTGTTGCATCTTTTGTTCGTGCAAAAATAATAAATTAATTTTGTCGTTTTCGTTTCTGTCATTACTAACTGCAGCAGATTTAAAAGAAGCATGTGCTTATTTTGCTTTCCTTGTCTATGTGATGTCATTTCTACTATTCTAGGTGCACATAAGGTTTCATGGATTCATGAAGACTGGTAGATATAAAATGCTGCTTTATTTGTTTGCTTTGTGCTAGGTAACATTAGACTAATTGGGAGGGTTAATCAATTAGTAAACGAAGGGTGGAAACAGAATAAATAATATTTCTTACATTAATACTTTTCTTGTGTTTGTTTTATACTAGAAAAATAAGTTGCCTGCTTTTGGGCCTAGTTTGCTCGAGTTTGCTAAAAGATGAATTTAATTCTGCAAGGAGCACGAGATGTCCATATTGAAAAAAGTTTCCGTCAAAATCACATTCACTGAACAAAGATGAAGTGTTGTCATTATTCTGTCGGACGTGGCCAAGGTCAGAAACCGGTAGAAAGAAGATTTGTTAACTTGGCATCCGAGGAAGTGAAATAGAGTCAGTGAGAACTTTTGCTCAAATTTGTTGCAAATCAAGGAAGCTTTGGAACACGTACAAGAAAGACAATGGTCCCAAAGAATATGACCGAATGGAAGTTTTGAAATGTAGGTGACGTCACTTGTCACTCTCGGACCAATGAGACATCGACTTTTGCAGAAAATTTTCCTTTACTTAGATTAGCTAGCATAGAAAGGTATAAAAAGTCCATGCCCCAGGGATGGGCTGGCTGCTGCTTTCTGACTTTCAGATGAGGGTGTCGTGCTGCTGGACTTTGCGTGGAGCACGGAAGAATCCTCAAAGAACTTTACTTTTTCATTCATTTAGCTTAGCTAGGGACTTAGGATTTTAGAAATGCTAAACTTATAATTTCTTGCTTAAAACTGTATTTTTCTTATGACACTTTTCAAACATGCTTGCTATATTTCTAATAAAATTGCATTTATAAAACTATATTTTGAATAATCTAAAATTAGTTAATAAAATCTTACTTTTGAAAACAAGCTGGTCTTGGTTATTCAGAAGCGCAGGTTACTATTAGCTAGATGCCATCGCCGTGGTGGTCATTTAAATAGTTAGGATTTGTTCTAATGACGTCATCATTTACCGCGGTTGTATATAGTTTGTATATATTTTGTAAATAAGGTGTATATAGGTTTAATTTGATCACCTGATTCAGTAGGTCAAAATATGTCATGTTTGATTAATGGGTCCATGAGTTAGAGTAATATTTTATGTAGTAGGTTATAGAGTTGGGTAGCATTGCTTATGGCATATTTCCTATAGGCCGCTGGATCAATTCTTCTGGTAGCAGAAATTGATGGTTGCTAAGGGTAACCAAGGTGTTGCTAAGGGTAACCAAGGTGTTATTGGTATGTTATGGTATAGAAATAGGATCGATGTTTAACACATGTTGAGTTCGTTTTCGTGCTATATGTGAGTTGTACCGGTACAGATTGTGTGATGAGAAGGTAGTCACGCAAGGCATTTGGGGCCAGATGTAGGTAGGCTATTACCGATCGGAATCGGCCGAAAATACCGATTTCCGTCCGTTTCCGATCGGTAGTGAGCGTTCGATATGTAGGTGACCAAAAATAGGCAGAATCGGTAATTATACCGATCGGTATATTTACCGAGCAGTAAAATACCGATAATTGAATGTTACCTATCGGTAATGTTACCTATCGGTAATGTCACCTATCGGTAATGTCACCGATCGGTAATGTTTCCTATCGGTAATGTTACCGATCGGTAATGTCACAGATCGGTAAAGTTACCGATCGGAAATGTTACCGATCGGTAATGTCACAGATCGGTATTGTTTCCGATCGGAAATGTTACCGATCGGTAAATTAAAGTAGGTAAAATTGAAAATCGAGATGTAGGGAGGCCCAGAAATACCGATTTTGCCTCAAAATCGGTATTTGAGAGTCGGAATTTACCATGGATTCAAATCAGGTGGTAACCAGGTACAGCCTATAAAAAAGGACCCAAAATGCAATTCAGTTTGCACAATGGCGGCATTCTATGTAATAGCAAGACGTCTACGGCTACGGGAGGAAGGAGAGAGGGAATGGCTGAGACAGGAGCAGGTCTACAGGCAGAGGGTCACCCTGTTCATGCTGACAGAGGAGGAGATAGTACAAAGGTACAGGTTGGCTCCAGTAACCATCATGGAGCTCATCAGGGACCTTAAACCACTGTTGGAGCACCCCACCCCAAGGGCACATGCAATACCAGCACATGTACAGGTGCTGTGCAGCCTCCACCTGCTGGCGTCAGGGAGCTACCAGAGCGTGGTTGCTGTGGCGGGAGGGGTGACCCAGAGCAGCCTCTCAAGGTTTTTCCACAGATTCCTTGACGCCATGTTGCACAGGATGGAGCATTATATTTCATTTCCATCCACCCATGCTGAACTGGTACAAACAAAATCAGACTTTTACCAGATGGCAAGATTTCCCCATATCATCGGATGCATTGATGGGACACACATCCCCATTTGTCCCCCTGCTGCCACCGAATACATTTACCGCAATAGGAAGTCAAGCCACACCATCAACGTCCAGGTGATTTGCAATGCAAAGTACGTCATCACAGACCTTGTAGCTAAATTCCCTGAAAGTACACATGACTTCTATATATTTCAGAACAGCGGCATCTATGAACGGCTGTCAGCAGGGGAATTTGGCGAAGGATACCTCCTAGGTAAGACAGAGTCTGCGACAGCATTCACACATATTGCAGTGAGACTTACAAGTATACATGTGAGTAATGTCCTCCCATTTCCCTTTTAGGAGACAGTGCATATGCCCTACGTTCTTTTATTCTCACTCCCTACCTCAACCCCTCCACACCCAGCCAAAGGAGGTATAACCGGGCACATAAAAGTACAAGGAATGTGGTTGAACGGACATTTGGCATCTGGAAGAGCCGATTCAGATGCCTTCACAAGAGTGGAGGCGCAAGGCAGTATACCCCCACAACATGCTGCAAAATCATAGCTGCCTGTGCCATGTTGCACAACTTGGCTGTCAAAAAGGGTACAGAGGTGGAGTTGGAGGAGTACGAGGACCATGACGACGACAATGCCGTGCCTGACATACAACCTGCTGGAGTCACAACACCAAGTGATGGGAGATACAGGCATGAGGAAATAACAGCCAACTATTTCTGAGTAAGTAATGACACACAGACAGGTTGTGAATGGAAGTAAAGTATTTATCTGTTGGCACGAACTTACAGCACTTAGGTGCAAAAATTTAACATGTACAAAGGTGGGGACAACATGTCCAGGGTTACTTCACCCAAACTTTGATAGTCACTTTCTCTGCCGCTTCCCAGACACACTGGGATTATCCCCACTGCCTTCCTCCAGGCTTGAAGGCTCAGCTGTGCGCCTCCGGCCCCTACGAGCAGGCACCACAGCACTACCCAAGCTGCTGCGGCTACTACTGTCCTCTCCTTCAGCCACATCCAGGGCAGGATTGTGAGCAGCATTACTGATCATCATTGCCTCTAGGGCACTGGTTATTTTGGCTATGCCCCTTGTGACCTCTGCCGTATTTTGTGTTAGGCTTTCCTGCATATTGTTTCCTCTCCTGCATAGCTGTGCAGTGGCAGTGGCAAGGCGATTCAGCGCCCTGTTGGTAGCGCGGGTGTCCCTGCGCCTTGTATTCTCGATGTGGTCCATCTTATCGCACAGCTGCGTGATAGCAGACGTAATACCAGCAACTAGGTTGTCATTTGATTTTACCATGTCCCTGCTGCAATTGGCTATATCAGTAATGCCCTTCCCCATCTCTCCTACAGTTTGATTGAGAGCACGGAATTGCCGGTGGCAGGCCTGGATGGATCTGCCCTGCATGCGCTGGATGCGCACCATGCTTCCCTCCAGCCCCCGGAAGACAGTGCCTTCTCCAGTGCCTCCTGCAGTGCTGTGCATGCGGCGACGTCTGTGCATGGTGTCTTCATCAGTGTTTGCCTGCAGTGCAGCATGAGGCATAGGTGGAGTTTGCTCAGCCTGATCTAATGCTGCCTCCATCAAGGGCAGTGTGGCCACGAGTCGCCTCCTGGCTGGTGGTGTTGCAGGTGCAGCCTGTTGCATTACTGGGGAGGTCTCCGGTGAGAATACCAATGCAGGTGATTGTGACAGGTGTGGGGAGTGTGGAAGGTCGGGGGTGAGGCCTGTCTCCTCCTCCTGTGCAATGCCACTTGTGTCCTCCTCATCTTGCGATGGTTGCACATGGCTTGGCCCTGCCTCCTCTCTCTCCTCCCTCGCTGCTGCAGTCCCTGGTGTCGATGTGCCTTGCTTGGCTGATGGTGCCCCTAGGTGTAAATAAGCGTATGTACATTGATTGTTACTGTGTCACAGTGACTATAAATAAATCTTTACACATCTAACTTTCATGATTCTGCAATACTTTCCCTGCCTTGCTGATGTCTGTTCAGTTATACATGGTCTAATATTAGCAGACTACATTTCCCATTATGCATTGCTCCTGTATAGTGCTAGCAGTACTGGACTGGGCTTGGCCTGTGCTCAGAGGTTTAAGGGATGCTGCTTGGTATGGGGTGTTCTGCTGCGCATGCATCTTACCTTTTGATTTGGCTCGGGCTGAGCTGTCCACTGCTCCCAGTCCCACCACACTGTCTGGCTCGATGGTAAACGCCACCAACTCCTCCAGCTCAGTCAGGGGGGGTGCTGGATTCCTGCCTCCTCCAGTGACACCAGCCTGTTTATGCAGCTCTGCAAGCTTCCTCTTGGTTTGGCTCCTGAGGTCATAGAATCTTTTCTTTAAATCCTCCATGCTCCTGCTGGTGACTCCCACTGCATTTACCCTTTCCACTATGTGCAGCCACAGCTTTCGCTTAGCTGACTCAGCCATGGTGAGGGAGAGCTTCCCAAATAGTTGGGTGTGCACCTTGACCACCTCCTCAACTAGGAGTTCAAGCTCAGTGTTGCTGAACTTAATTTTTCTCTTTCTCTCACTGCTGCTTGACATTATTCCTGGGTTTTAAACACAAACAACTCTCCCCCTGCTCCTCTCTCTGTGTGCTCTGCTCTGCCTGTCTCCAGAACTTTCTAATGAGTTGCACCTGGCTGGGCAGGCACTTCCTGGGAGGAAGGGGGAGGGTGGTTGCACCTGATTGGCTGTTGTGTTCAGTTTCACTTTTGTTTGCTGCACGTTTGTTTGTAATACCGATCGGTATTACCGATCGGCATTACCGATCGGTATTTACCGATCGGTATTACAGATAGGTATTACAGATAGGTATTTCCAATGCATTCCTATGGGCCAAAAGTCCCATAGGAATGCATTGGATATGCCGATCGGGAAATGCCGATCGGTACATACCGATCGGTAATACCGATCGGTAAATACAAATCATCCGTTACCGACTTTTACCGAATCGGTAAATTTTTCCGAATTTTTACCTACATATCATTTTCCGATTTTTAAATACCGATTCTGTAAAAATCGGTAAAATTCGGTATTTAAAAATCGGTAAAATGGATTTACCTACATCTGGCCCTTGATCTGTTTCAGAGTAGTGATATCGCCGTGTATCACAAGTGATATCGCCGTGTATCACGTGTTGTGGTCGTGCAACACAGTGTTGTGGTCGTGCAACACAGTTTTAGGGCTAGGTGTGAATCTTGTATAGTGAGGATTATCTAAGAAATTTGAGCAGCATGAGAATAGGGACAAAGCGCCTGTTGTAAAACTCACTGTGATAAGAGTATTAGTTATATTCGAGCTTGAGTGAAGGGTAGGGTAACGTCGGTGCATGATTATCTATAAACAGGTGAGAGTCCTGTAGGGGTACATGTTTTATATCTATAAACAGGTGAGAGTCCTGTACGGATAACGTCGTTATTTTGCTAACGGTGCATGATTTCTATAAACAGGTGAGAGTCCTGTACGGATTTCATGTGTGTTTGAAGTTAGGGATTTTTCCGTGTGAAAGTGCGAGTTTGTTCTGTAATTTATGTTCGAGTGGAACTTTCGGACAGTCACTTGATTGTGCGTTCGGAGGGAAATGAGTTCATAATTACTTGTTTGAAGGGCAGAGTAAAAAGATTACTCTACTGGCAAATGAAAATTATTCTATGAGAATAGGGCCGACTATTCCAAGTGGAGAATACTTGAATGTATGTAAACTATCCTATTTAGAGAAACAGACAGATGAGTCTTTATTGTCATTGTTAAAATTAATTTTCACCGAAAAAGTGTTTTCAAAATGGCGCTGTGAAAAGATTTTGTGAAGGAGGGGTAAGCGCTAAGAGTGAGAAGCGAGAAACCGCAGCTGCTGTGTACGTCACAGAGCCGCGCTGGGATTGGGTGACATACGTCACAAGCTGTGCTCTGATTGGTTCTTGAGTCTCTGACGAACTGTAAGCTGATTGGTTCTTCAGAAAATCTTCATTTTTATTGGTTGAGTAAAAAGGTGACGTAGCTCAACTCTCATTGGCTTGTTGGTGTGTTTCACGCACGGATTGGTTGTTTTTGCGGAACATCCCGGAAATATTTTACGAACAAATTCGTTAATTGAATTTAACTCCTAAAAATGAGTTATCATTTTAAACACGTTGAGAAAAAGCCAACGTTGTTTCAGAAACTTAAAATTTTTATTTCGCCTGACAAGAAAATTGAAACGCGAGGTGGTAAATTACTTCATAAGTACAAAACACCTGCAGCGTATATGGAAGGTGAATATGGTTATCATACTGTTTTGTGGTTTGATATTTGGAAACACTACACAAAGGATGATGGTGTTTTGACCTGGCCTGATGATGGTTCATTTAATGTAAAGGTTTTAAGAAATTTGCGAGAGAAAATGAATGCTCTTAATCCAAAGCCGAGACCAACTCAATTTGAGGCTTTAGTTGAATGGGAGGATGAGATGTACCAATTACAAAGAGAAGCAAGTGGAATTAAAAGACCTCCTAAACCTCCGAGTTATAGAAGAGAAACACATGAAGACAGGATGCGAATGTGGAGACAGGGAAGCATGAGTGAGGGACTTTATTTAATTAGGGAAATGGTTTTAGGTTCTCCTGATGGAAAAATAACTGAAAAGAGAAATAATGCCCCTGTAGAAAGTGAATCTGAAGATGCAGTTTTAGAGGAAATCTATACTTCGGATAAAAGGAATCAGCCTTTGAGACCCCCTAGATCATGGTCTACTCCGATGGTTTCTACAGAAACTACACCGAGTGCACCTCCAATTAATGAAGCTCCTAAAATGTATCCAAATAATTGTGAAATTGTTGAAACTCCAAGAAGACCGGAAACTGAGACAAATGCAAATGTCCGTAATGAAGGTAGACATTGTTCATTAATTCCAAGAGCAAGGGAAGCTCCAAAAAATTATGTGAGAGAAGTCAGAAATGTGGAGGCTGGAGATTCTTCTGAGTATTTACGATCAAAGGAAGAATTAATTCGACAAATAACAAAAAGCATGGAAGCTGTGACAGTTCCGGTAACTATTGGTCCTGTTCAGCCTGTTTTTGAGCAAAGAGAAGTTAATAAGACAGGTTTGAATGTTCCTTTAAATGCAGAAATTCAAAGGGTTGCTGAAAAATTTTACTCAGACATATCTGAAATTAACTCTTCAAAATCGAGAATGCCAGATTTGACTTTTAATGAGGATTTATCTCCAAAAACACCGATGGGTGCAGAATCTGATGCTGAGAGTCCTGAAGTCAGGGTGACAAAACCTAAACTTGATGTTGCAAAATTAAAAGCAAATATTGAGGAATTAATAATTGGTACGATTGGTCCTAACAGTTTAAATTATTATCGAGATGATGAACTACTGTTCATTTGCAAGAGTATTCAGTGGAAAACAAAAAACAAATATGATCAGTTGGATGAACTGGCAGCTGAACTTGAAATTGATTTGAGCAGGCAAAAGAATTTTGCAAAACATTACAGATTAGACTTTTCAGAAAGCGACATTGAGAATTTGAACTCAATGGGAAGAATAATTCACATAAAAGATTTGATTGTCTACATTAAAAAATTGGGAGAATTGAGCAAGTGGAGAGTGAAATGGACGAAAAAGAAGGAAGATGAGAAATTGGAAAAATTGTCAAAACAATTTCCAATGAGAGAGATTGCAGGTGGAGGATATGTTCATGTCCCATGGTCAAGACAGGACATATTGCTGTTCACAAATGATTTTCCAAGACTGAGGGAGAAGCCAGTCGAATGGTACAGGCAAGTGGACAGGTTCATCAAAGTCTCAAAAGTTCTGTGGATTGATCTGGATGGATTTTTTGACATTGTTGTCCCATCAGATCTTTGGACAGAATGCAAAATAGCCATAAGTTGGCCAAAAATAGAACCTGATCGAAATAAGGAAACAGGTGCTCCAAGTCCTCTTGTAATGGATTTTTATGAAAAAGTGATTTACTGGTTGAAAAACAAAATTCCACCAAAAGAGGTTGATTGGGTTAAGATAGAAAGAACAAACCAGGAAACAAAAGAATCAGTTCATTCATTTTACGAAAGGTTATTGTTGATCTTTAAACAATACAGTGGCTATGAAAAACTAGACGAGAAAGATATGAGTCATTTCGTCTACAGATTTGTTTATGGTTTGAAACCAGAAATTGCAGATATGATCAGAAATAGTATTGTCAGATGGCAAGCACTTTCTGTTGATGACATTTTGAGAAAAGCAAAATACTGCAGTGATGAGTTAGAAGTGAGACAAAAGAAGCTCAAGGAGAAAGCCATGTGGGCTCAGGTAAAAGTGGCTGAGCAACAGATTGCTAGTCTTGGTAATGAAAACACACATTTTGTTCAAAATACAAATTCGAATCAAGGTCAAGGGATGTTTAAAGGTAATAATTTTGTCAGAAAAATTAACCCAAGGATTGAAGAAATTAAGCAAAAATTACCTTGTTTTAATTGTGGTGAGCTTGGACACTGGAGAGACGAATGTAAGAAACCACCTAGAAATTTAAAAAGTCCATTGTTAAATCCACAGATGCAGAATGATGTTGACCTGCAGCAACAGCTACAGTTGCAACAGAATTTAAACAAATTAAACCTTCAGCAACAGTTGCAGCAACAGGTGAATAACCGTCAGAATCAATTGCCACAGCCACCGTTTCCAAATTGTGGGGGAACTCAAAAATATAATTCAGGTGTGGGATTTCAAGGAGATGATCAGGTAATAAAACCGCAAAGGCAAAAGGTGCAAAATGAAGCACAACAGTTTTTGTTAACAGAAGGTCAAGAAAGTGATTCTGATGATTATTACTGACGGTGCCCGAGAGAGGAGGAAGAGTGTGTTGTTGGAGCCACTCTTGAGGTTGACCAGTCTGGTCCATTTGTAAATGGGAAAGTTAATGATGTAGACATCACTTTTCTAGTGGACACTGGTGCTACCCGTTCTACTGTTAGATCAGTGGAAATTGAAAACCTACCTCTCTCTGGGGATACTATCCAAGTTGTTGGAGTAAGCAATCAACACATCAGAACTGATTTGACTGATCCAGTACCAGTTGAAATTGGAAATTTTAAAGACAAACACAGATTCGTGGTTTGTAACAGTAGTCCGGTGAATCTATTGGGCAGAGATATATTGTGCAAGATGAATTGCAGAATATATTGTTCTCCTGAAGGAGTAGAATTACAAACAATGGAGGAAGATGGCTTGTACAGGTTGACAATGATGTTGATGGAAACAGAGGAAACAAAATTGTTTCCTGCGTTTGAAAAAGAAAATCTGCCAGAAGAGCTCAAAGAAACAGTGAAATCTGAAATTTGGGATTTGACTGGGAAGGAGATGGGTCTGATGGAACATGTCGATCCAGTCAAAATTACACTGAAGCAGGTGACAGACACAATAATACTTTTGAATCATCTTGCAGATGAGGGACATAAAGTGTCTCCAGCAAAATTACAGTTTTGCAAACAAGAAGTGAAATATCTTGGTCACCGAATTGCAAAGGGAAAAAGACAGGTGACAGTTGAGAGAATAAAAATGATTCAAGCAATGCAACCACCAAGAACACAGAGACAGGTTAGAATGTTTTTGGGAATGGTTGGCTACTGTCGACAATGGATAAGTGGATTTTCGGTAATTGCGAAACCACTACAGAGACTGACAAAGTCTGATGTGAAAGATCCAATTATTCTCAATGAGGCTGAGATGGAATCTTTTGAGAACCTGAAAAAGAGCTTATGTCAAGCTCCTGCTTTGGGCATGCCGAATTATGAGAAAGATTTTGAACTGTATTGCAGTGAGAGAGCAGGATGTGCATTGTCTGTATTAATCCAGAGACATGGGAATCTAAAGAAGCCCATTGCATACTTCTCTGCAGTTCTTGATCCCATTGCAAAAGCATTACCAGGTTGTTTGAAAGCAGTTGCAGCTACAAGTGTCAGTCTTGAGCAAAGTGAAGGAATCATAATGGGATTTCCTGTGAAAGTTTTTGTGCCTCATTCGGTTGAAATATTACTGACAAGAGGTAAAACTCAACATTTAACAAGCAGCAGATTGACTAAGTATGAGAAAATCATACTAGGAGCAGACAATGTTTCCATTTCAAGATGTTTGAATCTGAATCCTTCTACATTACTGCCTGATTCTGATATTGTTGATGAAAATGAAGTGGAACATGAGTGTTTGGATGTCATGGAGTTTTGCACCAAACCAAGGCAGGACATTAAAGATGTACCTCTGCCTGAATCAGATGTTGTCTACTTTGTGGATGGCTCCTGTCTGAGGACAGAGGGAGGTGTTTTGAAAGCATCATACTCAGTCTGTACAGTTGCAGATGTTAAAGAAGCATCATGTCTTGAAGGAATTCGTTCAGCACAGGTGGCTGAATTGATTGCTTTGATTCGTGCTTGTGAAGTATCAAAGGATATAAGAGTTACCATCATTACTGATAGTCAGTATGGGTACGGGGTTGTGCATGATTATGGACAGCTCTGGTCTCAGAGAGGCTATTTGACCTCAGCAGGGTCACCAATTAAAAATGCGGTTTTCATCAAAAGATTAATTGAAGCCATACAGTTGCCGAAAGAGATCGCAATTGTAAAGTGTGCTGCACACACAAAAGGAGTGGATTATGTCTCAAAGGGCAATGCCTATGCAGATGAGACAGCAAAGTACTGTGCAAGAAAATGTTGTGCATACAATCGGGAAAAGAGTAAAGAAACTGATTCAAATTCATTAATGCTAACAACAGTTGTAGAGACATGGCAGGAAATCAGAGATTTACAAAATGAAGCAGATGATGAGGAAAAAGATCTGTGGCTAAGAGCAGATTGTAGACCACGTGATGAGGATGGAGTGTGGACCTACAAAGATGGCAGAGTAGTCTTACCAAATTGTTTGATTGCTGATATGGCCAGATTGTATCATGGCCCAGCTCACCTTGGAAGAGATTCTATGATAAGACTTTTCCGAGAGACTTGGTTCAATACAAAATTCAGAACGATTGCAGAGTCTTTTTGTCAAAGGTGTTTGTCATGCCAACAAATGAACCCAAACAGAAAATCAGTTGTAGGTACAGGGGTAATTGGTCGAGAGGGTGGTCCCTTTACCAGGTTGCAGATGGATTTCATTGAAATGCCTTTACACAATTGTTTGAAATATGTTCTTGTGATTGTTTGTTTGTTTTCAAGATGGGTGGAAGCATTTCCTACAAGACATTGTGATTCAGTTACAGTGGCAAAATTGCTACTCAGAGAAATCATCCCAAGGTACGGTTTTCCAGTCACTATTGAGAGTGATGGAGGAAGCCATTTTGATAACAAACTGATGAAGCTGATATGTGAGGCATTAAGCATTGAGCAGAAAATACACTGTGCATACAGACCAGAGGCATCTGGGGTGGTTGAACAGATTAATGGGACAATTAAAAACAGGATTGGAAAAATGTGTCTGGAAACAGGTGTAAAGTGGACTGATGCTCGTCCACTTGTTTTAATGTCATTGAGAAGTACACCTGATAAAAAGACAGGTTTGAGTCCTCATGAAATACTGATGGGAAGAGTCATGAGACAAGCTTTTGTACCTGTGGGAAAACTGTTGAGCATAAATGACAGTGCTATTTTGGATTACTGTAAAAAGTTATCTGATATAGTGACTTCTGTGTCTAATCAGGTGGGAACTGAAGCACAATCAAATGAGAAAGTTCTGACACATGATTTGAGACCTGGTGATTGGGTCAGAACAAAAGTACATCAAAGAAGAAATTGTTTGGCTCCTAGGTGGCAGAAGCCTAGACAAATAATTCTGGTCACTACAAATGCAGTGAAATGCAGAGGATTGAAAAGGTGGATACATCCTAGTCATACCATTCCAGTGCCTACTCCTGAGAGTTCTGATGTAGAAAGTGATACTACAGAAGATTCTGATTCAGAAGTAGAAGGTGAAACAAATCCAGATACTGAAGATCGACAAAGAGGTCGACATCTGGAACTTGTGCCTGTGAATGAAGAATTGACAAGAAAAGGCTCTGAGATAATTGAAATAGATTCTGGAGAAGAAGAGAATCTATTAGAAGGAAAAACGACTGAAGATTCAGTAAAAAAGATTAATGGAGTAAGTTCCATTAAGGACAGAGAGGCTGAACCAAAAGAAATTTCTGACCAGGAGAGTATCGAAAAGCAGAAGTTAAGCTCTGAAGTAAGGAACGGAAATCCAGAATCTGGGAAGTTGGAGGTAATTGAAGAAGAGGAGGAAGACGAATTACCGAGTACCAGTGATGGAAGACAAAGTATAGTTCCTGAAGGAGTGAAACTGCCGAATAGAGAAGTTCCTGAGTCAATAATTGAAGTTTCAGACTGTGATACTGAAGAAAGTGACGTGGATGGTGAAAGTAGAAGTCCAAAGAAAAGATCTTGGAAGTCTGAGACAAGTGCTTCAGAACCAAAGAGAAGATTCGTGAGGAAAACTGATTTTTGGCCTGGTGGAAGATTGAGAGTCAGGTTGATCAAAAAACCGAAGGAGCAGGTGGAAGAAATCAGTAGCCAAAAGGATTCTGAAAAGGAAGTTGGAATCGGGAGAAAAATCGAAGTAGTGACAAGAAAAGGAAAGAGGATTATAAGGCCAAATCAGAAATATAAATCCCCTGAGTGGACTTATCTAGTAATTCCACCTGTCATTGACATTTACGATAGTAGTCAAGAGGAAGAAGAAATTGAAGAAATTAGTGACAATGATTGAAGTACAGAATTTTTAATTGGATTTTTGGGTTTTTAATTTTTGGCAAAAGGCTGAAGAAATCTTGTTAGGTGACACAAGGTCGAAGAAAAGTTGTTTAGTTGAAGAAAACTTACTTGTGACATAAGGTCGACGAAATACTGTTAGGGTTTTAAAAAAAAAAAAAAAAATTTTTAAAAGGGGGGTGTAAATAATTAATCATTTCATTAAAATATAATTTTTAAAATAGTTTTTAATTTTTCCTTTTAAGGCAAAACTAACCAAAGATGCCTTACGTCATGGAACAAAGTACTTCAAGATGTTCCATTTTTAAGAGATGCTGTAAGATGACTCTGGTGTGTCTGCTCATTTTAATTCTGCTCTGGTTAGTTTTAGCTGTTATTATTCCATTTGAAATTAACAAGGATTTTCACAAAGCCAACATGACAAGCAAAGCTTCAGTTAGTCAAAACAAACATAGTGCAACTGGCAAAGTTATTGATCATCAACCTAACATTCATCAGGACAAATCTATTAGTGATTTTTCAAGCAATACATTCACAAAGCTTTTGAGTGAATATGTCAAGGTAATGGATGCAAAAGATTGTTATGTCTGCGTTAAATTACCTGCTTCTGTTTCTGAGGGAGTAACATACAATATGCTTCCTCTTACATATGGTGTGACATGCAGTGTGTTAGCTAGCTTGTTCTATCCGGCTGGACGCTTAGAATACTATTATTCAGATTTTGACGAGATTTTCGCAAATTTAAAAATTGAGGGTGCTTTGAATAAGCATAAGAAAGCCAAACAGATGAGGGAATTTTTCCTTGTTACTAATGAACTCACCTATGAGTATGCTTACAAGAACAATTTAACCTGCAAACTAAGTGCAGAAGGAAAAAAGTTTTTGAACCTGGTTGAAGAAAGGAGAGCAATTTACAAGAGAAATGAGATAGTCAAGCAGACTAAATCCAGGTTCTGGCAGAAAGAGGATGAGAAGCTAAATGGCAAAATGCTTGATAATGTTGCAATTCACATAGACAAACCAATTAGTGGTAAGCTTTGCATTAGGAGAGACAATACACTTTTTGATAACTACTTTGTGGGTGCAAGTAATTGTGAAGATACATATCAGATCATGGGAGGTTGGGGATTCAAAGGTGGAAAAGATCCAATTTTTCCTGGGATTTATTTTGTTTGTGGTGACAAGGCTTACTATAACCTTCCTGATCATTGGTATGGAACTTGTTATGTTGGGATTGTTTTTCCTAAAATGTTCCATGTTGACAGAGATTCGGAAGGATTGTTCAAAATTCACAATTATGTAAATAGGGTTAAAAGAGAAACTTTCACAGAGGTTTTGGGAGATATTTTTCAAGCAGTGATACCTTTTGTAGGTATAACCCTGAACGCAGGAAGAATCAGAAAATTGTCCACAATTGTTGACAGATTGTCAACAGATACAGCTGATGGTTTCCAATTAGTGAATGTTGAGGTCATTGCAATCAGATCCATGGTGATTCAAGATCGCCTTGCTTTAGACATACTCCTGGCAAAAGAGGGAGGAGTCTGTGGCATTTTACATCTGCAACATTGTTGCACATATATCCCTGATGAAAGTAAGAACATTGAGATGTACATTAAGAACATCACAGAGATGCATTCAGAGATAATTCCATTAGAAGAAGAAGATTTTACAGAAAGACTTTCAAAAAGATTCCAATCAATCAAAAGTTGGTTCCATGACATTGGAAGTTCAGTTCTTGGCAAGATTTTGGCACCTTTGATTGTGATAATATACATTTTCATTTTGACAAAAATTGGTTGTTTGTTGCATAAGAGAAAGAAACAAATGAAGGAAAAGAGAAGAATTTATAAAATCAAAAAAGAAGAAGAAAGGGAGATTGAGTTGCAGGAATTACACAGAGCACGTTATGACAATTGCAAGGATTTTGCAGAAACAGATTTTTAGAAATACTGACACAGATGAATTTGAATGATTTTCCAAAAAGTCTAAATTTCCAAATTTTGGGTGGTGGTGTGGTGATTTGTTAATCACCAGATGAGGGAGTTGATGGAGCGAGATAGAAAACAGAAATCTGTTTAAACTCGTGAAGTCACATTTCCATAACATAAATAATAATATTAATGATTTGTGATGTGTTATGCTAACACAACCTAGATTAAACTTTACACACGGGGACATTAACATGTGTGCTCATAAACGTGCATAATTGTTGCATCTTTTGTTCGTGCAAAAATAATAAATTAATTTTGTCGTTTTCGTTTCTGTCATTACTAACTGCAGCAGATTTAAAAGAAGCATGTGCTTATTTTGCTTTCCTTGTCTATGTGATGTCATTTCTACTATTCTAGGTGCACATAAGGTTTCATGGATTCATGAAGACTGGTAGATATAAAATGCTGCTTTATTTGTTTGCTTTGTGCTAGGTAACATTAGACTAATTGGGAGGGTTAATCAATTACTAAACGAAGGGTGGAAAGAGAATAAATAATATTTCTTACATTAATACTTTTTTTGTGTTTGTTTTATACTAGAAAAATAAGTTGCCTGCTTTTGGGCCTAGTTTGCTCGAGTTTGCTAAAAGATGAATGTAATTCTGCAAGGAGCACGAGATGTCCATGTTGAAAAAAGTTTCCGTCAAAATCACATTCACTGAACAAAGATGAAGTGTTGTCATTATTCTGTCGGACGTGGCCAGGGTCAGAAACCGGTAGAAAGAAGATTTGTTAACTTGGCATCCGAGGAAGTGAAATAGAGTCAGTGAGAACTTTTGCTCAAATTTGTTGCAAATCAAGGAAGCTTTGGAACACGTACAAGAAAGACAATGGTCCCAAAGAATATGACCGAATGGAAGTTTTGAAATGTAGGTGACATGTCACTTGTCACTCTCGGACCAATGAGACATCGACTTTTGCAGAAAATTTTCCTTTACTTAGATTAGCTAGCATAGAAAGGTATAAAAAGTCCATGCCCCAGGGATGGGCTGGCTGCTGCTTTCTGACTTTCAGATGAGGGTGTCGTGCTGCTGGACTTTGCGTGGAGCACGGAAGAATCCTCAAAGAACTTTACTTTTTCATTCATTTAGCTTAGCTAGGGACTTAGGATTTTAGAAATGCTAAACTTATAATTTCTTGCTGAAAACTGTATTTTTCTTATGACACTTTTCAAACATGCTTGCTATATTTCTAATAAAATTGCATTTATAAAACTATATTTTGAATAATCTAAAATTAGTTAATAAAATCTTACTTTTGAAAACAAGCTGGTCTTGGTTATTCAGAAGCGCAGGTTACTATTAGCTAGATGCCATCGCCATGGTGGTCATTTAAATAGTTAGGATTTGTTCTAATGACGTCATCATTTACCGCGGTTGTATATAGTTTGTATATATTTTGTAAATAAGGTGTATATAGGTTTAATTTGATCACCTGATTCAGTAGGTCAAAATATGTCATGTTTGATTAATGGGTCCATGAGTTAGAGTAATATTTTATGTAGTAGGTTATAGAGTTGGGTAGCATTGCTTATGGCATATTTCCTATAGGCCGCTGGATCAGTCGTACTTCTCAAGTCTTTACTCATGCATCTATGGCTTGACCCTTCATTCTGCTTCTCTATCATTCTTCAATGTCCATTTATTTATAATCTTCTATGTTGTCTGTTTACACTGCTTCGTTTATATCACTTTGCCCGTCATCCCGTCTTACACAGGCCTCCTTATCTTCTCTTTATTCTGGTCTGCAAGTTTTCATTATAATTATAATTTCCCTCATAGTGCAGCCAAAGTAGAAAAAGAAACAAAACTGCTGTGATACAGGTGCCTTTTAAAACATGATACTTTTTAACCATTACTTCCATACTTATTTCGAATATGCTTTCTTATTCATTCAGATAATTCGTATTATCTTAGTAATTTTAATGTATTCTTCTCGTCAAAAATCTCCACCATTAGGCATACACCTTAGCGATCCACCCTGCCTTCTTACTCTTCACCTTCGCCAACCACCCTCTCTGACAGACGTGGTTCTCTCACCCTGCCATCTCACTCTGAACTGACCACTCATGTGCTCCCTCTTCTTTTACCTCCCCAAAAAGTTTTTTAAAAAACAGTAGAGCTATTTCATTCTGTCCCACCCTCTTTTAATGACTCATTCATATTTGCAATATAGGTGGAGTGCATCAACTCTCCTGTTCTCCTGCTTTTATCAAATAAGCATGGGCAAAGCCAATAGGTCTGGTCTATTTGTTTTAGCGATGCTGTACCCCAACATGGCAGCTGTTCAGCATGGATGAAAGGGAGTAGCATAGTGGAGTGGTGAAGAGTAGAGTTAAGTAGAGTGGAGTATCATAGAATGAAGTAGAGTGTTGTGGAGTGGAGTAGAGTATAATAGAGTTTTGGGCCATAGAGTGGAGTAGAGCGTCATGTCATAGAGTGGAGAGTAGTGTCGTGGACTGGAATGGAGTAGAGTTTCATAGAGGTGAGTGGTGTGGAGTGAACTAGAGGCTCATAGAGTGGAGTAAAGTAGAGTGTTATAGAGTGGGTTGGAGTAGAGTGGAGTGGATTAGAGTGTCATACTGTGGAGTGGAGTAAAGTGGAGCAGAGTGGAGTGACGTAGAGTGCCGTAGACCGGAGTTGCATAGAGTGATATAGACTGAAGTGGTGTAGAGTGTCATGGAGTAGCATATAGCGTCAGTAAGTGGAGAGGCATGGAGTGGAGTAGTGTTGTAGAGTAGAGTAGTGTCATAGAATAGAGTGGAGTGGTGTAGAGTGTCACAGAGTGGAGTGGCATACAATGTTGGGAAGTAGAGTATTGTAGAGTGAAGTGTCGTAGAGTAGAGGCCAATAGCATGAAGTGTCATGAAGTGTCATAGTGTCATAGAGTGGTGTGGGGTAGAGTGGAGTGACGTAGAGTGGAGTAAAGTGGCGTGGAGTGGTGTAGAGTTGAGTAGAGTGGAGTGTCATAGAGTGTCAGAGTGGAGTGGTGTAGAGTGGAGTTGCGTTTAGTGGAGTGGCGTAGAGTGGAGTAGCTTAGAGTGTCATGGAGTGGAATAGAGTGGAGTGAAGTAGAGTGGATTAGTCTGGAACAGTGGAGTGGCGTTGAGTGGATAGAGTGGAGTAGAGTGGAGTAGAGTAGCAAAGAATGATGCAGAATGTGGCAAAGTTGAGTGTCGTAGAGTGGGGTGTCATAGAGTAGAGTGAGGTAGAGTGGAATGTTGTAGAGTGGAGTACTGTTGTTAGAGCAGATCTCTTTTCATTTGAATTTTTAACAACAAGGGGTGGTGATGGACAGAGTTTCTGAATTAAGCAGAATACTCTCACCCAGTCAAGAGATCAGGGCTAGATCCAACACCGTTTTTTAGCTCACTGCACCATCCCAGTTCAGAACCTGGCTATATGCAAATTAGTCTGTTCCTGTCCCAGTGCATGATGGGAACAGGGCAAACCAAACTACCAAGCCAATTCTTACACTGGGAAGGAAACAAGCTTCCGGGGACCGGTTTCTGGCATTTCAGCCGTCATCGGCCCGGCTTGCTTGAATCCTGATGGTGCAATGAGCAAGGGACTCACATCTGAGTATACCCTTCCACACTTAGGGTGGACAAAATATTTAACAACAAGGGGTGGTGATGGACAAAGTTTCTGAATTAAGCAGAATACTCTCACCCAGTCAAGAGATCAGGGCTAGATCCAGCACCGTTTTTTAGCTCACTGCACCATCCCAGTTCAGAACCTGGCTATATGCAAATTAGTCTGTTCCTGTCCCAGTGCATGATGGGAACAGGGCAAACCAAACTACCAAGCCAATTCTTACACTGGGAAGGAAACAAGCTTCCAGGGACCGGTTTCTGGCATTTCAGCCGTCATCGGCCCGGCTTGCTTGAATCCTGATGGTGCAATGAGCAAGGGACTCACATCTGAGTATACCCTTCCACGCTTAGGGTGGACAAAATATTTAACAACAAGGGGTGGTGATGGACAGAGTTTCTGAATTAAGCAGAATACTCTCACCCAGTCAAGAGATCAGGGCTAGATCCAACACCGTTTTTTCGCTCACTGCACCATCCCAGTTCAGAACCTGGCTATATGCAAATTAGTCTGTTCCTGTCCCAGTGCATGATGGGAACAGGGCAAACCAAACTACCAAGCCATTTCTTACACTGGGAAGGAAACAAGCTTCCGGGGACCGGTTTCTGGCATTTCAGCCATCATCGGCCCGGCTTGCTTGAATCCTGATGGTGCAATGAGCAAGGGACTCACATCTGAGTATACCCTTCCACGCTTAGGGTGGACAAAATATTTAACAACAAGGGGTGGTGATTGTTAGGTAATAAATCCAAACAGGTGCTAAGGGAACCACAATGTTGTTTATCTGTCGTAAGTCCTGTATGAACCTATACTGCCCAGTATTGCCCTTGGGTAATGGAATGATAGGACTATTACAGGGGCTGGATGTCTTTTTAATGATACCTTGCTCAAGAGAGATTCAATCACAGGTTTTATTCCCTCCTCAGCCTGAGGTGACAGCCTATACTGACGGACATAAGGTAATTCAGCATTCTCTTTAAGTGTCACTTTATGGGGAGGGCATGTTTTCAATAATCCTGCCTCATTTTTGTGTTTTGCCCAGACCTCTGAGTTCACTTGCTCTAGGATTTTATTTTTAGTCAGCTGTAAAGCCATATTCCCTTCAAGTTTGTCAAAAACTGCAGTCCTGTCCTTTCTGTTCATACACAACGTCCAACACCACCCTTCTCCATCTCCTAACACAGACACCATTCCTAAAGGAAATGTAAAATCCTTTGTTCTAGGTAAGTCCTGAAGGCGTTTGACCATGGGGCCCAGATCCTTAGGGTAGTAACCTGGTGCTACAGCTATGGATACATGTGGTTCAGAATCTGGCACTTGAAATAATCTCATTTCCTGTGGTCCCAGTTTAATGCTCACTGCACACCCTTCTTTTCCCACATATAATGTGTGCTCAAACAACTCCATTGTCCAGTGCAAATGTTTGTCTGCCCTGTATGCGTACCATTCAGGCACTGCTCCTGTGAAAAATGCTGCAGTACAGTGCATGGGCTCAGGTACTAATGTCAACTGTACTAAATGAGTGACCAATTCACTCTCAATGTCAGGGCTGTATTTAAACAGTTCTTGAAACATGTTTTCATAAAAATCTCCATGTAATGGAGTCCATTGGTAACGTGTTGGAGAGAGAGAGAAGACAGGGGGTGCACATAACACAGAGTCCTCACTTAATTTGCAAGCAGTAAGTGCTCTATTAGCCAATTCTAACCTGTTCTCAGGTACTTGTAAGTAAATCCCATTTTGCGAAAAATATAATGTTGCATGCAATTTACAGAGGAGGTCTCTCCCCAGCAAATTGATGGGTGCATCTGGTGACAGCAGAAACTGATGTGTCATTGTGAAGTCATCAACAGAAACTGGTAGGGGTTCTGACAATTCTTCATGCATCATCATTCCATTTACCGCTATAGTAGTGACTGTTTCACCACTACCAGGACCCAACTTGTTTCTTACTGCAGATAGGGTTGCACCACTGTCTATTAGGAAATCGATCTCTTTATCTCCTACCTTAATTTGAAACATGGGATTCTCCTCTGGTGTCTCGGATACCTTCATCATAAAGCACTGGGCTCTGGTTGCTGCAGTTTGTCCCATCTCTCTCTCCGCGTTGTCCTATGCTGATCCATGTTGCTCCTGGAAAGGATTCCTCATGGAGTGCTGGGTCTGCTTCAGGTCTCTGGGCATGGGTGGTGCAGATGGCTGGGTCTCATTTCTGTCTGACCTTTCATTCCTGTTTCTATCATTTCTATTATACTGGTCACTTCTCTCATTCCAGTCCCTTCTACCTCTATTATTTCTACAATTGCGTGCCCAGTGCCCATACCTCTGGCAATTATAGCACCAATCCCTACTCTTGTCTCTCCTCTGGTATCCTTGCCCATTATCCTGTCTTTGCTGTGCCCCCTGATAGTACATTCCCTCTGGCTCCTCCTCACTTTGTATTTGCTGCAACATCATTCCTTTGTCATTTTTAGTGATGTCCTTTCTTACCTTAAAAATACCATCTCTTTCCATAGTTATGAGAAGCGTGCACAACTCGTTATATCCTTTAGTGGACCAATCAGGGTGGCGTAATTTACAACTGTGGGCCACAGAAGCTAGCAATCCATTCATAAGGGTTTGCGTAGCCAATACCTTATAGGCCTCTGTGGTGCGTGGTACCCCTGCACTGTTATCCCATGCTTCATTGTACCTTAAGATGTAATCAGCCACTGACTCACCTGGTTTCTGCAATGTGGCAGTGACTTGAGAAAAATCACCATGTTTAACTGCTAGCCCATTAATTGTGTCCCTGATAGACTCTAACCAATGAATCAATCTATTTTCTGTGACATCCATATTATTAGTCAGTATGGTCCAATCCCTTTCCTGTGGAATTTGGAATGCACTTTTTACTAAAGACCATCTGCTCCCATATCCTATTTTTAATAGCATTTCTACATCTCGCGGGAGGGGGGTATAGGCAATACATATTTTATGAAGCCACTCATAATATTTTACACTGGCAGTCAGTGGGTCAGGCGCGTCCTTAGTCATTTGGGTTGCCTCCAAGGGCGTCCATGGTTTTAGCATGGCTGTCCCTCCCAACACTATTTTTGGTGCAGTTATTTTAGTGTTCAATAGTATGTCATCAGTATATGAGTTCTCACCCTTTCCCTTTAGGGTCCGTGTTTGTGACCGTATATGTATCAGCCGTTCCCTTCTCTCTAGCTTATCCTGTAGTTTATTAATGGAGCGTTGTATTTCCTCCCTATCAGTGTTTACTTCTTCTTGGAACTCATCTGCCTCTTTCCTCAGGTGTGTCAACTGCTCATGTTCCTCCTCATCTTTTCTCTCTTTTGCACTCAGCCCTAAATCTTCACTCAGACCAAAAGTGGAAGGTTGGGCTGGGGATTCAAAAGCATGTAGCATGTCCCCTCCTAAGGATAAGTGCCCATTCAAGACTGGTGTTCTAAAACTGCCCTCTCTGGGGTTAGTTGGTATGTCAGGTACCCTAGTTAAATCACCTTCCAGGGATATGTGGAAATAAGGTACATGTGCTAAACTTTGTTGTGAAGCCAGTGCTTGCTCAGGTGTGTTATGTCTTTCACAGTGGTTGTAGGGGCCTGAAAGTGATGGGTAAATTGAAGTTGCTGGAAGAGGGGATGAGAATTGAGGTGCAGGAGAAACAGGCCCTGCAGACTGGATGTTTTGTCCCAATGGTTGTTGGCTGTTCTCATTGCTGGCTCTATCTGAGACCCAGGAATTAAATTCACTAGTTGCATTTACTCTCTGTCTTTTCCTTTCTTCCTCAGTAAGCAACAAGATCTCCTCCTCAGTCAATGCGCTACTAGTTATTTGCTCATTGTCTGTTCCTTCCCCCATTTTGACAAAAAGGCCTTGAGGCTTGGAGGCGATAAACAGTTTTTTTAACGTATTTATATCAACATTTATTTGGCGGTGCGTCCAAATACATAGCAGAGCAGCAGCCCGTCTAGAAGTAGTGGCATTTGGTATTTCTTTAACCCGGTCTGCTTCAATTGTTGAAAACCCACACTTTTGCCATAGTGACAACAAATGCTGTTCTGTTTGCACATAGTTACTTAATTCTAATAAACACTGGCTATAAGATGTGGGCCAATCTTTTGCTAATTCTAGCTCTTTTTAGTAGGCTTCTTGCACTCACTATTCACCATTGCTATTGCAGAACAGTCTTTATATTCAGTGGAGGCATTCACCTGGCCTTTCTTTTTTGAAAGGAGAGCTTTATTTTTTGCAATTGAAAGCCACTGCTGTAAACAATCTTTTACATAATGTGAATCCCATGATGGGTCACCCTTTAAGTGTATACGTTCTGTCAAGCGTTCAATATCATCTATCTCAAGAGAACCAAATCTAGGCCACAGCCCGTCATTCCCTTTCCACGTCCATACTAGCGCGCAAAAAGGAGTTACATATTCTAAACAATTTGTATCTTTCACAACCTGAGCTGCAGGGCTATCTGCTGGTAATTTAAAATCCTTCTCTAATGACAGTTTTTAAAATAATTTCTTTGTCTTTTTCACCATGCGAGGCCTTACCACCTCCATAGTTCCTTTAGAATTACCAGAACCCATTGTGCCCTTCACTCACAATTTTGTAAACCCTGAAAGATAAACAAATAGGTCTCCTGGAAGTAAAAATTTGTTAAGATTTGGATAGAGAGACTTGAGAGAAAAATATACAGTTGTGGAACACTCAGACACCACATAAAACAATTTGACTTCTCTGATGCAACTTGTTGTGATATCATTCAAAGAAGCATTTCAAATAAACATAGCAGGACAATACTTTTTAAAAGACTCTAAACATAATTAAATACAGTCATTGATCAATGACAGGACAGTGCACATTTTAAAAACATTTCCTTGTGTCCTGCAGCCAGCCAATGGTCACCGCTTCCCTCGCTACACTTCTGGGAGGGTTGTTTTTATCTCTTCATCCCTCTACTCTTGGGTCATAAATTATTGTCGTGCCTAGGCTCTCCTGTTGCGTTATGGGGTCCCGTAGACCCCTGGCGCATATCAACTCCAAGGTGTTGATACAGAGAAATATTTCAATGATGATAACAATTTCACTCACTTGATGGAAAAGAATTCAATCAATGATGAAAAAAAAATCAATCAATGTTTCTCTACAGTCCCCTAGTTAAATTCGATGCCAGTTACTACCTCCTCTCTCTTTTAAAAAAAAAATACTATGTTCTAACTGAGCATTTGAAACACTGAAAGGTCACGCCAGCAAGTTATTTTAGCTTTACAGCCTACTTACCAACTGGTGACATTACAGTCCTTCAATGTCCCACTTCTTTACACCACTTCTGTTAGGTAATAAATCCATTAAGTTGGGCAATAAATCCTCCAACCCTTCGCAGAGTGACCAAAGCAAATAAACCACAGCTGCCTCACACAACACAGGAAATGTTCTTGCACCTTTGTCCGTTTATTGGCATGCCAAGGCAGAATGCAGACGCAGTGTCACGTCTTGGAACAAGCTTCTTCTGCCCCTCATGAATAGTCACAGCAGAATATATAGGGCAGAAAGTGCAGTCATCAGTAAACTCATACAATGTGCCCAAGGCCAAATATGGTTTTACATATACAAATAGAAGTGCCACGCAGGCCCAGAACATAGAGCAATATATGGGCACAAGGGACCAGAAAGCAAGTTTAAGCAAACCTGTAAGATTCAGAGGCTTTCCACAGCTGTTAACCCATGACGTGTCAATGAGGGCACTACAGGTCATGGGGTCAGGAGTTAATAGATTTCTAAGGGGAGGGGTGTTCAGGAGCACGGAGCAAGCAGCTTGGTCAGAGCAGTCAGCTCAGTAGGTCTGAGTTAGTGTGGAGGAGAATATGGAATTGAGATATATTTTTCCCCACAGTGATGGACAGAGTTTCTGAATTAAGCAGAATACTCTCACCCAGTCAAGAGATCAGGGCTAGATCCAACACCGTTTTTTAGCTCACTGCACCATCCCAGTTCAGAACCTGGCTATATGCAAATTAGTCTGTTCCTGTCCCAGTGCATGATGGGAACAGGGCAAACCAAACTACCAAGCCAATTCTTACACTGGGAAGGAAACAAGCTTCCGGGGACCGGTTTCTGGCATTTCAGCCGTCATCGGCCCGGCTTGCTTGAATCCTGATGGTGCAATGAGCAAGGGACTCACATCTGAGTATACCCTTCCACGCTTAGGGTGGACAAAATATTTAACAACAAGGGGTGGTGATGGACAGAGTTTCTAAATTAGAATACTCTCACCCAGTCAAGAGATCAGGGCTAGATCCAACACCGTTTTTTAGCTCACTGCACCATCCCAGTTCAGAACCTGGCTATATGCAAATTAGTCTGTTCCTGTCCCAGTGCATGATGGGAACAGGGCAAACCAAACTACCAAGCCAATTCTTACACTGGGAAGGAAACAAGCTTCCGGGGACCGGTTTGTGGCATTTCAGCCGTCATCGGCCCGGCTTGCTTGAATCCTGATGGTGCAATGAGCAAGGGACTCACATCTGAGTATAACCTTCCACGCTTAGGGTGGACAAAATATTTAACAACAAGGGGTGGTGATGGACAGAGTTTCTGAATTAAGCAGAATACTCTCACCCAGTCAAGAGATCAGGGCTAGATCCAACACCGTTTTTTAGCTCACTGCACCATCCCAGTTCAGAACCTGGCTATATGCAAATTAGTCTGTTCCTGTCCCAGTGCATGATGGGAACAGGGCAAACCAAACTACCAAGCCAATTCTTACACTGGGAAGGAAACAAGCTTCCGGGGACCGGTTTCTGGCATTTCAGCCGTCATCGGCCCGGCTTGCTTGAATCCTGATGGTGCAATGAGCAAGGGACTCACATCTGAGTATGAAAGCATCACAGTTTTGGCTTATGATAACTCAAGTTATGTTTACAAAGTCCTCCATCTTCTTTCAACATCACCAAGATCATGTGTCCTATGTTGTCTTTTTCTTTGTCACACATACAAAACTGCAAGACTCACACTAATAAACTGAAAACCATTGTCAGAGACCTCTTTGCTTTATTCCAAGGATGCCTCAATTGTCTCAGGCAACAGCATAAAATGTATCCATTGGATTGTCAAACTAACAGTGAGAATGTCTTGTCATTCAATGTAATGCTCAAATGAGGAATCCTCAAATGTATTCTGGAGTAAATAGTTTCGTGTAACTCTATTGGTTCATATTCTGAGAAACCTGTACCCATGTAGAATGTACGACTGTCTTTGTTTAAAGTCCTATAAAAAGATGTATATTTCTTGAGGTAATACTTCCCTTTCCCCATTCTTAGAATGTGGGACTATGCCGGATTTGACCTAAAATGTTATTGAGTTCTTTATACTTTTGAATTAAATGCTTTGCTGCTAAATTCCCTTATGATATATTTTGTAACCTACCAAAGCTTTTCTCAATCAGTCAATCAGTACTTGTATAGCATGGCTTATCACTGGGTTGCTGGGCTTAGTCCAAGAGCCAGGTCTGAGTTTCTTTACTCTGTCAGGAAGGGTGATGTTTGGATGTGGTGAGGGGGAGGGCATTCCAGGACTTGGCGGCAAGGTGAGAAAAGCCAGTGACTATATCAATAGTGCGATGTCTGTGCGAGGGCAAGTAAGGCAGAGCGAAGGTTTCTACATGGTTGTTTGAAAATTCAGGCGGTTGTTCATGTATGATGATGCTTGGTCTTGGAGGGCTTTGTAGGCGTGTGTCAGTAGCTTGAATTCGTATTTTTTCTGTCTGGGGGGCCAGTGGAGGTTTCTCAGGTGGTAGGTGATGTGGGTCTGTTTGGTCAAGTTGAGGATCAGTCTTGCCGCTGAGTTCTGTATCATCTGAGGCCTTCTCATGAGTTCAATGGTGGTGCCAGCATACAGTGTGTTGCCGTAGTTGAGACGGCTGGGAATTAGGGCCTGTGCAACTGTTTTCCTGGTGCTTGTGGGTAGCCATTTGAAGATTCTTCAGAGCATGCGAAGAGATGGAAGCAGGTCAAAGAGGCTGTGTTGATCTATTGTTTCATGGTAAGTTTGCTGGCCAAGACTGTAGGAGAGTAGGGTCTGCAATCCTATGATCACCCAGATTTTTGCTTTTTGCTTCACTGGTTTACGACTTTCCCTGGCTGTGGGCCTGCTAATCAGACCCACAGCCTAGTTGTTCTCTCTATTCCAAATTGTACCCAGGTACTGAATTGGCACTGGGCCCTCTCTTGTGTCCCTGTAACCAGGGCAGAGGTGTACCCAGAGGTCTCCCAGGGGCTGCAGCATGTATTATGCCACCCCTGGGCTGACTAACTAAAACAGACACAACTGGCTGCTGGACAGCTGGGGCAAGGTGGTGTACACACCCTTTGCTTTAGACATAGTATTCCTATGTCTAACCCTAAAATGGACCCATATATTCCTATCAGTCACTCCTATGGCAGGCCTTATCATTCCTGAAGGCAGAGTGCTTGGAATAATGTGAAATGGTGCTCTGGCATGAGCTGAGCCCGTTTCCAGCTTGCGGAACCAAGTCCTAATAGCTGTTCCATGATAACGCTATACCATATACTCTTAAGTGCATTATGTACCTCGCGGTCAAATGCTAACTTTGGTATAACATTATCAAAACATGTCGAGTAAGGTGTCATACGAATTGGAATACTAACCCCTCGCCAATTCTGGCGATGGGGTTAGCATTCCACCCTTCTAGAGGGACACGACATGTATGTAACCATGAACCCCGGTTAAAGTTAACTCAAGCCTCAGCTCCACAAAATGGATGCTGCCACCGAGACACAAGTCTGCCCTCCTGCTGCTGGGAGTCCTTCCAGCAATGGAGGCCTGGACAAAGGTTTTCCTGTCAGGGGCGGTGCCAGCACCATCCCAGACAGGATTTTGTGTATCCCAGGTAGGCAGGGCTTTAGAGGAAGGTGACTGCAAGTGGCACCCCGGTGCTCACTGTGCATAGGCCGGCTCAAACCAGTTCTGGGGGCACACCAGCCCCTGAGCTGGGGAGAGACCGGACAAAGGAGAGGGGTGTAACCACCCCCCTCCTGGTCCCACCCATAGGGCAGGACTTAGTCGCGTGCCAGCCCCCTTTCTCAGGATAAAGGTAGGAGCAGGCCCCCTTCCAAATCAGATCATCTTTGAATCCTGAAACTACTTTCTACGAAAGGAACTCAAGACTTCTTCCTAAGATTTCTCCCTTGTGACTAAGGAGTAGTCACCCTGCACCCGCAGGCACCATCCAAGCATCGCGGTTTGCTGTAAGTCTCTCCTCCGGATCAAGACTGCCCAGCTCGACGAGAACCGGCTTCCCTGGCACCTCTGACCTCTACCTGCATCATCAGCCCAGCTGAGATTCGTGGGTGTGACGAGACCTTGAGGGACCGGCCATCTTCAAGACTGCACGACGCTTGCCCAGCACGACCTCCGAGGGACCCTCGAGTGAGTGCTTTGGGGTTTGAGAAGCCCTAACCCTGAGCAGCTCCACCACCGAAGTCCAGCCCCCCAGCATCCACGAGATCTGCGTGGGGCCCTTCTGCTCTTTGTTGCTCACCGCGTTGTCCAGGTCACTTGCCCGTTGGCTAGTGGCCCTTCTGATGATGAACCACGACAACAACACCGCTGGTCTGGTTGCTCCAGACTGGCCCTTGCTCCCCTCCAACAGAGGAGCACCCCGGACCCTCCTGGTCCACTCCAGACGCCATTTTGAGTCCACCGCGTGGGCTTGCATTTGCCAAGAGTTGTTGCCCCAATCCTGGGTCCAGCGACGTCGACAGCAGATACCTTAGTGGGACAGCTCGCTCCTCCATCCTGGTCGCCGACAACGCCTCCTGGTCCAAGAGACTGCAGAGCCCAGCGTCGCCCACTCACCTGGTCGAGGTGACTTCGTCCGGTGCCATCCTGGTGGCCACCTAATCACTGGCTAGTGATTCAGAACTTGGTCCCCTCTGCTTACAGGTCTCCTTCTTCACCGATCCAGGCTTGGATCCCTCCGAATCTCTTCACTGGTCGCCTGCCAGCAACTTCTTCTTTCAGGCTCCATAGACTGCAACGAGGATCCCCGACGTCTTTTCAGACCTATGCAGCCGCAGCCCCTGGGCTAGGTAACCTGAGCATTTCGGTGCACCAGCATAGCTTAACTATCTAAGTGTCCAGATCCGTTTTCGTTTCAGCTCTATCTAGTCGGATTCGTGAGATAACACTAACTTTTGCTATTACTAGCCTCCATAGACTTTGTTCCGCATCCCGCGTGAGAGTGCACACTCTGCACCCGATCTCCCTAGGCCTCCTGCTTGTAATCTAAAGGTTAAGTAGTCTAGTCCTAGCGATCCCAAAGCCTCTGAGAATAGTTACTTACCTGCTAGTAATTCGCATTCCACTTTTGTAGTATATGGTTTTTCGTGCCCCTCGGGCATTTGTGTAAATTGTGCGACTTTCAGTATTTCTTGAAGAGTTTTGTATTGTGCTTAGCTCCCTGACTCATAAAGAGTTCAGGGTAGTCTTGTTATAAATAAATATACTTTATTTTTATAACAACTTGTGTGGTGTCCTTTCACTTGGTGTTCAAGGGGTAAATGTGATGGTAAAACAGCTGGCTTAACACGCCCTCTAGAGTTTAGCCTAAAGACTGCTCGTGTCCATGCTACTAGGATAGCTGGTCTATCAGGTTGACTTACAACCAATCATCAATAAGGGTTGTTTGGACTGATACATAGTGATCACTAGAATAGTGATCATTGCATATCAGGCCAACTTCTCACATTGGTGAGCAGCGGTTGGGATTTGAGCTTGCTGTTGTTTTACCACACGTATCCTAAGAATATCATTTGAAAGATCACATAAGTACCAAGGTACATATAACTTAACTTAGAATACTCTGAGTTCTACTGAACCAGCTGTTGTAGTTCAACAGGGCTTAGCACACCCTGACTACAACTCTTAGCAAGGGCTCAGTAGGCAAACAAATAGTGTAGGTAAGTGCACCACTTACACCTCACTAGAAAAGCATGTCTACCCATGGAGAGTCTTCAGAGACTCCCCTAGTGGCTAGTGACCCTCCACAGGTCATCTCAAGATATGCAGCTCTCAGTTTTCAGGAGATGAGACAAGTGTGTACCTCCAGGAAACTGAAACAGGGGTCTAACCCCACCATTCCCTTTCTGATAGGTCTCTTAGAGACATATGATGCTAAGAAAGCTTCTCATACAGATGGGAATATGCCAGCCTTAGAGGGTACCCTTGGTGATCCAGACCTCCTTGACACTGACAAAGCAGTTGAGGAGGAGGAAGAAGAGGAACTCTCTGGGGATGAGGCAGACAACAGGCCTGAGCTAGTCAGCAGACTCACTAGGGCCAACTTAGACCTACTTAGGGAAGGATCTGGGGGACCCCCAGTACTGACCCTAATGAGGCCTAACCTTGGAGTTAGGAGAGATAGATCTCCTTCTAGGGACTCCAATAGATCTCTGCACTCTAATGCCTCTTCTCAGAGGAGAAGGATTTCTCCCCAGAGGAGATTGACTTCCCCTCAGAGAAGAGAACATGAAGCAAGGATGAAACAGGCTAATCTGAGGATTGAAAGGGAAGAACTTGCCCTGGCCAAAGAGAAGCTTGCCTTTGCTAGAGAGCAGCAGATGAGTGGGACAGTTCCCACTGGTGGCAGCAATCTCCCTAGAGATAAAGAAAGGAGTTTAGATACTAAACACCTGAGTAACATAGTGCCCCCCTTTAAACAAGGAGATGACATCCACAAATGGATGGCTGCTTTGGAGAGGACCTGCACTGTCCAGTGCATCCCCCAAAGTCAGTGGGCAGCTATACTGTGGCTCTCCTTTGAAGGCAAAGGTAGAGATAAGCTCCTCACTACTAGAGTTGAGGATGCTAACAATTACCAAGTCCTGAAGAATACACTGGTTGATGGGTTTGGCTTAACCACTGAGCAGTACAGGTTGCTGTTCAGGGATACCCAGAAAATTCAGTCTCAGGATTGGTCTGACTTTGTGGATTGTGCCACTAAGGCTTTGGAAGGCTGGTTGCTGGGCAGTAAGGTTACTGATTATATAAGGTTGTACAATCTGATCATGAGAGAGCAGATTTTAAATAACTGTCAGAACCAGTTGTTGCATCAGCACCTTGTTGACTCAGATCTGACCTCTCCCCAAGAATTGGAAAAGAAGGCAGACAGATGGGTCAGAACAAGGGTCAAGCAGAACCAGACTCAGAACCAGGGTGGTCAGAAGAAAGCAGACCAAAAGGGTAGTAACAAGAATGAACAAAATGACCAGAAGTCTTCAACAGGTCCCCAACAAACCAAAGAGGGTGGGGGTCAGGCTTCACAGCAGAAAAAGAAGACTCCAGAAGGCCAGTCAAAAAGGTGGTGCCAATACTGTAAAAGTAAGTCTCACTGGTTTAGTGAGTGCACCAAGAGAGGAGGGCAAACTCCTACCACTACAGCCCCTACGGCACCTGCACCCCCTAGTACAGTCAGTAGTGGTAGTGCACCTCCCAAGGGAATAGTTGGGTTAACCTTGGGAACTGAGGGGTCTGACAACTTAGTTGGCACACTCACTCAGGCTGTCCTTGTCTCTACAGGGGATGTGGATATATCCTCTGATGCCAGTCCCAATACTTTGGGCAAATACAGGCAGACACCTTTACTTAATGGAAGAATGTCTCAGGCCTACAGGGACACTTGTGCCAGTGTCACAATGTTGACACCTAACTTTGTGTTCCCTGGACAGATCATGCCAGGTGCAGATTACCTGGTGACCAATGCCAGCAACGTCACTACCAATCATAGTATGGCAGTTGTTGATTTCTCCTGGGGAGGGGTAAGTGGCCCAAAGAAGGTTGTGGTTAATTCAGACCTCCCAGTAGAATGTCTGTTGGGCAATGATTTGGAAACATCCCTATGGTCAGAAGTGGAGCAGAGGACTCACATGGAAATGTTAGGCTTGCCAGCACATGTCCTTGCTGTGACTAGGTCACAGGCCAAAAGATGCCCCACTGAACAGGTGCTGGATCCTGGAACAATGGACCAGACACCTACCAAGAAGAGGAGCAGTAGGGTTAAGGCATTGCCTTCCCCCCTGCCCCAGGTTGTGGATCAAGTCTCTGAGGAGGCTGATCTCAAAGAACTGAGGGAAACTGAGCCTAAAGAGCTTGAACCTGATCAGGTTGAGTTTCTGGGCTCAGGGGGACCCTCCAGGGAAGAACTGGGGAAGGCACAGTTAGACTGCCCCTCACTTGAACCCCTCAGACAGCAGGCTGCTTCTGAGGCTGCAGGGAATGCCACAGGTACCCACAAGGTATACTGGGATGATGGACTCCTGTACTCTTAGTCAAGAGACCTCAAGCCTGGTGCAACCAGGAGGCTGGTCATCCCCTTGTCTCAGAGAGGTTTCCTTCTTACCTTGGCCCATGAAATTCCCCTTGCAGGTCACTTAGGCCAGAACAAGACGTGGGACAGGCTTGTCACACACTTTCACTGGCCTCACATGAGTGAAGATACCAAGGAGTTTTGTCGCTCCTCGGTCACTTGCCAAGCCAGTGGCAAGTCAGGTGGCACGACAAAGGCCCCCCTCATACCACTACCTGTGGTGGGGGTACCCTTTGAGAGAGTGGGGATTGACATTGTTGGTCCAATGGAACCCCAGACAGCATCAGGGCACACGTTTATACTGGTGGTAGTGGATCATGCCACCAGGTATCCTGAAGCTATACCCATTAGGACCACTACAGCACCTGTTGTGGCAAGAGCCCTAATTGGAGTGTTCTCCAGAGTGGGCTTCCCTAAGGAGGTTGTCTCTGACAGAGGTGCAAACTTCATGTCAGGATATCTGACTGCAATGTGGAAGGAATGTGGTGTCAACTATAAGTTCACCACACCCTATCACCCACAGTGCAATGGGCTTGTTGAGAGATTCAACAGGACCCTCAAAGGGATGATTCATGGACTACCTGAACCTATCAGGAGGAGATGGGATGTCCTGATACCCTGCCTCTTGTTTGCTTACAGAGAGGTCCCACAGAAGGGGGTTGGCTACAGCCCTTTTGAACATCTGTTTGGGCATCCTGTAAGAGGACCCCTTTGTTTGGTAAAGGAAGGATGGGAGAGACCTCTCAAAAAGCCTGGAACAAACATTGTGGACTATGTACTTGGTCTCCGCTCCAGGATGGCTGAGTATATGGAAAAGGCATCTAAAAACCTTGAGGCAAGCCAAGAACTCCAAAAAGCTTGGCATGACCAAAAGGCTGTCCTGACTGTGTACAAGCCTGGACAGAAGGTGTGGGTGCTGGAGCCAGTGGCCCCAGCAGCACTCAAAGACAAATGGTCTGGGCCCCACACAATCATTGAGCAAAAGGGAGAGGTCACCTACCTGGTGGACCTTGGAACTCCCAGGAGCCCCCTCAGGGTGCTCCATGTAAACAGGCTCAAGGCATATGTCAACAGGAAGGACATGGGCTTGCTCATGGCCACAGATGAGGGACAGGAGGAAGAGAGTGACCCTCTCCCAGACCTGCTCACTCAGAATTCTGATGATGGATCAGTAGATGGTGTTGTCTTTTGTGGCAGCCTCTCTGAACATCAGCAACAGGATTGTAGACAGGTTCTGCAATCCTTTAGACATATGTTCTCTCTGACACCCAGTCAAACTGATTGGTGTACCCATGAAGTTGACACTGGAGACAGTCTGCCTGTCAAGAGTAAAATCTACAGACAGCCTGATCATGTCAGAGACTGCATCAAGACAGAAGTGCAGAAAATGTTGGAGCTGGGAGTCATTGAGCCCTTAGATAGCCCCTGGGCTAGCCCAGTAGTTCTAGTGCCAAAGCCTCACACCCAGGGTGGTAAGAAAGAGATGAGGTTTTGCGTAGACTACAGAGGCCTCAATGCAGTCACTAAGACTGATGCCCACCCAATACCAAGAGCAGATGAACTTATAGATAGATTGGCTTCTGCCAACTACTTAAGTACATTTGACCTGACAGCTGGGTATTGGCAAATCAGGTTAGCTGAGGAGGCCAAACCCAAGACAGCATTTTCTACCCCTGGTGGGCATTATCAGTTTGTGGTAATGCCCTTTGGTTTGAAAAATGCACCTGCCACCTTCCAAAGGCTGGTGAATCAGGTTCTCACTTGGTTGGATGACTTCTGTGCAGCCTATCTTGACGATATAGCTGTCTTGAGCTCCACCTGGGAGGATCACCTGGTCCACCTGAGGAAAGTGTTAGAGGCACTGCAAAAAGGCAGGTCTCACTATCAAGGCCACCAAGTGCCAGATAGGGCAGACACAGGTTGTATACCTGGGCCACCTTGTAGGTGGAGGCCAGGTTCAGCCATTGGAGAGCAAGATACAGGCCATCAAGGACTGGGCTCCTCCAACCACCCAGACTCAGGTTCGAGCTTTCTTGGGCCTGACTGGTTACTATAGAAAATTTGTCAAGAATTATGGGTCCATTGTGACTCCACTTAATGACCTGACAAGTAAAAAGATGCCAAAGAAAGTTCAGTGGACAGCAAGCTGTCAGAAAGCATTCAATGACCTAAAGCAGGCCATGTGCACAGCACCTATCCTAAAGAGTCCAGACTACTCCAAAACATTCATTGTCCAAACAGATTCTTCTGAGTTGGGTGTGGGAGCTGTTCTATCTCAGCTGAATTTTGATGGTAACGACCAGCCCATTGCTTTTATTAGCAGAAGGCGGACCCCCAGAGAGAAAAATTGGTCAGCTATTGAGAGGGAGGCCTTTGCTGTGGTTTGGACCTTGAAGAAGTTGAGGTCATACTTGTTTGGCACTCACTTCAAGATTCAGACCGACCATAAGCCCCTCTTGTGGCTAAATCAGATGAAGGGTGAAAACCCCAAACTACTTAGGTGGTCCATTTCCCTACAGGGGATGGATTTTACAGTGGAGCATAGACCTGGTACTGATCATGGCAATGCTGATGGACTCTCCAGGTATTTCCACTTAGAGCAAGAAGACTCACCTGGTCAAGGTTAGCTTATTGTCCCAATGTTTGGGGGGGGTCATGTAGGAGAGTAGGGTCTGCAATCCTATGATCACCCAGATTTTTGCTTTTTGCTTCACTGGTTTACGACTTTCCCTGGCTGTGGGCCTGCTAATCAGACCCACAGCCTAGCTGTTCTCTCTATTCCAAATTGTACCCAGGTACTGAATTGGCACTGGGCCCTCTCTTGTGTCCCTGTAACCAGGGCAGAGGTGTACCCAGAGGTCTCCCAGGGGCTGCAGCATGTATTATGCCACCCCTGGGCTGACTAACTAAAACAGACACAACTGGCTGCTGGACAGCTGGGGCAAGGTGGTGTACACACCCTTTGCTTTAGACATAGTATTCCTATGTCTAACCCTAAAATGGACCCATATATTCCTATCAGTCACTCCTATGGCAGGCCTTATCAATCCTGAAGGCAGAGTGCTTGGAATAATGTGAAATGGTGCTCTGGCATGAGCTGAGCCCGTTTGCAGCTTGCGGAACCAAGTCCTAATAGCTGTTCCATGATAACGCTATACCATATACTCTTAAGTGCATTATGTACCTCGCGGTCAAATGCTAACTTTGGTATAACATTATCAAAACATGTCGAGTAAGGTGTCATACGAATTGGAATACTAACCCCTCGCCAATTCTGGTGAAGGGGTTAGCATTCCACCCTTCTAGAGGGACACGACATGTATGTAACCATGAACCCCGGTTAAAGTTATCTCAAGCCTCAGCTCCACAAAATGGATGCTGCCACTGAGACACAAGTCTGCCCTCCTGCTGCTGGGAGTCCTTCCAGCAACGGAGGCCTGGACAAAGGGTTTCCTGTCAGGGGCGGTGCCAGCACCATCCCAGACAGGATTTTGTGTATCCCAGGTAGGCAGGGCTTTAGAGGAAGGTGACTGCAAGTGGCACCCCGGTGCTCACTGTGCATAGGCCGGCTCAAACCAGTTCTGGGGGCACACCAGCCCCTGAGCTGGGGAGAGACCGGACAAAGGAGAGGGGTGTAACCACCCCCCTCCTAGTCCCACCCATAGGGCAGGACTTAGTCGCGTGCCAGCCCCCTTTCTCAGGATAAAGGTAGGAGCAGGCCCCCTTCCAAATCAGATCATCTTTGAATCCTGAAACTACTTTCTACGAAAGGAACTCAAGACTTCTTCCTAAGATTTCTCCCTTGTGACTAAGGAGTAGTCACCCTGCACCCGCAGGCACCATCCAAGCATCGCGGTTTGCTGTAAGTCTCTCCTCCGGATCAAGACTGCCCAGCTCGACGAGAACCGGCTTCCCTGGCACCTCTGACCTCTACCTGCATCATCAGCCCAGCTGAGATTCGTGGGTGTGACGAGACCTTGAGGGACCGGCCATCTTCAAGACTGCACGACGCTTGCCCAGCACGACCGCCGAGGGACCCTCGAGTGAGTGCTTTGGGGTTTGAGAAGCCCTAACCCTGAGCAGCTCCAGCACCGAAGTCCAGCCCCCCAGCATCCACGACATCTGCGTGGGGCCCTTCTGCTCTTTGCTGCTCACCGCGTTGTCCAGGTCACTTGCCCGTTGGCTAGTGGCCCTTCTGACGACGAACCACGACGACAACACCGCTGGTCTGGTTGCTCCAGACTGGCCCTTGCTCCCCTCCAACAGAGGAGCACCCCGGACCCTCCTGGTCCACTCCAGACGCCATTTTGAGTCCACCGCGTGGGCTTGCATTTGCCAAGAGTTGTTGCCCCAATCCTGGGTCCAGGGACGTCGACAGCAGATACCTTCGTGGGACAGCTCGCACCTCCATCCTGCTCGCCGACAACGCCTCCTGGTCCGAGAGACTGCAGAGCTCAGCGTCGCCCACTCACCTGGTCAAGGTGACTTCGTCCGGTGCCATCCTGGTGCCCACCTAATCACTGGCTAGTGATTCAGAACTTGGTCCCCTCTGCTTACAGGTCTCCTTCTTCACCGATCCAGGCTTGGATCCCTCCGAATCTCTTCACTGGTCGCCTGCCAGCAACTTCTTCTTTCAGGCTCCATAGACTGCAACAAGGATCCCCGACGTCTTTTCAGACCTATGCAGCCGCAGCCCCTGGGCTAGGTAACCTGAGCATTTCGGTGCTCCAGCATAGCTTAACTATCTAAGTGTCCAGATCCATTTTCGTTTCAGCTCTATCTAGTCGGATTTGTCCGATAACACTAACTTTTGCTTTTACTAGCCTCCATAGACTTTGTTCCGCATCCCGCGTGAGAGTGCACACTCTGCACCCGATCTCCCTAGGCCTCCTGCTTGTAATCTAAAGGTTCAGTAGTCTAGTCCTAGCGATCCCAAAGCCTCTGAGAATAGTTACTTACCTGCTAGTAATTCGCATTTCACTTTTGTAATATATGGTTTTTCGTGCCCCTCGGGCATTTGTGTAAATTGTGCGACTTTCAGTATTTCTTTAAGAGTTTTGTATTGTGCTTAGCTCCCTGACTCATAAAGAGTTCAGGGTAGTCTTGTTATAAATAAATATACTTTATTTTCATAACAACTTGTGTGGTGTCCTTTCACTTGGTGTTCAAGGGGTAAATGTGATGGTAAAACAGCTGGCTTAACACGCCCTCTAGAGTTTAGCCTAAAGACTGCTCGTGTCCATGCTACTAGGATAGCTGGTCTATCAGGTTGACTTACAACCAATCATCAATAAGGGTTGTTTGGACTGATACATAGTGATCACTAGAATAGTGATCATTGCATATCAGGCCAACTTCTCACAAAGACGATGCTGAGGTTGTGGGTATGGCCTTTTGGTGTGGGGGTGGGTCCGAGGTCCATGGGCCACCAGGTATTATTCCAGAGGGGGTATTGTTGCCAAAAATAAGTACTTCAGTCTTGTCCGTGTTGAGCTTCAGGCAGTTGCCCTTCTTCCAGGCTACGACGTTCTTCATGCAGCTGTGAAAGATGATCTTTATTGTAGCAGAGTCTGCAGAGAGCGACGTAGGATGTGATGTTTATGTCGTGGGTTCTGACGATGTCAGCTAATGACGTCATGTAGATGAAGAGGGTGGGGCTGAGGGACGAACCTTGGGGGACGCATCAGATGATGCTCTTGGGTTGCGAGGTCGTGGTCTCATGAGGAATTATGCCATCCATCTGGGTGAGTCTCCTTTGATTCCGATCTGGTGCAGTCTTTTGATGAGTGTGAGGTGGGAAACGGTGTTGATGGCTGCAGAGAGGTTGTGAAAGGGCAGGGGGCCGATTCTCTTCTGTCGAGTAGGGTGTGGATGTCATCAGTGGAGGCAATCAGGGTGGTCTCTGGGCTGTGGTTGGCTCTGAAACCTGATTGGGAAGGGTCTAGCAGGCTGTTTCTCTTCAGGTTTTCTGTGAGCTGACTGTTGATGGCCTTCTCTAGGACTTTGGCAGAAACAGGAGCATGAGATGGGGCGGTAGTTCTGGAGATTGCTGGGGCCTGTGGAGGGTTTCTTGAGGAGAGGTTATGTATATACATCTTTATAAAATATAAAACTATATAAAACTTACAACCCTTATCTGTATTTCTTATTAAAATATTTATTGGCTGCTACTGAATTGAAGAGAGGGATGGTTCTAGTCAGGGAGCACTAAAGTAAAAAAACTCTCAAATGTAGGATGATTAAAAAGGTTTCTTTATTCTTATCACAAGAAGAAAAGGATCTCATCCACAGGAGACACAGGCTGGCAGCAACTGACTATGTCCTAGCCTCAATTGGAATCTTCACATAACTACATCATACATTCTAAGAATAACATTCTGTAACCAACAAGTCAGACACTCATAACATATTGAAGAAGGATACCACAGTTATGTATATACATCTTTATAAAATATAAAACTATCTAAAACTTACAACCCTTATCTGTATTTCTTATTAAAATATTTATTGGCTGCTACTGAATTGAAGAGAGGGATGGTTCTAGTCAGGGAGCACTAAAGTAAAAAAAACGGACTACACTGCTCCTAGTCATAGTTGCTGGTGCGCTTCATGAAGGGTATTTAAGGTAGTGAAAGCACGCTAACAGTGTTGTAGAGTGTAGCAGCATAGAGTGTCACACATTGGAGTGGCATAGATTGTCGTAGCGTGGAGTGTCATAGAGGGAGTAGTGTCATAGAGTGGAGTGCCGTAGAAGAGTGGAGCTACATGGAGTGGAGTGTCTTGGAGTGTCAGTGTGGACTAAAGTATAGTAGAACAGAGTGGAATGGCGTAGACCTGAGTAAAGTGTCATAGAGTGGAGTGGCATAGAGTGGAGTAGAGTGTCATGGAGTGGCATAGAGTGATGTAGAGTTGAGGGGACTGGAGTAGTGTCCTAGAGTGGAGTGGAGTCTTAGAGCGGACTGGCATAGAGTGTCACAGAGTGGAGTGGCGTAGAGTGTCGCAGATTGGAGTGGCGTAGAATGTCGTGGAGTAGAGTTTCATAGAGTGGGGTACCGTAGAGTGGAGTAGCTTAGATGGAGTGTCATGGAGTATCGCAGAGTGCAGTAGAGTGTTGTGGCGCAGAGTGGAGAAGTGTAGAGTGCAGCAAAGTGGCACAAAGTGGCATAGAGTTGAGTAGAGTATCATAGAGTGAAGTAGCATAGAGTAGAATGGCGTAGAGTGAAGTGACGTAGAGTGGAGTGGCATAGAGTCGGGTAGCGTACCATAGAGAGAAGTGGAGTTGAGTGTCGTAGAGAGGAGTGGCATAGATTGGAGTGATGTAGAGTGGAGTGAAAGGGTGTCATAGAGTGCAGTGGGCCACAGTGGAGTAGAATGTCGTAGACTGGAGTGGTGTAGAGTGGAGTAGAGTGTCATAGATGGAGTGGCAAAGATTGGCATAGGGTGGAGTGGCAAAGAGTAGAGTGTTGTAGACTGGAATGAAGTAGAGTGTCGTAGAGTGGGGTGACATAAAGTGTCATAGAGTGGACAAGAGTGGAGTGGTATAGAGTGTTGTAGTGGGCAGAAGAGTAGAGTGTCATAGAGTGCCATACAGTGCAGTAGAGTAAAGTGAAGTAGACTGTCATAGAGTGAAGTGAAGTGGCATAAAGTAGATTAGAGTGGAGTGGTGTAGACTCTAGTGGTGTAGAGTGGAGTAGCATAGAGTGGAGTAGAGTGCAATAGAGTGGAGTGGCTTAGAGTGTCATAGATTTGCATAGAGTGGAGTGACATAGAGTGGAGTGGCATAGAGTGGAGTAGTCTTGTAAAGTGGAGTGGTGTAGAGTGGAGTGGTACAGAGTGAGTAGAGTGGTGCACAGTGGCATAGAATGTGGTAGAGTGGAATGGCATAGAATGTGGCAGAGTGGAATACCATAGAATGTGGAGTAGAGTGGTGTGTAGAGTGAAATGGTGTAAAGTGGAGTAGAGTGTTGTGTAGTGGAGTGGAGTGTTGTAGAGTGGTGTGTCATGGAATAGAGTGCGATGGAGTGGAGTGTGGTAGAGTGGAGTGTCGTAGAGTGTAGTAGAGTGTAGTAGAGTGGAGTGGTGTTGAGTGGCACAGATTGGAGTGGCGTAGAATGTCTTAGAGTGGAGTGTTGTAGAGCGGTGTAGTGTCATAGAGTGGAGTATGGTAGTATAGTTGAGTGGTGTAGAGTAGAGGGATGTACAGTGAAGTGTTGTGGAGTGTCATAGAGTGGAGTAAAGTTTGTGCAATAAAGTGGAATGGTGTAGAGTAGAGTGGCACAGAGTGGAATAAAGTGGCATGGAGTGGTGTAGAGTGGAGCAGTGTCTTAGAGCAGAGTGTTGTAGAGTGGGCGTGTCATAGAGTGGAGTGGCGTAGAGGGGAGTAGAGTATCATAGAGAGGAGTGGTTTAGAGTGGAGTAGTGTGGCGTGGAGTCGCACAAATTGGTATAGAGTGGAATGGCATAGAGTGGAGTACAGTGTCGTAGTGTGGAATGGTGTGTAGAATGGAGTAGAGTGTTGCAGACTGGATCTGCATTGCCTGGAGTAGGTAGGAGTGGTGTAGAGTGTCGTGGAGTACAGTGGAGTACAGTGGCATAGAGTGGAGTGGCATAGAGTGGGGTAGAGTGGGGTAGAGTGGAGTAGAGTGTCGAAGAATGGAGCAGTATGTAGTGGCATAGGGTGGAGAGGCGTAGAGTGGCATAAAGTGATGTAGAGAGTCATGGAGTGATTATTATTATTATTTATTTATTTATAGAGCGCGACATTCATCCTGTTGGATATCACAGCGCTGGGTTGCAGGAAACGCATGGTTGATGTAATACTGGGTGCATATAGACTGTCGGCACTTAATCCTTGGGAAACAGCTGAGTTTTAAGGTTTTTCCTAAATGTTAGATAGTCCATAGTAGGACGCAGTGCTTGAGGTAGTTTGTTCCAGTGCTTAGCTGCCAGATATGAGAACGATCGGCCTCCTGCTCTCACTTTCTTTATGCGTTTAGGCCTGGCCAATGCTTGATGATGTGACCTTAGACATCTCGTGGGGATGTAGAATTCGATTTTATTCTGAATAATTCTAGGGCATGGTGGTACAGGGCCTTGTGTGCATGACAAAGCAGCTTAAATCTTGCTCTTTGGTGCATGGGTAGCCAGTGTAGCTGTCTCATGCAGGCACATGCTGAGCTAAATTTGCTTTTATTGCGCACCAGCTTGGCCGCCGTGTTCTGTACCACTTGTAGGTGTGAGAAAAGTTACGCTGCCATGCCTATGCAAATTGCATTACCATAATCCATTCTGCTGATGAGTAAGTCCTGTGTGATTGTTTTCTGCATTCAAGAGGAAACCAGAGAAAAAGCCTTCTTAAGAGCTTCAGAGTCACAAATCCTCTGCCACATAGGACCTGCACATGATTCTGCATGAACAGAGTATTGTCAATAAATACACCCAGGTTTTTGCACATGATTTGGGTGCTGGAGCATCTCCTAGGGATTGAGGCCACCACGTGGCATCCCAGATCATATTGGCTCCGCCAAAGAGCAGGATTTCAGATTTTCCCGCGTTTATCTTCAAGCAGTGTTAAGACATCCAGGTTGCCATTTCCGATAGGCAGTTATTTAGTTTTACCCTGGTGTCCTCATGCCTTTCTTAAATGGTTATCATCAGCTGTGTGTCATCCGCATAGGAGCAGATACCAAATCCCCATTTCTGCCAAAGATGACACATAGGCATTAAAAAGTGTAGGACTCAGGGAGACTCCCTGTGGGACACCACAGCTGACAGTTTTTGGTTTAGATGAATACTGGCCCATTAGTACCGTTTGTGTTCTGTGGCTCAGAGAGAAGCTAAACCACTGAAGAGCTTTGGCATGGATGCCCTTCTCATGGAGAGTTTCCAGTAAAAGGTTGTGTGAGACCGTGTCGAAAGCTGCGGACAGGTCCAACAGGATCAGGGCGACAGCCTTCCCCTGATCGGTCAGCAATCTAATATCGTCTAGGACGGCTAGGAGAGTAGCTTCTGTGCTGTTAGTGGCTCTAAAGCCAGTTTGAGAGCAGTCCAGTAGCTCGTTGGACTCAAGGTAATTAGACAGTTGTCTATTCACCAGTTTCTCCAGGACTTTGGAGAGGTATGGGAGTTGAGAGATAGGCTGGTAGTTTTCCGGATTATGAACATCTGCTCCAGCTTTCTTCAACTGAGGGGTCACTATGGCCTGTTTTCAAATCTCTGGAAATACTGCTGTGTCAAGAGACTTGTTGAACAGGTGAGTTACATATGGACATATTGTAGGTGTGATCCTGGAGAAAATAAAATGGGGGCATGGGTCCGGGGGGATCCTGATTTTACATCCCACATGGCTTTGGCAACCTCTTCCTCTGTGAATGAGGGGAGGTTACCCATGCAAGCTGATGCATCTGGGTGGGGGCAGGTGTTCCCAGTTAGTTGCAACTAATAGGGTATTAGTACCAAATAAGGGATAGATGTTACTAATTTTATCAGCAAAAAATGTGCTGATCTTTTCACAGTCTTCCTCTGAGGGGACCAGAGTTTGTGACCTGCTAGCAAGTTTGCAAAGTTCCCTCACTAGTCTGTATAGTTCTTTTGCCGAGTTGCAATTCTCATTTATCCGCTGCACGAAGTAGGTTTTCTTTGCCTTCTTGATCGCATTATTGTAGTTCCTCAACTCTTTCATATATTTTATCCTGTCTGTTTCCTGTCTGGACAGTCTCCAGTCGTGTTCTACTGTTTTACACTTTCTTTTCAATGCACTAAATTCTGGTGAGTACCACTTTTCAGATTGGGTCTGTTTCTCAATTTAGGTTTTAGTTTGGGAGCATAAACGTCCAGAGTGTTAGGGATTTCAGTTTCAAGTTATACTGCCTCCATGTTGACTGGAAGAGTGCCATTAGCCATAGTTTTCTTGGGGGAGAAACAGGACTGAAACGAGTCCATGGTGACCAACCTCCAGGCTCTATTAGCAGCTCACAAGAACTTGGGGGGTTTGATTTTATTTCCTGATAGGCTGAATGAAAAGGATATACGTCAGTGGTCTGTACAGGATAGGGGTTTGATCTCCTGGATTCTAGTAGACTATATATTAGAGAATAGTAGATCTAAGGTATGCCCTGCTGTATGTGTGGGTCCTTCGGCCCATTGCTTAAGCTGAAGAATCTGCATGTCATTTTCGAGGTGCATTACTGCGGGGTTCTGTACTTTCTCAAAGTGGACATTGAAGTCTCCTATTACTAGGTAGTTCTGATGTTTCAAGCAGGAGGGGAATAGTTGGGCAAGTAGTTTGGTACTAAGTTCTGTTTGATGTCCTGGTGGGTTATATGTCACTGCTCCACCGAGCATTGCGTGACCCTCTCTAGACACCTGGAATGCTAGTATATCATGTTCTCCTAGTGGTGCAACTTCAGTATCGAGGCAGGTGAGATGCTCTTTAAACAGAACAGCCAGTCCCCCTCCCTTTTGTCCCTGACTATCTTGTTTTAGTATTTTGTATGCTGTGGGTAGGGCATTGGCAATGTCCGGGGAATTGTTTTCATCCAACCAGGTTTCAGTTATGAAAACCAGGTCAGGCTTCTTCTCATTTAGGATGTCCCAAATATCAAGTGAGTGTTTGGGCACTGACCTGGCATTAAAGTATAGGCATCTAACTTTAAACGGATCATCTATCACTATGTTAGGTCGATCTGCTTGTGCTAGGCTATGCCACTTGCGTCCAGGGTAGGAGAATGGACCTTCCATGTTTCCTGGATGAGCTTTCATGCACTGTATTTTGTCACTTAATGAATGTAGGGCTATCGCTAACAGTGTCTCCCTTGAGTAGTGGTGTGTGGTATTAGGAGTAAGGTTAAAAGATACAGGGCTCCTAGCCCCTAGTCCCGGCCGGTCGTGGACGGGTGCAGATGGGCTTTCCTTAAGGGTGTGAACACTGGCACATCGGACTAATGAAGGAGGGAGCATGGGAAAGTTCTTCCGCCTCCTCCCAAACGGAAGTGCCTTGCTGACGTCCCAGATGCAACCTGCCACGCCCTCCACGCAAACGGCACTCAGCCACGATGGACCAGGGCGGGGGAGTCAGCGAACTATCATGTGTGCAGGTAAAAACTTTTGTGATGTAGAGTGGTGTAGAGTGGATTGGCATGCAGTGGAGTATGAATGATGTGATAGCAAACTGCGATTTTGGAAATACACTCTCAATTGAAATGGAAGGAGAATGGACCTTCCGTGTTTCCTGGATGAGCTTTCATGCACTGTATTTTGTCACTTAATGAATGTTGGGCTATCGCTAACAGAGTCTCCCTTGAGTAGTGGGGTGTGGTGTTAGGAGTAAGGTTAAAAGATGCAGGGCTCCTAACCCCTAGTTCCGGCCGGTCGGGGACGGGCGCAGATGGGCTTTCCTTAAGCGTGCGAACACTGGCACATCGGACTAATGAAGGAGGGAGCGTGGGAAAGTTCCTCCGCCTCCTCCCAAACTGGAAGTGCCTTGCTGACGTCCCCGATGCAACCTGCCACGCCCTCCACGCAAATGGCATCAGCCACGATGGACCAGGGCGGGGGAGTCTGCGAACTATCAAGTGTGCAGGTAAAAACCTTAGTTATGTAGAGTGGAGTGGCATACAGTGGAGTATGAATGATATGATAGGACACTGCGATTTGGAAATACACTTTCAATTGAAATTGCCAATACATTTCCACAGACATACAGTTTTACTGATAAAAATATACAGTGCACAAACAATAATGTGTTGAAATTGGCATGCCCTAGTGCATTGATTTGTTTTGATCACATTCAAATTTTTGAGTCCACCACACTTCAGAATTTCAATAAAATAGGCTTCATTTAGGCTTTCGTAACTCAGATATATTCTGGAATATTTGTGCTGTTTATTTACTGGCATTTAAGTTTTGTTGAGCGCTAGAAACAAATAACATCCCACAGCTTTTCCTTTCAACCCCCAGTGGTCAGCAAGATTGTCACATAAATCCTCCCTCTTTGCTTTGAGAGAGAGAAAAGTAAGCACCAACCTCCCTCACTAGACAGGGCCTAATATTTTACCTCTGTCTTTGAATGGTCAGCAAATTTGACAAGATAACAACAAAATGTAAAGGAGTGTTTATTGCTCATTCACTTCTGAACATCAGCATGGTTATTTTGGGTGTGCTTTCGGCACCCATCCCCCACTCCCTTACTTCATGAGAGGAGGCTGGTGGCTGTTTGGATGATTTTTGCACCCATGAGACCAGTTGGTTGTCCATTCCATGTCACCACACAAGGTAACCACAGGAACCAATAGAGGTCCAGCTCTTGTCCTGTCTTTTCAGCCAATGCAGCTACACTTTTATGAAGCATGGCCTACCACTGGCTCAAGCTAGCCTTGATCCGTGGACCAAATTAGTCACCCAGGAGTCTGCACTGATGAGCAGTGGATTCCAACTGTGCCAGACGCTGAGGGCCATGTTGGGGCCACTGATGGCTCCGTTACTACCTGTTTTCCTCACCAAAGGTTGGCGTCAGCCATCATAGACCCCTTGACTCATGTATGACGTTTGTGCCAATCACGGGAGGCAGTTAACCTGAATCCTTGTCCAGTGCAGACAGAGGTGCACATGCTTGGCTGGGGGTGAGTGGTTGAAAAGTTTCAGCACTCCGTCCATCATCTTGTTGTGTTTGCTATGTTCACCCTAAGTAGACAAGGGTGTGCCCAGACATGGGTTCCTTGCTTGCTGGATATCTGGAGTCAAGCTAGCTTGGCTGATGAGGGATGAAACTCCAAAACCAGTCCCACAATGCTTGTTTCTAGTCCAGGGAAGACCTGGCTTGGCAGTTCAGGCTGGAATGTTCCCATAAGGAACAGGGTTAAGACTGATTTGCATATGGCTGGGACATAGTGAGCAAAAGAACAATGGAATAAACCCAGATCTGTGACTGGGGGTGAGTGGTTGAAAACTTTCAGTGCTACATCCATCATCTTGTGTTTATTTAGAGGTGCATATATTGCCTCCCTCCTGGAGTGGGATAAAGAAGCTACTGTGCACAGCAGCCCAACTGCAGACGAGAATTATGCTTCCCTCCTTACGGGTCTGGACATTAAGGGGCAGATTTATGATGACTGGCGCATCCCCAGGGATGCACCAGTCATCCTGCGCCGCTGCTCCGCCACCCATGGTGCGCCGCATTTACAATGCGGCGCTCCATGGGGCAAAAACAACACAGATGCGTGACGCATCTGTGCCGAAAAGGTGGCGCATTGCTGGAGCTGCGTCTCAAGCGCGACGCAGCTCCAGCAAGGCTCGGGGGTGCCCCATCTCCACAATGCTGCGTCAAGATCTACGCCTGCTTCAAGCAGGCGCAGGGTTTTGACGCAGCATTGTCCTGAAAGTGACTGAGTGAAATCTTATAGATTTCACTCAGCCACTTTTGCGAGGCGCACCTGCCCCGGAACGCCCATCCTGCGCCGGAACGCCTCCTGATGGCGCAGGGCTTTACAACGTGACGCATCTCCTAGATGCGTCACGTTGTAAATAGGGCGCATTGTTTGCACCGCCGTTGCGTCAAATAAAGTGACGCGGCGCAAGGCCTTCATAAATCTGCCCCTATGAGTCTCAAGCAGACCTGTACAGTGCAGCAAGCGATGGGTGGGTGGACGTAGCCACAAGGCACCTATGCGTAAGCTGGAGGAATCATTACAAGTCAATGGGCAGGTTCTCTATGTACTCTGGAGCCAGAGGAATGTCCAGGGAAGCAGCTGCAGATTTTCTTTTGTAGACCTGGTTTTATGTGTGCTTGTGGGTCTGGAAAGGGTGTATTCCCCACGTCCTGATTGTAGGTGGAGCTATCAATCCCCCTCTCCCATCTCACACAACTTAACTATGCGCTGCACACACTCAACAGCAACCTCTTCTTTTAGAATGTGCGGTTACTCTCTTTTCCCTAGATCTACTGTTCATAAATAAGTACTGTGTACTCCCAGAAATCATTTCGTTGACGTCATTTTTATTATCAATGAACAGTGAACAAGGTCTAGAAAAAGTGCTGCTGTTTGTTTAGAAAGTAAGCCTCTCTCAGCTGCCCTTGTGTGCCAGACTAGATACAAAATGCTGTGTGGCTTGTCATCGTTGTAAAACTTCCCATCGCCTGTCGCATTTCACAGTATCCACCCCCTGTACATCCCAGCTCGCAGGTGACTTCAGCTGTGCACTGCAGCTTTAAGATTATGAAATCTCGGTAAAAATATCTTAGGTTCCCATGGCAACCGCTTGGAGTTTCCCTCTTTGTGAGGAAGGAGCTTTTGTGGCTTCCTGATGCTGACAAATAATTTTTTGTTGTTAAACAAAAAATCTCACGAAGCTCATCAGCAGCCGCCGCTAGTAACCAGGTTGCATAATATAAACATACCCTAGAACAATGGTATTTCCACACAAAAGTTTTGAGAGAGGCATAGCTGGAAATGATGTACATATTCAAGAGTCACGTGACTTCATGTGCGCCTCAGTTTAAAGTGAACTATCACACACGTCCAAGATCACGCTCAGCAAGGACTCCATATTGCACAAGCAGGCACACTCAAGGGTGTCTTATATAGCTCCACAAGCAAAATGCTATCACCATACTCCACAGGTGCATAATGCTACACACCCATAGACTTGAACTGGTGTGTGGTAGAATTTTTTGTGGAGGCCATAGGAACAAATTTATTTGCTAGGCCCTTAGATGGGATGTTTAGTAAAAGGCACAGATCGTACCAGGAAAGGTGCAACCTCCTAATTTGCTTTTCTAAATTTTAGAGTTTATTCAGGCTTAGAGTTTAAATCAGGCCCCAGAATTTTAGCACAATATAATGTAATTGATTTAACCTGGTGCAGATCCAAACTTGACGTCTTGACTCAAGTGCATGTCTTAAATTCACTGCTTCTTAGTTCTCGCCTGAGACACAATGCATGCACTGTAGCATGCGACGATCTAGTATTACTTAAAACAAGCATTTGCAATACAATAGTTCTCGCATTAGGAAAGTTTGAGCTATTGGTATTGTAAATTACAATTTTTTTATTTATGTGTTGGTTTTGAAAATAGCTAAATTAATAGCTTTGTCATTTACAATGCCAATAGTAGAGAAATATTAACATCTTTTTGTGACATTTGTAATAAAGCTTGAAACATTGAGAGAACATATTTGAACCAGTTGTTGTGGAATGGTTGCACAGATTGATGCGGTGGTGGCGCTGAGTGATGTTGTGGTGGCGACGAGTGATGCTGTGGCGTTCAGTGATGCTGTGGTAGCGCATAGTGATGTTGTGGTGCCCCTGAGTGATGCTGTAGTGGTGCTGTGGTGATGCAATAGATAGATAGAGTGAGTGCGATAGATAGATAGAGTGAGGGCGATAGATAGAGGGAGGGCAATAGATAGAGGGAGGGCGATAGATAGAGTGAGGGCGATAGAGAGATAGAGTAAGGGCGATAGATAGCGTGAGAGCGATAGATAGACACATAGAGTGAGGGTAATCGATAGACAGATAGAGTGATGGCGATAGAGTGAGTGCGATAGATAGACAGATAGAGTGAGGGCAATAGACTGATAGAGAGATAGATAGAGTGAGGGCAATAGATAGAGAGATAGAGGGCGAGAGATAGAGGGCGTTAGATAGATAGAGTGAGGGCAATAGATAAAGATATAGAGAGCGATAGATAGATAGAGAGAGGGCAATAGATAGAGAGATAGAGGCCATTAGATAGAGTGAGGGCAATAGATAGATAGATAGATATATAGATAGATAGATAGATAGATAGATAGATAGATAGATAGATAGATAGATAGATAGATAGATAGATAGATAGACAGATAGATAGATAGAGTGAGGGCGATAGATAGAGTGAGGGCGATAGAGTGAGGGCGATAGATAGATAGAGTGAGGGTGATAGATAGAGTGAGGGCGATAGATAGAGTGAGGGTGATAGATAGAGTAAGGGTGATAGATAGAGTGAGGGCGATAGATAGATAGATATATAGATAGATAGATAGATAGATAGATAGATAGATAGATAGATAGATAGATAGATAGATAGATAGATAGATAGAGTGAGGGCAATAGATAGATAGAGTGAGGGCAATAGATAGATAGAGTGAGGGTGATAGATAGAGTGAGGGCGATAGATAGAGTGAGGGTGATAGATAGAGTGAGGGCGATAGATAGATTGATAGAGTGAGGGACTATAGATAGATTGATAGAGTGAGGGCGATAGATAGATTGATAGAGTGGGGGCGATAGAATGAGGGCGATAGATAGAGTGAGGGCGATAGAGTGAGGGCGATAGATAGATAGAGTGAGGGCGATAGATAGATAGAGTGAGGGCGATAGATCGAGTGAGGGCGATAGATCTAGTGAGGGCAATAGATAGAGTGAGGGTGATAGATAGATAGATAGAGGGCGATACCACATCATCCACAAGACCATCATGTACTGTACTCATGTGTATTTGGCTGACAAATGTAACCATTTCTAGCAGGTCTCAACTCACAACCAGAACATTGGCAGACAAGAGACAAAATCCAAGAATAAACTCTCAACACGTTAAAAGTACCTTTCCTCTCGACTCATCCAACAACTCCCTTTCTTTGCGGCAAACGATCTATGACTAATCTAGGACACCGGTGAGGTACATTGTGCTACTACCTTCGGCTATGTTCTTGCTGTGCAGACACCTAAATACACACAGAGCATCATCCTTAACAGAAGGAACAGTTCTGAGTCCGAAGCAATTGGATGCAGAAGTGGCACCGAATAGGTCATCGAGATTTCAGGTTTTCCTTTATTTGAACATCACAAAGTAGTATGAAATTCACCACGCCCATGAAAAAACATCACAATTTAGTCTTTCAATTCCAGCATTTCATCCTCAATGAACTTGCAGGCATGATCTCAGACAAGTCTGTAAGCTATTTGGAAGTGTTGTTTGACAAAAGTGCAGGTTTAAAAACCAGTACTGCAATTTAAAAGTTCAATATATAACCCTTCCTGCCCGCTACAGTTTTTATATTTATTGGACATGTTTTTTTAGATACTAAATTCACCCGTTAGCTAACTGTAAACAAGGAAACGTGCACCTTACCCTTTATTGATTCTATTAGGCAACAATACAAACATTCCTTGTTTGATAGTTGTGCTATTGTGCCACAAATTCACATGTGAAGGTGTTCTCCCTTCCTAAATGCCAGGAAATCTCTACACAAATGAGTTGAAAGTTTACAAAATGATCATTACACATTTGTGCACTGCCCATAACAAATTCTGACCAGACATGGTGTAGTAGGGATTGTAAACCATTATTTGATAGTTAGAGACAATTCTGTTTGGTTATAGTTTGATATTTCTAGCCATTGCTTGAATGGCAAGTTCATGGGTAAGTGAGGCTGTGAAATACTTTTATGTTGCTTGTAAAATGTGATAAAGTGTAGGTGAACACAGTCATGTTGGCGATATGATCCTTTTTTTTTTTTTTTAATTTTCATTAGAACAAACACACATACAAAAGAAAAAGAACATAACTCACAAGGCAAAAGTACAGTGTTACATAATCATGAGTCCATGCGGGCAAAGCTCCAGAGCTAGATAAATGCATTGCAATCAGTTAGCGTGGGGTACCAGGGGCGGACAAGGAAACAAGCAAAAGTATTGGCGATGAATGAAAACTGGATGCCAATTAGGGGGACGCAGAAACATTAGGGTTTACATCCTGTGGGGGAGTACATATATTTCCCCGATAAGCGTTCCATTGGGACCAGATCCTACCCCATTTCTTGGGCCGGCCCCGGGAAAGGTACACAGTCTTCTCCCGGAACATGCACCAGTCCATGTTCTCCTTCCACCTGGATACGGTGGGCGGTCTGTGAGAATCCCAAAGTTGAGCAATGTCTCTTTTTGCGACCATATTTCCGAGGGTCGCCCATACTATCTGTGCGGTGCTGTAGTCATTGGGCTCCCAAACATTCAACAGACAGCGCCTAGCCTCGGACAGCAGCGACACACCTGTAACATTCTCCATCACAACATGTACTCGGGACCAAAACTCAACCACCTCCGGTTATTCCCACAATATGTGAAGAAAGGTGCCAGACATTCCACAGCCACACTTGCACAACCCATCCAAGGAATAGCCCATCCGAACCAGACACGGCCCGGTAACATACACTCGATGGAGTATCTTAAGCTGGACGACCCTCAGGCGAGCAGGAATAGCAACTTCCTTGGGCGAGGACAAGGCAGATTGCCAGTCCTCATCATCCAGTTCTAGTCCGTCAGCGCTCCACGAGGCCCTAGGACGCACCAGCAAGTCAGCTCTATTATTGATAAGTTTCTTGTAAATCAATGAAATCGTGCTGTCAGGCACATGACCATCCAGTATACGGTCCTCCAGGGGGGAGGATTCAGGAATATCATCATCCGCAGCAAACAGTGATAATAGAGCGTGACGGACCTGAGCATACCTGAAGAATTCCGTGTCACCAAGCTCGTACTCCGCTTTCAACACGTCGAAGGACTTGACTGTACCTTTCGACCACAGATCACCCACCTTACTTATACCAATCATATCCCATTTATCGAAGCCTTTCGTTCTCCAAAGATGTCCCAAACATTCAGAATCGTACAAAGGGGTAGCCCGAGTAAATCTGCCACACCAACCCAAGGCCGCACTCGCATCACGCCACACCTTCACAGCAATTTTAGTGGGACCAGTCAGTGTTCCATGTAGTCCTCTGGAGTACAATGCTCTGTTAAAGTTCCCCCTGGCAAAAGAAATGTATCCATGGAGAAAGCCGGGGTAAGGCCCGGTGCGTAGGTCGCATGGTTAATCGCACTCAACTGAGATGCCCAGTAATAACGCCTGATGTCCGGGAGGGCAATGCCGCCATCGTACCATGGAAGCGTGAGTTTAGAAAGAGCAATACGGGCATACCCATCCCAGACCAGTTGTCTCTGCAGACTCTCAACTTCACAAAAATAGCCCGAGGAGATCGGGTCAAAGGAATTCTGAAGTGCGTATAAAAATCGAGGCAGAGACATCAATTTAAAAAGCGCTGCTCGACCGAGGGGCGATAACGGCAACCTACGCCAGCGCGCAACATCCAGTTTGAGCCGCTGAAGGGGTGGTAACAGATTGCACTCATATCGCCTAGAGGGGTTCAAAGAAACGTAAATCCCCAGATACTTAAAACCGGCCTCAGTTACTTGAATCGGAAATCTACGAGGCAGTGGAGGAAGATCTCCCGCCAAAACGTAGACGCAGGATTTAGCCCAATTAATAATGAGACCGGAGTTCTTTCCGAAGGAGGTCAGAACATCAAAAAGTACATTCAGGGACTTCCGAGGGGAGGTAAGATAGAGGAGGATGTCATCCGCGTATAGCGAGACTCGATCCTCAAAATCGGGAGTCCATTGGATACCCCGCATAGAAGGCTCCCAGCGGAGCCATTCCGCCAGAGGTTCCAGAGTGAGAGCGAATAGCAATGGAGATAGCGGACAGCCCTGCCGGGTACCGCGCCCAAGCGTAAAACGCAAGACACTTTCCCATTAACTACTACCTGAGCCAGGGGCATCTCGTAAAGAAGTTTCACCCAGGCAATGAATCCCGGCCCAAACCCGAACTTCGAGAGGGCCGCCCAAAGATAGGGCCACTCGATGGTGTCGAAGGCCATGGTAGCGTCAAGGGAAGCTAAAATGGCCGGTTCAGAGATCGTCCCGGCTCTCGCGAGAACTCCATTGAGTCTGCGAAGATTCAGAGCAGTATTGCGGTGTGGGATAAAACCGGATTGATCTGGATGGATCAAGTCCCCAATCACAGAGATTAAGCGATTAGCCAATAATTTAGCCAAAATTTTGGGTTCGGCATTGAGCAATGAAATGGGTCTGTACGAAGTACAGCACTCCCGCGGCTTACCCTCCTTATGAATAACTACGATAGTAGCAAGTCGTTGGTCCGAGGGGAGGGAACCAGACTCCAAAGCCTCAAGGAACATGTCCCTTACGTAGGGCGCCATTTTGTCGGGTCGCAGCTTGTACAATTCAATGGGCAAACCATTGGGGCCCATCGCCTTACCAGAACGGAGGGAACGAATAGCCACAGCGACTTCGTCCACTGTGAGCGGAGCATCCATGAGGTCCCTGTCAGCGTCAGAAATGCAAGGCAAAGCGATATCACGAAGCAGCAAACGGGAGTCCTCCTCATCTCCACCACAAACCGAGGTGTACACAGTCCTAAAGGGGTCCGCGAAACACTGAATGATCCCAATAGGGTCAGTAACACATTCTCCATCAGGCCGTTCAATCACAGGAACAACACGATTCACTCTCTCCTTCTTATCCAACCACGCAAGCAATTTACCCGCCTTGTCTCCCACATCATACAGCCTGCCCTGCTGCTCCCTATACATCCTCCTCACCGCATCAGTCACAAGAGCCCTGTAATCAGCTTGTTTCAAAGCAAAGGAATGCAATTTTACACTGGAGACGCACATCCGAAGATCATCCTCAAGCGCGGTTATCTCAGATTCCAGTCGCACAACCTCCACATTTGCGGCCTTCTTAGCGGCGGCAATCAAGGATAGGGACTGCCCACGTACAACTGTCTTGAAAGCATCCCACAGTGAAACAGCGGAGGAAACAGACCCCACATTTTCGTCAAAATAATGTTCAATAGCTTTCACAAGGTCAGAGCGGGTTTTAGGATTGCGGAAGTACCAGGGGTTGATAGGGGCGACCCTACCCTCACTGCCCGCCCCGACCTCATAACGAAGCCACAGGGGGGAGTGATCGGAAATACCCCTAGGGAGCTGACGAATCTCTCTGATGGAGGAGGATTGGACCGCTCGCATTAAGAAGTAATCCAATCTCGAAAGACTACCATGCGCCCCAGAATGGAAGGTGTACTGTAGTTGTGTGGGGTTCAGTAATCTCCAGCCGTCCACCAGCCCGAAGGTCTCAAGCAAATCACTCAACCACATATGGGCCCTGGGCAAATCCCTGGGAGGGTGATGATCAGAGATGCCGGAGACAACCGAATTAAAATCCCCACCCATAATCAGAAGGCCCTCAGGAAGTTCCAAAAGGACTCTGCAGAGATCAGCGTAGGTCAAGGTCTGCAGGCCCGGGGGGACATAAACTGAGAGTATGGACAATGTCTTCCCCTCCCATCTACCAGTGAGCGCCGCATAGCGCCCCCTGTCATCAAGCTTTACTTCATCAATTTCGAAAGGGAGAGAGGACCGGATAAGAATACCAGCCCCCCTGGAACCAGAAGTGAACCCTGCGTGGGCCACCAACCGATATCCGCGCCTGTTCATAGCCTGACATGTATTACCTATAAGATGCGTCTCCTGTAGGAGGACAATATCGGGAGAATGACGCCTAAGGAACCGCAAAACAATCCCTCGCTTAATTATGTCACCCAACTCATTGACATTCCAGGATAACAGTCTCAACTCGCCACCCCCCATCCACGAGAAGTAGGCAGAGCAGCACCCACACAGAACCCAATGAACAGTGCAAAGGAAGAAAACAATACGATGCCTTGCGAATAAAAGGAAACACATACACACACCCCCACCACCCCCCAACTTGAACATGTTACACCCCCCACCCTGCACCCCTGCGTACAACTAATAAGCCACCCCAACTTGCAGTGTGCCTGTCGCCCCATTACTAAACTAAGCTACGCAAAGAACTCAGGTGGAGGAAGAGTCCCCATTTACCCCCCGCTACCCCCAGGCTAATCTGGGTTTAGAAGAGGACCAAAGTCCAGACTCAGCTGAAAAAGCAGAAAAGTTCAGACGCCAGGATCCACGGAGCAGTCTTCACTCTGCCGCGCCCCCTTCGGCACCTCCGGGGTGGCCAGTACGTTCGTCTCTTCGAGGCAGGGAGTCAAGCCAGTCACTAACATTTTCAGGGCGATCAAAGAAAAATGTATGTTCTCCATATACAATCCGAAGCCTGGTAGGAATCAACATAGCGTACTTGAGGCCCAAGTCCCGCAATCGTCTCTTCACTCCCTGAAATCCAAGTCTTTGTCTCTGAACAAGTGGTGAAAAGTCAGGATAAAAAGAAACAGAGGCATTTTCAAATTTCACTGGGCCCTTATCCCGTGGGGCCTGAAGAATAGCATCCCGATCCCTAAAGTGGAATAATCTGGCAATAATGGGCCTCGGGGGAGCACCCGACTTCGCCTTCCCACCAGGGACTCGATGAGCGCGTTCAACAGCAAAGAATTTGCTGAGTCCGGCGGGAGCAAGATAATTCGTAACCAGATCCTCCACCAAAAGGTCAACCGCCAGCATCTCGGGATTCTCCGGGACACCAATAAGGCGTACGTTATTGCGACGGGCTCTGTTTTCGTAGTCCTCGAGGCGACGAGCCATCAGGTCGTGTGCGGAACGCAGATTGCCAATCTCAGTCTGGGCCTCCGTGACATCCGTAGTAAGACTGGAAGTCTTCAAGTCCAATGACTTGACCCTCTCGTTGGTCTTCGCCAGATCCGCTCTAATCAGCGTGATGTCGACGGCCACCGTGTCTATCTTTGAGGCAAGGGCCTCGTACTGCTGTCCCATAGAGGCCTGCATGTTGGTAATGGCGCCCATGACGTCCTGCAAGAATATTTCCGAAGACGCTGAAGAGACAGTCTTAGGATCGTCTGAAGTGCGACCAGAGGCACCAGGGGACCCCTTAATCTGCGAATAGTGGTCCATAATGTTCGTCTGGGTTTGGCCCCCACGGAGAGATGTTTTGATTTTGCGCCTCTCGGGAGCAGGTCCGGTGGCCATATTGGAGAAGGGACCCCGAAGGGGTCCTCGCGACCTGGTGAAATGGCCGGTCGTGGAGTGGCCAGACAGACGACAAGACCAGATCAGACATGCATAGGCACCACAAAAGGTGGAGTTTGGGCACTCAATAGGGCCAGCACTAAACAGCAGGAGAGACACCAGGCCAGCCGAAGGTGGATCAGGGCTGCGCTTCCGTCAATCCGAGCCGGGAGTAGAAAACAAAACCGAAAGTCAGGAGAGGGTCGACCATAGGGAGACCCCCTCAGCCGTTGTTGTTCAACTACTCCCCGGCCTGCCAAGCAACTGAGCCCCCGGTCCGCTTCGGGGTAGGCCGCAAAAAGCAGAGGCGATGTAGAAGTGGACCCCAGCGTCCGAATTCAATTTTTCAAATAATCGGGAGATCAGCAAGGATGTGCGAAGAAAAGCCTGTCCTTAAAATCAGGATGTAGTCAGGATATCCGTGAAGGGCGGCCCGGGTCCGGGGAGCTCTGTGCTCACGCGACCATCTTGGATGCCTGCGAAGCTCCTCCCCCTGCTTTTTTAATAAAAGGATTTTCATCGAAGAGGTGTCTGGGTGCTTCTGAGGTAAAAAATGGAGGTGGCAGAGACACATTCCGTTGAATGATAGGTATGGGGGAGAGTCAAGGACCAGCCCAAATTTGGGGACATACTTTGCTTTTGTTCGTTCGGACCCAAGAGTGTAGAGCATTTATTAATTCCAAAGATGGTCCGGGGCATAGCAAAGCAGAAGTTGTAGAGCCAGTGTCGCTCCCCATGCGACAGTTCGAACTAACTTTCTGACCCCATGCTAGCATCAGCTCTGAATTGCGACAGTGTAGATCGCTTGGATTTGTTCTCAAAAACAGCATCATCAAAACAACGGACACGAGGAATAAAAGACAAAAATAACTAAAAGAATTTCAACCCATTCTCTGTGCTGAAAATCAAACCAAGCGAGAAGTAGTAATTTCAATAACTGGACATTCATTCTGGCTCTGGAGTTGAATGGAGGGGCAGATGGTATATGAGGGGATGGGAAGAAGAGGGGTGGTGCACATGGAGTATAACTGGAGAGTTTAACATAGATGGGGAGAGCGAAAACGTACAGCCTTTTTGTGGCGGCTCCTCATGCTCGCTCGCTGCTCGACATCAGGGCACAGCTGCATGGATTAGCATCTAGGGTGGAAGCATATAGAGGACTGAGAAGAAACTTGGTGGCAGTTTGATCTAGCCACAGGGCTTTTAAGTGAGATTAAAAACAAGGTCTCTGCATTGCGTGGTGGGGGAGTGGGGGCGGGGGAGCGGCTTCCTTTGAAGTCTGATGGGGGGGCGGGAGAGCAGATTCCTTTGAAGTCTGATGCCGACGCTCAGACAAATGGTGTGCGATGTGGCTGGCGATGTGCAGGTGCCTGGCTCACATGAACTGTACCTAATCCGCAGTTTGGGTACACTTCTGAAAGCCTTACTATAACCTCACCAAACAAGCATTGCTAAAGCAATGCCTGAGGCTCTACCTAAAAATGGTCCCCACCGGTCGAAAACAACGCCCCACCCTTCTGGCCCACCGGGGAAACACTTTGTGCCCGCTACGGCCAGTCCGGCCCTGCCCCTGAACCCTCATGTCACTGTACAGGGATTTCAATTTAGCAGACCACTTAAATTCGGGCACAATGTCTGCGAGACGTCGATAGGGTTTGCAGCGAGACTCTTTGCAAGGAGACTAAAATGTTCCGTACAGGTTATATGGTATTTAGAACATGTCGAGAGAGTAGTAGGCTGTGAGATCACACGAAACAGCATACGAGACAAAAGGTAGATGTGTTGGAGCCACAGGATGAGGCACTATGGTCAGAGCTGCTGACTTTGAAACTGGGGAACCAGGTTCAAGTCTAGGCATACTAAACATGCTGTGATTCTGGGAAAATCACTTAATCTCCATGTGCCTAAAAATGAATAGATCCTTTTGAAATGTAATATAACAGGTGAGCATTCCATTACCTTCGGGTGGAGTTTGCGCTATATAAAACTGCAAAAAAAACAAGCATTGGAAATGCAATAGGTCTCGCAGCATTAGAGTTAGTGCTTTTAGAATTGTTTATGGGTTTTTTTTGTAAGTGGGTGGGGGGGGGGTGAGGGTGAGGGGGAGTGAGGGTGAGGGGGAGTGAGAGTGAGGGGGAGTGAGAGTGAGGGGGAGTGAGAGTGAGGGGGTGTGAGAGTGAGGGGGTGTGAGAGTGAGGGGGTGTGAGGGGGTGTAGCGGTGTGAGGGAGAGGGTGAGGAGTGTGAGGGTGAGGGGGAGTGAGGGGGTGTGTGAGGGTGAGGGGGTGTGCATTCTGAGGGTGTGTGGCGGTGTGAGGGGGTGAGGGCGTGTGAGGGTGAGGGGGTGTGCATTCTGAGGGTGTGTGGCGGTGTGAGGGGGTGAGGGCGTGTGAGGGTGTGTGTAAGGGTGAGAGGGTGGGTGTGTGTGAGGGTGAGAGGGTGGGTGAGAGGGTGGGTGAGAGGGTGGGTGAGGGTGAGGGGGTGAGTGAGGGGGTGAGTGAGGGGGTGAGGGAGGGGGTGAGTGAGGGGGTGAGTGAGGGTGAGGGGGTGAGTGAGGGGGTGAGAGTGAGTCAGGTGAGTGAGGGTGTGAGAGTGAGTGAGGGTGTGAGGGTTGTGAGAGTGAGTGAGGGTGAGAGGGTTGTGAGGGTGAGTGAGGGTGAGTGAGGGTGAGTGAGTGAGGGTGAGGGGTGAGTGAGTGAGGGTGAGTGAGAGTGAGGGTTCTGAGGGGGTGTGGCGGTGTGAGGGAGAGGGTGAGGGGGGTGAGGGGGAGTGAGGGGGTGGGTGAGGGGGTGTGCATTCTAAGGGAGTGTGGCGGTGTGAGTGGGTGAGGGCGTGTGAGGGTGAGGGGGTGTGCATTCTGAGTGGGGGTGTGGAGGTGTGAGGGGGTGAGGGCGTGTGAGGGGGTGGGTGAGAGGGTGGGTGAGAGGGTGGGTGAGAGGGTGAGTGAGGGTGAGGGGGTGAGTGAGGGGGTGAGGGGGTGAGTGAGGGGGTGAGGGGGTGAGGGGGGTGAGTGAGGGGGTGAGGGGGTGAGTGAGGGGGTGAGTGAAGGTGAGGGGGTGAGTGAGGGGGTGAGAGTGAGTGAGGTGAGTGAGGGGGTGAGAGTGAGTGAGGGTGAGAGGGTTGTGAGAGTGAGTTAGGGTGAGAGGGTTGTGAGGGTGAGTGAGGGTGAGTGAGGGTCCGAAGTAAATGGTGGCAGGGCAGACATCATTGCAGCTAGCAAGTCGATCTTGACATTTGTATACTCTCTACTACGACCAAGGCTGGAATTAGTCACTAGTTACAGACCTGAAGACTGGATGTGCTCTCTCTGAACACACTGCAGCGGCAGAGCTGTGAACATCGGCCCGATCAGATCTGCACACAATTTGTCATAGATAGACAATAAGCACATTGCATGGAGAGCAAATGTTCCTTCTGCTGGACTACGAAGCAGTCCGTAAGACATAGACACACACTACATGCTCTACTGCACAACCTCATGAACACACTACAAAGTCCGCAAGAGCTAAAGATAGAGCTAGGCAAACCCAAAGCGCAGCATACATATATCTACGGAAATCTAAGATGAAGCAAAATTAAACTCAAGGCTCACGGTGCCCTCAAGCCACAGTCTAGAACACCATGACTGGGAATCCATTTTAGACGGAGCCATAATGAGCGAGTGGCCAACAGACCCTGTAAGTCCCAGTGGGGTACACGTGTTACTATGGTAATCCCTAAACTAAAGCCACAATAAACATGTGGTAAATGGAGACTATAAACAACAAGCTCTCGGCATTGCTGTGGGGGAGGCGGGGGAGCGGAGCGCATTCCTTTGAAGTGTGATGATATGGGGGGGGGCAGGGGAGAGGAGCGGCCACATCAATGGAGAGCTGATGAAGTGCTAGGATTCCCCACGGCCAGACTGACTTTTGCGTGGCGCGCAGCGTACTTGGGAACACAGCGACATATAGCATGGGACAGAGTAGCAGCGTGAGAGGGACAGAAATGCATATTTTTAGCGCACAGCATGGGCGGGGGCAGTATGTGACAGAGGCAGAGCGTGGGCAGAGTGGGACGCAGCAAGAATGTGGGGTCAGAGGGGCACATAGTATGGACGGGGGTGGGGGATCAGAGGCAATATGTGAAAGGAGCAGAGCGTGCCATGGGGCGGACAGAGTGGTGCACAGCATGGACGGTGTTGGGGGAACGGAGAAGGCAGCATGTGACTGAGAGGCAGAGCGTGGGCAGGAGACAGCGTGGCGCGCAGAGTACTTGGGTTGAGAGGGACACTTAGCATGGGGCAGACTATCAGCGCGAGAAGGGCAGAAATGTTGATTTTTAGCGCACAGCATGGGCGGGGGGGCAGTATGTGACAGAGGCAGAGCGTGGAATGTTTTTAAGACAAACTTAAAGAGAGGGCTAAGCGTCCCGGCAGACCGCGCCCTAATTTAAGCTCGGACAATTTTATAGAAGCAGCCGAGGGCAAGAGACTGCCCGCTGGTAAAAAAAAAAAAACAAGCAGAAAAAAGAAAATGCAGTAAAGAAGGAAATAAATGCAACAAAGAATGAAATAATGAAGGATGCAAGGAAAGATGGAAACAAGAAAGGCAGTAAAGAAGAAAATAAAATGGAGATTGGAAGAAGGAAGGAAGGAAAGACAAGAACATCGCCAAAAGAAACAAGACGGAGGGAAGAGAGGGGAGGGGGGAGGAGAAATGCGACACGGCGGGAAGGGGCAGGCAGGATGACTCAGGGGAGGGGGCGGAGCGGGGCAGAGCGGCATGTGGGTGTGAAGAAGCCGGGCCTTTGAAGTGAAGCTAAGCTTCACTTCAAAGGTGTCGGAGGAATGCGGGCGGCTGTGCACGCGCTTTTAAGCTCAATGCACATGCGCATTGAGCTTAAAAGTCACGGGCACTGCAAGGAATCGCCACGATTCCTTGCAAGTTAGATAAAGAGTCGATGAGCCCCTATAGTCTCGCTTGCTCGATGCGCATGCGCATCGACAGGCGAGACCTAAAAAGGGAAGGGGCCATTATTAAAGGGCCCAATAAGTGGCTTTGGAGCAGAGAATGGTCCGAATAAACATGTTTTACTCTCAACTTCTCATGTACTCTGTATATGGAGAGATGTTCCTGTGTTTCTTGAAGGCAGCTTCTGCCACTGAAGGGAAAGTGTGCTTCTCTTAGATTGACGGTGAAGGTATAATTACACCCCACGGGCCCTGAGCAAGCATGCTGGAGGCGTGAGATGCATTTATTAAGGTTGTCTTCTCTTCTGGAATTGTACTTTTAAAGAAAGTACTGCGGTGAAACACACCAAAAAAGGAGGCTGTGTGATTCTGTATGGTTTACCTTCAGCTTTGCCTTTACTTTGTCGTGTCACTATTGTGTCCCATGCTCGAGGGACTTATGCTAAATGGGCATCAGCTTTTTTTTCTACATTTCTCAACATGAGCTGGCACGTAGCTCGCTGAGTAAACCAACCTGGGTGGCTGCGAGAAGAGAGCAACTAGGAACCTTCAGCTGTCTCTCATCTCAAAGCACATTAGCACTGACAAAGCCAATAGTTGCAGTAATTGTTGAAATAAAACATGCCCCTTTTGCAGAGGCCCCCCACTTTTTGCCTCCATTTGGATGACTGGATGCTGGTTTTCGACTCTGACAGTGCACTTGTGCCTGCTAACCAGGCCCCAGTGCCAGTTCTCTTTCCTCAAAACTGTTATGTGTGAATTGGTACCCTCAATTGGCAAGGAGTTTAACCCCCTTATAAATCCTAGTATATGGTACCAGTGGTACCCAGGGCATGGGTGTTGAGGGGTCACCAGGGACTGAAGCACTGTTTGTGCCACCCAGAGTGACCCAAGTAAACTACTGATAGCAGGCCTGACATTGCAGACTGCAGGAGCAGTGCAAACTCCCCGAACTCGACTTTGGCCTCAGCATGTGTGCAAAGTCAATGCACTGCTTTTAATATATGTCAGTCATCCCTAAGGAAGGAATACTAAAGCACAGTGGCAGGGTGTATTATATTAAATGTGTGGACATGTATGTGCAAGCTTATATGTCCTTATAGCGGCCTTTACCATTTAAGCACATTATAAGTGATAGACATCCATAAGATAACATTGGCTAGCTCCCGGGCAAACCCGAGGTTGGCAGCTCCATTATGGCACTGTCTAAATATGTCATGTTAGGTATCCCACAATGTGCCTCATCATCCATGACACGAAGCTCGTGTTGAGGAAGATGTGGCATGAACCCAGGTGGCTATATTAGAGGAGGCCCACCTTTTGTCCCAGTCTTTCCTGTGCATTGGCAGCTAGCCCGCGTTTTCTGCCACCAAGACAGGAATCTGAGCCTCTGCCAGGAGGTGTCAACTCTTCCAGGAGTCAGAATCAATGGCCTGGATGGGAAGGACATCACACCTCCCCCTTGACAGGCTGGCTAGTGATGTGGCACATCAAGGCGGTGAGCTTCAAAGGCTGCACAGCCTATGATATGTAACCAGGCTGCCTTCTAAAGGAGGAAACAGCCCCTACCCCCAGGCACATTTGCACCTGGGCAGGTGGGAAAATGAGGTAGTCAGGAAGTGTATTTTATAACCTCAGAAGGCTAGCAATACTTCTAGGGTGGGCTACCTGGTCTGTACAGCTAAGAAAGACTTCTGCCATCTTCAAAAGGCATAGAATAGTGGGTTCTGGATAGAAACGATGATCTACACCCCGTATGTGGTCACTTCAGGGGCGTATTAGCTGCAGGGACAAGTAGCCGATTGGCCATGTGCACCCATATCCCTAACTCCCCTAAATCTAAGGATTTAAGGGCTACCCCTAACACCAGAAACTCACTTCTGAGCCAACGTGCATCGAAGAAGACAAAGAATAGACCTGAGTCTGCTACAACAGGACTTGCACAAACTAAAAGAGGGAGACTGTGCACCAGTTCTAACACTCCTGGCACTGCACAATCGAGGCTCTGGGTCCCCAGACAGAGGGACCCCTGTGAGAGCCAGAAGCAACCTCAGACTCCCTTGGAATAGTGGCACTAGTCCTCTACTGCCGCTGTTAAAAACTGGGTACTGGAACCAAAGAATTGCTGGCCATTGGCCCTCCAAGGGATCGACGAGAAGTAGATGGTCTGGTGCATTATGGGAATTGTAGTCCTGCCCTCCGCAAAGTTTCAGGCAGCTGCCATGTTCCCCCGGACCTCCAGATGTCAAACTAATTTTCTACTGGGCTTACCGCTGCTAAGGCTTAGTGGTCGCCAGTCTGGCAACCACCACCTTTACTCAACATTGCACCTTGAGGGAACTCCGAGCTAAGGATTTATTATTGCGAATCCAAGGGCCATCTTTGGGGTTTGTGAAAGTATTGCATGGTGAAGCCTAACCAGCATCATCACATAATACTCCACCTTCCTACAATTGCATATTGAAAAGACTTTAACACAGATGGCAATTAGCAGAATGGTATAGCTAATCATGGGCAGCAGTAGTGCAAGCTTCTCTTTCATAAAGCACAGGAAGTGGTGCAGAGGATGGGCAGCAGTAGTGTAAGCCCCCTTATGGACATTTACAGGTGCATCCAAATGCACAATGAATAATCCCAGAATGTGCCTGCCTGGGATGTTACGTAAAAGTAGTGATTCAATTTTAATGACATTGCAAATTCACCAACCACACAGCACACCAAATTGCACATAGTGGTTGGCCATGATGGAACAAAAATAGTGTGGCTACGGGCAGAACTAGCATTCATATTAGATTGCTAGATGTATGTTCCCTTTGAGACAGTGTGGAGAAGTGACAACATATTTGTTACACTTTAGAGAAAAAATATTGCAAGCAAAGGAAAACCATTAAGTCCATTGTACGGAGAAATTTTCACAAACTGCCCCTTGCCTGCCTGTACCTGCCTTAGAAAACCAGTCTGTATATCTAGGATCACACCATTTGATCAAATATGAAAGCTGGGATTTCAGCCGAGTCTCTTGGTGCCAAATGTGTTTTTTTGTAGCTACATGGTATGTCCTATAGCTAGGCCTGGGTGGTGAACTTCGCTCCGCTCGCGGAGTTTGCGGTGTTTTCTGCACTTCGCACTCCGCAGAGTGCAGAAAACTCTGCTTCGCGATGTGCAGCAGAGTTTTTTTTCCCGCTCGCAATCGCGAACAGTAAGTTTGCGAGCGCGAGCTGCTGCTCGGGTAGAATTTCTACCCAAGCTGCAGGAATACCAGCACAAACTGCAATTCGCACTGCACTCCTCCACTTGCGGAACTTCGCGGAGTTCTGCATAGCAAACCTCCGCGAACTACGCCCAGGCCTACCCCCGACGCGACCCTTAATAATTTGTACAGCTAACCCTCCACCTTCTATTCTCCTTGCAGAATTTGTGAACCTTTTAAAAAGAATATAATTTTTTTTTCTAAGGCGTGGATATTTTAGTAGCATACGTATATCTAACATGAACTTTATCTACACCCTTCATGTATTATTTTGAAATTTTTATTTAGTTAATTACTCTGGGAGTAGAAGGACAAGCTGAAGAATATGTAAACTGAATCATTGTTTGATTCAATCAGATAATTTTCAGGTATTTATCAAATATTGGGAGAAGAGGGTAGTATTATTTACCAAGTGCTCCCTACGTATTCACTTAACTAATTGTGGAAGTGTGGCTTTGATGGGTGTAATACAAGTCCTGTTGTGTGGTCCACCTTATACTTCATCTTCGAATCCAGAAGAAACACTGCAGGCTTCCCTGGGGTGCTTCTGAGCAGTGTGCCCTGGCATAGTGCACCGAAATGGTTGTGTTTGCTAAACCATGCAGCCAAAATAACAGTACAATACCCTAGTTGACCTTCTGTGCCTTGTCGCCTCTGCCCTCCACACAATACCCCCTTATCATACTCCCGCCTAAATTCCTACGCCCATGTGTCAGTTGAAGACAGTAGGGCCTCAAATTGTGTTCTCTGTTCAGTTTAAGAAAAGGGCAGTCTCTTTAGTAGTAGATTGGCCCATAGATTTTGGCTTTAAAGTCAGTGGGGGCCGACATGAATAAAAAAGTGGTGAGGCAGGTGGAGGGAGTGTGGGAGGAGCACGGGGGGATAAGCACAGGGGGGGGTTAATAATAAATACAACTTACCTGACGCTGTCGGACGCTTCTCGCCTCGGTGATCCTCTGCTTCTCGCTCCCAGCAATCCCTGGGACAGCATCAGACTCCCCATCGAATCCCCACGCTGCTCTCTTGCTATTACCAAGCTTAATGAGAGCAACACGGGGATAAGCCTGACCCGGCTGGTTTAATGCTCGCTCAGGCACAGGGAGTCTGTGCTGTTTCTCCAACCTGGCTGTGCAATACAGCTAGGTTGGAGAAACCTAACTGCGCATGTCTGTTTGGCCGGCCTAAAGCGGCCGGCCAAACCGACATGCGCACTTAGCAGTGCACATCACTCGACCCTATCTGCCATGGCCTGCCCCACCCCTCCCTACACACGCTGGCTCAGCCAGCAGCTGGAAAAAAAAGATAATAAAATATTATTTTATTTTTCAGCTGCTGGCTCTGAGCCAGTGGGGCGATGTTCCTCCGCCCTTGTGGAGGAGCCGCTGCTGTTTAAAGTTATCCTATCATGAAAAGCCAGTAGGTCTGGTCCATCCAATACTTAACATAAGCGCTGCACCGGTAGCAATACACAACAGCCGTTGTTGGTAGTAATTAAACATATACAAGATGTCCGATACGATGGAGAGCGTCTGTCGCTGTGATGCAGTGCTGCCAGCCTGCATACGAGAAGTGCCAGGCGGAACCTGGCAGTAGGAGCGCGTGCTGCCAGTCTGACAGAGCTTCATCTTACTTTCCACAGTCTGTCTGGGTCCCACAGATTTTGGTGACAGTTGTTATGGGGACTGATTTAGGATTTGGCAGGTTACCTATGAGAAGTTGTATTTAACTTAGGAAACACCTCCTATGTTGGTGAAGGCCCCCTCCTCTCTTCTGTCCTCAGCACCAGACATTCATGAATGCGTCAGTCACATCACAACTGCTAAACATAGCATATTTTCTCCAGTGCTCTTCCTGATCCCCCTTCTGTAATTAATTTAGTATCCTTTCTCTCTTTTACTTTTCCATATGATGAGCTGCGGCCTTGCAATGAAAGCTTAGTCTATGAAGCAGACGGGTGTTTTATCTTCGGTACAATATAACACAGTCTGTATTGCAACTAATAAAGAGGAATGTTCAACCAGAGTTCTTTTTTTAAAGTAATGTGTCTTGTATTCAATAATTAAAAAAATGATCAGCTAAACCAGAACACAATGATGAAAACCTGTAATGTATGGCACTCAATGATGAGGACGTATAATGCCACCCATATTCCAATTCTGCTAGGCGGAGCGAAAACACAACTCACTGTATAGGACTGGTTTTCAGAACCTTTAACAAAGGGCTTGCATCGTCAAGATGCTATGGTCTTTTCATTTTATAGTAATACTCATTGAAAGGGAACACAGTGACAAGAGTTGCAAACACAGCCTAGTAGTAAGAAAAGTCTTGGCTTACTTTGGTTCAAACTAAGCAAGTTAGGCTTTTACAGCTATAAACTGCAAAAAAATCCATTAGGTCCAGCTGACAAAATCAGAGTTGGTGAGGCTCCTTGGTTTTTATTATTAGCAGACATTTCAAGTCAAAGCTGTTAAACTTACCCTGGAACCTTGTTCAGCTCAACAGTAAAGATTTAGGCTCTGCATGGACTTCAAGGCCAGTAGTATTTGAGACATATACGTGTGATTGAATACTGCTTCTGCCCTGGGTACGGTGCATAGGTCCATACCTTGAAAGACCTAGGCACACTCTAAATTTTCTGAGGCCCCAAAGGTCATTAAGATTGTATGATCAACGAACTATATCTCAGGAAACACCAGTGGCAGTAAGAAAATGCTTTCCTCGATTGGTCTTAAGAGGCTTCACCTTGTTTTCTAAAGGGTTTGAATGCGCAGGGTGCAAAAATTCATTGTAGGTTCCAATTTGGGGTCTCCATCACCAGGAAGATTCCAACACTTGTGGGTAGAACATCAAAGATGGCTTCTGGATGTATTCTGGACTGCCAGCTGAGAGAAGGGCAGGTACTTTTATATCCTGAAAAACACCCTCATATGACATCAATTGTTGGCCATTAAAAACAAGAAAAAGCCCCAACATCCCCTTTAATGGATAGTAAGTGCTCAAGCAGGGCACGAGTCGGGGTACCACGCGGGTGGACGGCATCCCCCCACTTATTTTCCAGGGTTTTCCAGGGTGGACGCCGTCCACCCTGCTCAATCAAAACGCCGTCCCGATCCAGACTTTCCTTCGTCCCCGGCCTCGCCTGCTGCCTGCCCGCCTCAGCCGGATATGTACGAAAACAGACTCTCCCAATATTGCACCTCACTGCCAGCTTTATTAGCCCATCATCCCCTAATGCTGTGGTTCCCAAAGTGTGCGCCGCGGCACCCCGGTGAGCCGTGATGAGAAGCCAGGGGTGCCGCGGCGCCGAGCAGGATGTGGGGGAGCTTGAAAGAAATGCCACCTTCTGTTGCATCGCACATGCTTCAAAACATTGGCACAGAGCGCCCTCTCTCCACCTGCCCGCCCCCATTCCTGCAATCACAGGCTGCTAGAAGCGCAAGAGCAGCCCCACCCCGCCCATTGTCACTTTGTATGGGGCTGATTGCCACATACAGAATGTCAATGGGCCAGTTTGGGGTGTTACAGCATGTGGTGAGCCGCTTCCTGGGGGTAGCGCCGCCGGCAACATTTACAGCTGGTCAAGGGCATTCCCAAAAATCTCACCAGAAGTATGCTGCTTGCCACAGGGTCAGGAGTCTCTCTCTCTCTTCTTTTGGCATATGTTGAAAGCTAACACGATGTGCAACATTTGAAAATGAACTGAGGGTGTAATGTGTTTCAAATAAAAGTTCGATTATTTTAAGACTGTTTTTTCACACATTTTTGTCTAAAATAAAAAAAAATCTGAGCAGTGAAGGCTCTTGCAGGGCTGTTAATCGGTGAGTCGAGTTCCCAAGAGGTATGTTAGTCCCTTCTCTCCAGCCTGCTTGCTCAAATCAGAGGCGAACACCCCGCAACTGGCTGTGCATAAAAGGCAAGAACCACCCGCTTAATTACTGGAAAGGTGAGGAAGCATGCACCACTCCACTGTAACTTTTGAGATTCATAGCCCTTGCACAAGAATCCACAGACACCCCGGAAATGTTTCTTTTGTGACTGCTTTTTTAAACATGTTTGTGCACTTCGGTATATTCAACACAATATTCACCATAATATGATGCAATCGTTTTTCAGTGAACAAGTGTAAAAGTGTTGGGTACCCTAATCTCATGCTGCTGTATCAGCCTTCCATCTTCACTAGATCGATAACATTATGATAATTAATTTGTCTAACAATACATATCAGGTATGACACCTGACAAATGTACATTTCTTATTGTCTTACAGGCTGGATGGGTGAAAGGGTAAATGGTTGGATGGATGAGTGAATGGATGGGTGGGTGGAAGAGTGGATGGATGAGTGAAAGGATGCTTGGGTGAAATGGTACACGGTTGGATGGATGATGAGTGAATGTATGGATGAAGAGATGGATGACTGAAAGGATGGATGGAAAGATAGACGATGGATAGGTTTTCAAATAGTTGAAAAGGTTTGGATATGGATGGGCACACAGTTGGAAGGACAGAATGAATGGTGAAAGACTGCATGATGGATAAAAGAATTAATAGATGACAATGTACATTTGGAATGGTGGATATCAGGGGTTTGATGGAAGGATGAATGGTTAGATCATTGGACAAGAGAGCTCTTCTGGGGATGGTTGTGATCAGTGGCGTCACAAGGGGGGTGCGGGAGGTGCGGGCCGCACCGGGTGTCACCAGCAGAGGACTGACACCAAAATGAACTCCTCGCTATTTATTTACTGTTCATGTAACACCGTCCGTATTGTCCCATGCTGTTTATAGTGCAGGGAAATGGACGGATGCCAGAATCTTCCTTTTCCCAGTTCTGCGAGCGCAGCGGCTTTGTCAGGAGGGGCTTGAGTATAAAATGAGCTCCGCCCTTGACCTTCTGCTTGCTATTCTTTTTGCTCGGAGATGCGATCTTGGTCGTGTTCATGTTCCGAGTGCATGTGGGCGTTTGGGGAACACCACATTCAGTGAACACAAAGTCAAGATTGGCCCAATCTCTAATGGTAAGAACTTTCAGAGTTTCGTAAAAAGTCACATTTGCAGTTAATTTTTGGAACCTTTTGAATCATCCGTGTATATATGTTGCGAGGCTTGTCCTGCATTACTGCAGATGTTAATATGAGAAGCACTGAAAAGACCATTTGATTTCTTTGGACAGCGCTATGATGGGCCAAACGCAGGTAGGTCACAGAGTGTGCAGGATGGCAGGAGGAACGAAAAAAGGCCTCACCCTGTTTGCCACGCCTGCCCTAGACAATGGATGTTCAGTTGAATCATACAAAAGTATTAAAAAAAGGCTCCGATACTCAGCACATCGAAGCGGGGTAGGAGCGGGGTAGGCGCAAATTTGCGTGCACAAATTCAAAGAGCATTTCATGAGTTTATTTCAGTCACTTTGAGAAGAGCCAAAAACTGTGGGAGAAACCATGGGGGGGGGGAGAAGGCGACGAGGAAAGGGTTAAAAGAGCAGCAGGCAGGGGAGGGAGGTGCAGGCGGAGGGGGTGGATGGTGCAAGCAGAGAAGGAGATGATGCAGGCTGAGAGGGAGACGGTGCAGCCAGAGGGAGAGATGGTGCAAGGGGATGAGATGGTGCAGGCAGGGGATGAGATGGTGCAGGCAGGGGGTGAGATGGTGCAGGCAGGGGGTGAGATGGTGCAGGCAGAGGGGAGACGGAGTAGGCAGAGGGCAGATGTTGCAGGCAGAGGGGAGATGGTGCAGGCAGAGGGGAGATGGTGCAGGCAGAGGGGAGATGGTGCAGGCAGAGGGAGAGATGGTGCAGACAGAGGGAGAGATGGTGCAGACAGAGGGAGAGATGGTGCAGGCAGAGTGGAAATGGTGCAGGCAGAGTGCAAATGGTGCAGGCAGAGGGAGAGATGGTGCAGGCAGAGGGAGAGATGGTGCAGGCATGGGATGAGATGGTGCAGGCAGGGGGTGAGACGGAACAGGCAGAGGGGAGACGGAACAGGCAGAGGGCAGATGTTGCAGGCAGAGGGGAGATGGTGCAGGCAGAGGGGAGATGGTGCAGGCAGAGGGGAGATGGTGTGGACAGAGGGAGAGATGGTGCAGACAGAGGGAGAGATGGTGCAGGCAGGGGATGAGATGGTGCAGGCGGAGGGGAGACGGAGCAGGCAGAGGGCAGATGTTGCAGGCAGAGGGGAGATGGTGCAGGCAGAGGGAGAGATGGTGCAGACAGAGGGAGAGATGGTGCAGCCAGAGGGAGAGATGGTGCAGGCAGAGTGGAAATGGTGCAGGTAGAGTGGAAATGGTGCAGGCAGAGGGAGAGCTGGTGCAGGCAGAGGGAGAGCTGGTGCAGGCAGAGGGAGAGCTGGTGCATGGAGAGTGTTGGACAGGCCGCATGTTCGAGCTGTCCCCCCTCCCCACCATGGGACCAGGACCCTGGCTCTCCCTGCATCCCCAGCCAGAGTCCACCAACGACCACCCGAAGTACCCTGCAATCCCTCCACTACAAGACACCAGCTCCGGACCCAGCTGGCCCGGGTCACCATCTACCCCACGACATCGACCCGGCCGCCATCTTGGGGCACTGCAGCACGAGGCCGCGTGGCCTCAACTCGACCCTCACCCTGGGCCCGGCCGGGCCCGACATCGAGGCACCAACCTCCCCCCAGGAGGCAGAGTGACCACTTGGCGAGTCAATGGGAGAAAGGAATCGTCAACGGCTCTCCTCCGCCAGGTGTCGATCACCCCAGGCCGCCCTGGGCACTGGCTCCACCCCCCTGCTGGGTGTCTGGACTCCCTCATCCCGGACCTCCCGGCCCCCAGGCGCGAGGGTCCGGACATCAAAGGGGACCAGACCTATAACTGGGGCAGGACCAGACCAGGAAGGCAGTTGTATCCTGGAGTCGAGAGACCCGAGAAGAACTCATCCGTGACTGGCCTGCTGGCGCTGCCGCGGCCCTCTGCCTCGTGAAACCATCGTCTTGGCCTGCTGGCGCTGCCGCGGCCCTCTGCCTCGTGAAACCATCGACTTGGCCTGCTGGCGCTGCCGCGGCCCTCTGCCTCGTGAAACCATCGACTTGGCCTGCTGGCGCTGCCGCGGCCCTCTGCCTCGTGAAACCATCGACTTGGCCTGCTGGCGCTGCCGCGGCCCTCTGCTTTATGAGACTATCACCTTGGCCTGCTGGCGCTGCCGCGGCCCGATCCACAGACCCTCCAGCTCGAGGATTGGGAGCTCGCCTTTTACCACTACCTGTACCGATCCGGTACCAAGACTGTCCCGCTACCCCCTTTCCCTACAGAGACTAGAAGTGAGAGGACCCCCGGGTCCAAGTTATCCTGTATCGCTGATATCCTTGCCTTAAGAACCTTATATAAAGCCTTGAACTCGACTTGGTGTGGTGCCTGTTTGTGGGGAGGGAGGGTACTTGTCTGTACGATCGCCGGAGACGGTCCCCCTCGGGGATCTCTCCCTCGGTATCCGGCCGACCCTCAGGGTCCCCGTCTAACATTGGTGGCCAGCGACGGGATCCGAACCTACGCATAATCGTACAGAAAGTCACTCGCCCCACCACACACAACAACCATGTCAATAGAGAGCGGAACAACGGAAAAATTTCAGATGGAAAAATTGGAAGACTACAACCACCGGGAACTGAAGCAATATTGCATAGAACTTGGACTTCCAACCACAGGTCTTAGCACAAAGGAAGACTTCAAACGAGCCCTAAAAGCTTGGGCAGAAACGGGTACGGCCGTACCCCGAACACAAACAACCGAAACGAGCCCCGCACCAACTAAAGAAAGAACGGATCTCTCCCTGGAAGAGATCCGAGAAAGAGAAAAAACCAGACTCCACGAATTAGAACTTGCCCGACTTCGCTTGGATGGGGAACTCAAGCTGGCAGAACAAAAAATAACCCTGGAACACTTACGACTCAGGGAAGAGCGGGAAGACAAGCAAAGACAGAGGGAGCTAGAGGAAAAGAGACTAGAATACGAACATGAGCGCAATCTCAAAGCACTGGAGATTCAGAAACAGAATAAAGACCTCGGGCTCCCCGAACGACCGACCCCGTCTGCCTCGACCGAACCCAAGGTTCACATCCCCAAAGATGTCATCCGGGAATACCACAAGAACGATGATATCCAGCAGTGGTTTAAAGCCTATGAGGTGGCAATGACCTCCCACCGGATTCCCCGAAACGATTGGGGAGCCGGACTATGGGGGAGGTTTGTCAACGAAGGGCGGGACGCCCTGCTGCAACTCCCGGACCAGCTGATGACCTCCTACGACCACATGAAGGCCGCCCTCCTCACTCGATACGGGCTCACACCTGAGATGTACCGCCAACGGTTCCGCGACTGCAAACGGATTCCGGGTACAACTTGGGTGGAGTACGTGAACTTTTTTAGCCGAGCCTTCGAGGGGTGGATCAAGGGCAACAAAGTAACCACCTACGACCAACTCTTTGACCTTATCGTATGGGAACACCTGTCGAACAACTGCTTCGTGGAGCTCCGGCAACACCTCCTGGACAGCAAGCTAACCGACCCTCGACAACTCGCCGCCGAAGCCGACCGGTGGGAAAGCACCCGAGTTGGCCGGAGCGCGCCCAGCGAAGTATCCAGATCGTATCGCCCCCGAGGGGGAGGAGGAAGTCAGGGTCGGGGGAGAGACCCCGGCCCCTCGTCACCCCCCAGAAACCCCTCGACCCCGGTTGGCCGGGGAAGCCCTGCCGTCCGGGCCGGTTTCCGGGCCAACATTACGTGCCACAGGTGCCAGCGACCCGGCCACTACGCCAGTGATCCCAACTGCCCAAAGAATCCGAACACTACTCCCCGCCAAGTTGCAGCGGCGGCCCTAGGGGAAGAAATAATCCCGGAAGACCAAGAGGAGTACGAGACCGATCCCTCTGAATGGGCACCCGCCGCCATGGCACTGGTCTGCTTAGGGGAGAGAGACATGATTCCGCGGGCCCCCCTTCCCGCCAACACACAGAAGTACGGTCAATGGGTCAACATCAATGGCCGCCGGGCGGAAGCCCTCCGCGACACCGGGGCCAGTGTAACGGCGGTCCGACGCCACCTCGTCACTCCAGACCAAATCTTGCCGAACATTCTTTGCCCTGTTCGATCAGCCGACAACTCCGAAAGCCTATGCCACATGGCCTGCGTCCCCTTCGAGTGGGGAGGAGTAACAGGGATGTTAAAAGTAACTGTCCGCGATGATGCCCCCGTGGACTGCCTCCTAGGAAACGACCTTGAAAGCTCTCCCTGGGCAGCTGTCGAACGGAGGGAGCACCTGGGGATGCTTGGCCTCCCCGAATGGGTCTGCGTCACGACCCGGTCCATGACCGCCCGCGCGGTCCCCAGCCCAGAAGAGCCCGAGTGGCCAGAACCTCCTCCCGCGCTCATCCCAGAGGAGGCCGCCCCAGAAGCCATTCCCTTGACCCAAACCGAAGAAGGACCCGACCAGCTTCGGGACGTCCCTGACCTGGCACAATGGCGGCAGGAGGGAGGCCCCACGCAGGAACAATTCCGGGCCGAGCAAAAAACCTGTCCTTCTCTCGAAGGACTCCGGCAGCAAGCCCTGGCCCAGAGCACCGGGGATACCTCGGGGGCCCACTGGATCTACTGGGACCAAGACCTGCTCTACAGCGAGCAGAAAATTGCAGAACTAGGGGCCAGTCGGGTGCTGGTGGTGCCCCTTCGCTTCCGAGACTTCCTCCTGAACTTAGCCCACGATGTCCCCCTTGCCGGACACCTGGGGCAGGATAAAACCTACGACCGCCTGGTGACCCATTTTTTCTGGCCCCACATGCGGAAGGATGTCACCAACCACTGCAAGGCCTGCCCCACCTGCCAGGCCAGCGGAAAAAGTGGCCGAAAAATCAAAGCACCATTACAACCCTTTCCTGTCGTCACCACCCCGTTTGAACGAGTGGGAATAGACATTGTGGGGCCCCTCGACCCTCGAACAGCCCAAGGACACCGGTTCATCCTGGTCCTTGTAGACCACGCCACCCGCTATCCCGAGGCCATCCCTCTTCGGACTGTGACGGCCCCCGTGGTGGGCCGGGCCCTGATGGGGATCTTCTCCCGGGTGGGGTTCCCCCGGGAGGTCGTCAGTGACAGGGGCACGAACTTTATCTCCAGATATATGAAGTCCCTCTGGCAGCAATGCGGGGTCACCTACAAATTCACGACCCCCTATCACCCGCAAGGAAACGGACTGGTCGAGAGATTCAACCGCACCCTCAAGGGGATGATTATGGGTCTAGAAGAACCCCTTCGACGCCAGTGGGACGTACTGCTGCCATGCCTCCTGTTTGCCTATCGGGAGGTCCCGCAGAAGTCCCTCGGCTTCAGCCCCTTTGAACTACTGTACGGACACCCCGTCCGGGGCCCCCTCAGCCTAGTCAAGGAAGGTTGGGAGCAGCCTCCCCAGAAAACTCCCCCGGACATCTACCGGTATCTCCTGGCTCTCCGCAACCAGACCCGGCGGTTCCGAGACACCGCCAAAGCCAACCTCGAGGCCAGTCAGGAGGACATGAAGAGGTGGTACGATCAGCACACGTCCTCCATTGAGTTCGAACCCGGACAACAGGTCTGGGTGATGTCCCCGGTTGAGCCCTGTGCCCTCCAAGACAGATGGTCCGGGCCCTTCAAGGTAATCGAACGCAAGGGGCCCGTCACCTATTTAATCGACATGGAGACTGCCCGGAACCCCCTACGGGTCCTCCATGCCAACAGGCTCAAACCCCATTTTGTGCGATCCGAACTCAGCCTCCTAATGGCTACCGATACTGGGACAGAAGAAGACTCCGAACCCCTTCCGGACTTACTGAGGGCCCTCGAGCAGGATGGCTCAGTGGAAGGGGTCCAGCTCTCCGAGGCCCTGTCCCCGGAGCAACGCCAAGACTGCCAAACGCTCCTGAGGCAGTTCGCCTCCCTGTTCTCCCTCACCCCCGGAGTCACCCCCTGGTGCCTCCACGATGTGGACACCGGGGACAGCCCTCCTATTCGACACCGAGCATACCGCGTACCAGACCGGGTACGAGCCTGCATCCAGACCGAGGTGTCCAAGATGCTGACCCTAGGAGTGATCGAACCCTCAGACAGTCCCTGGGCGAGCCCAGTCGTCCTGGTTCCCAAGGCAGCTGCCCCGGGCGTTGCCCCTGAGCTCCGGTTCTGCGTGGACTATCGAGGGCTGAATGCAGTTACCCGGACCGACGCTCATCCCATCCCCCGGGCAGACGAGCTAATTGACCGGATGGGGGCCGCCCGCTACCTGAGCATCTTCGACCTAACAGCGGGCTACTGGCAGATCGGCCTCACCCCTAGGGCCCAAGAACGATCCGCCTTCTCTACCCCAGACGGGCACTACCACTTTAAAGTCATGCCCTTCGGCATGAAAAACGCCCCGGCAACGTTCCAACGGCTGGTAAACCAGGTACTGGCGGGCCTGGAAGACTTCAGCGCCGCCTACCTGGACGACATTGCTGTGTACAGCCACCAGTGGACCGACCACCTCCGCCACCTGCGGGAGGTTCTACACGCCCTCCAGCAAGCCGGGCTCACCATCAAGGCCAGCAAGTGCCAAGTTGGCCAAGGGTCCGTGACCTACCTGGGACACCAAGTGGGAAGCGGGCTGGTGGCCCCTCTCCAACTCAAGATTGCTGCCATCCAGGCCTGGCAACCCCCTACGAGCCAAACGGAGGTCCGAGCCTTCCTGGGGCTCACCGGATACTACCGGCGGTTCGTGAAGGACTATGGCAGCATCGTGGGGCCCCTCACAGAGCTCACCTCCAAAAAGAGCCCCAAAACCGTCAACTGGACCCCGGACTGCCAATCAGCCTTCGAGAAGCTAAAGACCGCCATGTGCACGGCCCCCGTGCTCCAGGCTCCCGACTACAGCCGGGAATTCATTGTGCAGACGGACGCCTCCGATCATGGTGTGGGGGCCGTCCTCTCCCAACTCAACGCCGAAGGGGTCGACCATCCGGTGGTCTTCATCAGCAGACGCCTCTTGCCCCGAGAACAGCGCTGGAGCACCATTGAGAGGGAGGCCTTCGCCGTAGTCTGGGCACTCAAGAAGCTCCGGCCATACCTCTTCGGCACCCACTTCCGGGTGCAAACAGACCACCGACCCCTGCAATGGCTGATGCAAATGCGGGGGGAAAACCCGAAGCTGTTGCGCTGGTCCATCTCCCTGCAGGGGATGGACTTCACGGTGGAACATCGTCCAGGCCAGGACCACGCCAACGCCGACGGCCTGTCACGCTTTTTCCGCCTCAGCGAGGAGAGTCCCCAGGAAGATGGCTGACTCTCCCCGCCTTCAGCTGGGGGGGACGCATGTTGGACAGGCCGCATGTTCGAGCTGTCCCCCCTCCCCACCATGGGACCAGGACCCTGGCTCTCCCTGCATCCCCAGCCAGAGTCCACCAACGACCACCCGAAGTACCCTGCAATCCCTCCACTACAAGACACCAGCTCCGGACCCAGCTGGCCCGGGTCACCATCTACCCCACGACATCGACCCGGCCGCCATCTTGGGGCACTGCAGCACGAGGCCGCGTGGCCTCAACTCGACCCTCACCCTGGGCCCGGCCGGGCCCGACATCGAGGCACCAACCTCCCCCCAGGAGGCAGAGTGACCACTTGGCGAGTCAATGGGAGAAAGGAATCGTCAACGGCTCTCCTCCGCCAGGTGTCGATCACCCCAGGCCGCCCTGGGCACTGGCTCCACCCCCCTGCTGGGTGTCTGGACTCCCTCATCCCGGACCTCCCAGCCCCCAGGCGCGAGGGTCCGGACATCAAAGGGGACCAGACCTATAACTGGGGCAGGACCAGACCAGGAAGGCAGTTGTATCCTGGAGTCGAGAGACCCGAGAAGAACTCATCCGTGACTGGCCTGCTGGCGCTGCCGCGGCCCTCTGCCTCGTGAAACCATCGTCTTGGCCTGCTGGCGCTGCCGCGGCCCTCTGCCTCGTGAAACCATCGACTTGGCCTGCTGGCGCTGCCGCGGCCCTCTGCCTCGTGAAACCATCGACTTGGCCTGCTGGCGCTGCCGCGGCCCTCTGCCTCGTGAAACCATCGACTTGGCCTGCTGGCGCTGCCGCGGCCCTCTGCTTTATGAGACTATCACCTTGGCCTGCTGGCGCTGCCGCGGCCCGATCCACAGACCCTCCAGCTCGAGGATTGGGAGCTCGCCTTTTACCACTACCTGTACCGATCCGGTACCAAGACTGTCCCGCTACCCCCTTTCCCTACAGAGACTAGAAGTGAGAGGACCCCCGGGTCCAAGTTATCCTGTATCGCTGATATCCTTGCCTTAAGAACCTTATATAAAGCCTTGAACTCGACTTGGTGTGGTGCCTGTTTGTGGGGAGGGAGGGTACTTGTCTGTACGATCGCCGGAGACGGTCCCCCTCGGGGATCTCTCCCTCGGTATCCGGCCGACCCTCAGGGTCCCCGTCTAACAGAGAGGGAGAGCTGGTGCAGGCGGAGTGGGAGGGGGAGATGGTGCAGGCAGAGGGAGAGATTGTGCAGGCAGAGGGAGAGATGGTGCAGGCAGAGGGAGAGATGGTGCAGGCGGAGGGAGAGATGGTGCAGGCGGAGGGAGAGATGGGAGCCATCCTATTCAACAGATCTCCCTGCCTTGCATTTGTCCTGCTCACACCTGTCATGATGTCACTTCCTGTCGTGATGTCACTTCCTGTCGTGATGCCACTTCCTGTTGTGATGTCACTTCCTGTTGTGACGTCACTTCCTGTCGTGATGTCACTTCCTGTGACCACGCCTAACTTGGAGAGTCCCCCCACTTCTTTTTTTAGGACTTGTGCCCTGTGCTCAAGCAGAAAAAGTCTGTTTTCCTGAAGCTTCGAACATTTCAGGACTGTTCCCGAGGGAGAAACACTGCAAATGTGGAAATTTGAAGGAGGGAAGAGAAAAAGTTGCAGTTGTGATAAGGAACATCTGCTCTGCCTCCTTAAACTCCCCTAAACTAAAACAAATGCACTGCCTTTTTTCATTTTGCATCACAATACTGTACCACTATGTGTGCCAGTGGGTTTTTGTGTATAGACTCATGTTAAGATTGTACCCTGGTGAGATTTTGAAACGCTGGTGCATGTACACTCTCTCATCAGTAAGGTGTGGGAATGTTAGTGCAACATGAATATGCAGCCTAGACTTCGGTAAGATGCTGGGATTCGGCTATGGCACAGGGATTTAAGTAACGAGTGTCCCAGGGAGTGTAAGTAGTACAGAGAGGAGTTTAAGGAAAGTATTAGGCCATTGAGAACTGTCTGACTGAAGTGAAGGATATAGGGGATTTTATTCAGCGCTCATGTTAACAGATACGTTTGTGGTGTGTCTGGCAACATTCCAGTAATGAAGTTCATCTTTTAACTGGTGAATTATAGAGTTGATCACAAATTCAGGTAAATGCGTCTGAATGGTAGCAAATCGGGAATTTAATTTATGTTCTCTTTTAGTGAAGTCTTATGCTCTTGAGGTGTGTAGTTAGTCTGCTCTTGTGTTGTGTTACTTTATTTTTGTGATTGTGCGTGGGAGACAGGGGTCATATCACAGCAAAGGCCATTTAGATATGCTTGTAGGTTTATTTTGATTCTCTGTGTATGAATTACCTTGACAAGACAGTTGTAAACTCTTCTTTTTGCCTTTTGGAGTTAGCTAAAGACTCAGTACAGTTTCAAGATTTTGCCCCTTATGATATCCTTTTGTTGTGACAAGTTTTGCACTGGGTGTTGGTGGTTTAATCGTTGTTTTTTACTTTTCTGCTTATTTAGAGTGACATTGGTAATTTTAACTATGAACCTACCATCACAATGTTTCTTGATGTCTGTATGTCACAAATGGTCTATGGAAGATGATGTTTAGGCATTAGATCGCATAGGCGTGCTGGCCTGAGTCACTTTTAACTGCTTCAGCGCTACCGCGTTTACCTGCCGTGCGCTGAAAAAGTAATAAATGGCTTGTTTGTGACAAAGCCAGCTCGTCATGAGCGCAGGGCAGGTAACGCCCATGACGAGCTGGCTTTGTCATTAGCGTCGAAGTGGTTAACAAAGAAAGGGGGAACAGCTGTACTTCGCCATTTAGGAGCTGAGGGCTAAGATTTTAATTGCGAGGCCTAAGCCCCAAGAGAAACCTGTAATTTATCAACCAGATATGGATCCCAGGACTGCTTCAGGGGGTTTCTTCCATGGCAGACCACTCAGCACGTGTTTGGAATTCAGCTTGGCATGAGAAAACAACTGCTTTGTGGAACTCCTTTCTCCCAGCAGTGTGGCATGGTCTTGGGCTTCTTCGCTCACCTTTTCGAGAGGTGAGTCTGGGCGATTATTATGTGGAAGGCCCCAGACAGACATAAGAAAGTAAGGCAGAAGCTTCAAAAGTCATATCTCAAATGATAACCTTTACTACCGAGGGACCTAAGAGGCTCTCAATGATGTAATAATATAGACTTCCCTCGAGGGATACAGAAAACAAGCATTTGCAATGCAATGGTCTCGGCATCATTAAAGGTAGAGCTATTGTCATTGCTCATGACATTTTTTTTCTTTAAATCAAAAATAAATGGGCATTGTCATTAACATTGCCAATACACAGCACTCTGCACTCAACAGCACACAATGCTCTGCACACTTGCTCTGCACTCACTGCTCTGCACACTCACTACTCTGCACACTCACTACTCTGCACACTCACTACTCTGCACACTCACTACTCTGCACACTCACTACTCTGCACACTCACCACTCTGCACACTCACCACTCTGCACACTCACCATTCTGCACTCACCACTCTGCACTCACCACTCTGCACTCACCACTCTGCCCTCACCACTCTGCCCTCACCACTCTGCCCTCACCACTCTGCCCTCACCACTCTGCCCTCACCACTCTGCACTCACCACTCTGCCCTCACCACTCTGCCCTCACCACTTTGCACTCACCACTCTGCCCTCACCACTCTGCACTCACCACTCTGCACTCACCACTCTGCACTCACCACTCTGCACTCACCACTCTGCACTCACCACTCTGCACTCACCACTCTGCACTCACCACTCTGCCCTCACCACTCTGCCCTCACCACTCTGCACTCTGCACTCACCACTCTGCACTCTGCACTCACCACTCTGCACTCACCACTCTGCACTCTGCACTCACCACTCTGCCCTCACCACTCACCACTCTGCACTCACCACTCTGCACTCACCACTCTGCACTCACCACTCTGCAACTCTGCACTCACCACTCTGCACTCACCACTCTGCACTCACCACTCTGCACTCTGCACCGTGCACTGTGCACTGTGCACTCTGCACTCACCACTCTGCACTCACCACTCTGCACTCACCACTCTGCACTCACCACTCTGCACTCACCACTCTGCACTCACCACTCTGCACTCACCACTCTGCACTCACCACTCTGCCCTCACCACTCTGCACTCACCACTCTGCACTCTGCACTCACCACTCTGCACTCTCCACTCACCACTCTGTCCTCACCACTCACCACTCTGCACTCACCACTCTGCACTCACCACTCTGCACTCACCACTCTGCACTCACCACTCTGCACTCACCACTCTGCACTCACCACTCTGCACTCACCACTCTGCACTCACCACTCTGCACTCACCACTCTGCACTCTGCACCGTGCACTGTGCACTCTGCACTCTGCACTCACCACTCTGCACTCACCACTCTGCACTCACCACTCTGCACTCACCACTCTGCACTCACCACTCTGCACTCACCACTCTGCACTCACCACTCTGCACTCTGCACTCACCACTCTGCACTCTGCACCGTGCACTGTGCACTCTGCACTCACCACTCTGCACTCACCACTCTGCACTCACCACTCTGCACTCACCACTCTGCACTCACCACTCTGCACTCACCACTCTGCCCTCTACACTCACCACTCTGCACTCACCACTCTGCACTCACCACTCTGCACTCACCACTCTGCACTCACCACTCTGCACTCACCACTCTGCACTCACCACTCACCACTCTGCACTCACCACTCTGCACTCACCACTCTGCACTCACCACTCTGCACTCACCACTCACCACTCTGCACTCACCACTCTGCCCTCACCACTCTGCCCTCACCACTCTGCCCTCACCACTCTGCCCTCACCACTCTGCCCTCACCACTCTGCACTCACCACTCTGCACTCACCACTCTGCACTCACCACTCTGCACTCACCACTCTGCACTCACCACTCTGCACTCACCACTCTGCACTCTGCACTCACCACTCTGCACTCTGCACTGTGCACTCTGCACTCACCACTCTGCACTCACCACTCTGCACTCACCACTCTGCACTCACCACTCTGCACTCACCACTCTGCACTCACCACTCACCACTCTGCCCTCACCACTCTGCACTCACCACTCTGCACTCACCACTCTGCACTCACCACTCTGCACTCACCACTCTGCACTCACCACTCTGCACTCACCACTCTGCACTCACCACTCTGCCCTCACCACTCTGCACTCACCACTCTGCCCTCACCACTCTGCACTCACCACTCTGCACTCACCACTCTGCACTCACCACTCTGCACTCACCACTCTGCACTCACCACTCTGCACTCACCCCTCACCACTCTGCACTCACCACTCTGCACTCACCACTCTGCACTCTGCACTCACCACTCTGCACTCACCACTCTGCACTCACCACTCTGCACTCTCCACTCTGCACTCACCACTCTGCACTCACCACTCTGCACTCACCACTCTGCACTCACCACTCTGCACTCACCACTCTGCACTCACCACTCTGCACTCACCACACTGCACTCACCACTCTGCACTCACCACACTGCACTCACCACTCTGCACTCACCACTCTGCACTCACCACTCTGCACTCACCACTCTGCACTCACCACTCACCACTCTGCACTCACCACTCTGCACTCACCACTCTGCACTCACCACTCTGCACTCACCACTCTGCACTCTGCACTCACCACTCTGCACTCACCACTCTGCACTCACCACTCTGCACTCACCACTCACCACTCTGCACTCACCACTCTGCACTCACCACTCACCACTCTGCCCTCACCACTCACCACTAAAAATACAGAAAGCGGACACCTCCCTGTTAGAATCCTAGGGAAGAGAAGACGCGCCCAGAGATGACCACGTGAGCTCGTTCGCATGGGGAAGGAACATCGCTTAATCTTAAATACCATGAAGTGATTGTACTGTGGAAGAACGCCGCTACTCGGCCAGCATGGGCTCCAACTTGTTAAGCTCTTGAGATAACTAAATTAATTAGCGTGAATGCCCTTGTGGGAAATCAGCCCATTCTCTTGTACAAGCCGCCCGTGAATACAAAGAGAACACAGGCTACCTGATGTACGGCAGCCAACCAAAACACCGGCGGAAAGCAATTACTTTCCGTCAGGACCGTACACTTCTCATAATAAGCGCCAATGGACGCGACATAAAGCAATCTGCAATGCATCTTTGTTCTGCGAAATAACCGCTCGTGGCCCGCATCGCTATTGTTTAGGCACTAATCAAATGCTACAGCTGGCTGCGCCGCACGACGCCAACATAAATAAGGTCGGCACTTTCACACTCACCCCTTGCATGCAACCATTGTAACTCCACAGACCACACTTTGTCCCCAGCAGTCTCTTAGTATCGCGGCCGCCCCGGAAGTCAGGCACGGTCGCCTGTGACGGGGGCGGGGCCACGTTCAGACCGGAAGAGGAGGCAGGCGGAGTCGTTGCGTCTCGCGGCCCGGGGCTCCTGTGAGCGGTGTAGAGCCCCTGGGCCGCGCCAGCAGGAGTTTGGGCGCCGCGTGCTGAGGTAAGGTAAGTTCCAAAAGGCTGGAGCGGGATTGGTGCACTTGTGTGTGTGTGTGTATGCTCGTGTGTGTGTGTGTATGTATGTGTGCGACGGTGACGGCGGGGGGGGGGGGCCTGGGTGCACTTGTGTATGTGCGCGCGTGTGTGTATGTGTCAGGGGTGGTGTCTGTATGTATGTATGTGCGTGCGTGCATGGGCGCTTGTGTGTGTGTGTATGCGCATGCGTGTGTGGTGCTTGCGCTTCCCAGGAGACACCGCCTGGCCACAGCGCGCGTTCCAGTTACAAATCGCCTCGAAGGATGCGCGCGGCCGGGACTGTCTCCTGGGAAGCACGCTCGGTGACATAAGATCTCGGCGGAGACGCGCTTCCGCGCGTCTTTAGCCGAGACCTAAAAAAGGCTGTGCTTCCAGAAACATAGATCACTCCACAAACCACTGACATAAAGAAAGATTTCTTGACTGACTGCTCACAGCCACAATTATTTGACTTGAAATGATGACTAAGTTAATTAGCCCTCGTGATTTTGTCATGAGCTCTCAGCAAAAAGAACAAAATGAACAGAAACTGACACCCACCTTCTAGCACTTGTGTGGTCCCCTACAAAGAAGAATTAAAAGGGAGAAGCAATTGCAGGGTCCATGTTTGAATACTAATGTGAATAATAGTTAGAAGGCTCTGCTTTCAAAGGCTCATACTATAGAAGTATTTGAAAAGACTGAAATGACCATAACATAGAACTTAGGTCTGTTCGGTGGGTACAAGATCCTCAACCACTATTTGCTTAAATTGAAGAATAACATAATAAGGCAGGCAAAACTGGATGTAATACAAAAGAAATCGTAATTACTTACAGAGGTGACTACGGGGAGAAAAATCTATTACAACGCAGGCATTACATCGTAGTGCCTTTACAACGCAGTCAGTACCACGGCTGCGACGTTACCATGTGTTCCATTACATCGTAAGTCATTACAACGACTTGCTTTAGGGAATGCGGTGTTGGATTTGAAGTCCAACACCTTCCCTACTGTTACACCGACTGGAGCTGGAATAGTAATTTAAACTATTCCAAAGTCCCGTGCTTCCCTAAAGCAAGTTGTTGTAATGACTTGCGTTGTAATGGAGCTCGTGTTAATGACACAGTTCTGCTATGGACTGCGTTGTTAAGCAACACATAGTTTTGGTATGCATGGTAACATATGCTATTCAGGTACAGGTATACAGGGATGTCTATTCAATGTAAAAATGGGGCACATATGACATCACTGATGTACATTTAACAGCTTAAAGTTATTTAGATGTCAGATTTGCTTAGGTTTACAAAAGGTGCAGAATGCAGAGTTCCTCACAGGTATAAAGAGGTGTATAGAGCCACGGAACTCAGAAGAGAACAGCAAAGAACAGCGTAGCGGTCACAGAGTTACACAGAGATTCTCTGAGCAAAGCATAGAAGTAATCAATAGTCCAAAAGTTACCCAATTGTACAAAGAAGTACAGACATGTGCAGTATAAGTAAGAACAATGAAGTTTATGCATCAGTCTTGCACAATATAATCTTATATAACTGTTCCACAGGATCCAGTCCATGCGGGCCAGTGACGCCTACAAAGTTTCCACCTGATCTTACGTTATCAACAGAGGAGCCAAAGTTGTTTGCACACTTCCTGGGTATGCCCTCTGTAAGTCTGCATCGGCCATGCACTGTGTAAAGACTTTGCATAAAGAAAACATCACCATCCACCAACATTTCCCAGGTACCAACCCATTTCTTTCCTTTGGCGTGGAGAACATTCTCCACTTGGAACATCTCCCGGCTGGCCCCGCGGTTACTGTTACGCAACGGGGTGGGTTGTTAGTGTCCACATTTATATTTATGCCATTTTAGCACTCCAAAAAAAACTCAAATAGAAAAGCAACATCCTCCCTTCCTTCGCTAAGCACTGCTAGCAGACGTTTCTCAAATTAGCTGCCTTCGTGCACAGGTTATCCGATCTGCCCCGAGGGACTAGGACCGGATGACAACCATCGGGCCTCCATTCCTGCCCTCTTTCGAGGCCTGCTTTCTGTCAGCCAGGCTCCCAGGGAGAGTTTGCGTCACTCCGCGCGGCCTGCTGCACGCCGCTGTGGCACGCGCACGCGGGTCCCCTAAATCCCCGGAATCCGGGCCAAGCTCTGCGTGTGTGGTGGGAGTAAAATGGGGGAAGATGAGGGAGAGGGTTGGCAGGGGAGTCTGGCGAGGGGGGGCATGCCCCGCCCAGCGTGACATCGGCAGACAGACGTCGACGGAGCCCTATTAGTGGCGCGTGGCCCGCTCTGGTCATGTAGGGCCTGGGGTCGGCAGCCCCGGCGCCCATTGGTTGGCCGCCCCCGCAACGCGCGCTTGGCATCAGCGCGGACAGCCGAGCCGGGGGGGCTGTGATTTAAAGATGCTATTTTTGCGTTGCTGGAACAGATCCCGAGAATAGCTCATTCTATTCCTGGAGCAGCCAGAGGTCTGCAGATTTTTGGATATGGGTTTGTTTTTAATGTGGAAAACACATGGTTTTGATTCTAAACTGGCTGTTCAAGTTAAATGATTATTTTTCTAACTTCAGTGGTTGGAATGCCGTGTTATCCTCCGAGGCCAGGGCTGATAAACGTGATCAGATTTGGCAACGATAACATATCTAAGAAGGGATATTGGCACGGGTGAAAATATCTGGTATGCTCTTTCTCATCTGTATTTAGCTTACCAGGGTGGCAGACATTAAGAGTGAGATCATGGTTATATAGCTTTCACCGTGAAACATTTCAGAACAAGTGCATATACGTATCTCTTTTCTTCAGATGAAAACATTAATATATTTACTTTGTCCTGCTCTCTACTGTGTGCATTTCACCTTTACTTGATTATTTCACTGACTTTTCTTTCTTCTGTTTTTGTTCTGTGTTCACTTCCTCCTTGCTTCATTTATATGTTAATGTGTAGTTGTTCATTCTATTGTGGTCTTTCTTTCCTTCTGTTTCCTTTTATATTGTTATTTTCCCTATTTTCCTCTTTTATAAATTTTTTGCAGTATATAATCGTCATATTTCCCTTATTTGTGTGTTTTTATTTGTTTCCTAATTACTTTCTTACTTTTGCATCTGTTTTCCGCTTTCCCTAATTTCTACTTTGTTACTTTCCTACATTCCTATATTCCTATATTCTTCCTTTAGACTTTCCTTCCTTCCATCCCTTTGTCATGGTTTATGCCCCATTCGCTCACATATTGCATTCCTTTTTTAATTTATTTTCTTGCTTCCATTTTAACTTTCATCATTCCTTTCTGTAGCTTCTTTCCAAATTTCAGAATGTTCTGTCTTTGTTTCTTCCCCTCTTTCCATGTTTGCCTCTTTAATTCTTTGTTCTTTCTTCACTTCTGTTTATTCTTGGTTCCATTATGGTATTTGATTTCTATTCTCCATTAAATTTGTCTCTTATTTGAAAGTTTTTTTTTTTCCCCAGCCTTCTATATCATGTCATCTTCTCTTTCGTCTTTCATTGCACACTGGCTTCTTTTTCATTGTTTCCTTCCTCTTTTTTAGGTCTCGTGACCTACAATGCGCGCAAGCGCATTGAGGAGCGAGAATTCAAGTGCTCGAAATCCTCGTCAAACCAAGGGCTTCGTTCCTTGCGGTTTTCTTGAAGTTCACGTGGCCACAGGCACGCGCTTTTGGGCCATAAACTCTGTTCCCCACAGCCTTACATTCATTTCTCCTCCCCCTCCCCAGCCAGCTTCCCCCAGGCCGTAGCAGCACTCCTCCCACACCAGCACCTCCCCTCTCTCTCCCCGCAAACACAGCCTTTACTTTAATTTCTCCTCCCCCTCCCCAGCCATGCCGAATTCTCCTCCCACCTCCCACGGCTGTCCTTTCTGCCCGCACGAGCCTTCTCTTCTCTCTGCTCTCCCCTCAGGCGCCGTGACATACTTCAAAGGCTTATTACTTCACACGGCCGCAGGCCGTGCAACCAGAGCACTTCAGTTGGTGCGCAGCCCCCCTCCCAGCACTGCCTTGTTACTCTCGGCAGCCAACTTTCGTTTCATGGTGGAACAAACCTCACTGATAACACTTCACACGGCCGCAGGCCGTGCAACCAGAGTGTTGGACAGGCCGCATGGTCGGGCTGCCCCCTCCCCACAATGGGACCGGGACCCTGGCTCCTCCTGCATCCCCAGCCAGAGTCCCCGACGACCACCCGAAGTACACTGCAATTCCTCACCCACAAGGCACCAACTCCGGACCCCGCTGGCCCGGGTCACCATCCACACCCCGGCCTCGGCCCAGCCGCCATCTTGGGCCACTACAGCACGAGGCCGCGTGGCCTCAACTCGACCCTCACCCCGGGCCCGGCCGGGCCCGACAATGAGGCACCAACCTCCCCCCGGGAGGCAGAGTGACCACTTGGCGAGTCAATGGGAGAAAGGAATCGTCAATGGCTCTCCTCCGCCAGGTGTCGATCACCCCCGGCCGCCTGGGCGCTGGCTCCACCCCCCTGCTGGGTGTCTGGGCTCCCTCATCCCGAACCTCCCGGCCCCCCAGGCGCGAGGGTCCGGACATCAAAGGGGACCAGACCTATAACTGGGGCAGGACCAGACCAGGAAGCCAGTTGTATCCTGGAGTCGAGAGACCCGAGAAGAACTCATCCGTGACTGGCCTGCTGGCGCTGCCGCGGCCCTCTGCCCCGTGAAACCATCGTCTTGGCCTGCTGGCGCTGCCGCGGCCCTCTGCCTCGTGTAACCATCGTCTTGGCCTGCTGGCGCTGCCGCGGCCCTCTGCCTCGTGAAACCATCATCTTGGCCTGCTGGCGCTGCCGCGGCCCTCTGCCTCGTGAAACCATCGTCTTGGCCTGCTGGCGCTGCCGCGGCCCTCTGCCTCGTGTAACCATCGTCTTGGCCTGCTGGCGCTGCCGCGGCCTTCTGCCCTGTGAGACTACCATCTTGGCCTGCTGGCGCTGCCGCGGCCCGATCCACCGACCCTCCAGCTCGAGGATTGTGAGCTCGCCTCTTACTACTACCTGTACCGACCCGGTACCAAGACTGTCCCGCTACCCCCTTTCCCTACAGAGACTAGAAGTGAGAGGACCCCCGGGTCCGAGATATCCTGTATCGCTGATATCCTTGCCTTACGAACCTTATATAAAGCATTGAACTCGACTTGGTGTGGTGCCTGTTTGTGGGGAGGGAGGTAACTTGTCTGTACGATCGCCGGAGACGGTCCCCCTCGGGGATCTCTCTCTCAGCATCCGGCCGACCCTCAGGGTCCCCGTCTAACATTGGTGGCCAGCGACGGGATCCGAACCTACGCATAATCGTACAGAAAGTCACCCGACCCACGACACACGACCACCATGACAACAGAGAGCGGAACAACGGAGAAATTCCAGATGGAAAAATTGGAAGACTACAACCACCGAGAACTGAAGCAATATTGCATGGAACTTGGTCTCCCAACCACGGGTCTGAGTACGAAGGAAGACTTCAAACGAGCCCTAGAAGCCTGGGCGGAAACGGGTACGGCCGTACCCCGAACACAAACAACCAAAACGAGCCCCGCGCCAACTAAAGAAAGAGCGGATCTCTCCCTGGAAGAGATCCGAGAAAGAGAAAAAACCAGACTCCACGAATTAGAACTAGCCCGACTTCGCTTGGATGGGGAACTCAAGCTGGCAGAACAAAAAATAACCCTGGAACACTTACGGCTCAGGGAAGAGCGGGAAGACAAGCAAAGACAGAGGGAGCTAGAGGAAAAGAGACTAGAGTACGAACATGAGCGCAATCTCAAAGCACTGGAGATCCAGAAACAGAATAAAGACCTCGGGCTCCCCGAACGACCGACCCCGTCTGCCTCGACCGAACCCAAGGTTCACATCCCCAAAGATGTCATCCGGGAATACCACAAGAACGATGATATCCAGCAGTGGTTTAAAGCCTATGAGGTGGCAATGACCTCCCACCGGATTCCCCGAAGCGATTGGGGAGCCGGATTATGGGGGAGGTTTGTCAACGAAGGGCGGGACGCCCTGCTGCAACTCCCGGACCAGCTGATGACCTCCTACGACCACATGAAGGCCGCCCTCCTCACTCGATACGGGCTCACACCTGAGATGTACCGCCAACGGTTCCGCGACTGCAAACGGATTCCGGGTACAACTTGGGTGGAGTACGTGAACTTTTTTAGCCGAGCCTTCGAGGGGTGGATCAAGGGCAACAAAGTAACCACCTACGAACAACTCTTTGACCTTATCGTATGGGAACACCTGTCGAACAACTGCTTCGTGGAGCTCCGGCAACACCTCCTAGACAGTAAGCTAACCGACCCTCGACAACTCGCCGCCGAAGCCGACCGGTGGGAAAGCACCCGAGTTGGCCGGAGCGCACCCAGCGAAGCATCCAGATCATATCGCCCCCGAGGGGGAGGAGGAAGTCAGGGTCGGGGGAGAGACCCCGGCCCCTCGTCACCCCCCAGAAACCCCTCGACCCCGGTTGGCCGAGGAAGCCCTGCCGTCCGGGCCGGTTTCCGGGCCAACATTACGTGCCACAGGTGCCAGCGACCCGGCCACTACGCCAGTGATCCCAACTGCCCAAAGAATCCGAACACTACTCCCCCCCAAGTTGCAGCGGCGGCCCTAGGGGAAGAAATAATCCCGGAAGATCAAGAAGAGTACGAGACCGATCCCTCTGAATGGGCACCCGCCGCCATGGCCCTGGTCTGCTTAGGGGAGAGAGACATGATTCCGCGGGCCCCCCTTCCCGCCAACACACAGAAGTACGGTCAATGGGTCAACATTAATGGCCGCCGGGCGGAAGCCCTCCGCGACACCGGGGCCAGTGTAACGGCGGTCCGACGCCACCTCGTCACTCCAGACCAAATCTTGCCGAACATTCTTTGCCCTGTCCGATCAGCCGACAACTCCGAAAGCCTATGCCACATGGCCTGCGTCCCCTTCGAGTGGGGAGGAGTAACAGGGATGTTAAAAGTAACTGTCCGCGATGATGCCCCCGTGGACTGCCTCCTAGGAAACGACCTTGAAAGCTCTCCCTGGGCAGCTGTCGAACGGAGGGAGCACCTGGGGATGCTTGGCCTCCCCGAATGGGTCTGCGTCACGACCCGGTCCATGACCGCCCGCGCGGTCCCCAGCCCAGAAGAGCCCGAGTGGCCAGAACCTCCTCCCGCGCTCATCCCCGAGGAGGCCGCCCCAGAAGCCATACCATTGACCCAATCCGAAGAAGGACCCGACCAGCTTCGGGACGTCCCTGACCTGGCACAATGGCGGCAGGAGGGAGGCCCCACGCAGGAACAATTCCGGGCCGAACAAAAAACCTGTCCTTCTCTCGAAGGACTCCGGCAGCAAGCCCTGGCCCAGAGCACCGGGGATACCTCGGGGGCCCACTGGATCTACTGGGACCAAGACCTGCTCTACAGCGAGCAGAAAATTGCAGAACTAGGGGCCAGCCGGGTGCTGGTGGTGCCCCTTCGCTTCCGAGACTTCCTCCTGAACTTAGCCCACGATGTCCCCCTTGCCGGACACCTGGGGCAGGATAAAACCTACGACCGCCTGGTGACCCATTTTTTCTGGCCCCACATGCGGAAGGATGTCACCAACCACTGCAAGGCCTGCCCCACCTGCCAGGCCAGCGGAAAAAGTGGCCGAAAAATCAAAGCACCGTTACAACCCTTTCCTGTCGTCACCACCCCATTTGAACGAGTGGGAATAGACATTGTGGGGCCCCTCGACCCTCGAACAGCCCAAGGACACCGGTTCATCCTGGTCCTTGTAGACCACGCCACCCGCTATCCCGAGGCCATCCCTCTTCGGACTGTGACGGCCCCCGTGGTGGGCCGGGCCCTGATGGTGATCTTCTCCCGGGTGGGGTTCCCCCGGGAGGTCGTCAGTGACAGGGGCACGAACTTTATCTCCAGATATATGAAGTCCCTCTGGCAGCAATGCGGGGTCACCTACAAATTCACGACCCCCTATCACCCGCAAGGAAACGGACTGGTCGAGAGATTCAACCGCACCCTCAAGGGGATGATTATGGGTCTAGAAGAACCCCTTCGACGCCAGTGGGACGTGCTACTCCCATGCCTCCTGTTTGCCTATTGGGAGGTCCCGCAGAAGTCCCTCGGCTTCAGCCCCTTTGAACTCCTGTACGGGCACCCCGTCCGGGGCCCCCTCAGCCTAGTCAAGGAAGGTTGGGAGCAGCCTCCCCAGAAAACTCCCCCGGACATCTACCGGTATCTCCTGGCTCTCCGCAACCAGACCCGGCGGTTCCGAGACACCGCCAAAGCCAACCTCGAGGCCAGTCAGGAGGACATGAAGAGGTGGTACGATCAGCACACGTCCTCCATTGAGTTCGAACCTGGACAACAGGTCTGGGTGATGTCCCCGGTTGAGCCCTGTGCCCTCCAAGACAGATGGTCCGGGCCCTTCAAGGTAATCGAACGCAAGGGGCCCGTCACCTATTTAATCGACATGGAGACTGCCCGGAACCCCCTACGGGTCCTCCATGCCAACAGGCTCAAACCCCATTTTGTGCGATCCGAACTCAGCCTCCTGATGGCTACCGATACTGGGACCGAAGAAGACTCCGAACCCCTTCCGGACTTACTGAGGGCCCTCGAGCAGGATGGCTCAGTGGAAGGGGTCCAGCTCTCCGAGGCCCTGTCCCCGGAGCAACGCCAAGACTGCCAAACGCTCCTGAGGCAGTTCGCCTCCCTGTTCTCCCTCACCCCCGGAGTCACCCCCTGGTGCCTCCACGATGTGGACACCGGGGACAGCCCTCCTATTCGACACCGAGCATACCGCGTACCAGACCGGGTACGAACCTGCATCCAGACCGAGGTGTCCAAGATGCTGACCCTAGGAGTGATCGAACTCTCAGACAGTCCCTGGGCGAGCCCAGTCGTCCTGGTCCCCAAGGCAGCTGCCCCGGGCGTGGTCCCTGAGCTCCGGTTCTGCGTGGACTATCGAGGGCTGAATGCAGTTACCCGGACCGACGCTCATCCCATCCCCCGGGCAGACGAGCTAATTGACCGGATGGGGGCCGCCCGCTACCTGAGCATCTTCGACCTAACAGCGGGCTACTGGCAGATCGGCCTCACCCCTAGGGCCCAAGAACGATCCGCCTTCTCTACCCCAGACGGGCACTACCACTTCAAAGTCATGCCCTTCGGCATGAAAAACGCCCCGGCAACGTTCCAACGGCTGGTAAACCAGGTACTGGCGGGCCTGGAAGACTTCAGCGCCGCCTACCTGGACGACATTGCTGTGTACAGCCACCAGTGGACTGACCACCTCCGCCACCTGCGGAAGGTTCTACACGCCCTCCAGCAAGCCGGGCTCACCATCAAAGCCAGCAAGTGCCAGGTTGGCCAAGGGTCCGTAACCTACCTGGGACACCAAGTGGGAAGCGGGCTGGTGGCCCCCCTCCAACTCAAGATTGCTGCCATCCAGGCCTGGCAACCCCCTACGAGCCAAACGGAGGTCCGGGCCTTCCTGGGGCTCACCGGATACTACCGGCGGTTCGTGAAGGACTATGGCAGCATCGTGGGGCCCCTCACAGAGCTCACCTCCAAAAAGAGCCCCAAAACCGTCAACTGGACCCCGGACTGCCAATCAGCCTTCGAAAAACTAAAGACCGCCATGTGCACGGCCCCCGTGCTCCAGGCTCCCGACTACAGCCGGGACTTCATTGTGCAGACGGACGCCTCCGATCATGGTGTGGGGGCCGTCCTCTCCCAACTCAACGCCGAAGGGGTCGACCATCCGGTGGTCTTCATCAGCAGACGCCTCTTGCCCCGAGAACAGCGCTGGAGCACCATTGAGAGAGAGGCCTTCGCCGTAGTCTGGGCCCTCAAGAAGCTCCGGCCATACCTCTTCGGCACCCACTTCCGGGTGCAAACAGACCACCGACCTCTGCAATGGCTGATGCAGATGCGGGGGGAGAACCCAAAGCTGTTGCGCTGGTCCATCTCCCTACAAGGGATGGACTTCACGGTGGAACATCGTCCAGGCCAGGACCACGCCAACGCCGACGGCCTGTCCCGCTTTTTCCGCCTCAGCGAGGAGAGTCCCCAGGAAGATGGCTGACTCTCCCCGCCTTCAGCTGGGGGGGACGCATGTTGGACAGGCCGCATGGTCGGGCTGCCCCCTCCCCACAATGGGACCGGGACCCTGGCTCCTCCTGCATCCCCAGCCAGAGTCCCCGACGACCACCCGAAGTACACTGCAATTCCTCACCCACAAGGCACCAACTCCGGACCCCGCTGGCCCGGGTCACCATCCACATCCCGGCCTCGGCCCAGCCGCCATCTTGGGCCACTACAGCACGAGGCCGCGTGGCCTCAACTCGACCCTCACCCCGGGCCCGGCCGGGCCCGACATCGAGGCACCAACCTCCCCCCGGGAGGCAGAGTGACCACTTGGCGAGTCAATGGGAGAAAGGAATCGTCAACGGCTCTCCTCCGCCAGGTGTCGATCACCCCCGGCCGCCTGGGCGCTGGCTCCACCCCCCTGCTGGGTGTCTGGGCTCCCTCATCCCGAACCTCCCGGCCCCCCAGGCGCGAGGGTCCGGACATCAAAGGGGACCAGACCTATAACTGGGGCAGGACCAGACCAGGAAGCCAGTTGTATCCTGGAGTCGAGAGACCCGAGAAGAACTCATCCGTGACTGGCCTGCTGGCGCTGCCGCGGCCCTCTGCCCCGTGAAACCATCGTCTTGGCCTGCTGGCGCTGCCGCGGCCCTCTGCCTCGTGTAACCATCGTCTTGGCCTGCTGGCGCTGCCGCGGCCCTCTGCCTCGTGAAACCATCATCTTGGCCTGCTGGCGCTGCCGCGGCCCTCTGCCTCGTGAAACCATCGTCTTGGCCTGCTGGCGCTGCCGCGGCCCTCTGCCTCGTGTAACCATCGTCTTGGCCTGCTGGCGCTGCCGCGGCCTTCTGCCCTGTGAGACTACCATCTTTGCCTGCTGGCGCTGCCGCGGCCCGATCCACCGACCCTCCAGCTCGAGGATTGTGAGCTCGCCTCTTACTACTACCTGTACCGACCCGGTACCAAGACTGTCCCGCTACCCCCTTTCCCTACAGAGACTAGAAGTGAGAGGACCCCCGGGTCCTAAAATATCCTGTATCGCTGATATCCTTGCCTTACGAACCTTATATAAAGCATTGAACTCGACTTGGTGTGGTGCCTGTTTGTGGGGAGGGAGGTAACTTGTCTGTACGATCGCCGGAGACGGTCCCCCTCGGGGATCTCTCTCTCAGCATCCGGCCGACCCTCAGGGTCCCCGTCTAACACAGAGCACTTCAGTTGGTGCGCATCCCCCCTCCCAGCACTGCCTTGTTACTCTCGGCAGCCAACTTTCGTTTCATGGTGGAACAAACCTCACTGATAACTATCGTCTATTGTAGCGAACAACACCAGGTTCAACTTGTGACTTCAGGCTCTACACGCATCTTTGCAGGTTGTGTGCACAACCTAACGCCATTTTTTGTAGCTACCTTTACGAGTATCATTGGGTATTACGACCCTGTCTACGTGCCTTGAAGTAGCATCCTGATGGCTTAAGACGCTTGCTCACAAGTCCGCACGCGATGCACTCTCTTATCTTCTCCTTCCTGCTACCCAGGCTCCGCATTTCACCCATTGAAATAACTTTAGAGCAGCATAAAAGGGTATACAAACAAAGTAATGTAACTAAACAGAACATATATTCTTAACTAAATGTGGCATATACATGGATAATATTTGGAACGTATGTAAGCATAACATACCATATGTAGAGTGCAGAGTGCAGATTCAGAGTGCAGTGTGCAGAGTGCAGTGTGCAGAGTGCAGATTGTGAGTGCAGATTGTGAGTGCAGATTGTGAGTGCAGATTCAGAGTGCAGATTCAGAGTGCAGATTCAGAGTGCAGAGTGCAGATTCAGAGTGCAGAGTGCAGATTCAGAGTGCAGATTGTGAGTGCAGAGTGCAGATTGTGAGTGCAGAGTGCAGATTGTGAGTGCAGAGTGCAGATTGTGAGTGCAGAGTGCAGATTGGGAGTTCAGAGTGCAGATTCAGAGTTCAGATTCAGAGTTCAGAGTGCAGATTCAGAGTGTAGATTCAGAGTGCAGATTCAGAGTGCAGATTCAGAGTGCAGATTCAGAGTGCAGAGTGCAGATTCAGAGTGCAGAGTGCAGATTCAGAGTGCAGAGTGCAGATTCAGAGTGCAGAGTGCAGATTCAGAGTGCAGATTTAGAGTGCAGAGTGCAGATTCAGAGTGCAGAGTGCAGATTCAGAGTGCAGATTCAAAGTGCAGATTCAGAGTGCAGATTCAGAGTGCAGAGTGCAGATTCAGAGAGCAGAGTGCAGATTCAGAGTGCAGATTCAGAGTGCAGAGTGCAGATTCAGAGTTTAGAGTGCAGATTCAGAGTGCAGATTCAGAGTGCAGATTCAGAGTGCAGAGTGCAGATTCAGAGTGCAGATTCAGAGTGCAGAGTGCAGATTCAGAGTGCAGATTCAGAGTGCAGATTCAGAGTGCAGATTCAGAGTGCAGAGTGCAGATTCAGAGTGCAGATTCAGAGTGCAGAGTGCAGATTCAGAGTGCAGAGTGCAGATTCAGAGTGCAGAGTGCAGATTCAGAGTGCAGAGTGCAGATTCAGAGTGCAGAGTGCAGATTCAGAGTGCAGATTGTGAGTGCAGAGTGCAGATTCAGAGTGCAGAGTGCAGATTCAGAGTGCAGATTCAGAGTGCAGAGTGCAGATTCAGAGTGCAGAGTGCAGATTCAGAGTGCAGATTCAGAGTGCAGATTCAGAGTGCAGAGTGCAGATTCAGAGTGCAGATTCAGAGTGCAGAGTGCAGATTCAGAGTGCAGAGTGCAGATTCAGAGTGCATATTCAGAGTGCAGATTCAGAGTGCAGATTCAGAGTGCAGAGTGCAGATTCAGAGTGCAGAGTGCAGATTCAGAGTGCAGATTCAGAGTGCAGAGTGCAGATTCAGAGTGCATAGTGCAGATTCAGAGTGCAGATTCAGAGTGCAGATTCAGAGTGCAGAGTGCAGATTCAGAGTGCAGATTCAGAGTGCAGAGTGCAGACTCAGAGTGCAGATTCAGAGTGCAGATTCAGAGTGCAGATTCAGAGTGCAGATTCAGAGTGCAGAGTGCAGATTTAGAGTGCAGATACAGAGTGCAGAGTGCAGATTCAGAGTGCAGAGTGCAGATTCAGAGTGCAGGTGCAGAGTGCAGATTCAGAGTGCAGAGTGCAGATTCAGAGTGCAGAGTGCAGATTCAGAGTGCAGATTCAGAGTGCAGAGTGCAGATACAGAGTGCAGATACAGAGTGCAGATTCAGAGTGCAGATTCAGAGTGCAGATTCAGAGTGCAGATTCAGAGTGCAGAGTGCAGATTTAGAGTGCAGATACAGAGTGCAGAGTGCAGATTCAGAGTGCAGATTCATAGTGCAGATTCAGAGTGCAGATTCAGAGTGCAGAGTGCAGATTCAGAGTGCAGAGTGCAGATTCAGAGTGCAGATTCAGAGTGCAGAGTGCAGATTCAGAGTGCAGATTCAGAGTGCAGAGTGCAGATTCAGAGTGCAGATTCACAGTGCAGATTCAGAGTGCAGATTCAGAGTGCAGAGTGCAGATTCAGAGTGCAGAGTGCAGATTCAGAGTGCAGAGTGCAGATTCAGAGTGCAGATTCAGAGTGCAGAGTGCAGATTCAGAGTGCAGATTCAGAGTGCAGAGTGCAGATTCAGAGTGCAGATTCAGAGTGCAGAGTGCAGATTCAGAGTGCAGATTCAGAGTGCAGATTCACAGTGCAGATTCAGAGTGCAGATTCAGAGTGCAGATTCAAAATGCAGATTCAGAGTGCAGAGTGCAGATTCAGAGTGCAGATTCAGAGTGCAGAGTGCAGATTCAGAGTGCAGATTCAGAGTGCAGAGTGCAGATTCAGAGTGCAGATTCACAGTGCAGATTCAGAGTGCAGATTCAGAGTGCAGAGTGCAGATTCAGAGTGCAGATTCAGAGTGCAGAGTGCAGATTCAGAGTGCAGAGTGCAGATTCAGAGTGCAGATTCAGAGTGCAGAGTGCAGATTCAGAGTGCAGATTCAGAGTGCAGATTCAGAGTGCAGAGTGCAGATTCAGAGTGCAGATTCAGAGTGCAGAGTGCAGATTCAGAGTGCAGATTCAGAGTGCAGATTCACAGTGCAGATTCAGAGTGCAGATTCACAGTGCAGATTCAGAGTGCAGATTCAGAGTGCAGAGTGCAGATTCAGAGTGCAGATTCAGAGTGCAGAGTGCAGATTCAGAGTGCAGATTCAGAGTGCAGAGTGCAGATTCAGAGTGCAGATTCAGAGTACAGAGTGCAGATTCAGAGTGCAGATTGTGAGTGCAGAGTGTAGATTGTGAGTGCAGAGTGCAGATTCAGAGTGCAGATTCAGAGTGCAGATGCAGAGTGCAGAGTGCAGATTCAGAGTGCAGAGTGCACATTTAGAGTGCAGAGTGCACATTTAGAGTGCAGATTCAGAGTGCAGAGTGCAGATTCAGAGTGCAGATTCAGAGTGCAGAGTGCAGATTCAGAGTGCAGAGTGCAGATTCAGAGTGCAGAGTGCAGATTCAGAGTGCGGATTCAGAGTGCAGAGTGCAGATTCAGAGTGCGGATTCAGAGTGCAGAGTGCAGATTCAGAGTGCAGAGTGCAGATTCAGAGTGCGGATTCAGAGTGCATAGTGCAGATTCAGAGTGCAGATTCAGAGTGCAGACTGCAGATTCAGAGTGCAGAGTGCAGATTCAGAGTGCAGAGAGCAGATTCAGAGTGCAGATTCAGAGTGCAGAGTGCAGATTCAGAGTGCAGAGTGCAGATTCAGAGTGCAGAGTGCAGATTCAGAGTGCGGATTCAGAGTGCAGAGTGCAGATTCAGAGTGCAGAGTGCAGATTCAGAGTGCAGAGTGCAGCTTCAGAGTGCAGATTCAGAGTGCAGATTCAGAGTGCAGATTCAGAGTGCAGAGTGCAGATTCAGAGTGCAGATTCAGAGTGCAGAGTGCAGATTCAGAGTGCAGAGTGCAGATTCAGAGTGCAGATTCAGAGTGCAGATTCAGAGTGCAGAGTGCAGATTCAAAGTGCAGAGTGCAGATTCAGAGTGCAGAGTGCAGATTCAGAGTGCAGAGTGCAGATTCACAGTGCAGAGTGCAGATTCATAGTGCAGAGTGCAGATTCAGAGTGCAGATTCAGAGTGCAGAGTGCAGATACAGAGTACAGATTCAGAGTGCAGATTCAGAGTGCAGAGTACAGATTTAGAGTGCAGATACAGAGTGCAGAGTGCAGATTCAGAGTGCAGAGTGCAGATTCAGAGTGCAGATTCAGAGTGCAGAGTGCAGATTCAGAGTGCAGAGTGCAGATTCAGAGTGCAGATTCAGAGTGCAGAGTGCAGATTCAGAGTGCAGATTCAGAGTGCAGATTCAGAGTGCAGAGTGCAGATTCAGAGTGCAGATTCAGAGTGCAGAGTGCAGATTCAGAGTGCAGATTCAGGGCCAGATGTAGGTGGCCAATTACCGGTCGGTAACGGCCGAATTCGGCCGTTACCGACCGGTAATTGGATTTTGAGATGTAGGAGCATGCTTTACAGAATCGGTATTTTACCGAATCTGTATTTACAGATTCGGTAAAATTACCGAATCGGTAAATACAGACTCGGTAAAAATACCGAGTCTGTAAAAGCATATGTAGGTAGCACATCTTTGAGTGTCGCAGGCCTTTCAGATTCGGTATTTTAACACCCAATCCAATTGGGTGTTAAAATACCGAATTCAGGTGTGCATGCACATGTGTGCATGCACACCTAGCCATGTGACAGACAGACATGCCCTTAGGGCATGTCTGTGTGCCACATGGCGCACATGCCTATTTTTGGGGTGCCAGAGGGTGTCAAAGTGACACCCCCTGCACCCTTGCTAAAATCGGTATTTACCGATTCTGTAATTACAGAATCGGTATTGCCCATTGATTCCTATGGGCTTCACAGCCCATAGGAATCAATAGGAAATACCGATTCGGTATTTCCAGATTCGGTAAATACCGAATCTTAAAGATTCGGTATTTACACATCTGGAAATACCTACATCTCCCCCCTTCATATTTACCACTTCTTAAATACCGAATCGGTAAAATTCGGTATTTAAGAAGTGGTAAATAAGAATTACCTACATCGGGCCCTCAGAGTGCAGAGTGCAGATTCAGAGTGCAGATTCAGAGTGCAGAGTGCAGATTCAGAGTGCAGAGTGCAGATTCAGAGTGCAGATTTAGAGTGCAGAGTGCAGTTTCAGAGTGCAGATTCAGAGTGCAGATTCAGAGTGCAGATTCAGAGTGCAGATTCAGAGTGCAGAGTGCAGATTCAGAGTGCAGATTCAGAGTGCAGAGTGCAGATTCAGAGTGCAGAGTGCAGATTCAGAGTGCAGATTCAGAGTGCAGATTCAGAGTGCAGAGTGCAGATTCAGAGTGCAGATTCAGAGTGCAGAGTGCAGATTCAGAGTGCAGATTCAGAGTGCAGAGTGCAGATTCAGAGTGCAGATTGTGAGTGCAGAGTGAAGATTGTGAGTGCAGAGTGCAGATTCAGAGTGCAGATTCAGAGTGCAGAGTGCACATTCAGAGTGCAGATTCAGAGTGCAGAGTGCACATTTCGAGTGCAGAGTGCAGATTCAGAGTGCAGATTCAGAGTGCAGAGTGCAGATTCAGAGTGCAGATTCAGAGTGCAGATTCAGAGTGCAGAGTGCAGATTCAGAGTGCAGAGTGCAGCAGATTCAGAGTGCAGAGTGCAGATTCAGAGTGCAGAGTGCAGATTCAGAGTGCAGAATCAGAGTGCAGAGTGCAGATTCAGAGTGCGGATTCAGAGTGCAGAGTGCAGATTCAGAGTGCAGAGTGCAGATTCAGAGTGCGGATTCAGAGTGCAGATTCAGAGTGCAGAGTGCAGATTCAGAGTGCAGAGTGCAGATTCAGAGTGCAGAGTGCAGATTCAGAGTGCGGATTCAAAGTGCAGAGTGCAGATTCAGAGTGCGGATTCAGAGTGCAGAGTGCAGATTCAGAGTGCAGAGTGCAGATTCAGAGTGCGGATTCAGAGTGCATAGTGCAGATTCAGAGTGCAGATTCAGAGTGCAGAGTGCAGATTCAGAGTGCAGAGTGCAGATTCAGAGTGCAGAGTGCAGATTCAGAGTGCGGATTCAGAGTGCAGAGTGCAGATTCAGAGTGCAGAGTGCAGATTCAGAGTGCGGATTCAGAGTGCAGAGTGCAGATTCAGAGTGCAGAGTGCAGATTCAGAGTGCAGAGTGCAGATTCAGAGTGCAGAGTGCACATTTAGAGTGAAGAGTGCAGATTCAGAGTGCAGATTCAGAGTGCAGAGTGCAGATTCAGAGTGCAGATTAAGAGTGCAGATTCAGAGTGCAGATTCAAAATGCAGATTCAGAGTGCAGAGTGCAGATTCAGAGTGCAGATTCAGAGTGCAGATTCAGAGTGCAGAGTGCAGATTCAGAGTGCAGAGTGCAGATTCAGAGTGCAGATTCAGAGTGCAGAGTGCAGATTCAGAGTGCAGAGTGCAGATTCAGAGTGCAGATTCAGAGTGCAGATTCAGAGTGCAGAGTGCAGATTCAGAGTGCAGATTCAGAGTGCAGAGTGCAGATTCAGAGTGCAGATTCAGAGTACAGAGTGCAGATTCAGAGTGCAGATTGTGAGTGCAGAGTGTAGATTGTGAGTGCAGAGTGCAGATTCAGAGTGCAGATTCAGAGTGCAGATTCAGAGTGCAGAGTGCACATTCAGAGTGCAGATTCAGAGTGCAGAGTGCACATTTAGAGTGCAGAGTGCAGATTCAGAGTGCAGATTCAGAGTGCAGAGTGCAGATTCAGAGTGCAGATTCAGAGTGCAGATTCAGAGTGCAGAGTGCAGATTCAGAGTGCAGATTCAGAGTGCAGAGTGCAGATTCAGAGTGCGGATTCAGAGTGCAGAGTGCAGATTCAGAGTGCGGATTCAGAGTGCAGAGTGCAGATTCAGAGTGCAGAGTGCAGATTCAGAGTGCGGATTCAGAGTGCATAGTGCAGATTCAGAGTGCAGATTCAGAGTGCAGAGTGCAGATTCAGAGTGCAGAGTGCAGATTCAGAGTGCGGATTCAGAGTGCAGAGTGCAGATTCAGAGTGCAGAGTGCAGATTCAGAGTGCAGAGTGCAGATTCAGAGTGCGGATTCAGAGTGCAGAGTGCAGATTCAGAGTGCAGAGTGCAGATTCAGAGTGCAGAGTGCAGCTTCAGAGTGCAGAGTGCAGATTCAGAGTGCAGATTCAGAGTGCAGAGTGCAGATTCAGAGTGCAGATTCAGAGTGCAGAGTGCAGATTCAGAGTGCAGAGTGCAGATTCAGAGTGCATATTCAGAGTGCAGATTCAGAGTGCAGAGTGCAGATTCAGAGTGCAGAGTGCAGATTCAGAGTGCAGAGTGCAGATTCAGAGTGCAGAGTGCAGATTCACAGTGCAGATTCAGAGTGCAGATTCATAGTGCAGAGTGCAGATTCAGAGTGCAGATTCAGAGTGCAGAGTGCAGATACAGAGTACAGATTCAGAGTGCAGATTCAGAGTGCAGAGTACAGATTTAGAGTGCAGATACAGAGTGCAGAGTGCAGATTCAGAGTGCAGAGTGCAGATTCAGAGTGCAGATTCAGAATGCAGAACAGATTCAGAGTGCAGAGTGCAGATTCAGAGTGCAGAGTGCAGATTCAGAGTGCAGAGTGCAGATTCAGAGTGCAGAGTGCAGATTCAGAGTGCAGATTCAGAGTGCAGAGTGCAGATTCAGAGTGCAGATTCAGAGTGCAGATTCAGAGTGCAGAGTGCAGATTCAGAGTGCAGATTCAGAGTGCAGAGTGCAGATTCAGAGTGCAGAGTGCAGATTCAGAGTGCAGAGTGCAGATTCAGAGTGCAGATTCAGAGTGCAGATTCAGAGTGCAGATTCAGAGTGCAGATTCAGAGTGCAGAGTGCAGATTCAGAGTGCAGATTCAGAGTGCAGATTCAGAGTGCAGATTCAGAGTGCAGAGTGCAGATTCAGAGTGCAGATTCAGAGTGCAGAGTGCAGATTCAGAGTGCAGATTCAGAGTGCAGAGTGCAGATTCAGAGTGCAGATTGTGAGTGCAGAGTGAAGATTGTGAGTGCAGAGTGCAGATTCAGAGTGCAGATTCAGAGTGCAGAGTGCACATTCAGAGTGCAGATTCAGAGTGCAGAGTGCACATTTCGAGTGCAGAGTGCAGATTCAGAGTGCAGATTCAGAGTGCAGAGTGCAGATTCAGAGTGCAGATTCAGAGTGCAGATTCAGAGTGCAGATTCAGAGTGCAGAGTGCAGATTCAGAGTGCAGAGTGCAGCAGATTCAGAGTGCAGAGTGCAGATTCAGAGTGCAGATTCAGAGTGCAGAGTGCAGATTCAGAGTGCAGAATCAGAGTGCAGAGTGCAGATTCAGAGTGCGGATTCAGAGTGCAGAGTGCAGATTCAGAGTGCAGAGTGCAGATTCAGAGTGCGGATTCAGAGTGCAGATTCAGAGTGCAGAGTGCAGATTCAGAGTGCAGAGTGCAGATTCAGAGTGCAGAGTGCAGATTCAGAGTGCAGAGTGCAGATTCAGAGTGCGGATTCAAAGTGCAGAGTGCAGATTCAGAGTGCGGATTCAGAGTGCAGAGTGCAGATTCAGAGTGCAGAGTGCAGATTCAGAGTGCGGATTCAGAGTGCATAGTGCAGATTCAGAGTGCAGATTCAGAGTGCAGAGTGCAGATTCAGAGTGCAGAGTGCAGATTCAGAGTGCGGATTCAGAGTGCAGAGTGCAGATTCAGAGTGCAGAGTGCAGATTCAGAGTGCGGATTCAGAGTGCAGAGTGCAGATTCAGAGTGCAGAGTGCAGATTCAGAGTGCAGAGTGCAGATTCAGAGTGCAGAGTGCACATTTAGAGTGCAGAGTGCAGATTCAGAGTGCAGATTCAGAGTGCAGAGTGCAGATTCAGAGTGCAGATTCAGAGTGCAGATTCAGAGTGCAGATTCAGAGTGCAGAGTGCAGATTCAGAGTGCAGAGTGCAGCAGATTCAGAGTGCAGAGTGCAGATTCAGAGTGCAGATTCAGAGTGCAGAGTGCAGATTCAGAGTGCAGAATCAGAGTGCAGAGTGCAGATTCAGAGTGCGGATTCAGAGTGCAGAGTGCAGATTCAGAGTGCAGAGTGCAGATTCAGAGTGCGGATTCAGAGTGCAGATTCAGAGTGAAGAGTGCAGATTCAGAGTGCAGAGTGCAGATTCAGAGTGCAGAGTGCAGATTCAGAGTGCAGATTCAGAGTGCAGAGTGCAGATTCAGAGTGCGGATTCAGAGTGCAGAGTGCAGATTCAGAGTGCAGAGTGCAGATTCAGAGTGTGGATTCAGAGTGCAGAGTGCAGATTCAGAGTGCAGAGTGCAGATTCAGAGTGCAGAGTGCAGATTCAGAGTGCGGATTCAGAGTGCGGATTCAGAGTGCAGAGTGCAGATTCAGAGTGCAGAGTGCAGATTCAGAGTGCAGATTCAGAGTGCAGAGTGCAGATTCAGAGTGCAATGTGCAGATTCAGAGTGCAGAGTGCAGATTCAGAGTGCAGATTCAGAGTGCAGAGTGCAGATTCAGAGTGCAGATTCAGAGTGCAGAGTGCAGATTCAGAGTGCAGATTGTGAGTGCAGAGTGAAGATTGTGAGTGCAGAGTGCAGATTCAGAGTGCAGAGTGCAGATTCAGAGTGCAGATTCAGAGTGCAGAGTGCACATTTCGAGTGCAGAGTGCAGATTCAGAGTGCAGATTCAGAGTGCAGATTCAGAGTGCAGATTCAGAGTGCAGATTCAGAGTGCAGATTCAGAGTGCAGAGTGCAGATTCAGAGTGCAGAGTGCAGCAGATTCAGAGTGCAGAGTGCAGATTCAGAGTGCAGATTCAGAGTGCAGAGTGCAGATTCAGAGTGCAGAATCAGAGTGGAGAGTGCAGATTCAGAGTGCGGATTCAGAGTGCAGAGTGCAGATTCAGAGTGCAGAGTGCAGATTCAGAGTGCGGATTCAGAGTGCAGATTCAGAGTGCAGAGTGCAGATTCAGAGTGCAGAGTGCAGATTCAGAGTGCAGAGTGCAGATTCAGAGTGCAGAGTGCAGATTCAGAGTGCGGATTCAAAGTGCAGAGTGCGGATTCAGAGTGCAGAGTGCAGATTCAGAGTGCAGAGTGCAGATTCAGAGTGCGGATTCAGAGTGCAGAGTGCAGATTCAGAGTGCAGATTCAGAGTGCAGAGTGCAGATTCAGAGTGCAGAGTGCAGATTCAGAGTGCGGATTCAGAGTGCAGAGTGCAGATTCAGAGTGCAGAGTGCAGATTCAGAGTGCGGATTCAGAGTGCAGAGTGCAGATTCAGAGTGCAGAGTGCAGATTCAGAGTGCAGAGTGCAGATTCAGAGTGCAGAGTGCACATTTAGAGTGCAGAGTGCAGATTCAGAGTGCAGATTCAGAGTGCAGAGTGCAGATTCAGAGTGCAGATTCAGAGTGCAGATTCAGAGTGCAGAGTGCAGATTCAGAGTGCAGAGTGCAGCAGATTCAGAGTGCAGAGTGCAGATTCAGAGTGCAGAGTGCAGATTCAGAGTGCAGATTCAGAGTGCAGATTCAGAGTGCAGATTCAGAGTGCAGAGTGCAGATTCAGAGTGCAGAGTGCAGCAGATTCAGAGTGCAGAGTGCAGATTCAGAGTGCAGATTCAGAGTGCAGAGTGCAGATTCAGAGTGCAGAATCAGAGTGCAGAGTGCAGATTCAGAGTGCGGATTCAGAGTGCAGAGTGCAGATTCAGAGTGCAGAGTGCAGATTCAGAGTGCGGATTCAGAGTGCAGATTCAGAGTGAAGAGTGCAGATTCAGAGTGCAGAGTGCAGATTCAGAGTGCAGAGTGCAGATTCAGAGTGCAGATTCAGAGTGCAGAGTGCAGATTCAGAGTGCGGATTCAGAGTGCAGAGTGCAGATTCAGAGTGCAGAGTGCAGATTCAGAGTGTGGATTCAGAGTGCAGAGTGCAGATTCAGAGTGCAGAGTGCAGATTCAGAGTGCAGAGTGCAGATTCAGAGTGCGGATTCAGAGTGCGGATTCAGAGTGCAGAGTGCAGATTCAGAGTGCAGAGTGCAGATTCAGAGTGCAGATTCAGAGTGCAGATTCAGAGTGGAGAGTGCAGATTCAGAGTGCAGATTCAGAGTGCAGAGTGCAGATTCAGAGTGCAGATTCAGAGTGCAGAGTGCAGATTCAGAGTGCAGATTGTGAGTGCAGAGTGAAGATTGTGAGTGCAGAGTGCAGATTCAGAGTGCAGATTCAGAGTGCAGAGTGCACATTCAGAGTGCAGATTCAGAGTGCAGAGTGCACATTTCGAGTGCAGAGTGCAGATTCAGAGTGCAGATTCAGAGTGCAGAGTGCAGATTCAGAGTGCAGATTCAGAGTGCAGATTAAGAGTGCAGATTCAGAGTGCAGATTCAGAGTGCAGAGTGCAGATTCAGAGTGCAGAGTGCAGCAGATTCAGAGTGCAGAGTGCAGATTCAGAGTGCAGATTCAGAGTGCAGAGTGCAGATTCAGAGTGCAGAATCAGAGTGCAGAGTGCAGATTCAGAGTGCGGATTCAGAGTGCAGAGTGCAGATTCAGAGTGCAGAGTGCAGATTCAGAGTGCGGATTCAGAGTGCAGATTCAGAGTGCAGAGTGCAGATTCAGACTGCAGAGTGCAGATTCAGAGTGCAGAGTGCAGATTCAGAGTGCAGAGTGCAGATTCAGAGTGCGGATTCAAAGTGCAGAGTGCGGATTCAGAGTGCAGAGTGCAGTTTCAGAGTGCAGAGTGCAGATTCAGAGTGCGGATTCAGAGTGCATAGTGCAGATTCAGAGTGCAGATTCAGAGTGCAGAGTGCAGATTCAGAGTGCAGAGTGCAGATTCAGAGTGCGGATTCAGAGTGCAGAGTGCAGATTCAGAGTGCAGAGTGCAGATTCAGAGTGCGGATTCAGAGTGCAGAGTGCAGATTCAGAGTGCAGAGTGCAGATTCAGAGTGCAGAGTGCAGATTCAGAGTGCAGAGTGCACATTTAGAGTGCAGAGTGCAGATTCAGAGTGCAGATTCAGAGTGCAGAGTGCAGATTCAGAGTGCAGATTCAGAGTGCAGATTCAGAGTGCAGAGTGCAGCAGATTCAGAGTGCAGAGTGCAGATTCAGAGTGCAGAGTGCAGATTCAGAGTGCAGAATCAGAGTGCAGAGTGCAGATTCAGAGTGCGGATTCAGAGTGCAGAGTGCAGATTCAGAGTGCAGAGTGCAGATTCAGAGTGCGGCTTCAGAGTGCAGAGTGCAGATTCAGAGTGCAGATTCAGAGTGCAGAGTGCAGATTCAGAGTGCAGATTCAGAGTGCAGAGTGCAGATTCAGAGTGCAGAGTGCAGATTCAGAGTGCAGAGTGCAGAGTGCAGATTCAGAGTGCAGATTCAGAGTGCAGAGTGCAGATTCAGAGTGCAGATTCAGAGTGCAGAGTGCAGATTCAGAGTGCAGATTCAGAGTGCAGAGTGCAGATTCAGAGTGCAGATTCAGAGTGCAGAGTGCAGATTCAGAGTGCAGAGTGCAGATTCAGAGTGCAGAGTGCAGAGTGCAGATTCAGAGTGCAGATTCAGAGTGCAGTTGCAGAGTGCAGTTGCAGAGTGCAGTTGCAGAGAGAACTCAGAACCACCACCACAGCATCACTCAGCAGCACCACAGTGTTAGACGGGGACCTGGAGGGTCGGCCGAGCACAAGGGGAGAGGCCTCCGGTGAGGGCCGTCTCCAGCGATCGTACAGACAAGTAACTTCCCCCCCACAGATGGACACCACACGAGGATAAGATTCAACACTCTTTATAGGCCGTTCTTGGAGTAAGGTACTACGGTACAGTGAGATCAGGACAAGAGGATCCTCTCAATTCTAGTCTCTAGTAGGGACAGGGGGTAGCGGGACAGTCTTGGTACCCACGGGTACTGCGATGCGACGGTGGTAGCTCACAATCCTCGAGCTCGGTGTTCGGACAGGTCGGACCGCGGCAGCGCCAGCAGGTCCCAGCAAAGATGGTAGTTACAAACGGGCCGCGGCAGCGCCAGCAGGTCCCCACGAAGATGATGGTTACAACGGGCCGCGGCAGCGCCAGCAGGTCCCACGAGGATGATGGTTACAATGGGCCGCGGCAGCGCCAGCAGGTCCCACGAGGATGAAGGTTGCAGAAGGCCGCGGCAGCGCCAGCAGGCAGGACGATAGTTCACAAGGCAGGGCTGCGGCAGCGCCAGCAGTCCGTCAAGGATGAGTTCTTCTCGGTGTCTCTCGACTCCAGGATACAACTGCCTTCCTGTTCTGGAACTGCCTCAGTTATAGGTCTGGCGCTCTTTGATGTCCGGACCCTCGCTCTTGGAGGTCGGGAGGTCCGGGATGAGGGAGTCCAGACACCCAGCAGGGGGGTGGAGCCAGCGCCCGAGGAGGCTGGGGGGGATCGGCACCTGGCGGGAGAGAGCCATCGACACTTCTTGCTCCCATTGACCTGCCAAGTGGTCCGTTCACCTCCTGGGTGGATGGTGGTGCCGGGATGTCGGGGCCTGGCCAGGCCCAGGGTTGGGGTCGAGCTGAGGCCGTGCGGCCACGTGATGCCGGGTCCAAGATGGCGGCTGGGCCGGGCAGAGGTGCTGACGGTGGCCCGGGCCCGTGGCACGGGGACATCCGGGAGCGGGCGTCCCATAGGGGACGGGTTGCGGGTTGGTTCTGTGGGTCGCACCCGGAGAGCCGGTGTCTAGGCTCTGTCATGCGGGGAGGGAGCGAGCCCGTCATGGGGGCCTGTCCAACATGCGTCCCCCCCAGCTGAAGGCGGGGAGAGTCACCCATCCTCTTGGGGACTCTCCTCGTCGAGGCGGAAAAAGCGGGACAGGCCATCCGCGTTGCCGTGGTCTTGGCCAGGGCGATGTTCCACAGTGAAGTCCATCCCCTGCAAGGAGATGGACCATCGCAGTAGTTTGGGGTTCTCCCCCCGCATTTGCATTAGCCATTGCAGGGGCCGATGGTCGGTTTGTACCCGGAAGTGGGTTCCGAAGAGGTAAGGCCGGAGCTTTTTGAGGGCCCACACTACAGCGAAGGCCTCCCGCTCAATAGTGCTCCAGCGCTGCTCTCGGGGCAGTAGGCGTCTGCTGATGAAGGCCACTGGTTGGTCGACTCCCTCGGGGTTCAGTTGGGAGAGGACGGCCCCAATACCATGGTCGGAGGCATCGGTCTGAACGATGAACTCGCGGCTGTAGTCGGGGGCCTGGAGCACAGGAGCGGTGCACATGGCGACCTTCAGCTGCTCGAAGGCCGCTTGACAGTCGGGCGTCCAGTTGACTCTTTTTGGGTGGGTTTTAGACGTGAGTTCCGTGAGGGGCCCCACAATGCTGCCATAGTCCTTCACGAACCGCCTGTAGTATCCGGTGAGCCCCAGGAAGGCTCGGACCTCTGTTTGTGTTTCGGGGGGTTGCCAGGACTGAATGGCAGCTACTTTGAGTTGAAGGGGGGCCACCAGACCGCTCCCCACTTGGTGTCCGAGGTAGGTCACGGACCCCTGGCCGATTTGGCACTTGCTGGCCTTTATTGTGAGGCCGGCCTGTTGGAGGGCCTGCAGGACTTCTCGGAGGTGGTGGAGGTGGTCTGTCCAGTGGCGGCTGTATACCGCGATGTCGTCCAGGTAGGCGGCGCTGAATTCTTCGAGGCCCGCCAACACCTGGTTCACCAGTCTTTGGAAAGTGGCTGGAGCGTTCTTCATGCCGAAGGGCATCACTCTGAAATGGTAGTGTCCATCCGGGGTGGAGAACGCGGAGCGTTCTTGGGCCCTGGGGGTGAGGCCGATCTGCCAGTAGCCCGCTGTAAGATCGAAGATGCTCAGGTAGCGGGCTGCCCCCATGCGATCGACTAGTTCATCGGCTCGGGGGATAGGGTGAGCGTCGGTTCGGGTGACCGCGTTCAGACCCCGATAGTCGATGCAGAATCGGAGTTCAGGTGTGGTGCCCGGGGCCGCGGCCTTGGGGACCAGGACGACCGGGCTGGCCCAGGGACTGTCCGAAGGTTCAATGACTCCGAGGGCGAGCATCTTGGAGACTTCTTCTTGGATGCAGGTACGTACCCGATCCAGTACTCGGTACGCCCGGTGTCGGACAGGAGGACTGTCTCCGGTGTCCACGTCGTGCAGGCACCAGGAGGTGACTCCGGGTGTGAGAGAAAACAGGTTTGCGAACGGTAGCAGGAGGTCCCGACAATCTTGACGCTGCTCCGGGGTCAGGGCCTCGGAGAGTCGGACCCCGTCCACTGAACCATCTCTTTCCCGGGACCTCAGTAGGTCAGGGAGGGGCTCGGAGTCTCTTTCTGCGCCACTGTCGGTAGCCATCAGCAGGCTGAGCTCTGAGCGCGCGAAGTGTGGTTTGAGTCTGTTGGCGTGGAGCACCCGTAGGGGGTTCCGGGGGGACTCCAGGTCGATGAGATAGGTGACGGGGCTCTTGCGCTCGATCACCTTGAAGGGCCCCGTCCATTTGTCCTGCAAGGCACACGGTTCGATGGGGGACATCACCCATATCTGCTGACCCGGTTCAAACTCGATGGAGGAGGCATGTTGATCGTACCACTTCTTCATGTCCTCTTGACTGGCCTCAAGATTGGCTTTGGCGATCTCCCTGAATCGCCGGGTCTGATTGCGGAGGGTCAGGAGGTACTTGTAGACGTCTGGAGGGGTCTTCAGGGGGGCCATTTCCCATTCCTCCTTCACTAGGCTGAGAGGCCCGCGAACGGGGTGTCCGTACAGGAGTTCGAAGGGGCTGAAGCCGAGGGACTTCTGGGGGACTTCTCGGTAGGCGAAGAGGAGGCACGGTAGTAGCACGTCCCACTGGCGGCGTAGGGGTTCTTCTAGTCCCAGGATCATCCCCTTGAGAGTGCGGTTGAACCGCTCAACCAGTCCGTTTCCCTGGGGAGGATAGGGGGTTGTGAATCGGTAGGTGACCCCGCACTGCTGCCAGAGGGATTTCATATACTTCGAAATGAAGTTCGTACCCCTGTCGCTGACGACTTCCCGGGGGAAGCCCACTCGAGAAAAGATCCCCATTAAGGCTCGACCTACTACTGGGGCTGTTATAGTACGAAGGGGGACCGCCTCAGGATAGCGGGTGGCGTGGTCCACCAGGACCAGGATGAAGCGATGCCCTTGTGCCGTTCGGGGGTCCAGGGGCCCCACAATGTCTATTCCCACCCTTTCGAACGGGGTGGTCACCACGGGGAATGGCTGTAGGGGTGCCTTGAGTTTGCGGCCGCTCTTCCCGCTGGCCTGGCATGTCGGGCAGGACCGGCAGTGGTTGGAGACGTCATTTCTCATTTTGGGCCAGAAAAAGTGAGTCACCAGGCGGTGGTAGGTTTTGTCTTGCCCCAGGTGCCCGGCCAGGGGGACATCATGGGCCAAGTTCAACAGGAAGTCTCTGAAGGGGAGGGGCACCACCAGCACTCGACCGGCCCCCAGCTCTGCGATTCTCTGCTCGCTGTACAAGAGATCATTGTCCCAATAAACCAAGTGGGCCCCGGTGGTGTCTCCTTGGCTCTGGGCGAGCGCTTGCTGTCGCAGTCCCTCGAGGGAGGGACAGGTCTTTTGCTCCTGCCGGAATTGTTCTTGGGTGGGCCCCCCTTCTTGACGCCACTGAGCCAGGTCGGGAAGTTCGGGGGGCTGTGCGGACTCCTCTGGGGTTGGTTCCGGGTGATCGGTATGGATGGAGTCTTCTTCTGGAGCGATCGGGGGCGGAGGTGCTGACCATTCGGGTTCTTCTGGTCTAGGGATGGTGCGGGTGGCCATGGACCGGGTGGTCACGCACGCCCAGTCCGGGAGACCCAACATCCCCAAATGCTCTCTTCTTTCAACAGCGGCCCACGGGGAGCTCTCGAGATCGTTCCCCAGGAGGCAGTCCACGGGGGCATCGTCGCGGACAGTTACTTTCAGCATGCCGGACACTCCTCCCCATTCGAAGGGGACGCAGGCCATCCGACACAGGCTCTCCGAATTGTCTGCCGATCGGACGGGGCACAGAACGTTTGGTAGAATTTGTTCTGGGGTCACCAGGTGACAACGGACGGCCGTCACACTGGCCCCGGTGTCACGCAGGGCTTCGGCCTTGCGCCCATTTATGCTCACCCATTGGCTGTACTTCCGAGTGTTGGCTGGCAGGGGGGTCCGCGGGACCATGTCTCTTCCCCCTAGGCAGGCCAGGGTCATGGCGGCGGGTTCCCACTCGAACTGCTCCGACTCGTATGCTTCAGGGTCTTCGGAGACTTGTTCTTCTCCTAGGGCGGCGGCCGCCACCTGGCGGGGCCCGGGAGCCTGGTTCTTCGGGCAGGTCGGGTCACTGGCATAGTGGCCGACTCGCTGGCAACGGTGACACGTAACGTTGGCTCGGAACCCCGGGCGCATCGGGGGGTTTCCCCGGCCGGCTGGGGGCGGGGTGGTGTTCGCGGGAGTGACCGGGACAGCGTCTCTGCCCCGGCCCGGTCCTCCTCCTCCTCCTCGGGGACGATGATGACCTTGGTGGGTTCTGTTCTGCTCGTTCGGCCCACTCCGGGCCACTCGGGTGCTCTCCCATCGGTCCGCCTCGGTGGCGAGCTGCCGTGGTTCAGTCAATTTACTGTCGAGGAGGTGCTGCCTGAGCTCGACGAAACAGTTGTTGGAGAGGTGCTCCCACACAATGAGATTGAAGAGTTGTTCGTAAGTGGCTACGTGGTTACCCTTGATCCAGCCCTCGAAGGCTCGGCTGAAATAGTTCACGTATTCCACCCAAGTTGTACCTGGGATCCGGGTGCAGTTGCGGAACCTCTGGCGGTACATTTCGGGCGTAAGCCCATAACGACTGAGGAGGGCGGCCTTCATGTGGTCATAGGACGTCATCTGATGGTCCGGAAGCTGCAGCAGGGCATCACGGCCCTCATTGACGAATCTCCCCCATAGACCGGCTCCCCAGTCACTTCGAGCGATCCGGTGGGCAGTCATGGCGATCTCATAGGCCTTGAACCAGTGCTGTATGTCGTCGTTTCGGTGGTATTCTCGGACCACATCCTTGGGGATGTGGACCTTCCGCTCGGTAGTACCCGGGAAGCGCGGTGGTTCGGGCTCCCCTAGGTTTTTGTTCAGTTTGCGCATTTCTATCTCTGCTAGTTTGCACTCGTGTTCGTATGCCAGTCTTTTTTCTTCGAGATCCCTCTGTCTCTGTTTTTCTTCTCGCTCTTCTCTGAGCCGTAAGTGTTCTAAGTTTATTTTTTGTTCCGCCAGCTTCAATTCTCCGTCTAATTTGAGCCGTGCCAAGTCTAACTCGTGTAGTCTATTTTTTTCCCGCTCCTGGATCTCTTCTCGGGAGGGACCTGTTCTCCGTTCTTCCGTCAGGGTGGTGTTGACTTCCGGGGCTTCGAGGTCCCGGGGGTGGCGGTATTCGTCTCTGTCCAGGCCTCTAGGGCGTTTTTGAAGTCTTCTTTTGTGCTTAGCCCGGTGGTAGCAATGCCTAAGTCCATGCAAAATTGTTTTAGCTCTCGGTGGTTGTATTCCTCCAGCTTTTCTATCTGGAACTTCTCTGCCGATCCGCTCTCTTTGGTCGTCATTGTGGTTTAGTCGTAGGGTGAGTTACTGTCTGTACGGTACGCGTTGGTTCGGATCCCACCGCTGCCACCAATGTTAGACGGGGACCTGGAGGGTCGGCCGAGCACAAGGGGAGAGGCCTCCGGTGAGGGCCGTCTCCAGCGATCGTACAGACAAGTAACTTCCCCCCCACAGATGGACACCACACGAGGATAAGATTCAACACTCTTTATAGGCCGTTCTTGGAGTAAGGTACTACGGTACAGTGAGATCAGGACACGAGGATCCTCTCAATTCTAGTCTCTAGTAGGGACAGGGGGTAGCGGGACAGTCTTGGTACCCACGGGTACTGCGATGCGACGGTGGTAGCTCACAATCCTCGAGCTCGGTGTTCGGACAGGTCGGACCGCGGCAGCGCCAGCAGGTCCCAGCAAAGATGGTAGTTACAAACGGGCCGTGGCAGCGCCAGCAGGTCCCCACGAAGATGATGGTTACAACGGGCCGCGGCAGCGCCAGCAGGTCCCACGAGGATGATGGTTACAACGGGCCGCGGCAGCGCCAGCAGGTCCCACGAGGATGAAGGTTGCAGAAGGCCGCGGCAGCGCCAGCAGGCAGGACGATAGTTCACAAGGCAGGGCTGCGGCAGCGCCAGCAGTCCGTCAAGGATGAGTTCTTCTCGGTGTCTCTCGACTCCAGGATACAACTGCCTTCCTGTTCTGGAACTGCCTCAGTTATAGGTCTGGCGCTCTTTGATGTCCGGACCCTCGCTCTTGGAGGTCGGGAGGTCCGGGATGAGGGAGTCCAGACACCCAGCAGGGGGGTGGAGCCAGTGCCCGAGGAAGCTGGGGGTGATCGGCACCTGGCGGGAGAGAGCCATCGACACTTCTTGCTCCCATTGACCTGCCAAGTGGTCCGTTCACCTCCTGGGTGGATGGTGGTGCCGGGATGTCGGGGCCTGGCCAGGCCCAGGGTTGGGGTCGAGCTGAGGCCGTGCGGCCGCGTGATGCCGGGTCCAAGATGGCGGCTGGGCCGGGCAGAGGTGCTGACGGTGGCCCGGGCCCGTGGCACGGGGACATCCGGGAGCGGGCGTCCCATAGGGGACGGGTTGCGGGTTGGTTCTGTGGGTCGCACCCGGAGAGCCGGTGTCTAGGCTCTGTCATGCGGGGAGGGAGCGAGCCCGTCATGGGGCCTGTCCAACACACAGCATCACTCAGCACCACCACAGCATCACTCAGCACCACCACAGCATCACTCAGCACCACCACAGCACCACTCAGCACCACCACAGCACCACTCAGCGCAATCCCAGCATCACTCAGCACCACCACAGCATCACTCCGCGACATCACAGCATCAATCTGTGCAACCATTCAACAACAACTGGTTCAATTATGTTCTCTCAATGTTTCAAGCTTTATTACAAATGTCACAAAAAGATGTTATTTCACTTCTGTTCTTGGATTTTCATCACAATAAAATACACTGAACATAATCTTCACAAACGTTATTTACAAAAGTTTAAGCTATTGCCAATATAAATTACAATCACTTTTATTTAAGTATTAATTTTTTAAAAAAAATAAAAGCCGTTGCTATTTGTAATATCAATACATCTAAGTCACGTAAATACAAAACATGTTGCATTACAAATGCTATAGTCGTCACATGTGCGAAAGTTATAACTATTGGCATTGAAAATGACAAAGCTATTAATTTAGCTATTTTCAAAATCAACACATAAATAAAAAAATTGTCATTTACAAGACCAATAGCTCAAACTTTCATAATGCGAGACCTATTGCATTGCAAATGCTTGTTGTCTTAGTTTCCGTCTATCCTTATTTTTTAAATCTCCTCTTTCACTGCTAGCTTGTTTCTGAATTCTAGCTTTCCAGTGCTTCCTTGAGGCGAAATATCAATACACCATAGGCTAAGCATCTCTCAAATTCCAAAAGCAGCCTGTACACCAGTGTAGAGACTCTTCCTAGGCTCCCTCTTTCTATCCCTTTGCAGGAGGTTGAACACTTGTTACCTTCTACAGTACCCTAAGAGGGCTAATATTAAACTATGAAAGCAACCTAGTATAACAGTGTTCTGAATACACCTCACAGCCCATCTCTCATGTTCCATCTCATAGAAAGGGTTGAGTTGACCCAGGAGAGGCTAAGCAGTTTTCAAATACTAATGACACAAGAAGCCTCTCCCTCTTTTATTCGCTCTATTATGAAAACCATGGCATTTTATTTCACCTTTTTCCTCTTTTCTTCTTTCTACCTCTCCTTCCAATGTGAGCATACTTCCTTCCCTCTCTCTCTCTCTCTCCCTCTCTCTTCCTTCCTCTCTCTCTATTCACAACTTGCTTCCTTTTATCTTTATTCACATTTTTCCCTACCTTTTTCTTTTTCATTTATTTTGTGTTCCTTTCTATATTTCCTTCCCTCCACCAGGACTGTCAGAAAATAACTCACTGCAAAGGTGCCACTCTTGACCTTATCATCTCCTGATCACATCTCCTTTCGACCAGAGAACCCGTCCTGATTGATTGGTTGGATCACCCACAGATTCCCTTCATAGTCTCTTCATCAAACAAGAAAAATGTTGGTCAACCTAAGAAAGAAAAAATCTGGTTCAGAGATACCAAGTAACATCAATACTGAAACCATGGCCAACCTGGCTCTATCAAACCTACCCTCGATCAGGGCTTTAAATGGGCCGGGACTGTCCAGTACGGAGTACCGGTTCTTTTTTATTTTGGGAGGGAGAGTACCGGCACTTCTCAAGCGAAATGCTATACTTTTAATTGGAGAGTACCGGCACTACTCAGCAACAAGCAGGTACTCTGGTACAGAGTACCTGCACTTCTGTTTTTCCATTTCAAGCACTGCCCTCGATAGTGCCTCAACTTGACATCAGTGAGGCCACAGACAATTTCAACTCCTACATGGACTCCCTGATCAAGGAATTCACACTCATCAAGAGCAAAAACAGTAACCCAAACCCACTTGCCCCTGGTATTCCAAAGCCCTCTACGAAGAAAGGGAAAACATCCATAAATTAGAGAAAGACTGGTGGCAGGCACCCTCGCCATTACATTTAACAAAGCCTCCCACTGTGAGACACAAATACAAAGGCCACATCTATATATCCAAGTAATCATAGATCCCTCCTTGATACAGCCAAGAATAGACTGAAAAAACTATTTGAGGTAATTAATCGAGCCAACAATCCTGACCCCAACACCCATTTAAGGCATCGGAGATCCTTTGCAATAACTTTGTAGAGACCTTTGACAAAAAAATCAAAGACATTAATATCTACCCCCTTTCCAAAATTGACAACATAATTGAAGAGGTACTGCCTTGCAAGTCACTACTTCCATGGTCCTCTTTCTCCCCAATCTCTGAAATAGATTTACAACAAACTCTGTCACAGATAAAACCATCAACCATCTTTGCAACACCATTCCAAGCTTCATTAGTAAATCCCTAGCCAAACTGCTTCTCCCCATTTTGGACAACCCTGGTTAACTCATCATAGGATCAGGGCTTGTTCCTAGACTGGTCAAACTTCACCTCTCCTCTCCTAAAAAAAATAATCTCTGGGTTCCGCCAACTTCAACAACTTCCACCCAGTATCACCCCAGCCTCTTCTAGGCAAGATAATTTAAAGTTGCATAGCCTCCAAATTGTCGTCCAACATCCAGAATAACAACCTCCTTGACGCCCTTCAATCTGGATTCCGTCAGGGCCACAGCACTGAGACTGCAGTCCTGCCGTTTGTGGACAACGCCTTCCGCATCTTAGACATGGGCAATTCCTGTCTACTTGTGCTCCTTGACGACTCCAAGGCATTTGACACTGTCAGCCACAAGGAACTGCTAGACACCTTGAAGCATTGAATGGGTACTAATGGTGGCATCCTGAAATGGTTCACCCTGTGCCTAACTAACCACTCCAAATTTATTTAAAAAAAATGGGAATCCATCTCAGATCCTGTCAGCCTGCAACAAGGGGTCCCACAAAGCTCAGTTCTCTCCCCAACCTTTTTCAAACTCCACAGCAAACCCCTCTGTATAATCCTCAGGAACTCAAGAGACCTCTTCCATCTATATACACCGATGGCACCCAAATCTACCTGAAGGTCTCAAGCCCTGAAGACTACACCCACTTATCCATCCAACTGCCTGTAAAGAATTGAAACTTGGATACGTAACAACCACCTAAAACTAAACCCAGTGAAAACAGAAATTCTTCTCATCTCTCCAGAGAAAGCGAACCCGCCGATCTAAGACTGGATCTTCTCCCGGACATGGACGGTCATCCCTCTATTATTCAGAATGCCAAATCTCTGGGATTCCCCCTCATTAGGTTTCTGAACCTGTAGAAGAACCATATCTCCTTCGTGGATAAGTGTCTGTATCCAGCTAAGTCTTTTGGGGGAATCAAATAACTCATCCCTGCACACAACCTTAGATCTGTTGTCCAGGCACTTCAGCACTCCAAACTCAACTATGGAATTTCACTCCTTCCTAGCATTCCCAAAGTTCACCAAGGTCCTCTCAGATCTGCCCTACATGCAGCAGCATGCTTCTTGGCAGGACACAAGAAATTCAACCTTTTCTCCCCCATTCTACGCTCCCTTCAGTGGCTTTTCATAGAAGCAAGAGCCCAATTTAAAACTACCTGCATCACTCGTAAAGCTCTGCACTCCTCTTTATCCTCGTACCACTCAGAGAAACTGAAAATCTCAGGTGCTGGTTGAGACTCACAAAACGCTAAATTGCTACTCCTTGAACCCCCCACTTTAAAGCACGAACCATACTTGTGCCAATCGTTCTCCGGACGCTCCACAAGATTATGGAACTCTCCCCGATTAGCTTGTGCCTGACCACGTAATGTCACCTTAAAAAAAGTCCTCAAAGCTCTTCTCTTTGAACAACACCTGTCCTAACCGCTCCTTCCCCTACACACTCCCATCAAGTGAAGACTAACCTCAACCAGCACAAACCATTTTTGGCCAGCTGGTGGTACTGTACCACCTGCCTGTCAATACTATGTTTTACAATGAATACATGCAAAGTGCTCTACCTCACAGGGAGTCTAACCCGGAGTTCTCGTTGCCTTTAATGTTACTTGTATATTTTCTATTTGTTATGGACACGTTCTGCTTTATTGTAAAGTGCCTTGATGCCTATGGGCCAAGTCCACGCTATATAAAGTCTCAAAAATAAATAAATACATAAGGTAGTGAATGGGATGTTGCTAACAAGAGCACCCACAATGACAGCACAATTTAGTGTGAAGCTCTGCACCTTTCTGGCAACAGGCAATGGAGTAACACTTCTAGAGAGACAATAGGGCACGTACTTCCAGACAGATTCCCATTATACCTGAAAATAAACTGCTGACTCCCCTCCCCTTGCCCACTATCAGCCCTGACCACAGTTCTCCGAGAGATAGTCCACAGACCCTCTACGAAATAGTCACTGCTGCAGAACTGTCTCCATTCTCCCACACTCTGTCTGAGACTGTTCCCTTTTTTGCGGGAATTGCCAAGAATACACTTCCTTTTCTTTGTTGGTTAAAGACACAACTTCCATTTTGTACTATGCTGTACTAGCGCTATCATAAATGTATTCCAGTGTTATGTGCAAGCATATAAATGTTAAATGTAGACCAGCTAAAAGCATCACATACACAAAGTATATGCGCACATTCACTCTGCTTGTCAGCGCAGGGTTTGAGCACCACATGCAAGCGGAACTCTACAGGAGTGCGGCTGGTAGGCATCACAATCTCCCTAAAAGGCCTGTTTATGACCATCAATTCAAAAACATACTATAGGCTCTCATCGCCACTAAATGTATATGTCCCAGGTCACAGACAGTAGTCTAGTGTCAGCTCGCGTGCAAGTTTGATGTACCCTCATGACCAGAGGGCTAGACTCTTGACTCCCCAACTTTGAGGATCACCTTGACCACAGTGCGCATGCATGATTGTTGTGTGTCCTAGGCCATAATAAGAATGTCCGGAAACAAGGCACCATGGCAGGGGTTGCTATGTAGGGTAATGTCCCATCCCAGCCTCTCTTTCCTTCCATTTCTTTTTTATTCCCCACCATTCCACTCATCATTTTCTCTCATTCTTCTCTCTTATGTTACTTTTTCTATATTCCAATGCTATCTTCCTTTATGTTTTCCTTCCATCTATTAAAGTTATTATCACATTTGCTCAGCTTCATTTCTGCTAACACCACAAAGGGAAAAAAGGTTATATATGGAACTTGTACTGAAAAAAAGCAACACATTGCGCTACATCTTACAAGCTCAGTCTGTTGCCCTACATTATTTTGAGTAGTCCCAGCGTGTTGGGAAATCTCCATATTTTTCCCCAGGTGTGCCACCCTTTAGATCTACGCAATGGGGGCAGATTTTGTGCCACAGAGTTCAAATAGTTGTATCTGGGTTACACTTCTTGTGCTTGTCATGTTATTTTCGATGGCTCCTAATGAATTCAGAGTGGAGTATCCCCGTATTTCCAAGGAGTACACATAAAGTGGCGTGGGCGTGTGTATTCAGCCCACGGGCTGCTGTGGGTTTGCCTTTATTACACTGTAATTACCAGTTGGCAGTGGCGGTGTCCGCCCTGCTCTGCTTTAAGCCAGGGTGTGTCCCATTGTATGAGGCCAGGTAGTAACACGACTTTCCAGGTGTGTGAAACCCCGGGGAGTCATCCAAACGGGTTAGACTCCAGACAACACCTCAGCATCCCTCACGGGGAAATCCGGCTTCATCCGTCTACTCGGAAGTGAGCAACCACCGCAAACACAATAACGAGGGTCAAACTGTAGGCCGCGTGGAGAAGGGGGGAGGCATAGACAGCTCACTAGTGTTAGAGAGGGAACACGAAGGAGCTAGAAATAGGGAAGAGAGGTGCGAAGCGAAATGTAGGGAGCAAGAAAAAATGGAAGATCATGGTTAAAAGAAATTGTGGAGTGGAGCAAAGTTAAGAGTGGAGGAAACTGGCTTGGCCACGAAAAGAGAGAGACACATGTAGTGTCCTAGCATGGACACGTTCTAGTGTTCAAGTGTGATGTAACTTACTTTACACCCACCCACCACAGACGTCATGGTGTCACATGACGCTGCCAATAAATGGGGCCGAGCGCACGTGCTCGGGGCCATTCCCACTACCCTCATCTGGTGTCTGCGTCCGTCATTGCTGCTCCTAACATGCGGGCCTAGGGCCCTCCACCTCTAACTTTACAATGGCGACGAGGCCGGTAGTGCAGCCCATGCGTGCCACTACCCTCGGCTGATCAAGAAGGAAAAAGGGGAAGAGAGCTGCCCGCCTAGAGGGCATCCCCTGTGGCGAGGCGCAACGCGCCGTGAAGCCGGTAGGCACGTCGGCGCCCCACAGCAAGCCGACCGGAGCCCACCCGCGTCGACCGCCACCACCGAGTGCCACCAAGCAACAGCGGACCGCCCAGAGCCCACCTGCGACGGCCGCGAGGCTGAAGACCCCCACCGGAGAGGTGCACGGGCCGGGCGGAGCCCACCCGCCGCGACCGCGACGGAGCATCTGGCCCGCCGGCCGAAGGTGAGCCCCACGGGCGAAGTGCCCGCCATGAACTGTGCCAGTAAATAAGCAGCGCCAGCGGAGCCCACCCGCGGCCTGCCCGAGTCGTCCCCCGCCGCGTGTGTGCTTGGAAGCGGCAGGGGCACAGAGACTGAAGACCGCGTGAAAATAAGTGCGGCCGGACCCGCAATCACCAATGACTACGAGGGGGAGGGAGCGGAGTAGCTAACCGCCTCCCGACCCCCCTCGCCACGTCACCCGGGCCAGCGGAGCCCACCCGCGGCCCGCCGGTAGCCCCCAGCGAAGGAAGACTCAGCAGAGCCAGCGGAGCCCACCCGCGACCTGCCGGTGGCAGCCCCAGCGTGTAAAGACACTGCAGAGCCAGCGGAGCCTACCCGCGGCCTGCGAGAAGCATGGCAGGTCTCCGCCGCGCAGCGTGAGCAAGGTGAAGCTGCTGCGGCGGGAGACCGGGGAAAAGTGAAGCCTGCCGTGCCGGAGAACTAGTAACCTTTAAATAGGCAGAGCCGGCGGAGCCTACCCGCGGCCTGCCTCGAGCGCCCCTGCCCCAGGGAGGAGTGACGGGAGCGACGCGCTCCCCGCCTGAAGGAAGCATCAACACACAAACCCCCCCCGCCCGCGTGAGGACTGCCGAGGCTGCCGCGGGCGGGGAGGGGAAAGCAGGAGAAGCGTCTGCACGCGGCCAGCGCCGCCAAGATCCAGGAAAGGAACAAAGTGCCTGTAAGCGGCCATCGCCACAATAATAATTTTGAACTGGACAAAAGTAACTGTAAAGCGTGTGTGAGAGCACGAACAACCAGCAAGGCACTGAGCATGGTTCCCCCCCCCCTGCACATAGCCACTGAAGTACCTCGCCTCCATGCCTATGCCTCCTGCCCCCACCAGTAAATAAGAAAAGGGGACGGACTTACTAGGAGGGCAGCCCGGTGCCCAGCACCCAAGGACAGGGACTCAACAGGAAGGCAGCAGTAGCTCCAACCCCAGCCCCCTGTGCACCGAGAGAGCACAGACAATAGAGTGCTCAATCTGCGAAGGAGGTATCAAGCAAGGCAGGCTGCTGACACAGTGAACACTGCCACCCAGTGGCCAAAAGGCAAAGCGCACCTGCATTTCAAAAAAAAAAAAAAAGAACTAAAACAAGCATTGCACAACGCAAGCTCAGTCAACAGCATCAAGGGGCATCAGACTGAGTAGCACCCCCAGGGAAAGCATCTAAACTCCCGCAGCAAGCAAGCATCTAAACTCCCGCAGCAAGTAACTGCGCAACAGCGCAATTGACACCCACACACACCAGCAAGGAGTCGGCGGCTGCCACTTCCAACGTGACGTGGGAAAAGGCACCAATGCCTCACAAAGCATCCAAGCACTGACGTCTGGAGGAAACGACTGCCAAGCACTAAAAGAACGTCCAGGGAAACGACTGCCGCGATCAAAGGACGGAGAGAGCAGCGACGCCTTGTGGCCACAGGCGCTCACCTCAGCATCAACTACTCCCGCCAACGGTCCAAAGCATCAAGTACCTGACGACAACCAAAGCAGCAAGTACCCAACGTCCTGCAACAGGCGTCCCAGAACCCTGAACAGTAAGTGCGCAAACAACGCGCCACGTGGCGACGCACAGCCACCGCAAGCAGAAAGAAGAATGCATGCAGCACCATCGCGCAGAACAATCTTCGCGGACGACCCCACGACATGGCGCCTTCAAGGAGCCGATCCGCAGAACGATCGCCCATCAAGTGCCGACCCGCGACAGATCCATGGCGCCTCCCAGGAGCCGATCCGCAGAATGATCGCCCATCAAGTGCTGACCCACAACGGGTCCCCCAGGAACTGTTGTAGCACAAAGTCCGACAGGACGACTGAAGGCAACCTGCCAGGCATCGGCAGAAGTGGACCACCAACCGGTCCAAGACGTTCAACCATGAACAGGTCTACAAACATGGACCCCCGAACGTCACAAACAAGCATCAAGAAAAGAAAGCATCAAGAAAAGAAGGTTCGCGACACCAACTCTGGCTGCTGAGGAAGAAGGAGAAAGTGTCCCCGACGGGGACAAGACCAGGGGTACACATGCAGGGTGCGCGCACTGCATGGAGGACCCAGGTCAGAAGAGAAGACACAAGATCGGTCCAAGTGATGTCGCGATGCAGAAGGAAGAAAAGGAGAGATCTGAGTGGCACGTCTGCCACCGCGAAAAGGAAGGAAGAAAAGAAGAGATCTGAGTGGCACGTCTGCCACTGCGAAAAGGAAGGAAAAAAGGAGAGATCTGAGTGGCACGTTTGCCACCGTGAAAAGGAAGGAAGAAAAGGAGAGATCTGAGTGGCACGTTTGCCACCGTGAAAAGGAAGGAAGAAAAGGAGAGATCTGAGTGGCACGTTTGCCACCGTGAAAAGGAAGGAAGCATATCCATGTGGCCTGTTGCCACAATTAAGAGTAGAAGGAGAAGTCAGTGCGAAGCAACGTCCCCACAGGGAAACAACTAAGGAAAGACAGAGAGGAGTGCAGGAAGACGAAGACCACTCACTCCCAAAGAGAAGTAAGGTGACAAGTGCCAGGACAACGGTGCGAGGAACACGAGGCCGGAAGAACACCAGTGGCAAAGAAGACCAGCTGACAGACGATGTTTCCGCACACCCAGGATCTGCGGAGAGGAGCAAGCGAGACCGTTAGTGTCATCCACCTTTGGGGGTCACACGGACACTGGACACATGCCAGCCGTGGTGACTCAGGGGCAGAGGCCTCCGGGACGCAGTCCCCGCGACGAGAGACGGTCCTCCGACGCCCATCCGAAAGGTCCGGGGAGGGCGAAGACATCGCAAGCAAAGACAGAAACCAACAGCTACCTTGGGACGAGGCTGCGGAATCTGAGGTGAGACACATCGTCTCTTCCATACCCCCACTGACGGCGGCGCAGGAACAACTGATGTGGACACATCCAGCCCAGCGCGAATCCGAGAAAGTGGACCTCAAGGATATCCCGTGGCAGGGGAACACCAACGAGAGAAGTCATCCTAGTGAGAGGGATGCCTTTCAACAGATCTGACTTTTGCTAAGTAAGACAAAGACCACAAGTGAAACCAAGGCAGAGACCGGTATGTGAATATCATTCCACGGCGAACAACAAGAACTCTAACTGCACCCGTTGCCACGGAAGTCAACAAAAGAAAGACTGTGAGGACAATTTGGTTGCAGAGTCGTCAACAGACTGTTTCCATCGAGCACCACAAACCGGTGCCACTGTGAACTGATGTTCCCCGCAACAGATTGAACATCATCTGTGATTCCAAGCAGCGGCGGATCGAAAGACACTGCGGAAGCTGAACACTTTACTGCATCCTGATACATGTTATTTTCCCCACAGGTTGATTTCTGAATGTGGGTCTTTGCAATTAAAAAATGGGAGGGATGTAGTGTCCTAGCATGGACACGTTCTAGTGTTCAAGTGTGATGTAACTTACTTTACACCCACCCACCACAGACGTCATGGTGTCACATGACGCTGCCAATAAATGGGGCCGAGCGCACGTGCTCGGGGCCATTCCCACTACCCTCATCTGGTGTCTGCGTCCGTCATTGCTGCTCCTAACATGCGGGCCTAGGGCCCTCCACCTCAGCTAAGCAGAGGAAAATAAAAAGAGAGAGGGAGCAGGATGGGCAGTTAAGTAGAGAGAAATAAAAGGAAAGGTCGGAGATGGATGGGAAGTGAAAAAAAGAAGAACAAGCATTGGCATAGCCAATAGGTCTCGCTTTTTGGACCTTATAAGTGTTTAGCCATGCAGCACATTATCCTGTGTGCTGTGCCACCTGGGACTGGAGAGTTATACAATTACTACACACTAGATGAGGGGTCTGATTTAGGAATACATGCTTGCCTCAGGATAAAATGTGACACATTGAAAAAGGCTTTTTACCGCAACCCCATTCTCGCTACCAAGGCACTGCACTCTGAGATCTCACGTGTACAACCAGTGCACTGCAGTCCGACATGTCTCAGGCACCACTGTACACCGTACTTTGAGATGCCCTGCTTTCAGAAATGTCACAAACACAGACAACCTGCCACACGTGTGAAAAATCGCCGTGAGTAAATTGAGTTTACAACATTACTATGTACGTGATTCAGGAGAAAATGTAATAAGTTAGTTTGTGTATGTTCTGCCAGGCCGCTTCATCCTGCTTGTTATGCTGTCAAAAATAATGTACCCTTCACTTTACTCACAAAGCCGAATTGCCTACTCTGGAGATGATGAAATTGTTGAATTTAATTTACGTTTTTTTCTCTAATTGGCAAACTCGAAGCTGCACTCCCTCCTTCCTTTCTGTCAGATTTGGATTGTTATAAATGAAGTTGTGTGCCACTGGCTGTTGCTCTGCATTATTTGCTACGCTCATAGGCAGGACCATTGGAATTATCTGAATTTACAACTGTTGCATTTTCCACATAATTATGGATTTGCCACATAATCCCTGACCTGCTTCATAGTCTACAGTTTTTTTGTATAGCCTTTTATTGATTTTTGTATTATCAACCCTAAAAACAAATAGGCATATGTATATGGGCATCAGGTCCTATGCACATGTTGTATCCACAGGAACTATACAGCACTATAACTCGGCTTTGCATCATACGTTAGATATTTCATCATGCCATCAGAGAACTGTTGGAATTGAGCTAAGGATTCCATATCTTGGCATGTTTTCTGTGCACCCCACAGGCTTTGTACACCAATTCTTTATGTTTTTCACAATGATCCATAACTGTAGTCCATTCTGCAACGAAAGGGGCTTGTTCATCTCACCAATGGCTCACTAAGTCTCTTCACAGCCAAGTAACCCATGGCCACCAGGGTGTTGGTGCTGCATGGACTGCCTAAATTGTCCATGGCCCCCCCAGAAAAGCTTTTAAAGGAAAACGCGCATACCCACCTTTGATATAATCTCTTGCTATTCAAAGAAGCAAATAGGTGCATTGCAGATAATTAAAGCAATGCCCTTGAATTCTAGTTTGATGCTGCAGTGCTATGTATAATACGTGGAAGAGAATAGTCGAAGTAGTGAACATTTTGACCTCCTGAGGCGGAAAGCCGGGAGAGTCGAGTTAGCGTTTTTAAAATTGTGTAAAACTGTGTAATTTGAAGTGATTTTAAGACTTTATTTTTACCATTTCGAGTGTGATAATACTGTGATTTACAACATTCCTACCTCGATCCCCCTCTGCCACGGGATACTTTCTCGTGTGGACGCCCTGCCCTGGGACACGTAGGCCACGCCCTCCACCTGACAGGCCACGCCCCTTTTTCGACGAACGTTCAAATAGCGCGCCAAACCAAGCGCGAGGCAGAACATTTTGACCTCCTGAGGCGGAAAGCCGGGAGAGTCGAGTTATCGTTTTTAAAATTGTGTAAAACTGTGTAATTTGAAGTGATTTTAAGACTTTATTTTTACCATTTCGAGTGTGATAATACTGTGATTTACAACATTCCTACCTCGATCCCCCTCTGCCACGGGATACTTTCTCGTGTGGACGCCCTGCCCTGGGACACGTAGGCCACGCCCTCCACCTGACAGGCCACGCCCCTTTTTCGACGAACGTTCAAATAGCGCGCCAAACCAAGCGCGAGGCAGAACATTTTGACCTCCTGAGGCGGAAAGCCGGGAGAGTCGAGTTAGCGTTTTTAAAATTGTGTAAAACTGTGTAATTTGAAGTGATTTTAAGACTTTATTTTTACCATTTCGAGTGTGATAATACTGTGATTTACAACATTCCTACCTCGATCCCCCTCTGCCACGGGATACTTTCTCGTGTGGACGCCCTGCCCTGGGACACGCAGGCCACGCCCTCCACCTGACAGGCCACGCCCCTCCCTCTGCCACTATTTACCATGTGTTTCCACCGGAAGCGCAGCGGACGGGCGCAGCGGGGGCGCCGTTTGCGCGCCGAAGGCGCGCCTAAGGCAAGCCCGTCTGCGCCCGTCCGCGACCAGACCGCGGCCGGGGCCAGACATGCTGCTGGCTGTGGATCACAAGGTGGAAGGCTAGTGTGGTCAGGTGAGGACCTAAAGGCTCTTGTTCCCCCATCCAAATGCTGCCCGCACTCTACAGACCCTCTGACTTTCGCCCCTCCTCAGATATGCAGCAATTGTGAGATAGTTTTTGGCAGCGAAGACCCTGTGAGGCCTCCTAATCCCAAATCCCCACCTCAGATAGGCCTTAGAGCTGGCTTACTGAATTGTAGATCCCTAGCCAAACATGCTGATGATGTCTGGCTTTTACTTGAAGAACAGGAATGGGATATCCTGTTCTTAACAGAAACATGGATTAAGGAAGACAACTTGACCTCCATTGCACTGGCAGTCCCTTTGGGATTTAAAATATGCCTCGCCAACCGCTCTGGGACAAAAAGAGGCGGTGGCGTAGCCCTTATTTTTAAAGATCACCTAATACTAACTTCCTCAGCCCCCACGACTATTCAAGGAATTGAAGGCCTTCACTTCTGCTTTCAGGCGAGCCCTCAGCTTTCACTAGCAGGATTGGTGATATATCGCCCTCCGGGCGGCGTAGATCCCAACCTAGTCACCCTACTGGACACGTTTGTTCAGAGCTCGCTCCTTCACCCCCATTTCATTGTGGTGGGTGACTTCAACATCCATATGGATAAACCCGACTGTGCCATGGCAGAGCAACTCAGAGCTACTTTAAGCACGGCCAGTCTTAGACTGATCAATGAGGGCCCTACACATACGGGGGGCCATACTATTGATCTCATCTTCTCTAACATCAAAAATGTGCTGCCCGAGGTACCTCTCCCCCTGACTTGGTCAGACCACTCACTTGTCCCATTTACAGTGAACTTGGTGCATGACATTTCTGCGTCCAGCAAATGTTACTTCTTAAAAAGGCAATGGAAAAAGCTGACCCCGAGACTATGGGCCCTGTCTTGGCACAAACCACCCCATCTCTGACAAACAATGTCAATATTGATGCTCAACTCCTCAACGAGTGGGTTGGAAAGATGGTCTCCTCCATTGCGCCAGCCTCCCGAGCACTATCAAAAAGAGACTCTCCCTCAGCACCCTGGTTCTCGCAGGAACTTAGAAAAGAGAAAGCTGCTTGTAAAAAGCTGGAGAGACTCTGGAGAGCAAGTTATGGCCTGGAGGAAAGAACTAGGTATAAGGAAGCCTCTAAAAATCTACGGAAAGCTATTAGAAAAAGTAAAAAACGCTTTTACGCAGACTCGATTCTACAGGCAGAACAGTCTAGTAAACAGATCTTCAAAGTAGTACAGTCGGTTTTTAAACCAAAGTGCATCGAGAGGGAGGTTGCTCCAACAGTTATGCTATGTGAGCAAATTTCCGAGTTCTTCGACCAAAAAATTAAAAAGGTCTATGACTCTTTCGGACCAGTAATAAAAACAGTGAAACAGGACCTCGCGAGTAATGGCGAGCTAGGTGAGACTTTCACCCAGTTCCTGAATATCCCCCTGAGTGAAGTAAGGCAAGAACTCGTCCGATGCAAATCTGGTTCACCCGACGACCCTTGCCCTGCAAAATTATGGAGCTCTATAGCCGACTCCGTAGCCCCTACACTCCAACATATCTGGAACTCTTCCATTGTTTCGGGCATATTTCCGGATGTATGGAAACATGCTACCCTCCTGCCCTTAAAGAAAAAGCCTAATGGGGATCCAGAAGATCTCACTAATCTCCGCCCAATATCCCTATTAGCTGCCCCGGGAAAAATGTTGGAGAAAGTCATACAGCGCCAACTGAGTAAATTTGTAGAAGTAAATAAAATCCTACATGAAACACAGTCTGGCTTCCGCCCCGGCTTTAGCACTGAAACAGCGCTTATTGAGGTAGCCGAGTCAGTAAGGTGGTCGATGGATGCAGGGAACTCAGCAATGCTGGTACTCCTGGATCTGTCGGCCGCCTTCGATACGGTGGACCACGCCAGACTACTCAGCCGGCTGGCCGAGATAGGGATCCAGGATAAGGCGCTGGGTTGGATACACTCTTATCTATCCCAGAGAACTCAGAAGGTGGCACTTGGGACGATCTCTTCGGCACCCAAGACCCTTGGCTGTGGAGTCCCGCAAGGGTCGGCCCTAAGCCCCCTTTTGTTCAACGTCTACCTTGCTCCTCTCTTTACGCTAATTGCCAACTGGGGTGTCAAGGCAATTTCGTATGCCGACGACACCCAGTTGGTATTTCCGTATTCCGAGATCACGCAAGAGTCCTTTTCAAACTTCAAAGGCTGTCTCCAAGATGTAGCACATTGGATGAATGCAAATAAATTAAGACTCAATGCCAATAAGACCGAAGTTATCTTTTTTGGCAAGGGTCCCCTTCCTGCGTCAGAACTTTGGTGGCCGATGGAGATGGGCCCTGCCCCCTCACCTAGTCACACGGCAAAAAATCTTGGAGTGAGATGGGATGATAGCATGTCCTTTACCTCCCATATCCAACAAGTTGCCGGCTGTTGCATGAGTAAACTGAGAAATCTCCGAAAAATCCTCAGACTCCTTCCAGAGAGCTGCCGAAAAACGGTTATCCATGCTACTGTTACCTCAAGGCTGGATTATGCCAACGGACTCTACCTAGGCCTACCAAAATACCTGACACAAAAGCTTCAGGTAGTTCAAAATGCAGCTGCGAGACTGTTACTGCGAATTCCACTCAAGCAGTCAATCTCTCCGCATCTTCGATCCCTGCACTGGCTGCCAGTTGCCAGCAGAATAAAGTTTAAAGCACTGACGTTGGCGTTTAGATCTCTGCATGGCTCCTGTCCAGAATACTTGAAAAACCGCCTCCCCAGATACTCCCAATCCCGTGCATTGCGGTCCAATTGCCGTGTTCAATTGGCAGTCCCACGCACGAAAAAGGCCCGACTAGGCGGTCGGACCTTCTCGGCTAACGTCTCCGCTCTGTGGAATACTCTGCCACAAGAAATTCAACAGGCTCCTTCTGAACCCTGTTTTAAGACACTGCTGAAAACTTGGCTCTTTATCCAACCCCGTTAGCTTTTCCGTCATTAGCCCCGGGTCATCTGTGTTCTACTAGCGCCGGGACACCTCCTCGCGAGGTAGCTGTTGCGCTTTACAAAATCCAGTATTATTATTATTATAAGGAAGAGGTGGCAGGCAATAAGTAGAGGAAGAGTGAAAGGAAGCAGGTAAACGAATGAAGCAACACGGCACAAGGAAGGTGGTGGTGGAAAGGAGAGAGGGAGAGGAGGAGAAATGAAGATGGTGCAAGTGAGGAAGCAAGGGGAAAATCTGGAGCGGGGCTGCTGGTATACAGAGAAGACGCATGGCCTGTTAGAGACCAGCAGACGGAGACTCGCTGTATGAGGGATCCGGGAGAGGTGGGGGCGGGGGTATTTTGGGCCGATGGACAGTTTACTACTGTGGGGCCGGTTTGCCCAGGGCAGATGAAGGCGACTGTGCTAGTGTTGGGCGCAGCTCTGTTCCTGGTGACGAGCGTGGGGAAGCTCTCGTGGCTGGGACCAATCCCAGTGTGGCTGGCCAGTGACGTCTGGGGAATCCCTCGAGGCTGGACCAATACCAGCGTGGCTCTGTGATGACGTTTTTGAAATCTACGCACTGCAATGCTAAGCACGAGAACGCACGCGCGCCACACCGAGACATGTGTTTTGAATTATTGCATTTGTGCACGATAATTCAAAACATATTGGCGCCCGTGCGGGTAACCGCAACCAATAGGCCATGGGCGGAGCAATGCGCTAGCCTTTGCTCAATTGCATGCTGTCTTTGTAAAAAAGACGCACGCATAGGCCAATAGCCAGGGACAAAACAAAAAGCACACGCAGGAGCGTGTGCAAGCCTCTGGAGTGATTTCTCAAAGCCCTTACATAAAGTCTTCGTCAGAACGGCGCAAGCGCTGTTACAGGCTTGACCGAAAAAGGCCAGAGGAATGACAATGTGTGGTGAAAAAGAGATAGAGAAAGGGGATAAGTGAGAAACAGAAAAAAGTTAAACGGAGTTAAGGAGATTAATAAAAAGATAAACAGATAGGTAGAATGCAAATAGAAGAGATAAAGGTGGAAAGCCGAAGAGCGAAATAGAAAGGATAAAGGCGAGCGAAGAGAAGAAGTAGTAGAGAGAGGTGAAGATTTGGATAGGAATGGAGAAAACTGGCTCGGCCAGGAAAAGAAAAAGAACAAGCATTGGAAATGCAATAGGTCTCGCATTAGAAAAGTTGTAGTTATTGGTCTTGTAAATGACATATTTTATTTATTTGTTGGTTTTTAAAATTGCTAAATTGATGGCTTTGTCATTTACAATGCCAATAGTTATAACTTTCGCGAATGTGACACCTATAGCATTTGGAATGCAACATGTTTTGTATTTACGTCACTTAGATGGCAGCTCTGGTCGTTAGGCCACATCTCTAGAGAGCAGGAGAGTGCAGCAGGGGAGAGAAGCACAGCAATGCAATAGGTCTCGCATTAGGAAAGTTTGAGCTATTGGTATTGTAAAGGACACATTTTTTATTTATGTGCTTGTTTTGAAAATAGCGAAATTAATAGCTTTGTTATTTACAATGCCAATAGTTTTATCTTTCACAAATGTGACACCTATTGTAACACAATATGTGTTGTGAGGGTGAGTGAGGGTGAGGGGTTGAGGGTGAGGGGTTGAGGGTGAGTGAGGGTGAGGGTGAGTGAGGGTGAGGGGTTGAGGGTGAGGGAGGGTGAGGGAGGGTGAGGGAGGGTGAGGGTGAGGGGTTGAGGGTGAGTGAGGGTGAGGGGTTGAGGGTGAGTGAGGGTGAGGGTGAGTGAGGGTGAGGGGTTGAGGGTGAGTGAGGGTGAGGGTGAGTGAGGGTGAGGGTGAGTGAGGGTGAGGGGTTGAGGGTGAGTGAGGGTGAGTGAGAGTGAGGGTGAATGAGGGGTTGAGGGTGAGTGGTTGAGGGTGAGTGGTTGAGGGTGAGGGTGAGGGGTTGAGGGTGAGTGAGGGTGAGGGGTTGAGGGTGAGTGAGGGTGAGGGTGAGTGAGGGTGAGGGTGAGTGAGGGTGAGGGTGAGTGAGGGTGAGTGAGGGTGGGTGAGGGTGAGTGAGGGTGAGGGTGAGTGAGGGTGAGGGTGAGTGAGGGTGAGGGTGAGTGAGGGTGAGTGAGGGTGAGGGAGGGTGAGGGTGAGTGAGGGTGAGGGTGGGTGAGGGTGAGTGAGGATGGGTGAGGGTGAGTGAGGGTGAGGGTGAGTGAGGGTGAGGGTGAGTGAGGGTGAGTGAGGGTGAGGGTGAGGGTGAGTGAGGGTGAGTGAGGGTGAGGGTGAGTGAGGGTGAGTGAGGGTGAGTGAGGGTGAGTGAGGGTGAGGGATTGAGGGTGAGGGGTTGAGGGTGAGTGAGGGTGAGGGTGAGTGAGGGTGAGGGGTTGAGGGTGAGGGGTTGAGGGTGAGTGAGGGTGAGGGTGAGTGAGGGTGAGGGTGAGGGGTTGAGGGTGAGTGAGGGTGAGGGGTTGAGGGTGAGTGAGGGTGAGTGAGGGTGAGGGGTTGAGGGTGAGTGAGGGTGAGGGTGAGGGGTTGAGGGTGAATGAGGGTGAGGGTGAGGGGGTGAGGGTGAGTGAGGGTGAGGGTGAGTGAGGGTGAGGGTGAGTGAGGGTGAGGGTGAGTGAGGGTGAGGGGTTGAGGGTGAGTGAGGGTGAGTGAGAGTGAGGGTGAGTGAGAGTGAGGGTGAGTGAGGGGTTGAGGGTGAGGGGTTGAGGGTGAGTGAGGGTGAGGGTGAGGGGTTGAGGGTGAGTGAGGGTGAGGGGTTGAGGGTGAGTGAGGGTGAGTGAGGGTGAGGGTAAGGGGTTGAGGGTGAGTGAGGGTGAGTGAGGGTGAGGGTGAGGGTGAGGGGTTGAGGGTGAGTGAGGGTGAGGGTGAGGGTGAGTGAGGGAGGGTGAGGGTGAGGGTGAGGGGTTGAGGGTGAGTGAGGGTGAGGGTGAGTGAGGGTGAGGGTGAGTGAGGGTGAGGGTGAGGGTGAGTGAGGGTGAGGGTGAGTGAGGGTGGGTGAGGGTGAGTGAGGGTGAGTGAGGGTGAGTGAGGGTGAGTGAGGGTGAGGGTGAGGGTGAGTGAGGGTGAGTGAGGGTGAGTGAGGGTGAGTGAGGGTGGGCGAGGGTGGGTGAGGGTGAGTGAGGGTGAGTGAGGGTGAATGAGGGTGAGTGAGGGTGAGGGTGAGTGAGGGTGAGGGTGAGTGAGGGTGAGGGTGAGTGAGGGTGTGTGAGGGTGAGGGTGAGTGAGGGTGAGGGTGAGGGGTTGAGGGTGAGTGAGGGTGAGGGGTTGAGGGTGAGTGAGGGTGAGGGTGAGTGAGGGTAAGGGTGAGGGTGAGTGAGGGTGAGGGTGAGTGAGGGTGAGGGGTTGAGGGTGAGTGAGGGTGAGTGAGAGTGAGGGTGAGTGAGGGGTTGAGGGTGAGTGGTTGAGGGTGAGTGAGGGTGAGGGTGAGGGGTTGAGGGTGAGTGAGGGTGAGGGGTTGAGGGTGAGTGAGGGTGAGGGGTTGAGGGTGAGTGAGGGTGAGGGTGAGTGAGGGTGAGTGAGGGTGAGGGTGAGTGAGGGTGAGGGTGAGTGAGGGTGAGTGAGGGTGAGGGTGAGTGAGGGTGGGTGAGGGTGGGTGAGGGTGAGGGTGAGTGAGGGTGGGTGAGGGTGAGTGAGGGTGAGTGAGGGTGAGGGTGAGTGAGGGTGAGGGGTTGAGGGTGAGTGAGGGTGAGGGGTTGAGGGTGAGTGAGGGTGAGGGTGAGTGAGGGTGAGGGGTTGAGGGTGAGTGAGGGTGAGGGTGAGGGTGAGTGAGGGTGAGGGTGAGGGGTTGAGGGTGAGTGAGGGTGAGGGGTTGAGGGTGAGTGAGGGTGAGGGGTTGAGGGTGAGTGAGGGTGAGGGTGAGTGAGGGTGAGTGAGGGTGAGGGAGGGTGAGGGTGAGGGGTTGAGGGTGAGTGAGGGTGAGGGTGAGTGAGGGTGAGGGTGAGTGAGGGTGAGGGTGAGTGAGGGTGAGGGAGGGTGAGGGTGAGTGAGGGTGAGGGTGAGTGAGGGTGAGGGTGAGTGAGGGTGGGTGGAGGGTGAGGGGTGAGCGTGGTGGGGTGAGTGAGGGTGAGTGAGGGTGAGGGTGAGGGTGAGTGAGGGTGGTGAGGGTGAGTGAGGGTGAGTGAGGGTGGGTGAGGGTGAGTGAGGGTGGGCGAGGGTGGGTGAGGGTGAGTGAGGGTGAGTGAGGGTGAGTGAGGGTGAGGGTGAGTGAGGGTGAGGGTGAGTGAGGGATAAAGAGGGTGAGGGGTTGAGGGTGAGTGAGGGTGAGTGAGGGTGAGGGTGAGTGAGGGTGAGGGTGAGGGAGGGTGAGTGAGGGTGAGGGTGAGTGAGGGTGAGGGTGAGTGAGGGTGAGGGTGAGTGAGGGTGGGTGAGGGTGAGTGAGGGTGAGGGTGAGTGAGGGTGAGTGAGGGTGAGTGAGGGTGAGGGTGAGGGTGAGTGAGGGAGTGAGGGTGAGTGAGGGTGAGTGAGGGTGGGTGAGGGTGAGTGAGGGTGAGTGAGGGTGAGTGAGGGTGAGTGAGGGTGAGGGTGAGTGAGGGTGAGTGAGGGTGAGGGTGAGTGAGGGTGAGTGAGGGTGAGGGTGAGTGAGGGTGAGGGTGAGTGAGGGTGAGGGGTTGAGGGTGAGTGAGGGTGAGGGGTTGAGGGTGAGTGAGGGTGAGGGTGAGTGAGGGTGAGGGGTTGAGGGTGAGGGGTTGAGGGTGAGTGAGGGTGAGGGTGAGTGAGGGTGAGGGTGAGGGGTTGAGGGTGAGTGAGGGTGAGGGGGTTGAGGGTGAGTGAGGGTGAGGGTGAGGGGTTGAGGGTGAGTGAGGGTGAGGGTGAGTGAGGGTGAGGGTGAGTGAGGGTGAGGGTGAGTGAGGGAGGGTGAGGGTGAGGGTGAGGGGTGAGGGTGAGTGAGGGTGAGGGTGAGTGAGGGTGAGGGTGAGTGAGGGTGAGGGTGAGTGAGGGTGAGTGAGGGTGAGGGTGAGTGAGGGTGAGGTTGAGTGAGGGGTGAGGGTGAGTGAGGGTGTGTGAGGGTGAGTGAGGGTGAGGGAGGGTGAGTGAGGGTGAGGGTGAGGGTGAGTGAGGGTGAGTGAGGGTGAGTGAGGGTGAGTGAGGGTGAGTGAGGGTGGGCGAGGGTGGGTGAGGGTGAGTGAGGGTGAGTGAGGGTGAGGGTTTGTGAGGGTGAGGGTGAGTGAGGGAGGGTGAGGGTGAGGGTGAGGGGTTGAGGGTGAGTGAGGGTGAGGGTGAGGGGTTGAGGGTGAGTGAGGGTGAGGGTGAGTGAGGGTGAGGGTGAGTGAGGGTGAGGGGTTGAGGGTTAGTGAGGGTGAGGGTGAGTGAGAGTGAGGGTGAGTGAGGGTGAGGGGTTGAGGGTGAGGGTGAGTGAGGGTGAGGGGTTGAGGGTGAGTGAGGGTGAGGGTGAGTGAGGGTGAGGGTGAGGGTGAGTGAGGGTGAGGGTGAGTGAGGGTGAGGGTGAGTGAGGGTGAGGGGTGAGGGTGAGTGAGGGTGAGTGAGAGTGAGGGTGAGTGAGGGGTTGAGGGTGAGTGGTTGAGGGTGAGTGAGGGTGAGGGGTTGAGGGTGAGTGAGGGTGAGGGGTTGAGGGTGAGTGAGGGTGAGGGTGAGTGAGGGTGAGGGGTTGAGGGTGAGTGAGGGTGAGGGTGAGGGGTTGAGGGTGAGTGAGGGGTTGAGGGGGTGAGGGTGAGGGTGAGGGGTTGAGGGTGAGTGAGGGTGAGGGTGAGTGAGGGTGAGTGAGGGTGAGGGGTTGAGGGTGAGTGAGGGTGAGGGTGAGTGAGAGTGAGGGTGAGTGAGGGTGAGGGTGAGGGTGAGGGTGAGTGAGGGTGAGGGGTTGAGGGTGAGTGAGGGTGAGGGTGAGTGAGGGTGAGGGGTTGAGGGTGAGTGAGGGTGAGGGTGAGGGTGAGTGAGGTGAGGGTGAGTGAGTGAGGGTGAGGGGTTGAGGGTGAGTGAGGGTGAGTGGAGTGAGGTGAGTGAGGGGTTGAGGGTGAGTGGTGGGTGAGGGTGAGGGTGAGGGGAGGGGTTGAGGTGAGCGTGAGGGAGGGTGAGGGTGGAGTGAGGGTGAGGGTGAGGGATGAGGGTGAGTGAGGGTGAGGGTGAGTGAGGGTGAGGGAGGGTGAGTGAGGGTTGAGGTGAGGGAGTGAGGTGAGTGAGAGAGGGTGAGGGTGAGGGGATCGGTGCGTGAGGTGAGGGTGAGTGAGGGTGAGGGTGAGTGAGGGTGAGTGGGGTGAGGTGAGTGAGGGTGAGGTGAGTGAGGGTGAGGGGAGTGAGGAGGGTGAGTGAGTGGGTGAGTGGAGTGAGGTGAGGTGAGAGGGTGAGTGAGGGTGAGTGAGGGTGAGTGAGGGAGAGGGGTGAGTGAGGGTGAGTGAGGGGTGGGCGAGGGGTGGGTGAGGGTGAGTGAGGGTGAGTGAGGGTGAGTGAGGGTGAGGGTTGTGAGGGTGAGGGTGAGTGAGGGAGGGTGAGGGTGAGGGGTTGAGGGTGAGTGAGGGTGAGGGTGAGGGGTTGAGGGTGAGTGAGGGTGAGGGTGAGTGAGGGTGAGGGTGAGTGAGGGTTGAGGGTTGAGGTTAGTGAGGGTGAGGGTGAGTGAGAGTGAGGGTGAGTGAGGGTGAGGGGTTGAGGGTGAGGGTGAGTGAGGGTGAGGGGTTGAGGGTGAGTGAGGGTGAGGGTGAGTTAGGGTGAGGGATGAGGGTGAGTGAGGGTGAGGGTGAGTGAGGGGAGGGTGAGTGAGGGTGAGGGGTTGAGGGTGAGTGAGGGTGAGTGAGGGTGAGTGAGGGGTTGAGGGTGAGTGGTTGAGGGTGAGTGAGGGTGAGGGTGAGGGGTTGAGGGTGAGTGAGGGTGAGGGGTTGAGGGTGAGTGAGGGTGAGGGTGAGTGCGGGTGAGGGTTGAGGGTGAGTGAGGGTGAGGGTGAGGGGTTGAGGGTGAGTGAGGGGTTGAGGGTGAGTGAGGGTGAGGGTGAGGGGTTGAGGGTGAGTGAGGGTGAGGGTGAGTGAGGGTGAGTGAGGGTGAGGGGTTGAGGGTGGTGAGGGTGAGGGTGAGTGAGAGTGAGGGTGAGTGAGGGTGAGGGGTTGAGGGTGAGGGTGAGTGAGGGTGAGGGGTTGAGGGTGAGTGAGGGTGAGGGTGAGTGAGGGTGAGGGGTTGAGGGTGAGTGAGGGTGAGGGTGAGGGTGAGTGAGGGTGAGGGTGAGTGAGGGTGAGGGGTTGAGGGTGAGTGAGGGTGAGTGAGAGTGAGGGTGAGTGAGGGGTTGAGGGTGAGTGGTTGAGGGTGAGTGAGGGTGAGGGTGAGGGGTTGAGGGTGAGTGAGGGTGAGGGGTTGAGGTGAGTGAGGGTGAGGGTGAGGGGTTGAGGGTGAGTGAGGGTGAGGGTGAGTGAGGGTGAGGGTGAGTGAGGGTGAGGGTGAGTGAGGGTGAGGGTGAGTGAGGGTGAGGGTGAGTGAGGGTGAGGGTGAGGGGTTGAGGGTGAGTGAGGGTGAGTGAGGGTGAGGCGGGTGAGGGTGAGTGAGGGGTGAGGGTGAGGGTGAATGAGGGTGAGGGTGAGTGAGGGTGAGGGTGAGGGTGAGTGAGGGTGAGGGGTTGAGGGTGAGTGAGGTGAGGGTGAGTGAGGGTGAGGGGTTGAGGGTGAGTGAGGGTGAGGGGTTGAGGATGAGTGAGGGTGAGGGGTTGAGGGTGAGTGAGGGTGAGGGTGAGTGAGGGGTTGAGGGTGAGGGGTTGAGGGTGAGTGAGGGTGAGGGTGAGTGAGGGTGAGGGGTTGAGGGTGAGTGAGGGTGAGGGTGAGTGAGAGTGAGGGTGAGGGGTTGAGGGTGAGGGTGAGTGAGGGTGAGGGGTTGAGGGTGAGTGAGGGTGAGGGTGAGTGAGGGTGAGGGGTTGAGGGGTGAGTGAGGGTGGGGAGTGAGGAGGGGTTGAGGGTGAGTGAGGGTGAGTGAGAGTGAGGGGTGAGTGAGGGGTTGAGGGTGAGTGGTTGAGGGTGAGTGAGGGTGAGGGTTGAGGGGTTGAGGGTGAGTGAGGGTGAGGGGTTGAGGGTGAGTGAGGGTGAGGGTTGAGGGTGAGTGAGGGTGAGGGTGAGTGAGGGTGAGTGAGGGTGAGGGTGAGTGAGGGTGAGGGTGAGTGAGGGTGAGTGAGGGTGAGGGTGAGTGAGGGTGGGTGAGGGTGGGTGAGGGTGAGGGTGAGTGAGGGTGGGTGAGGGTGAGTGAGGGTGAGTGAGGGTGAGGGTGAGTGAGGGTGAGTGAGGGTGAGGGTGAGTGAGGGTGAGGGTGAGTGAGGGTGAGGGTGAGTGAGGGTGAGGGGTTGAGGGTGAGTGAGGGTGAGGGGTTGAGGGTGAGTGAGGGTGAGGGTGAGTGAGGGTGAGGGGTTGAGGGTGAGGGGTTGAGGGTGAGTGAGGGTGAGGGTGAGTGAGGGTGAGGGTGAGGGGTTGAGGGTGAGTGAGGGTGAGGGGTTGAGGGTGAGTGAGGGTGAGGGTGAGGGGTTGAGGGTGAGTGAGGGTTAGGGTGAGTGAGGGTGAGGGTGAGTGAGGGTGAGGGTGAGTGAGGGAGGGTGAGGGTGAGGGTGAGGGGTTGAGGGTGAGTGAGGGTGAGGGTGAGTGAGGGTGAGGGTGAGTGAGGGTGAGGGTGAGTGAGGGTGAGGGGTTGAGGGTGAGTGAGGGTGAGGGTCACTTAGATGGCAGCTCTGGTCGTTAGGCCACATCTCTAGAGAGCAGGAGAGTGCAGCAGGGGAGAGAAGCACAGCAATGCAATAGGTCTCGCCTTAGGAACGTTTGAGCTATTGGTATTGTAAAGGACACATTTTTTATTTATGTGCTTGTTTTGAAAATAGCGAAATTAATAGCTTTGTTATTTACAATGCCACTAGTTTTATCTTTCGCAAATGTGACACCTATTGTAACACAATATGTGTTGTGAGGGTGAGTGGGGGTGAGGGGTTGAGGGTGAGTGAGGGTGAGGGGTTGAGGGTGAGTGAGGGTGAGGGTGAGTGAGGGTGAGGGGTTGAGGGTGAGGGGTTGAGGGTGAGTGAGGGTGAGGGTGAGTGAGGGTGAGGGTGAACGGTTGAGGGTGAGGGGAGGGTGAGGGGGTGAGGGTGAGTGAGGGTGAGGGTGAGGGGTTGAGGGTGAGTGAGGGTGAGGGGTTGAGGGTGAGTGAGGGTGAGGGTGAGTGAGGGTGAGGGGTTGAGGGTGAGTGAGGGTGAGGGTGAGTGAGGGTGAGGGTGAGTGAGGGTGAGGGGTTGAGGGTGAGTGAGGGTGAGTGAGAGTGAGGGTGAGTGAGGGGTTGAGGGTGAGTGGTTGAGGGTGAGTGGTTGAGGGTGAGGGGTTGAGGGTGAGTGAGGGTGAGGGGTTGAGGGTGAGTGAGGGTGAGGGTGAGTGTGGGTGAGTGAGGGTGAGGGTAAGTGAGGGTGAGGGTGAGTGAGGGTAAGGGTGAGTGAGGGTGAGGGTGAGTGAGGGTGGGTGAGGGTGAGTGAGGGTGAGGGTGAGTGAGGGTGAGGGTGAGTGAGGGTGAGGGTGAGTGAGGGTGAGGTGAGGGTGAGGGAGGGTGAGGGTGAGTGAGGGTGAGGGTGGGTGAGGGTGAGTGAGGGTGGGTGAGGGTGAGTGAGGGTGAGGGTGAGTGAGGGTGAGGGTGAGTGAGGGTGAGTGAGGGTGAGGGTGAGTGAGGGTGAGTGAGGGTGAGGGTGAGTGAGGGTGAGTGAGGGTGAGTGAGGGTGAGGGGTTGAGGGTGAGTGAGGGTGAGTGAGGGTGAGGGGTTGAGGGTGAGGGGTTGAGGGTGAGTGAGGGTGAGTGAGGGTGAGGGTGAGGGGTTGAGGGTGAGTGAGGGTGAGGGTGAGTGAGGGTGAGGGTGAGTGAGGGTGAGGGGTTGAGGGTGAGTGAGGGTGAGGGGTTGAGGGTGAATGAGGGTGAGGGTGAGGGTGAGGTGAGTGAGGGTGAGTGAGGGTGAGGGTGAGTGAGGGTGAGGGTGAATGAGGGTGAGTGAGGGTGAGGGGTTGAGGGTGAGTGAGGGTGAGGGGTTGAGGGTGAGTGAGGGTGAGGGTGAGTGAGGGTGAGGGTGAGTGAGGGTGAGGGTGGGTGAGGGTGAGTGAGGGTGAGGGTGAGTGAGGGTGGGTGAGGGTGAGTGAGGGTGAGGGTGAGTGAGGGTGAGTGAGGGTGAGTGAGGGTGAGTGAGGGTAAGGGTGAGGGTGAGTGAGGGTGAGTGAGGGTGAGTGAGGGTGGGCGAGGGTGGGTGAGGGTGAGTGAGGGTGAGTGAGGGTGAGTGAGGGTGAGTGAGGGTGAGGGTGAGTGAGGGTGAGTGAGGGTGAGGGTGAGTGAGGGTGAGTGAGGGTGATTGAGGGTGAGGGTGAGTGAGGGTGAGGGTGAGGGGTTGAGGGTGAGTGAGGGTGAGGGGTTGAGGGTGAGTGAGGGTGAGGGTGAGTGAGGGTGAGGGTGAGGGTGAGGGTGAGTGAGGGTGAGGGTGAGTGAGGGTGAGTGAGGGTGAGGGTGAGTGAGGGTGAGGGTGAGTGAGGTTGAGGGTGAGTGAGGGTGAGTGAGAGTGAGGGTGAGTGAGAGTGAGGGTGAGTGAGGGTGAGTGAGAGTGAGGGTGAGTGAGGGTGAGTGAGGGTGAGTGAGGGGTTGAGGGGTGAGGGGTTGAGGGTGAGGGGTTGAAGTTGAGTGAGGGTGAGGGGTTGAGGGTGAGTGAGGGTGAGGGTGAGGGGTTGAGGGCGAGTGAGGGTGAGGGTGAGGGTGAGTGAGGGTGAGGGTGAGTGAGGGTGAGGGTGAGTGAGGGTGAGGGTGAGTGAGGGTGGGTGAGTGAGGGTGAGTGAGGGTGAGTGAGGGTGAGTGAGGGTGAGTGAGGCTGAGGGAGGGTGAGGGGTTGAGGGTGAGTGAGGGTGAGGGGTTGAGGGTGAGTGAGGGTGAGGGGTTGAGGGTGAGTGAGGGTGAGGGGTTGAGGGTGAGTGAGGGTGAGGGGTTGAGGGTGAGTGAGGGTGAGGGTGGGTGAGGGTGAGGGGTTGAGGGTGAGTGAGGGTGAGGGTGAGTGAGGGTGAGGGGTTGAGGGTGAGTGAGGGTGAGTGAGGGTGAGGGTGAGTGAGGGTGAGTGAGGGTGAGGGGTTGAGGGTGAGTGAGGGTGAGGGTGAGTGAGGGTGAGGGGTTGAGGGTGAGGGGTTGAGGGTGAGTGAGGGTGAGGGTGAGTGAGGGTGAGGGTGAGGGGTTGAGGGTGAGTGAGGGTGAGGGGTTGAGGGTGAGTGAGGGTGAGGGGTTGAGGGTGAGTGAGGGTGAGGGTGAGTGAGGGTGCGGGTGAGGGGTTGAGGGTGAGTGAGGGTGAGGGTGAGTGAGGGTGAGGGGTTGAGGGTGAATGAGGGTGAGGGTGAGTGAGGGTGAGGGGTTGAGGGTGAGTGAGGGTGAGGGGTTGAGGGTGAGTGAGGGTGAGGGTGAGTGAGGATGAGGGGTTGAGGGTGAGGGGTTGAGGGTGAGTGAGGGTGAGTGAGGGTGAGGGGTTGAGGGTGAGTGAGGGTGAGGGGTTGAGGGTGAGTGAGGTAACCTGAAAAAAATGTGGGTGTGAGCCATGTGAAGGGGTCTGCGGTGAGTGTGAGACCCGAAAAGGCAGAAGTCGGGAAGGAGAGGCTGCGGGTAAGGGTGTGCACGAAAGTGAATGTGCACAAATGGGGCCATGCGGTGGGCGACCAAAGCAGAAGCGGCTGGCAGAATAAGCGGGCCAAGGCCGAGAGTCCACTGGGTGCACGCGTCCTACCCGGAAATGACTGGGGGATAGGTGGGGAATGGCATGGTAACCTGAAAAAAAGGTGGGTGTGAGCCATGTGAAGGGGTCTGCGGTGAGCGCGAGACCCGAAAAGGCAGAAGTGGGGAAGGAGAGGCTGCGGGTAAGGGTATGCACGAAAGTAAAATGTGCACAAATAGGGCCAAGCGGTGGGCGAACAAAGCAGAAGCGTCTGGCAGGATGGTGGTGCCGGAATAAGCTGTGCACATGTCAGGCCATGCTTCGAGTAATTTATAGAGATGCGGCTGACAGGATAGTAGGGTTGAGAGCAAAAGCGCCGAATGGGGCGCCTGTGTATTTGCTGCTAATAATTAAAAAATGCATATGAGAACTGTATTATCGCAAATGATGGAAAAGATATCTCACCTGAAAGAAAAACAAGGAAGGAAACAAGACGGAGGGCATTGCTGTGGGGAGGGGGGGGAGGAGAAATGCACACGGCGGGCAGGGGAGGGGGCGGAGCGGGGAGAGCGGCATGAGGGTGTGAAGCAGCCGGGGCCTTTGAAGTGAAGGTGTGGGAGGAGTGCGGCTGAGGGAACAGACGGCGATTTGGTGATGTGCACGCGCATTTTAGGTCAATGCGCAAGCGCATTGACCTAAAAGCCACGGGCACAGCACCAAATCGCCGCAGTTAGGTAAACTTTGTTTAAAGCCCTATAGTCTCGCTCTGCTCAATGCGCATGCGCATTGACAGGCGAGACCTAAAAACACACAGAATCAATGCAATGGTCTCGGCTTTGTTAAAGTTAGAGCTATTGGCATGGCAAATGGCATTTTTTTCATTTTTTGTTTTTTTTAAAACATAAATAAATGGTATTGTCATTTACAATGGCAATAGGTGAGCATATGAGAGAGTAGAGAGTATTAGCGAACACAGAGCCACACACACACACACACACACACACATAGCCACACACACACAGAACCACACACAGAGCCACACAGACAGAGCCACACACACACACAGAGCCACACACACACACACACAGAGCCACACACACACACACACAGAGCCACACACACACACACACACACACACAGCCACACACACACACACACAGACAGAGCCACACACACACACACACTAAATCTTCTAAAGTGGCCGGATGTTGAGGAGTGCAATGGGGCAGAACCAGTGGTTTAAAACATTACATAGGTGCCCTTTGTGTTCGATGTCCTTGTAAATGCGTTCCAGGAGGGACGCCATGTTTACAGTGGCCCCCAAGTGTCCTGAAGTGTAAGTGCACTTGGTGCATAGTGGCTCACGCCTGGTGGCATGCCTCTCAGTGACACGACATCATAGGGCACCGCATGTTAATGGGTGGCGCAGCCTCTTACCTTGAAGAATCCCTTGCAGCCCTCGCAGGTGCGCACCCCATAGTGCTGTCAGGCCGCGTTGTCCCCGCACACGGCGCACAGGCCCTTGTTGGACGGAGAGCCCCTAAAGGGCGGCCAGGTCCGGCGCAGGGTACGCACCTGTGCAGATGTCTGCAGCCCCTCGCCTCGGGCCTCTCATTTGGATACCAATCAGTGGTTCAGTGCATAGTTGGCCTAAAGTCTCACTGCACTCTATGCAAGGGAGCCGACTTTCCCAGATCCTGCAGTGTCACTATACTCGGTGCAAGCTGGCCCTGGACCAGCCTCATGTCCCCCAGGGAGGGTGCTCTGTCCTTGGGATCTTTGATCGATGGAGGGGGGCTCAGTCCCCGGGGTCTGAGCGGCGAGGGCTGCTCTCAGGGTCTCTGGGCGGCAGGAGGCTCAGTCTCCGGGTTGTTTGGGTTGGAGGGGGCAGCTCTGGCCGGGGGGTTCAGTCTCCGCAATACTTGGGTTTGGGGGTGGGGTGGCAGCTGCAGGCAGCCCCCACGGTATCTCTGCTTTGGGGGGGGGCTGAATCCCTGTGATCCCAATCCTAGGGGATGTCAGTCCCCGTGATCTCTGGGCTGGAGGGTAGGGCTCCCGATGAAAGGTGAGTGACAAACGCCGGCCCCGAGGCGGGGGACCGATGGGCATACACTGTCATCAGCAGGTGGGGAAAAGAGGTGCTGAGGGTGGAGAGTGACACGGGATGCTGAATGTGGGTGGGTGCGGTAGAGTTGCTGAGGCTGCTGGAGAGACGGGTCCCTTGGCGGAGCAGGGGCCGAAAGCCTGAGAGGAGACATAGATGGGGGTGAGCAGAGTCTGACAGAGAAAGGGGCGCTCTGGGTGAAGGAGTTGAGGGTGGGGTGAAGAGGGGCAGGGACAGGGCTGGTGGAGGCGAAGGGGCAGAAGGGACAAGAAAAGCATGGCGAGAGGGAAGGGAGCTGGGAGTGAACGTGGAGAGATGAGACCGAGGAGTGGGTGTGCCATGGGGCAGAACTGAGAGAGGGGGGCAGACCGGGGGTGTTGGGAGGTCGGTCGGAGAGGCGCGGAGGCAGAGCACTCCCGGGGGTGGCCCGGGCGGCGCGTGGCAGGCCCGGGCAGGGCTGTGCACAGCATGGCCGGGGAGCTCGGTGCTGAGGGGACGGCACTGCAACTTGACTTGGAGACGGCATGGCCGTAGAGGGGCTCGGGGAGGGGAGCGTGGGAGGCAGAAGGGCGAGAGCCACTGGGGTAGAGCTGTGACTCCCCCTGAGAACCCCACCTGTGCCCAACGAGGCGCCCCCGGCAGGCTGTCAGGGCCTCGGCGCACCGCCCTCCGAGGAGGGCTGCAGAGGCCGGGCGGAGGGAAGGCTGGGAGTGCGGGGCAGAGTGTGGCCCGAGCACGTGACTATGGACGAGAGGGGGGGGCCGGGGTGGAGGCGCTGCCGCCGGGAGCCACCGAGTGCCCCAGGGTACAGCCGCACAGCCGACGGGGCCGGTGGATTGAGTGTGCAGCCTGGGAGGCGGCGGAGCCCCGGGTGGGAGCGCTTCAAGCCCGGGGTGCGCCTCCCATGACCGAGATAAGTGAATGACCGTTCCTCGACGGGGGTGGGGGCGGTGGACTGTGGGGCATGAGGCGAGCGGGGTGAGACCTACGACATGTTACTGTGGAGGGGTGTGCACTGAGGGGCATGAGGGGAGCGAGGGTGGGACCTACGACATGTTACTGTGGAGGGTGTGCACTGAGGGGCATGAGGGGAGAGCAGCGGTGCCGAGCTGCAGGCGGGGTGCACGGCGCGGAAATATCACGCTGCTTGCACGCGCCAGTCGGCCATCTGATTGGTTAATAAGGAACACCAATCAGAAAGCTGACTTGGGAGTGCAGGCAGCGTGATGAGGGGCGTGCTTTGTACCGATGACGTCGGGGAGAGAAAGAACACCAAAAACACCCCCCCGAATCCGGGCTTGAGCGGAGTGATGCCCCTCTCCTCCAATGGCTGGCCTCCGTTTAGGAAGCCAGCCAATGGAGAAGAGGGGCGGGTTCAAGCCCCCATACTGAAAAACAAAATTTCTCGCCAGCGAGACTGCGCAAGCACAGCCTACGCATGCGCAGCCTACGCATGCCGAGACCTAAAAAGAGAGGGAGAGATGAAGATTTGGAAATACTTTGAAAAAGAGGAGCCGCATGGCTGAAGGGCGAGTGAACGGTAGGGTAGAGAAGTTCCTGGAAGCAACAGAAAAATGCGTAGAAAGCTGTCGGGAGAATGGCAGAGAGACAGACAGACCGAGGCAGCGCCGGTGTAATGCCCGTCAGAAAGTAGTTAAGCAAAATCAGAACGCTGCCAACGCGTGAGAACTTAAGACAGGAGGGTGGTCTTTTAATGTCACTGACACCAGCACACGGAGCGCCATCACCAGGAGACTGGTCAGATGAGAGGTGCAGCATACTTTCAAGGCACACGTGAGCCGAATGGCGTTTTGGGGGGTAACATCTGAGAGTGACAGGGAAGACCATTAGTCTATTGCTCCTCTGTGGCTTTGTCCGGGCCCGGCGGTTCTTATGATGGTTCCCGCGGCCTCCGCTCCCTGCCACACTCTCCGCAGCGGCGCACCACGGCTGTCTGCCACCCACGGCTCGGGAGCGAGGTCCCGCAGCAAACAGCAGCGGCTCTACCCCTCACCCCGCGCAGCGAAGGAACTGAACATGGCTGCTGCGGGTGGGAGGGGAGAGGAAAGTAGAGTGCGAGCAGACCAGTGGAGCGCCAACACTTCCCCACTGCCACGCAGCGCGACACATGTGGTGCAGATGCGGCGGCAGGGGAAAGAGCGAGGTGAAGACTTCTCCGGTCCTGGGCAGCGAGGACAGGGATAGCCGTGGCGGAGCGAAAGGCAGAGCCGCAGGCGCGCAGGAGAAGGCGGCGAGGCAGCCTCCCCAAGGTACCGGGGCTGCAGCGGTGATTGGCGGCCAACAGTGCTCCTCGGTTCAGGTTCCGGGGGCTGCGGTGGTGATAAGGCAATTTAGGCAAGAGGCCCCAGCGCATAGCAGGTACCGCGCGTGGGGCACCTCAGCAGGTCGGCCAGGTCCCGGACGACAGCAGCAACTAGTTGGCCAAACCTTCCGGAACATACCCACCCCAGGCCCCCAGAGAACACTCTTCATCAGAGCGGCCTGTCCTGCCTCGGACTCTCTAGGACTTCTTTACTTTTTCTTTTGTCTTGGCCGCCATTTTGCTGCTGCTCTCGGACGCTTTTCTCTGGACCGCAACCCGCTATCTTGTCCATTCCCTCGTCCTTTACCCTTTTCCCTTGTTTCACCCTTAACGGTCCTCAAATGTTTTTTCCCTTTTCTGATTTGCCTTTTCTCCATACCCTTGTATCCCTCCAACCCTCCCTTGGTGCTGTGTCTGCGTCCCCCCTTCGACCCCACTTAATGGAACTCTGCACTTCTGTTTTTTGTTTTTTTTGGGGGGGTCTTGACCTGAGAAAATCTACTATGTGTATATATATGTATATAGAGATAACTCTAATCACTAGTATATGTAGTAGACCTTTGTACTCTCTACCATTCCTATGTGACTCTTAGAGTATATCCATTTGTATCTCTTCCTTGAGTGACTTTACTATTTGTACATTTGCAATTCATTTTTCTGTTTGTATCTCTTCCTTGTGTGACTTTACATCTTGTACATTTGCAATTTTTTCTGTTTGTATCTTTTATGTAACGCATGTAATCCTAAGTCCTTATGTTTTGCAACTGGTTCTTATGTAAAGCGCTCTGACACCTTCCGGTAAAGTTCGCGCTATATAAAATCGCATTAAATAAATAAATAGGAGATGGGCGTGCCTTGCTGGCACCCATTCCTGAAAAGGGCTCGGGCTGGTGCTCCCCCCGCCCCCTTTTCCACTGTCGAGATGTGCACTTCAAGGGCGGGGGAAGGGGTAGTACAGCTGCTGGTAACGCCTCAATTAGCCTTGGCGCCAAAGGCAAGGCCTTGCGGGCTGACACACGGGACACAGCAGCACCTCACTCACACACCTTCATTGAGAGCTTGGTGCGTAATCCGTGAAAATAGCCCCATGAAGCAATACCATGACAGCACTGACCGTAATACTAACATTTAGGGCATAAACACGCACTACACCAGAGGGAAACTTCACTGACAAACATAACGGCGGCAGAACAACTTACTTCCCTTCATTGTGTAGCGCAAAGTGTGTAGTTACTGACTGTGGTGTTGCTGTTTTACACAACTGACCATAAACTCGTTACTGCAGGATGCGTGCAACTGTAGAAAACATGGTATCACATATGTTGTCTGTGGAGTTCGCTTTCTTATTGTATTTGCCCCATTAAAAAAGTTAGACGTTAACATATACTACTCCCCCCCCCCCCGTGAATCAAGCCGAGCAGAGATTTATACGACTTTCCAAATCTGATTTTTTGTTGTCAGTGACTTCTTCCAGTCCCTTTAATGGTTGATACTGGATGGTAATCGACATACATAATTTCTGTAAGACATGTTTTGAATACTTTATCAATGCAAACACAAATAACAGCTCATCACCCAAACGTCATGTTCCTATTTTTACAGTCTACATAGTGGCACATCTAACACGAAATAAACTTGCAAACTTCCCAGAGGGCAGCTGGCCAGTGGTGGATGGTTTGATGTTTTGCTAATGACTTTTTGATTTGATCACATGGCACATGTCACACATGGTAGTGTTTACATTGTTAAGGTTTGAAAAAGTAGTTTATTATGGGCACTGCAGTTCAAGTCACATTACAGAGACTATTACTTGTTACCATGTCTGAAAGTGGACTTCAGCACCTCTGTCTGAACTCCTGCTTTCAGGCAGCAGCTGAATGTAAAGTGGTTGAGCTAGATTGCATTGATTTGCTCTTCCTTGGCTCCACAGCAAGCTGAAGCTCAGTGTGCTGCACTGAAATATGTAATTTAAACAGCACAGCCTAAGGAGACATGCAAAATCCAAGGACAAGATATCATAAGGTGCTCAATGTAAGTCTGTGGGATGAAGGGACATTGGCCCATGAGGCAATCAAGATATTTCCAGGCAGGCCACTGCCTCTGCAAAGACAGCAGAGGGCAAGGAATACATTCCAGTTGGGACTCTCCTGATAGGCCGCGAAGACTCGTAGAGGGAGAGTCACAGGGCTAAAATCTTTCTCGAAGCCGTCTTAATACTTTACCCAGCACACACTCCTGCATCCTGATACCTACATGCTTGGCTTATCAAAGCAGAAGACCATGCCACCCACGCGTTTTCCCTTCTGAGAGCCCGATCTTTGCTAATATACAACAGTTCAAGTGTTAACTCTAACCAGGTAATGTATACTAGTGTCAGAGGTCTGTAGACGGGAGACCGCTCATGCACCAGGCGCTGAGAGTTACTTATAACACATTTAGCAAGGGTCATTTATCAGCAAATTTTGTGATTTGACACAGATGACACTCCATCCCTAAGAGGCCACATTAGTGCATCAAGCCTTCACTGCTCCTCGGGTGGGCCAGATATAACAATTTTTGTTGGAGCTTTGTCTGAATTGGTTATATTTCAGAATATCAAGTACAACAATATTGGGATGGCTGTTTGATTTGTTGGATGGAGAGGACATTGGACATCCTACTCTTCCTTACAGGTGAAAGACTTATAGACATTTCTGTCTCCAAGATCATGTTAACCTGCCTGCTGCTAAAAAAGGTTTTCAGGTGGAACCTATAGTAAACACGTTTGGTTTAACCTGTGACTCAACTTAAAGTGTGCTGCAGGTTATAAGCCTTGGCAGTGAATTGTATGCCTGAAATGAATGTAGTCTCAGGGTAGCTGCTCCCTAAGAAGGGCTGGATCGGCCTGTTCGGGTTCTGGTGGAGCACCGCGATTGGCAATTACGACCAAGGAATTATGCAGTGCACACATGTATAATATGCACAAACTGCCCAGGAAGAACCCATGTAGCTGGGACATGCAGGGCCACTTGAGTGTAAAGGAAATTGGGCTGATGAAGGCATAAAATCCTGTTCTTTGATGCGCCTCCTAAGATACACAAACCTATACCCGCCCAGGGTGCAGCCACAGTGCTGAAATAGTGATAGATGTGTATTATACTCATTGGAACATGAAGGTAGGCGGGTTGGGCGGTGTGTAGTGGGTAGAGTGATGTGGATGAGGATGAGACAATGGACGGGGCACATCTACCATATTAAATATATCTCCTTGGCATTCCCGGCGGTCTGCAGACTGTAGATGTTTACTGGATGGTCCCCCACACCATCCATAACCTGCTGCGAAACATCATGTAGCAAAACAGACGGGATCTAAGGCATTAGGTACTAGAGGGCCGAGGGCAGATTAACCCTTAACCTGAACACTGGAAGCCATTCCCAGGGTCATTCCAACGGACAGAGATATCATGGTGGGAGCCAGGCTTCCCGGAATTAGAGGAACTAATATATTGGTTTGGGCATCAATAATTAAAGAAGAGGTTGCAAATCTTACCTATCTCTGTGTTTTCCTCAAATGTAGTTTCAGAAACCGATCATGGAGGCTTCTGAATTTAAACTGAAGCCACATGTTGTATGTTTTCCTGCTGAAGAGGTAAGCGGGTCATTGAGGAAGTTCGACTCAAGACCCAGGTTTGCTCTAGGAGCACTGAAGGTTTGTAGTGCACCAAGGAAGTCCTAAAAGTGTACAGCTCTACGAAATATTGAAAAGGGCTTAACCCCGCATTCATTGAATGTTAAATTGAATGAAATATATTTAAAAAAACTTCAAGCAGATATAAGCAGTACTGTCAATAGCTCCCAAAGGTACCATGTAGGAGGGCTCATTTTATCACGATTCAGATTTATAGCACCAAAATGTTGAGTTTTAAATATCATGGTGACAAAAATAAGGAGCCTAGTGGCTCATCCTGGACCAGGAGTACACACCAGTTTGGCTAGCACTAGAGAAGGCAACCTTAGACGGATTAGACCCCATAGCCATGCTCACAGCAAACAAACACCCAGAGTCCAGTAACACTGTCATTAAAAACACAAAGGCAGCTCTCCTAAAATTAGATAAAAAGATGGAGCAGAGCATTAGGAATACTAAATGGGAATTCATCTGGTACAACTCTAAGGTCGAATACAAGGGGAGGACTCTAGATAGCATCACCTTGTATTGGAACGGAATCTCCACCCCCTCGCATTTAGAAATAAACACCACACCGCTAACGTTTGAGGCCTTAAAATATGCCCATAGGCTACCAACGGTGGAGTTCTACGGGTTCCTCAAAATTAGAGCGGCGATTACAAGAGCAAAACTAGATAAAAGGGTCCCCTCCTTTATACAATACATGCGCAACCTTAACAAGATAGGCCACCAGACTGCTCACATATACAAACTCTTAAGCCCGCCAACGTCGAAACTCAACACCAAGAAGTTAGGGTTCTGGGAAACACTACTCAAGAGAGCATTGAGCGAGAAAGAGCAACAACGCCTGTGGATCTCTGCCTCCAAAAACAAAGTCTCCCCCCAGGTGGCACAAACAAAATATTGGTTGCTACACAGGATGTACTGGACTCCGGCCCGTCTAGCGGAGGTCGGAGTCAGAGAGAACGACACATGCTGGAACTGCCACAAAGAGAAAGTTGACCTTGCTCATCTAATATTTTACTGCACCAAGGTGACGACTTTCTGGATCAGAGTAAGGGAACTCATCACTGAGATAGTGGGACGGGACATTCAGCCAGGCTTTGTGGGGCTAGCCACTGCATTCATAGCCCCAGATCTTGACTCCAAAGGGGACAGCGACCTGATAGACCTTCTCCTCACCGCAGCAGTCAAAACAATACTAGCGAACTGGAAGGACACAGGGAAGGCGATCTTCAAGGGCTGGGTCAACTGGGTCACCTTCCTCAGAGGGGCGGACAACATCACTGCACTACACTCACCCAACCACACAGCAAGGGGCGAAATGTGGGCCTCCCTAGATAAACACTTAGGCCCATACAAACCGCCATAGGAAGAGCCACTGACAGTCCACCAAGCCAATATTGGACACGGGTAGCTCGCCGTAGTGGGGCCATATAATGCTCTGTCTCCACTCCCCCCCCACTCTACCCTCCCCCATCCCTCCTTTCTTCACTCTTCTCTTTTCTGTCAGGGAGGGTGCAACAGTGTTACCGAGAATAATGCACGCTACCAGCCGATTGTGATTGTGACCTACGTCCAGCCATGCTAGCTGCCATGCCTAATGTAACCTCAAAGGCGTCTGTAATTCACCCTCATGCACTACTACTGTATTGTATATATAAAAGAAACTTTTAATAAAATAATCTGAAATAAAAAAAAATAAGACTACAATAATTAAATAAACAAAATTGAAAAACTGACCGGAAGAGGTGTTGTAGTCTTTCGATTAAACCCAGATCTGTTGACTGGGTGTGAGTGTTTGATTGGTTCAGATGCTCCGTCCATTACCACCCCCTTTTGTAGTCTTTCGACCGTGCGCCCCTGGATCTGATATTGGTGAGGATAACGCACGCCCAAAGGAGCAAGGGAGGAGAGTTCCCGAAACGCGTCGAGTTTTGGTTGCCTTCACACTGCGTTCGTGTGTTCTTGACAGAATTGAAAAGGTCAGGAGATTGAATTGTTCTTGACAGAATTGAAAAGGTCAGGAGATTGAATTGATATGGATATATACTCTACGGAGACTGCCCTTCTGAGAGCCACTAAAACCTTACGACAAGGAGCAGATGCTGGACATACCATGGCACTTATCATGCTGGACCTCAGTGCTGCGTTTGACACTGTAGCACATTCCATCTTGCTACAGTGCCTAAACAAAGCCGGGGTCACTGAGTCGGCGCTGGGCTGGTTGAAAGCGTTTCTTACAAATCGTAGCTTTCAGGTACAGCGGGGATCCTTTTGCTCAGACAGCATAACCCATAACCTTAGAACAGGGGGTGCCTCAGGGCTCTGCCCTGAGCCCCACCTTGTTCAATCTTTACATGGCGCCCTTAGCAGATGTGGTGCAATCGTACGGTGTAGAATTAGTCTCTTACGCCGACGACACCCAACTGCTGATCTCTCTATCCCAAGCTCCAACCATTGCAGCTGCCAACTTCAAGGCCTGCATGCAGGACCTAGCAGGTTGGATGAACCACCACTGCTTGAAGCTCAATGGCTCTAAGACGGAGGTACTGGTGATAGGAGGAAATGATTCATGTTGGACGGGGGACTGGTGGCCTAACTGTCTTGGACCACTGCCTACTCCCTGTAAAGAAGCTAAGAACCTGGGTATTTGGGTCGATCCCAAATTATCATATGATGGCCATATTCACAGGTTAGTGGGAAAATGCTTCGGGGTATTAAAAACTCTCAATCGCACCCTGGACCTACTTCCCTTAGAGGCTAGACGAACCATGATCCAAGCTTTGGTGACCTCCCGTATAGAATATGGCAATGTGTTATTCCTGGGAACCACTGAAAAAAACTTGAGGCGTCTGCAGGTACTTCAAAACGCTGCAGCCCGCTTGGTCCTGAGATTACCCAAAAGAGCAGCATCTAAACCCTCTCTTGCTGCTCTACACTGGCTCCCTATAAAAAAAAGGATCCTATTCAAAGCACTCTTAATGTGCCATAGGATTATATGGCACAAAGCTCCTCAGTATCTTAAGGACCTAGCTCACACTTATGAGCCAAGTAGAGCACTTCGCTCTAAAGGGACAGGCCTACTAAAAATCCCCCGTGTTCAAAAAGCTAAACTGGGAGGCCGCTCTTTCAGAGTGCTAGCTGCCAACACATGGAACTTACTCCATGTGAACCGTAGGTTAGCAGAAACAGAAACTAATTTCAGAAAACTATTAAAAACTTATCTTTACACCTTATAGATTCTGCTATGTTGCCTCGGCACTGCCTCTATCTCCACAGCGCGGGGACACGCCGAGATGGCGTCACCATGCGCTTTATAAACCCCTTTATTATTATATATATATATATATATATATATATATATATATATATATATATATATATATATATATATATTTATATTATACACACAAAGTCACCTCGAAAACGGAAGGAACTGCTGGGATGCACTTTGAACTCACTGGAGAAATACTCGTGCACCGCAAGTACCAGGAGGCTGAGCGGTCAGCCACGCCCACTGGGGCAGGTACTTACTTGATATTCAGGTGCTCTGAAAATTCTTAAGTGCATTTCCGGTCCGGCCAAAGCCCAAGATGAAGTGCGTCAGCATGAAACGCGTCGGCTAAAGGCTCTATTGTTTGCATGTGCCTCTCTGTGACTCTCACTCGAACAACTTCCATTAAACATGAGGCAGACCTACCTGTGTTGGTTCCTTCCGTTTTCGAGGTGACTTTGTGTGTATAATATATATATATATATATATATATTCTCTAAACTGTCTCTCTACCTCCAATGAGAAGACACAGCACAGCAGATTCGGTGCAGTTTCAACTTTCTTTATTTTCATTTATTTTCATTAGTGCAAAAAGACGGATGGTCTACGAGTTTCAGCACCCAGCCTTCTTCTGGACCATAGAGTCCCATCATCTAGATCGGCATTTTAAAGTGCTCTCATGCTGTTAATTAAAAAAACAACTAGACTGCTACTCATGATTCTGCTTACTGGCAATTTCCACTCACCATTTTAAGTTTATGTAAAGTACAATACATCATAAATAAGCAGAATTTCATTCAGACAACATTTTTTGCAAGTAATTACAACTTCAAAATTTAAGAAAGAGGACTGTTTTACAAAATATTATGTCAATTCATTCATAGATCAATTTAAAATCATTTGTCCTTAAAAGTACGAATGTTTACTGATTAAGTGCAAATAGAGTCAGAAATATATCTTATTCCACCATATACATAGATATATACATAAATGATATATACAAAGAGAGAAAGCGAGCTAGATATAGATATATACATATATATAGCATGAGGATATGTATTATTTTAGTTCTCCATATTAAGGCCACACTCTATTAACATCACAATATTTTTGTACTTGATATCCTGACCTATAACTGAAGGCAGCAATTCTATGCTGAAAGTTTAGTGTAAGTAAATGTATGACCTTTTTCCAAACATAATCAATGTCGCTGCATGTTGGCTACATGAGGAGCCCTTGAACTATTGAGAAGCAGCGAGAAAAGCTTCTATCCATCTACACTTGGACAGAAAGAACAAGGCTGCCTTCAGAACCTGCATTTGGAATGATCTCAGACAGTTTGGTCTCAATGGATAAATGGAGAGTCTCTGGCAGGCCTCTAACATGCCAGTGGATGTGGTTGCACCTGAGCAACCTAGGTCTCATCATGGGCTGCAACATTCCAGTACGTTTTATTTGTTTGTGTTCATGCACCTGCTCTGGTGTCCACTCCTCCCTGAACGCTGCAGGTGTAAATGTTCAAAGACTTGAGTTCAAAGTGAAATGCAGGATTTTGCTTCTTCTTTCTTGTGCAAAATCCACCTGGATGAGGCGGGTTTTCTGCAGGTGCTGCCGTCTTCTATGTTTAGAATCGTGCTTTGAACCTGACGCGTGTGTGCACAATGCGCTTCAAAGAGGTTGCTCTCCACCCTATGGTCCCAAAGCTGGACTACCCACCCTGGGCACTGGGATAACCCATGTTAGGCTGCAGGTCAGGGGGCTGTATGGGATGATGTTTCCTGAGGGAGAAGTCTACAATTTTCCACGAGGCACACGCATGAATTGCTGCTACAGAGAAATTATGCTTCTGGGTAGTGAGATAAACCGAGCATATTGAACGTTTGAAAGATTTTTTTTGTCAGAAATAGCTGTAATACCTTTAAACTAATATATTTGAAAAGATGTATTTTAAAATAATCGTTTTTCCTCACTTTTATTATTTTTAAAAATAAATCTTGAAGGGATTATCCCGTCCCTGTCTCTTTCGATTACACGTTTTTGAATGAGATTTGACTGACTCACGGCCCTCTCTCACTTTGAGTATTAAGAGCATGGTAACTGGTATTAAATATTTTATCATGCTATGTATGTATCATAATCCTGTTTTGGGTGGGTTCAACGCATGAATTATTAGATAATTTCCACGCACTGCAGCTTTTGCTGGAAAAACAAGTCTGCAAACTTGGAATGCTAAGTTGGTGACCAGGACGGGAAATAATTTTTGGCACATTACAATCTATGAGGAAGTTTATAACATAAAATACTCCAGACCTAAAGCCACTTCTAGGAAAAAGGAGTAAGGGTGGGGAGGTGCAACAGAAGGAGCATGTTGCAAGAAAATATGGTGATGGTCGAGTGCCTATTTACACATTTATCACAAACCAAAGTAGGGAATGATGGATCCTTGTCAGTTCCCCATTTTATAATATTATAACCAAAACGATGAGGATACCCTAATCTTGAATCTGAGTCACCTGGACTCACAAGATCAATCTGCCTTTACTTGATTTGTTAGAACCTGCCTATGGGAACCCTAAGGTTTTGTATCGGGTCCTCACCGACTGGATATCTAGTAGCATGCATCATCATCGGATTCCACGCCCAGTCAAAAGGATCTACCAGTTTTTTGGAAGCTCTTCATATTGCAGGGCCAACAAAAATTTGGGTTAAAATCATCTAGGGTGTGATCCAAAGAACAATGAAACTTTATTGCTGGTTACCTTGATAAGATTAAAACCGAGTACAATACTTCTTCTGTGATGCAACACTGCGAGGCAATTGAAAATCTGTGCGCCCATCTCTATAGTAACACATTCATCTAGAGTTATGGACCACTGGGGAACATATCACTGCCATCAGTGCTCCCGAATATTCGGTCCCCCAGTGCTACCCATGGGCATTGAATAAACCGTGATTAGGATGACCAATGGGCCACCCAAAGAAGTAAAAATGCATGCATGTGTGCATGGTGTGTAACTCACGGAAGTTGATGTTGGGGTCTTATCTCCCACTTAATATCACTTAGGAATGCGAGGTCCAGAAGAAGGCCAACCGACCCTGATAGGCAATTCATAGGTCATAACATGTAGATCATAGATGCAGAGGTTCTCAGTTGCTTTTCAGCATTGCACCACAATGCAATTATTGTGTCTATGGTTCTGATTTGAAGTTCAGCAGACGGTTTACTCCATCACAAAAGTAGCGGCTATCCTGTCTGCTGTATCACAAGTGCATTTTATCCCATTCCACTTGTAATACAGGGGACAGGATACCCGGCATATTTGTGATGCAGTAACCAGTCATCCAAGTTCTAAATCAGGTCATACGTTTTAAATAATATCAGGATAACCATCAATAAAGTCTAATTCTTTGGATTATATCCTAAATAATTTTAACCACAATCTTTGTTGCCATTCTATATAACTCTAAGGATGCCTGGCCTCCCCCTTGGGGGTGCCCAGGAGTGGACACCTCACAGGGAAAGCCAGGATGGGTTCCAAAGCGGTATTCGTACAAGCGCCTTGAGACCCTTGCGGGTGAGTAGTGCGCTATACAAGTACAAGTATCAATTTTATACAAAAGAGCTCCTAAAAAACTAGTAGTGCCAACCTAGCGTTACCATCTGACTGTGCATGGGATGTCATGATGAAGCAGAACATAGGATATCCAATCGGTGATGACCCTTATACAACGCCTTAGGGTTCCCATATGCAAAACAACAGTTGATGGACAGAATGCAGAACAATGTCATACATTCACCTCAGTACAGAGATCTGGGCCTAAATCCATCGTTTTTTTGCACTCCACACCACCCCAGTTCAGACATGGCCATATGCAAATCAGCCTTGACCCTGTGCCTCATGGGAACAGTCCAGCCCGAACTGCCAAGCCATGTCTTTCCTGGACCGGAATCAAGCATCCTAGGACCGGTTTCTGGCTATCAGCCGTCTTCAGCCAGGATAGCTTGACTCCAGTGGTGTGGAGAGCATGGGACTCATGTCTGAGCATACCCATCCCACTCGGGTGGCAAATGCAAAACAACAGTTGATGGACAGAATGCAGAACCATGTCATACATTCACCCCAGTACAGAGATCTGGGCCTAAATCCATCGTTTTTTTGCACTCCACACCACCCCAGTTCAGACATGGCCATATGCAAATCAGCCTTGACCCTGTGCCTCATGGGAACAGTCCGGTACAAAAGGGGGTGGTGATGGACGGAGCATCTGAATCAATCAAACACTCACACCCAGTCAAAAGATCTGGGTTTGATCCATCACCGTTCTTTAGCCCACTCTGCCACCCCAGTTCAGACATGGCTATATGCAAATCAGTCTGACCCTGTGCCTCATGGGAACAGTCCAGCCCGAACTGCCAAGCCATGTCTTCCCTGGACCGGAAACAAGCTTCCGAGGACCGGTTTTTGGCATTCCAGCCGTCTTCAGCCCGGCTTGCTTGAATCCAGTGGCAAAGTGAGCAAGGGACTCACGTCTGAGCATACCCTGCCACACTTAAGGTGGCCAAAAGCGGTACAAAAGGGGGTGGTGATGGACGGAACATCTGAATCAATCAAACACTCACACCCAGTCAAAAGATCTGGGTTTGATCCATCACCGTTCTTTAGCCCACTCTGCCACCCCAGTTCAGACATGGCTATATGCAAATCAGTCTGACCCTGTGCCTCATGGGAACAGTCCAGCCCGAACTGCCAAGCCATGTCTTCCCTGGACCGGAAACAAGCTTCCGAGGACCAGTTTCTGGCATTCCAGCCATCTTCAGCCCGGCTTGCTTGAATCCAGTGGCAAAGTGAGCAAGGGACTCATGTCTGAGTATACCCTGCCACACTTATGGCGGCCAAAAGCGGTACAAAAGGGGGTGGTGATGGACGGAGCATTGGAATCAATCAAACACTCATACCCAGTCAAAAGATCTGGGTTTGATCCATCACTGTTCTTTAGCCAACTCTGCCACCCCAGTTCAGACATGGCTATATGCAAATCAGTCTGACCCTGTGCCTCATGGGAACAGTCCAGCCCGAACTGCCAAGCCATGTCTTCCCTGGACCGCAAACAAGCTTCCGAGGACCGGTTTCTGGCATTCCAGCCGTCTTCAGCCCGGCTTGCTTGAATCCAGTGGTGTGGAGAGCATGGGACTCACTTCTGAGCATACCCATCCCACTCAGGGTGACAAATGCAAAACAGCAGTTGATGGACAGAATGCAGAACAATGTCATACATTCACCCCAGTACAGAGATCTGGGCCTAAATCCATCGTTTTTTTGCACTCCACACCACCCCAGTTCAGACATGGCCATATGCAAATCAGCCTTGACCCTGTGCCTCATGGGAACAGTCCAGCCCGAACTGCCAAGCCATGTCTTTCCTGGACCGGAATCAAGCATCCTAGGACCGGTTTCTGGCTATCAGCCGTCTTCAGCCAGGATAGCTTGACTCCAGTGGTGTGGAGAGCATGGGACTCACGTCTGAGCATACCTATCCCACTCAGGGTGACAAATGCAAAACAACAATTGATGGACAGAATGCAGAACAATGTCATACATTCACCCCAGTACAGAGATCTGGGCCTAAATCCATCGTTTTTTTGCACTCCACACCACCCCAGTTCAGACATGGCCATATGCAAATCAGCCTTGACCCTTTGCCTCATGGGAACAGTCCAGCCCGAACTGCCAAGCCATGTCTTTCCTGGACCGGAATCAAGCATCCTAGGATCGGTTTCTGGCTATCAGCCGTCTTCAGCCAGGATAGCTTGACTCCAGTGGTTCCCATAAGCAGGTTCTAATGAACTGAGTAAAGGGCGATTGATCTTGTGAGTCCAGGTGACCCAGATCCAGGATTAGGGCATCCATATCCTTTTGGTTATAATATTTACACATTTAATCATCTTTTCCCTTAAATTCAAGGTAAAGACCTTTGAAGAATGACAATAAGAGTGTATGAGCACTTCCTATGCACCAAGCATGTCATTGAGCAGCAACCGTGATGGTATCTGAAAAAATGTGCACAATGGATATGTTTGACAAGGCACAACCCAACTCCAAGCTGAACACGGGAGGAAGATTGGTGACACCCAAATAGTACAACGAAACACATAGTTTCTGATTTGTAAACCAGCGTTGCCTGTGCTTAAAGAAGCTCTAGTTTTGAGATACCATCTCCAGACTCATTCTTCCATTGCCACCATAGTTTATTTGGGTCCCAGGCTCTTCTGCCCTTGAATATCAGCTCACTCTTTGTGGCCGGACTGATGTAGGTTCTATCCCGTTTACTTACTAATAATCCACATTAATGCATGTCTAAGTCTTCTTTGACGAATGACCCACTGGCTACCAATGGTAAAAACCTCGGAAGAAGAGAAGGAGAGAACTGAGCTGATATAGGTGGGACACCTCAAATTCACATATGGCTGGACAATAGCATCACATGAAGGAAATGTTAAGTCCTAATATTCTAAAGTCTTGTAGAGTTCATAAATAACGAAAGTTTGCTTTTTAGAATGACACCATGTTCACTTCAAGGCTGGTATAAGGTACCAGGCTACCAAGAGATCATGAGTTTTGAATATCAATTTCCCAGGGACGTCCTTCCCTTTGTAATCCTATTCTTCCGACTTCCCTCTTTCCTGGTAAAGATGCATGAGAGAATTCTCAAACATTATGGTGGCAGTCCAAAAAGTTTTTTTCGGATTCATGAACCATAAAACTCATAAAATATCACTTGACAAATAATACAATTAGATAAAGATGATTAGAGGGCATTGCATAATCCAATACACACATAAAACATGTTTATAAGTAGATGTGCGTGTTTATAATTAGACCTACACATTCATAGGAAGAAACGAAAGAATCAAAGATCACCCAGTGCAAAATAAAGCCCACACATTGAATTAAGAAATCAATTTTCTGTTTTATTTTGCAGGTATTCTATGTTGACCAGAAATGTATAGAAATTGCTGACTCAATATAGAGAAACATGAGCGATCTAACAATATACAGGGCCACACAAAAATACCAACATTTTTAAGGGTAGAGATCAACTGACATAAAAATAGGTAATTGTTTAAAGTCTTGGCTGCCCATGGGCAACTAGTGCACTGAGCTACAAAGAAATTTGTATAACTCCACTTGCAAGTCAAACTTACTAACGTAAGGATACCTAAAAACTTTGGGTAGTAGTGTTCCCTAAAGCAATAGAAACGTCTGCACATTCAAAGAACAAACTTGTTTACGTGTAATATCAGCAATTGCTTCAAGAAATCTGGATCTGGGTGCGTTTGAGTTAGAAAAAGAGGGTTATCATGTCACTCAGAGTGCTACTATGGATTAGGTCGAGACGTATTATGGTCATGACCTACTGGGGCACAATTCTCACCTTTGGTGGCTGCTTACATTAGGGACTGCATTAAGAGTTTATTACAGGAATATATTCCAAACTGGGGCATTATTGTTTAGTCCACATCTTTGTCTGATACGGAGGGTCCAACTAGTGCACGGACATCAACCTATGTAAGGTGACATCTCCTATACTCGCTGTATATCGCTTACTTATATTTCGGGACCGTGGATTGGATTACATAATAAATTATCTTATATTGATTGCCCTATAGATTGAGACTGCATGGTGACTTTATATGCCACTTATGTGACATTGGATATCGAACCTAATCATCCGGACACTTGGACATACATGACATATAGTTTTGCTGTCTTGAAAAAGTCTTTGTAAGATGAAACACATGTCGGCAAGCTGTGTGCTGGGAACTTTTAATGAAGTAGTTTTGAATAAAAGAATATCAAGACCATCACACGTTTTGGATCCCTTTATATAAGAATATCTTTTGTGATTGTCTCTATGTTCAGGTTTAATGTAACTACATTGATTAATAATAGGACTCTGATACTATAACGAGAGGTGTGCTGTTCAAACCCCCAATCTTTGTGTCCGGAAGGATACCTAAGTCAGGTTTACACATAGAAACTTTCCAATGAATAGTTTCATCCTGATCATGTAATCTTGAAAACAAGTCAGAGCCTGAGGTAGAAATAAGCTCTGTGAAATCTGACAAAGTGTGGGGTTCTTCCTTTGCTAAGACCCAGATCACGACCAAAATGAATTCTTTAGGGAATGTCACTCCAAGTAATACACTTTAAATCTAACCAAATATTTGCATTGGCTAATGCAGAGCATACAGTGTGTTCTTAAAGCATGGAAAAGTCACTGGGGATAGTAATGTTTAATGAGGATGGACATGGATCCCTAGAGCAGTGTAGTTAGGAAACCCTTGAGCTCAAAATAACCTATTAAGTTCAACAAAAATGAAAGAGGTACTGACACTCCTCTGTTCTGAAGGGATCGGTTACATTTGGCTTTTGGCCTCTCCAGAACACCTGTATCTGATGGGATCCTTTCCCAGATCAGAGACCTTTGTCTCAATTAAATTCTCAACAGGCTGGGCTGAATATACTGCTTGTGGAGTACTGGCTTTCTCTTTGATTATCTGGCTATATTCTCTTCATGAGAATGTTAAATATTTCCTTCCAACCTCTGGAATTTAAGAGCCTACATTCTGCCTTTTCTAGCAGCCTCAGTGTCACACTTACAGATTTCTCATGGGCATCCTACCTCCAACTTATACTTCTAACATTTTGTGGTGGCATTCTGATTCTATTTGTCTCAGCTCATTGATATACCACATTTGAAACATAATTTTTGTGTGGAACCACGTCTTTAGATGGAGAAAGGTGGCCACAGAACCCCTTCAAGGATCGATTATAAAACAGGACAAGCACTGGCGTAGCATGGGGGGGAATTGGGGGACGGTCTGCCCTGGGAGGCACGAGTTTTGAGGGTGACGGCCTCCCCCCTTACCTGCGGTTGTCGTGGGAATCACCAGCACCCCTCCCCACTCTTAGATGCTGCCCAGGGCGGCAAATGCAGGGACCTTCCACGGGGGGCACTTGGGCTAGCTACGCCACTGAGGACCAGTCACTCACTCTTAATGGCAGCAATGACTTTAAAGTCTCCATCAGGAAAGGCTTATGAGACTTCAGACTTAGTTTCCTTTTATCTTATCTCTCCACTCTCTTAGATTTTGAAAACAACAAAGGTCCTAAACTTATAACAATGAGATTTAAGGCAATAAACATAGACTTAAGTAAGAGCTATGTCGTTTTTGTTCCAATGTCCAGCCGGACAGAGGAATATTTATTTTGAGAATAAAGCGAAGATTCAGGGATGAGTATGGCACAAAACCAATCAAAGACTGGGCACAAGCCTGTACCAAGTAAGGGAGGAGAAAAGACAATACATGGGGAAAATAACAGGCAAACAAAACGGAGCACGAGGTGGCTTACAATACAATGTAATCTTGTGTAAGCACAAGCCAACAGTAACCGCAATACATGATGTACAAATGAAAGATACAGTACTGTTACAACAGTCGACGTTTCGATCCCTAGCTCCACTAATACACTGGGATCATCTTCAGGACTACATAAAATGCAATTGCCTGAGTTGTATATAGAACGCTCAACAGCCAGTGGTGAGCGGTCGGCTCCTTTTTCTGGAGCCTCGTGGGCGGTGTAGTACACCTGGTATGGTACACGGAGAACCTGATGAGGCTTGCGTGATCGGGTGAGCGGGGGGGCAGGATGTCAAGGATATGTTCCTGACCGAGAATGGATGGCCTAACAGCACTGGCGATTTGCCAGGCAGTGGAATTTCGATAATACAGGCCTGGAGGGCTGGCGACAGGGGACGGCTGCAAAGTGTTGCAGTACGTGTCCAGATGATCCTATCAGCGCTGGCGGGATGCCAGGCAATGGGGTTTCAATGATATGGCCCTGGAGGGCTGGCGGCAAGGAGTCCCGTCAGGTGGAGCCATCCCGCTCCACCGGACGGGACTCCTTGCAGCCCGCCCCTGAGATCCCATTGAGGACGAGTAGGACACGGACTGCAACACCCAGCAGCAGCCCCCTGCCGCCAGCCCTCCAGGGCCATATCATTGAAACCCCATTGCCTGGCATCCCGCCAGCGCTGATAGGATCATCTGGACACATACTGCAACACTTTGCAGCCGCCCCCTGTCGCCAGCCCTCCAGGCCTGTATTATCGAAATTCCACTGCCTGGCAAATCGCCAGTGCTGTTAGGCCATCCATTCTCGGTCAGGAACATATCCTTGACATCCTGCCCCCCAGCCCACCCGATCACGCAAGCCTCATCAGGTTCTCCGTGTACCATACCAGGTGTACTACACCGCCCACGAGGCTCCAGAAAAAGGAGCCGACCGCTCACCACTGGCTGTTGAGCGTTCTATATACAACTCAGGCAATTGCATTTTATGTAGCCCTGAAGATGATCCCAGTGTATTAGTGGAGCTAGGGATCGAAACGTCGACTGTTGTAACAGTACTGCATCTTTCATTTGTACATCATGTATTGCGGTTACTGTTGGCTTGTGCTTACACAAGATTGCATTGTATTGTAAGCCACCTTGTGCTCCGTTTTGTTTGCCTGTTATTTTCCCCATGTATTGTCTTTTCTCCTCCCTTACTTGGTACAGGCTTGTGCCCAGTCTTTGATTGGTTTTGTGCCATATTCATCCCTGAATCTTCGCTTTATTCTCAAAATAAATATTCCTCTGTCCAGCTGGACATTGGAACAAAAACGACATAACTCTTACTTAAGTCTATGTTTATTGCTTTAAATCTCATTGTTATAAGTTTAGGACCTTTGTTGTTTTCAAAATCCATTAACTACCCGAGGTCTTTAACTACCTTGACGGGTTCCCTTGTTGTTTATTCCACTCTCTTAAAACCACTTAAAGATATGTTGGTCTACCATATTTGAGTTCACAAACAACAATGCAAGATTGGTGCATGCACAAAAATCTGTTGCAAAAATTCTGGAGCTAAGTTAATACCCATGCAGAGTGTGAATCTTTTTAAGTTGAGTCTACCAGACAGTACGACTCTCTGTTTGCGAAAGACATATTGTGGGCATATCAAAAACATAGAGGGGCTTGGAGCCCGCCCACTGCTTAACAATAATTGGTTCTCCTATTGCCCTAAAAAAACACTTCCATGCATTTCTAAGTTTCGCCCACAGCCCACATGTGCTGTCAGCAAAAGCCATTGTTCTGAAAAAAACACATTTAAAGGGGCTTAAAGCCTTTCCATTACTTACCTGTACTTATCTATGGTTGACTCCCACTTCCCTTTCGTTTCCTTGCTTACTATTGGCAATGCTTTCTCCTGGCCTCCTGTTTTTTACTGGGCTCGTAAGGTACTCGTTTTGTAATTTATTTATTTATAGGTACCCTGTTGCTCTTTTAAACCCACCACTTGTTTCCCACCCTCCCCATTCTTGTTATTTTTGTTGTTGTTGTTTTTGGCATAGGTATTTTAAGTGATTTACCCAGACTCAGGATGTTGAGCCTATGTCGAGAATCAAACCTGGTTCCCCATATTCGCAGACAGCAGTTCTGGTCGTAATGCCACATCCTCTTTAAAAGACATTAACAAAGCCAAACAGCTTGTGCAGAGCGATTTGGCTTTGTCAATGTTTTTTAAAGATGTTTCACAGCGGCATGGACTGCTGTTCAGCCTGACTTAAAGTAAACAAAAAGAAACGCTATGACGCGGTCAATGCTGGCAATGCCACAACACTTTGTTTTTTCATTTGCCTTAACTCATGTTGGACAGCAGCTCTCACTACTGTGCAACTTCTTAAAAAAAACATTGACAATGCCAATAGGTTTTGCATAATCGAAATCTATTGGCTTTTCCAATGCTTGTTTCTTTTTATTTGCCAATACCAGTCTGATTGGGAAAATAAGCGGCTGTGCCATTTAGTAGGGGACACCTGCATTGTGCCTTTGTCTACAAAATGACTTAGCTGGCCGGGTTGCAGACTTTGTTTCCTATTTAGCCATGCTGCACAGCTTTGGGATGCTGTGTAGCGCATGAATACAAAACATTGACAAAAACTACAAGTCTCAAAGGCGAAACCTATTGACTTTGCTAATGCTTGTTTTATGTATGAGGTCTATTAATCATTCTGCTAGCCTCACCACGGACTGCCCTGAGTTTAGTGACTTGCTCAGGTTCCTGTTCTGTGGTTCATTTTTTAAGAAAATATCAGGTAGGAAGCACAAATTCAACAATGGGTCAATGCTATCTTATGAAAGTTCAGTACCATCGGTAGAATGTTTTAACACTGAAAAGCTATGCATGAAATCAGCGCCGTGCCCGAGGGGGAACCGGAGCTGAACCTATACAAACATCCAAACCCTTCTTGCTTTTTTATCAGAAACATGACAAATATTAATCTGGTTAAGTCAAAGTTGGATAAAAGTGCAATTGTCTCAGTTTCTAAGGACCTACATCATTTTTGCCAGACGTAGAGGAATATTCCATTTTCCCTGGGCTGCTGGGGTACTGGGAAAGCTTCCTGCTAGTGATAGGTGACTCCATCATTAAATGGGTCAATATCTTAGAAACCGCTGGTTGTGGTATAAAAATTCCAAGAAATATGTTCTATTGAGCAACTATTTTATCTATCCTCTCCCTGTAAGAAGCCGGGCCCTCTACATGTAAGGATTGTGTATCTCCAGTAACTTAGGTACTAGACTCAGGGGACCAATTGTCCTGGGGTAAGAGGTATTCTTTCTCTTAGAAACCGATTAGGGAATGTTATAACATCAAGCTGGAAATCTGCAAGTCAAATTGGGCCAAGGTCACAAAGCAGTCTTTAGAAATCATGTGGAACAATCTTAGCATCTATAGCATACGGTGCTACACACCCATCAGAGTCGAGGGGAGGACCCTACTTCGTTACAGCATCTGCTCACAAGGCTGTTTTGGGAACTATGCTCACCAGTTGCAAGGCAAAGGCTATTGTGTACTAGACATGATACAAGAAGAATCAGGTCATTCTTTCCTTTTTTTTTTTAAATATTTTTTTTAATTAGAAGATCAAACAAAGAAAACTGTGGTGACCGCAAACATTCCTGATCGTAATGGAAAGACAGCAGCATACACTCACAAAGTACCAGCATTATAGAAACATATCGACATTCAACCATTGTACCAACAATACACAGTTCAGCTGTAAGATCCATACCTTTATTACTACAGGACATCATGGTTAGTATCCACCAGAGGTTCATAGAGCTCGCCCCTATCAGCATTCCACTTTCCCCATATTTTAGTCCATTTGTTTGGACAGCCTCTCCCCTCATAGCACGCCCTCTCAGCCATCGTGCACCAATCCATGTCTCTCTTCCAGTCCCTCAAACTTGGGCTTAACTCCTTCGCTGTGGCGGCTATTCCACCGCAGCGCTAACGGTCGCGGGCGGGCGCGCGGCTCACCTGCGCTGGTGACAGAACCGTTCCGTCACGGCTCGCGGGTGAGCTGTGCTTGTGACGGAACGGTTCCGTTACGGCCCCGCACGATAATGAAACGTGCCGCGCAGGCGTGGCGGCCGGGCCGTGACGGAACCGTTCCGTCATGAGCACAGCTCACCCGCGAGCCGTGACGGAACGGTTCCGTCAATAGCGTCGAAGCAGTTAATTCGGACCTCCCCATGCGAGCTATAATTCACTTGGCCACCATCAGTCCCAATGTGAGCCAAAGTCGGTCCATACTTTTTAGGTCGGATTCAGCCCAAACATTTAGGAGGCACCACTTGGCACAGTGTCAAATCACTCTCCACAACATTTACAATTACAATTAAGGCAAGCAAGCACCCTCCCCCAGTAATGTTGGAGCTCTGGGCAGCTCAACACCATATGGAAATACATGCCCTCCTGTCCAAACATCCTGGGACAGAGAGCACTATCTGTTTTGCCCATTTTAACCAGTGTGGTTCATGCATAATAGCTTTGAAGAAGGATTTTTAACTGTACCAATAAAAATCTTGAATGTATGGCCACCTACCTAGGGGAAGCCAGGGCCTCGGGCGACTCCTCATCTCCAAAGTCCCCTATATATCGCTCCAAGTTTGTCCGCAACTTGGGCAGAGTATCAGGAGAATTATTTAACAATTGTATATAGGTAAGTGAGATCAGACTCCTTGGCATGTATCATCCAGTAATCAATCCTCAAGTGGGGAGGTCTTCACCCCTAGGGATCGCCTTCTGCAGAGCATGTTGGATTTGTAAATATCGGTAGGTCTCAGTGGGTACCAGCTTGTAAAATATCTATAACTCCAAAAACGGAAGTATATCCTCATGCTTCCACAGATCCCTCACCCAGGACAGACCAATCTAGTCCCACTTAACTAAATCTTTTTGTGGCGCCAGAGTGCCCAACTTTGCTAAATCTCACAAAGGGGTGGCCTGCGTGATTTTGTCTCTCCACCCCATATCATGATGTGTGGTGTGCTAGCAGGCTAGTGTAGTCGCAGTAGGGCTGAGAGAAGGTGCAGCCTCTGAAACCCCATAGATGGCTCTAAGATAACCTCCTGGTTGCATTTTATCCCTGTCCATCCTGTACACCAGCTCCCCTTCCGGGAGATGGATCCAATGGTTAATAGCTGTCAGCTGTATCACCTAGTAGTACTTTTTTATGCCAGGGAGAGCTATCCCACCATCAAACCAGCTCCGGGTAAGTTTATGAAGGGCTATTCATGGGAGGACATTCCTTCCTTGAACCAAAGGTTATTTGATGGTTCAGGGGCACATGCTCATCAGGCTTACTCACACCTTTGGGGATCAGCTCTTCAGCAAATCTTTGTCTTGATACAGTTCTCCCTAGACTCTGAGGAGATACTCGCTTGAGGGCAGCAATGCAATTAATGGGTTTGTCAAGGTCTCTATCAGCTCAGTGGAGGTCCACCCAGGGTATCTACAGGCGGAAAGGCATAACAGCAAGGCCAGAGGCTTATTTCTATGCTTAGACTCAGACTGTAGAGCTACAAAGCACACTGTCTATTGTGTGGAAGTACCAGACGTCTAAGCAGGGAAGGTTCGAAGGATCTTGAAACTGAGTGTTTCGCCAGCAGTTATGTTGCATGTGGGCTAAAAAGAAGCCCCAGCAAAGAGAGTGTAGCTACATTCAAGGTTTGGACACCAGCAGATTTCATTCCTTATTTTGAATGCCTAGGCATTTAGACTTTTTCAGACTTTGTAGAGCTCGAGCTGGCTTGGGCTATGTACATATTTATTCCAGGCAGAAGCCAGACAAGAGATAAACAATACATCATATATAATTCTTACAATCTCCTGGTTACATTTCAAAGTAATTACAAAGATGACAGTAAGGCTTCACAGAGCAGAAGAAATAGGAAAATGGGGTTGAGTATGTTATTGTGCCACATTACCCACATACACTGTTTTTAGGCACATGTGCCTGTTTTTAAAGTGGTACAACACGCAACGAACAAACACTCAAGTCAATAGAAAGAAGATTCCCTTTATGGGGGTTACTATACTTTTATAAGGGGGGTCAATAGGCTTCCCCGGTGAAGACAGCAGACTGTGGTTCCAAAATCTACGAGTAACGGGCAACATGCAATGGTTTAGGGATCACTGACAGAATATCAGAAACAAAAATATTGTGTGCATAGAATATCATTTTAAAAATATCGAAGACCAAAATATCGAGAATGTAAGGGCAAAAAGGTAAGTATCAATTTACTATTCTTACTCCCCACATCTACGTACCTTGAAGACATATGTATCGTCAAGCTGTATATATGTGGATTTACATAGTAAAACGTTGCTTACCTATAGAAACTTACTTTCACAATATTTTTGTCTTCTATATTTTTGACACAATATTTTGTCCCACGATATTTTTGTTTCCGATATTCTCTCTAAACACCTGGCTTTTGAGGTAAGTGAAAAGAAGTCATTTCCTTTGGTTTGATGTTTAATTCGACGATACAAAGCTACAAGTAACAAAGGATGGAGACACCAATCTTCCAGGACTACCTTTGTGCACCACCAACCATCCAAACACAAATCCTTCCTCCCCACACTTTCCATATTCTACTTCCACATTCCACAACCTACCATCCACACGCTGGATCGCACTATCACAGTAAGGAGGTCACACAATCATATACCCTGAAGGACGAGCTTCATTGGGACTCTTTTGGCTCTAGTCCCTTTGTAGTAACAAGGTCCGCAACCAGGATGTAGATTTATTGAATTCAGTTACAGGTAGTTGAGTTGTGGAGATGCAGCCCTACCAGGAGCAGTGTGCCTGCTGCTCATCCCATACTCCAACTGACACACTCAAGCATCCAGGCACCCAAAAATTCCATGCATCACATTCACACTGGCTGAGCAGCTAGGGAGCAAGTAACAAAATAAGTATAATACAGATTACTACATATCCTCCTTTCTTCTACAACACAAAAATAGAAACTAAATAAGAAAAGGTTCAAACAAAGAGAACCCAAGCAATAAAAATTAACAACAGTAGAGGAAAGGCAAGAGGAAAGTAAACCTAACTGTGAAAGGGAAAAAGCATAGACATCCAGAAAAACCACTGTGAGTAAGAAATAAATTACACAGGAGGTGTGCCAAAGTAAGTACAAGTGCAATGGAAAGAGAGTTCAGAGAAAATATGTAAGTGGTATACAAGAAGTACAAGAACAAGAAGATTAAACAATGTAGAGGAGATGCATAAACAAATATACATAATATATATCACCCACCTGTCATCCTCCTATAAATCTTTTAAAGAAACAGTAGAAATGGGTGACGGACACTCGAACTGACTTTCCCCAAAGTACAGGTGAATAAATGGACCAGAAACATGGAACACATGGAACACTTACACCCAACATCAATGGGAAAAAAAAAAGAAAGGGGAAAGAAAGAAAAGTATGTTGACTGCAAACCATACAGCCACAAAGGCTAAAGGGCAGACATCCACGAGTGTGCACAATAGTGCACACAATTGTGCACATTAACAATGACATGGGACTCATACCCATTAGAACCTCTATGTGAAGGTTAGAAATGTGCACACAACAATAGTGTGGCACACAGTGAAAAAGATTAGCCAAACAGCAAACAAGAAGCACAGAACAAATTTAACACTGTTAGCAAACAAAAGTAGGCCTGTACCACAGTGTGAACAAAACAAAACAATGTATGGGACTTAAACCCAATAGAACCCAATGTGGGGTTAGAAACGTCAACAAAGCAACAGAAAACATGGGACTTGTACCAATTAGCAACATAGAACATGGAACTCTAACCCATTAGAACCCCTACGTAGAGGTTAGAGAGTGAACTAAAGAACTGAATACATGGGACTCATACCCATTAGAACCTCAACGTGGAGGATAAGTGAACAAACAATATGCATACTTAGGATCATAATCCCATGTATGCACGTGTGGGTTCGTATCCCATCCTCGTCGCCAAAAATCTGGAGTAACGAGGTCAGCAACCAGGATGTAGTTTCATGTAGATTTATTGAACTCAGTTACAGGTAGTTGAGTTGTAGAGATGCAACCCCACCAGGAGTAGTCTGCCTGCTGCTCAGCCCATACTCCAACTGACACACTCAAGCATCCAGGTACCCAAACATTCCATTGAAGACCATGATTCCACGCATCACATTCACACTGGCTGAGCAGCTAGGGAGCAAGTAACCAAATAAGTATAATATAGATTACTACATACTTCTCCTAGCAGCACCAGCATACAGCTCTGATAGGAAGCACTGCTGAGGTGGCGTGTGTATTCCTGGGATTAGTGGCCACAAAACACGATAATATAGGGGAACCTTCATGCTGAACATTTTAAAAAAGACTGGCCATGAGAGCTATTGCAAACTCTGTGAATCAGGGGAATGCTTTACTTCCTCTATGGTGTTTTCTAACTTAAGAGAAGGCTTGTTCTCTATGTGTAGACCTCATTTACAACTAACCCCAGTTTCTGGGCAAGGATCAGGCAACAGGATGCACTGGCAGTCTTGTAGCTGTCAGTCATGAAATAGGTATCCATTTTCCATCAGCTGGCCATGGATGCTGTCTGGATTCTCACTGTGATATGTGCACCCATGGTTTGTCAACACTCTCATCTGGGAAGAGCCAGCATCTCTTTTTTCAGCTTTGAAGGTAGGCTTTAAGTGGTTGGAGCTCCCTCTGTGATCATGCGGTCACTGTTCAGCACTCCCTCTCAGGGGTTCTGCCTTGTACTGCCAACAGTCATCAATGTATGTCCAGTCAGGGATGGTGTTCCCTCAGGGGTAGGCTTTCATAGAATTTCAGTCCCGCTCTCATCCTGGGTTCCTTCCAAATCTGTTAAGTTTGGTTCCAGCACTGGCTCCTTTTAGGCTTCAGTGGTCTGCCTAGAATGCATTTAGAGAGCCCAATGTCTGTCAGTGTTGAAACTCTCACACTGTTTCTCATTAAACAACTTTGGGATCCAAATATATTTTTCTAAGTATTGCCCTTCCTCTGAGCCCTTGGCTGAGGTGGAAGCTGGCTTTTTTTTAAATGGAGTTTTATATAGCGCAAACTCTGTCTCAGAGCCCTTTACATGAGCACCAGTTGTGTTATGGGCAGGCACATTCATTTTGTTAGGCACAGGGAGATTACGTGATTTGCCCAGAATCAAAGGATGTTGATCGAACCTGCTGAGACTCGAACCCGATTCCCCAGCTTCAATGTTGACTAATCTAGCAGTTAGTCCACATTCTCTGAAGGTTTTTTCCTGGTAGGAGTTGCCACTGATCAGCCATTATGTGTCACTACGGACTGAGACTGGTGGTTTGTATCAACTCGGGAATTCTTCTGCGAAAGTGGCCCTGGATGGCCGTGCGGAAAAGAAAAGGGGCAGGGTAGGCTTTGTTTTACTTTAAATATAAAAAAAGAAAACGCATAGCAGCTGAGTGTCTTTCATAGTAGGTGTAGACTCATCTGCATTTAGTAATGACTGAGATTAAGAAAGGGAGATTTGGATGATCAGGATTGACGATTGGTAATACTGACGTAAGTCAAAAATGCAGAATTATTAAATAATTACATTGATTTCAAGGACAGCAACGTAGATGCTGCAGAACACAAGTGCCTACTCTTCTCGTCTTCCCCCTCATCTCTCCTACAATGCAGTGTTTAATTTGTAGTGATGGTGGTCACTAGCACTCATTTTTGAAGACAGCAAAGTATTTTCATCTTCCAACTTTGACCCAGTGCAAGAGAGGGAAAGGAATTAAAATGGAGAAAAATGGAGGAAGAGAAAGATAGGTAGACAGTGACAAAGGGAGAAAGCTCAGATGAAAAAGAACCGGCAGGCATCATTTTGACTTGCCAGCTCCACTGTTTCTTTTGGATAAACGTGCTCCTTGTCAGAAAGAGAAAATAAGGTCCTTATGGAAAACTTACAAGAGTATCTGCAAAATGGTCCAATTGTCCATTAAATGTCCCCTTCTCGTCTTTAATGTTTTTTGATCCAAAAATGACTAAACAGCTTCGACCCTAAATTGATTACAAAACACTGAACAACATTACCATCAAGGATAGAGACCTTGTTCTACTAATGAAAGCCAAGAATTGGACCTCAGAGGTGCCTGTCATTTCATATGCATCAAGGCAGGAGATCAGTGGAATACAGCTTTTTGTACCTTGAAAACTTCATCCAAATGTATAGTCTTTTATTTAAAGCCCTATTGGGTAAGGCTTTAGCAATGCGCATTTCCCTTGCCTTTGACTATTTTGGTCAACGACGCTCCAGAATATGAAGTACAAGACATTTGTGACTCTAGATATATAGTAAAATCCATCAAGTGAACAGCCTTAGGAAAATGCTTCTAGAGTTCATGGCCCAATTGTTAATTCATTAATATTTTGAGTAATTCTTGAATAAACCAGGACCTTCAGAAAGGATTATACTGTTTGCTAGCCAGGGGAGAGGATTATGTGCCACTTTGCGACATGAAACTAACTCGTGCTCAAGTGGTCCTTAGAGAGCCTTCAGCAGAAAGATTTCCCTTTGATGGCAGCCGACTTACATTGGAAGTCGGATCCATCACAAAGCACTACTTCTTGTGATGCAGAAGTCTTGGTCAAGCAGTCTGCGCTATGGGGACACCCTGGGGAATTGAATTGCATAAACGTCATTTTTTTATGGAACAACTTGAGAATTGGTGGGGCTCCATGTCTTTCTTCTTCCTAGAATTCAATGCAGGAAGCCAGTAATGTGGGTGGGGCTGCTATTTCTTCCCCAATCTAAGATGGCTGATTCATGTAAAATCCTATCAGTTTTTTCCAAATCAAAATAGAGGATCCAATGAATTATGGCACATCTTCCACTACATGATGAGGTGTAAGATGGAGGTTCCCTGTGCTACATTCCATTCTGAAAAGTAACTTTAGAGGGGTTGGCCTAACGGCTAAGGCGCTCGACCTCAGACCTGGGATCTGGGTTCGAGTCTCGGTAACGACGCCAAAAAAAAACCCTGTGATTCTGGGCAAATCACTTAATCTCCCTGTGCCTAAAAAAAAAAAAAAAAAATTCAAGTGGGTCCTCATGTAACGTAACTGGTGCTATGTAAAGCGCTCTGATAACTGATTCGGTTCGGTTCTAGTTCGCGCTATATAAAACTCTGCAAAAAAAAAAGATATGTTCTTTGCCCCAGTTAACATTTTTGTCCCTGACCATTTTTCTTGGAACACCGTTGTTTTTTCCCCAGGGCTTTTGAAGATTCACAGAATTTGCTGGCCTTCCCATCATTCATCTCCAACCGTTTACCTGGATGACGTTCTCCAGGTAATTCCTTCTTGCTGCCCCATCTTGTCCGGAGTTTTTTTGCCAATTGGCTTTTGCCTCAAGAGGGGTTCATTCATGAAGCAATTGTTGCCAGTGTATTAAGTTAGGAGTTGACATCATCGTGGTTAGGGGAATCCTTTGGAGGATTCCTGAATAGCAGGCGTCAACAAGCGCTATATAAATACAAACCTTTGTCCTCCTTCTGCTATCATTCCAAATCCAAATAACTGACTAACCTATCCACCACTTAAAGTGTACTTGCATGTTTCACTATGCTAATTCAACACTAATCCTCTATGGGTCCTGGAGTAGCGTGCTACCCGCCGAAAAAGCACTTCGACGCCTCGTCAGGGGTAGTAAGCGCTATATAAATGCAATTACAATACAATATTCAGTAATACAGCCACATGCCTCTCTTTGTTCTAAATGTGCCTGTCTCATGCCTTTTAGATTTCTATTTTGACACAGTCGCCCACATCTGGCTGCTACCTTCTATGTGCAATAGAACTGTCATGGAGTTCACAGTTTTGGGTACATGGCAAGACAATCAAGCTGGGATGCGCATGTAAGCCCTCGGTGCCTTGGGCTGTGACAGGGTGAGATTATTGTTCTTTGTAGCCTGGTCACAGCACGTGCTGACAGGACGTGCCTGTGTGTTTCCGGCCCGTGCCTTGAGTAGGTAGATTTAGCGCAGGTGATTATGGGATTACCATAATAAGGGTTTATGCAGCCCTCTGAGGTGTAACCTCAGGCTGCATGTCTCGAGAAAGGCCGCGAGACAGGGCTTTGGGACTGAGTCGCTGCCCAGAAATTAGGGCACATGTTTGTTGACATCGACAAAAAGCTGATGTAGCAAAACAAACCATGAGATAAGTAATATAATGTGAAGGGTGCTCGGATGTATTGAAGAAAGGAAAATAAAGAAAACAGAGACAAGGGAACGGTGCTTGAAAAGAAACAGGAGAAACGGCATTCAGTGACGTATGACTGTGAGGGATATTTTGCAAATGATAGAAAAGTAACAAAACCCAAAAGGTCGGAAAACGACCCAGGGAAGGTGTGAGTAGATCGCCCATTCGGAGACTACAGGAAGAATAAGATGGCAAAGGATGTGGGGGAGGTGGGTGAGGGAGAGGAGGGAGGGAGGGAGGTAAAAGGGGGGTGAGGGGGGCAAGGAGTGATGCACGTTCAGGAGGCCGAAGGCCTGAGGCTAGAGGTGGACAGGCATAAAGGGTGCATTACCTTCAAGCTGCGTCAAGTCTGGAATCTTCAGCCAATCCTGTCTTTTTACTTACTGCATTTTGCACATTCGGAATTGTAGGCCCATACCAATAAAGGGAACATTAAAACTACTTCCTGTGGAATTCATAGGGTGCCGGCTCGACATTGGTTAACGGCCTCAGATATGAGATGTTGTCCACTGAAGGAAAAAGATAAATGCAGCTATTTCCATACAGTATAAAGCACCTTGATGACAGATAGTGTTGCATGAGCAATAGTTAACCCTGAAATGCAAATTGTTCCAGTAGCAAGGGGGGATGGGCTGTAGGGAAGGATCTGGTAGGAAGGGAGAGAGATAGAAAGCTGAACGATGAGACAAAAAGAAGGGAATGAGAAGAGAGGAAAGGATAGAGGATAAAGGAACAAAAAGAGAGGGAGCTATTACTTTGCACATGCTAATCATTATAAAAGAAACTTTTTTTTCTATGCACATGAGTCCCAGACCATGGTCCAGGACATCACTCTCAACTGCAGCACCGCGGCAGCACCATGGCATTTGCGTCGCCCTCGAACACAGCCGCCCCCTGTGGTAGGGTTCGACCTTTTTAGGTCGAGGACCGGAAATGCTGGCTTGCCAGCTTCCGGTAGGAGATCTTATGTCTCTTAGTAGTGTGGTTTAACCCACCTCTCTCCTCCGCCTCTCCTCCATTGGCTGGCTTCCGAAACGGAGGCCAGCCATTGGAGGAGAGAGGCATCACTCAAAACAAGCTCAGTCTCTTTCGGATTCGGGGGCGTGTTTTTGGTGTTCTTTCGCCCTGTGATGTCACCCATCACTCAAAACAAAAAAACACGCCCCCGAATCCGAAAATTTTCAGAGCTTTGGGCCGCCATTTTTTTTTCCTCGTCTGCCGGTGAGGATCTTCTTGGTCTTGTTGTTGTGAGGAACAGCTTGTAAATACTGTCAAATCCACCCAAAAATAATGTTTGCTGTAGACATATTGAGTGCAAGGGACACCATTGGCTAAAATTGGGGAACCTGAATCTACTAAACTACAGGGAGGATGAGACACGGTGCAGCAAAGCAATTATTCAACTTCCTAACTTAAGCAAAACTACAAGCAGGAGCAGCGATCTCCAAGTCGTTAGGGTTCTTTCGGACACTCCTTTTCGCTTTGGTTTGACTAAACAACTCTTTATTTGTCAAAGCCGGCAGCAATGTCCTCGTGTATCTGCTAAACGTGCGATCGGAGTGCTGGCCCCACAGCTGCTCACATGTGTGTGTCCAGGCCTCTCTCCGCGGGGCTCTTCCAGTGTTTGTTTTGATGTGCTCGGCTTTGATGTCTCGGCGGCTGCGCTGAGTCCTCCCAAGGGCCCCCCCTGGAGGGCACTTTGGGGCACTGCAATAGCCATGGTCCGCTCTGCTATTCTTTAGCGGGCGTGTGCTGGAAGTTGACTGCTGTCTGTGCCATCTGCCTGGACCAGCGAGGGGAACATGTACGCCTTTATTTCATATGGCATGCCATAAATATAGAGTGCAACCGCAGAATGGAGTGGTTTTAAAAACAAATTAGTTAATTTCTGGTCCCTTTTATGCTTATGGTTCCTGTGAGCTTCCTTGCTAAATATGTTGGCTATTTCTGGGGCACAGCTTCCTTTCGTGCAGCAGGTGCAGTGGCGCCGACCCAGAGGCCTGAGGAACCTTTTTATCTTTTAATTGAAACAGCAACCATGTTTCCTAGTTTCTTCCTTGCATCAAGGATCCTGGCATACTGTCCACGGACTCGGGTGCGCGTGGTTGTGCTACATACATTGTTTTCATTTTCAAGCTTTTGGGGTCATTGCCCTGCTGTATTTCTTGGATCTGTTGAGGGCGTTTTCAGGATTCTGCCTCTTGTTAGCTTTGTTGCATAACGAGTTGCAGACGCGGTGCTGAGTTCAGTGCCTGTTTGTCACAGTAGGGGACAGTTACTGGGATGGTCGTCTTAAGACGACCCTCACTTTTCAACTCTTGAAACCGCTAGCCATTTTAGCGCCCTTTGCAGTTAGTGGATGAAAATGGGCTTTTCAGACTAGTGCACACTTAGTTAACGGGAATCCCTCCACCTTCCCGGGTGCTCCTTCAGATTCTGCAAGTTGAGGTGCTCGGCTGGCCACTCTGACATTCAGCCTCTGTCACTTGTTAGTGCCTACGTTCCCACACACGTCTCTTGTTTACACCCAGGGAGCGGCTCTTCTCCAGCCAAGGTGTTATGGGTTAAACAGCCCCTTACCTAAACCACGAGCCGATGAATGATCCCTTTGATGGGGACTTTTATTCCCACGGGGCACTTTCGTGGAACATTTATGTTGGCGTCGACTACCGCTTGGCTGGGACAGTGCCCCCAGGCAGCCATGTTTATTAAGGAGAGCGAACTCCGGAAGGGCACATTACAGGGCACATTACAGCCCTGCATCTTTGTAAATAACACTCGTGCGTCGTGCCTGGCACCGCACGAGAAGACCGTGGTGAACAGCTGCAGCTCCATGGCGTCTGCGTGGAGTTCGTGCGCGTGGATTCATTTTGGGGGGTGGGTGGGGGGACTTTATGAGGGTTTCTTAAGTTTCAGATAGGCAGAGAACTTTTACCGCGTGATTATCCGCAGTGCCAGTCTCTCTGCTCTCAGAACAGGACCTGCGAAGTAGTAGCAGCACCGCAACAACTCCCCCTCCCCCCACAAGGCACAAGTTGTGCCCTAAAAAAAGAAGCGAGGGAACTAACCAGTTGGGCAGTATGCTTGTGACATCAGGGCGCATGACATCGCAGGTGGCGTCATAGAAAATGGCATTACAACCCATGACCTTACAGGAAATGACAGCGCGATAAGTTACATCTGACCGTACACACGTTTAGTAGGTCTATCACGAGTACATTTGAGATCGTTACACCATTTAACTAATGGGATTTTGCAGTGGGTTGTGCCCAAAAAAGTGACGACATTTATACATTTATTTCTCTACCACAAAGAAATTGGCAACAAAGAGAAACGTAGCAGTAAATCTATTCTTTTAATTGCTTGCTAAGTCTGCATTTTAAAATGTGTTGTGGGGTTAGCACCTTCTGCAAAGATCTTTTTGTGCCCTGTTAATCTCAGCTAATAATGATAATGGTAACATAACTCTGGAGGTTAACACATTTGCTTTAGAGATCGGTGTCTTGTCTAGTCCCAGTTGAATCAACGTATAATAGTGGGTTAATATGTCTCCTGGAAAGCACATCATATAACATGCCGATGACGGACTTTTACTTTTAACACAGAGATCGTTTTGTTACTTGTAGTTCATAAATTGTAATCCCTCTAATATAGAACAGTGAGCTATGAAGGACATGTGATTCCTACACCTTGTAACCCTCATTGCTTTATGTAACACATCCTGTACATTGATTTATACACATATGATTTATTGTCATATAATGTCTATGTGTGATGTAAAGCAATTTGACACCCGGAATTGGGCTGAGTTGTGCTATAAAAGAAATAAAAGAAAGTAGTGCTATTTAAATTATTTGTGTTAAAAATTGGATATAACAACACATCTAACCTTCTTACAGTGCATGCATATCTCTTATTCACAGGGACTAAAAAAGTCAAAATAATGTCTCTCTTAAGTAGCTGTGAAGTGATAGCAAGCTGTGTGTCTGTTTCCCCTCCATGGCTTTTGCATCTTGGTGTGAGGCTCCATATAGCTCCCAGCTAGGATACTTGAACAATAGGAGGCTTGATGGCCCCTTAACTTCGGCCTTTGTTTTGAGCCCAGCTGGAATTTGAAATAACAAAGTCCCCTTGCCCTGCACTTTGCTGGAAGGAAAGCGGGCAAGTGCAGGTGCCACTGAATGCGTCCACAAATTCAGCATATTTCAGTGGGGCACAACTTCGTGCCAGGGGCAATATGGCAGTGTGTGTTTTTTGAGACAAACTGCTTTGCGTTAAGCCATTTTTTTAAAATATTTTTTTTTAATAAGGGCAAATGCCCCCATCTCACCCAACAATAAAGTTTTACAAGAACAATAATGGAACATAACAAATAATTAAAAGCACAAGGCTGGTAGCCAATGTTAGACCAGCCGGCTTTGCCAATGCTTGTCTAGGTCTGGCTTGATGGTGCAGCTCACTGGAGACCTTTTGTTACCAATTATTTGGAATGCAAATGGGGATGGAGTTGGCTCCGTCCAGAGGAGTTCTTTCCAGTATTTTCATGCTATGTGGCTGTTTGATATATCATTCCGCCTCCTATGCAGCGCTTGCATTGCAATGCACGAGGGAATATTTTACATCTGAATAATACAATGAATCTTGGCATTAAATCATTTACCTTTATAGATGCACTGATTACAGAAATAACCAATTTTTGTTCCTTTTTTCACAGTAGCAGACTTAAAAAAGTATTTGAGTCGGTATTGAATTTGCAAGCCAGACTTATTCGCTTTGTAAATTGCATTTCTGTTCCTCTTCAAGTGCTGGGTGTGGGTGGCTCTGTCTGCGTGAGGGTGGCTCTATGTGAATGACTCTGTGTGGGTGGCTGTGTGTGGGTGGCTCTATGTGTGTGTGGGTGGCTTTGTGTGTGTGGCTCTGTGTGGGTGTAAATGCAATAGGTCATGCATTTGCGAGCGATTAAGCTATTGGCATTGTAAATGACAATGCCATTTAATTAACGATTAAGCTATTGGCAATGTAAATGACAATGCCATTTATTTATGATTTAAAAAAAAAAGTCATGAGCAATGCCAATAGCTCTACATTTAATAATGCCGAGACCATTGCATTGTAAATGCTTGTTAGTCTAAGTATCCCATTTACTGTACTGTTCCTGTGAGCCTTTGTTAATTGTATTTCTGCCTGATTCCGTTTGCTGAGGTCCTTCCCTGTGCGCCCCCTCGTTGTGTTCCAGTATTCCCACTGTTTTTTCACCCCGTTCCTGCCCCACCCCCCAGCTGCTCGTCCCTCCCCCCCTACAAATGTCGACCGCTGCAAGGACGCACAGCTGGCGCGCCAAAGGCGCGCCTAAGGCAAGCCCATCTGTGCCTGTCCGCGCCTGGACCGCGCCCAGCGCCAGACCCCCTAGTCCTCGGAACGCCACGCTGAACACCACCACTACACCGCCAGCACCCTCCACACACTCAACACCGGACAACAGCACCACTGCTTCCTGCCGACCCCGAAACACACCAAAGAACCTTTCTTTTGCCGGAGCTGCAGCTTTACCAGCCTCCGAGCTGCCAAATTGCCCACTGTGACAGGACGCAACCACCTCAGATGCATCCTACTGAACACACGCTCCGTACGCAAACACGCCTTCAAACTCTGGGGCCTGCTCAACACATCCTCTCCGGACGTCGCCTTCCTGACTGAGACCTGGATGAACGCCTCCTCGGCACCCGACATCGCCATAGCCGTCCCAGAAGGCTACAGATCACCCGCAGGGACCACAAATCGACGGAGTAGGTGGTGGAATTGCCATCTTCCACAAGAGCACCCTCAGGATCTCGACCAGCACCGACGACACCCTCAGCACCGCCGAACACCTGCGCTTCCATATCCACACTGATCCCAATACCACCCTCAGAGGAACTCTCGTCTACAGACCCCCCGGACCCCGGCCCCAGTTCAGCGACTCCATTGCTGACTTCGTCAGCGCGCACACCTTTGCCTCCACAGACTACATCCTCCTCGGAGACCTGAACTTCCACCTTGAGAACAACAACGACACCAACTCCACCACCCTGATTGACAATCTCGCCAACCTCGCTTTCAGAAAGCTTGTCACAATACCCACCCACTCCGCCGGCCACACGCTTGACCCCATCTTTTCCACAAGCCCCCCACGCCTCCTTCCGCCACACCACCGAACTCCACTGCACCGACCATCCCTGCATCCACTTCACCTTCCAGAAACCCACCACGCACCACGGCACCCAACAGATCCCCCGCCGCAGCTGGAGCAAAATCACCGAAAACCAGCTAAACACCACCCTCTTCCGGAGCCCACTCACCGACGCCACCGACCCGACACTGCTGCCCGCAACCTCAGGCGCTGGATCGATGATTGCGCCACACTCTCGCCCCAGTCAAGAAACCCTCCAACAGACGCATTGACAAGAAAGCCAGCTGGTTCACCGCGGACCTCCAGGCCTCCAAGCAAACCTGCCGAAATCTAGAGAAGAAATGGCACCGCGAACAAACACCGGACAGCTACGGATCCCACAAGAACGCCATCCGCCGACACCATCGCCTCATCAGATCCACCAAAAAGGCCTCCTTCAAGGACCGCCTCGACAACAACGCACCCAACAGCAAAAAGCTCTTCAACATCGTGAAGGAGCTCTCCAACCCCGGCTCCTACACCAACGACATCCCACCATCGCAAGACCTGTGCGACTCCCTTGCCACCTTCTTCCATTGCAAGATCGCAGACATCCACAACAGCTTAAACAACCTGACCGCCTTGACAGCCACAGATACCTCAGACCCCACGGCCACCACCCACATCAACCCCCTGCTCACCTGGGCCAACATAAACGACGATGACACCATCAAAATCATGAACACCATCCACTCCGGCTCTCCGTCAGACCCATGCCCGCACCACTTCTTCAACAAAGCTAGCCTCACCATTGCACCCCATCTCTGCAAGGCCATCAACATCTCCTTCGAGACCGTGACCTTCTCTGAGAGCTGGAAGCACGCCGAGATCAACGCCCTACTCAAGAAATCCAGGGCAGACCCGAGGGACCTCAAGAACTTCCGGCCCATCTCCCTGCTCCCGTTCCTGGCGAAGGTCATTGAGTACACCGTCAACAGGCAGCTGACACGCTACCTCGAGGAGAACAACATCCTGGACCCGTCCCAGTCCGGGTTCCGCAGCAACCACAGCACCGAAACTGCCCTCATCGCCGCCACCGATGACATAAGGGCCCTGTTGGACAATGGCGAAACTGCGGCCCTCATCCTCCTGGACCTATCAGCCGCCTTCGACACTGTCTGCCACCGCACCCTGCGCACACACCTCCACAACGCAGGGATCCATGACAAGGCTCTGGAATGGACCACCTCATTTCTCTCCGGCAGAACCCAGAACGTCTGCCTCTCCCCTCCCCTCTCCGCTCCAAACCCTCCGAGAACATCTGCGGCGTACCCCAAGGATCATCCCTCAGCCCAACATTGTTCAACGTATACATGGCACCGTTCGCCCACGTCGCCCGACTGCACGACCTCAACATCATCTCTTACGCCGACGACACCTAGCTGATCCTCTCCCTCACCAAGGACCCCCTCACCGCCAAAACCAACTTCCACGAAGGAATGAAAGCCCTCGCCAAGTGGATGAAGAACAGCCGCCTGAAACTGAACTCAGACAAAATGGAGGTCCTCCTCCTCAGCCCCACCCCCTCAGCCTGGGACGACTCCTGGTGGCCGACCGCACTGGGAGTAGCATCAACACCCATCGACCACGCACTCAACCTGGGGTTTATCCCCAACTCAACACTCTCCATGACCAAGCAAGTCAATGCTGTCTCATACTCCTGCTTCCACACCCTCTGCATGCTTCGCAAGATCTACAGGTGGATCCCCACCGAAACAAGCAGAACGGTCTCCCAGGCCCTCGTCAGCAGCAGGCTGGACTACAGAAACGCCCTCTATGCAGGAGCCTCAGCCAAACTCTTGAAACATCTACAACCCATACAGAATGCCTCTGCCCGCCTGATCCTCGACATCCCTCGCCACAGCCACATCACACCCCCCATGAAAGACCTGCACTGGCTTCCCGTCAACAAGAGGATTACCTTCAAGCTCCTCACCCACAAGGTGCTCCATAACACCGGACCAGCATACCTCAACAGACGACTCACCTTCTACACCCTGAACCGCCAGCTCCGCTCCACCGACCTCGCCCTCACCACCGTCCCCCGCATCCGAAGAGCAACCACCGGTGACAGATCGTTCTCCCACCTCACCGCCAAGACCTGGAACACCCTCCCCTTCCTCCTACGGCAGACCCAGGCAAAAATGACCAATTGTCGTACCTCTAACATTGTTTACATAATTTTGTGTCTGTGTAACCTATTGTATGTTGGAGAAACTGGACGGGATTGTCGCACAAGGATATGGGAACATAAATCCAACACACAGAATAAAAAAATTTCAGCCCCCCTTTTCACCCATTGGCTTGAGAAAAATCATTCCGATAGCGACCTGAAGTGGTCCATATTGGAAAGGATCCAGGTGCACCCTGGACAAGACCCCTCGGTCATACGTAAATAAAGAGAGGTTTTCTGGATATACCTTCTGAATGCTGTGAAGAAGTGCGCTTTACAAATCTCATGATTTATTGATTGATTACAGAAGCCTGTTATAAATCCCGGAATTCCTTCCCCCTCTGATTTACCATTAGTGGGAGTACAGGTCGTTCCTTAGAGAGTAACATAGTTTTTTGGGGGACTAACATGCAAAAGTCGAAGTTACAATGCCGATTCCTGAATTTGTTTCTCTTATATTCCAACTGGATACTTCATAAGTGGAATACCACACACAAGCGCAGTTTCTGGGAATTTAACATTCCAACAGGCAGGTTAACTTATGTTATATAGCGCTTACTACCCCTAACGAGGCATTGAAGTGTTGTGGCAAGTGGCACGAAACTCTGGAACCCAACATCAGAGTTTAATATTTAGCAGATTAGTGGTAATTAATGATCATTCGGTTTTTTCCATTTTGCATCAGCTGTGTTAGGTATGTGCTCTTGATTTCTTGTATGTTTAGTAGAGTTTAGAGGAGGGATGGAAAGAAGGGATGGATTGGAAAAGGGGAAGTAGTAAGCTGTTTTTAGGTCTCGTGACCTACAATGCGCGCAAGCGCATTGAGGGATCGAGAATTCAAGTGCTCGAAATCCTCGTCAAACCAAGGGCTTCGTTCCTTGCAGTTTTCTTGAAGTTCACGTGGCCACAGGCACGCGCTTTTGGGCCATAAACTCTGTTCCCCACAGCCTTACATTCATTTCTCCTCCCCCTCCCCAGCCAGCTTCCCCCAGGCCGTAGCAGCACTCCTCCCACACTCCCATACTTCAAAGGCTTATCACTTCACACGGCCGCAGGCCGTTCAAGGCTTATCACTTCACACGGCCGCAGGCCGTGCAACCAGAGCACTTCAGTTGGTGCGCAGCCCCCCTCCCAGCACTGCCTTGTTACTCTCGGCAGCCAACTTTCGTTTCATGGTGGAACAAACCTCACTGATAACTATCGTCTATTGTAGCGAACAACACCAGGTTCACCTTGTGACTTCAGGCGCTACACGCATCTTTGCAGGGTGTGTGCACAACCTAACGCCATTTTTTGTAGCTACCTTTAAGAGTATCATTGGGTATTACGACCCTGTCTATGTGCCTTGAAGTAGCATCCTGATGGCTTAAGGCGCTTGCTCACAAGTCCGCACTCGATGCACTCTCTTATCTTCTCCTTCCTGCTAACCAGGCTCCGCATTTCACCCATTGAAATAACTTTAGAGCAGCATAAAAGGGTATACAAACAAAGTAATGTAACTAAACAGAACATATATTCTTAACTAAATGTGGCATATACATGGATAATATATGGAACGTATGTAAGCATAACATACCATATGTAGAGTGCAGAGTGCAGATTCAGAGTGCAGTGTGCAGAGTGCAGATTGTGAGTGCAGATTGTGAGTGCAGATTGTGAGTGCAGATTGTGAGTGCAGATTGTGAGTGTAGATTGTGAGTGCAGATTGTGAGTGCAGATTGTGAGTGCAGATTCAGAGTGCAGATTCAGAGTGCAGATTCAGAGTGCAGATTGTGAGTGCAGATTGTGAGTGCAGATTGTGATTGCAGATTGTGAGTGCAGATTGTGAGTGCAGATTCAGAGTGCAGATTCAGAGTGCAGATTGTGAGTGCAGATTGTGAGTGCAGATTGTGAGTGCAGATTGTGAGTGCAGATTGTGAGTGCAGATTCAGAGTGCAGATTGTGAGTGCAGATTCAGAGTGCAGATTCAGAGTGCAGATTCAGAGTGCAGATTCAGAGTGCAGATTGTGAGTGCAGATTGTGAGTGCAGATTGTGAGTGCAGATTCAGAGTGCAGATTCAGAGTGCAGATTGTGAGTGCAGATTGTGAGTGCAGATTGTGAGTGCAGATTGTGAATGCAGATTGTGAGTGCAGATTGTGAGTGCAGATTGTGAGTGCAGATTCAGAGTGCAGATTCAGAGTGCAGAGTGCAGATTTAGAGTGCAGATTTAGAGTGCAGATTTAGAGTGCAGATTCAGAGTGCAGATTTAGAGTGCAGATTCAGAGTGCAGATTCAGAGTGCAGAGTGCAGATTGTGAGTGCAGATTGTGAGTGCAGATTGTGAGTGCAGATTGTGAGTGCAGATTGTGAGTGCAGAGTGCAGATTGTGAGTGCAGATTGTGAGTGCAGATTCAGAGTGCAGATTCAGAGTGCAGATTCAGAGTGCAGAGTGCAGATTGTGAGTGCAGATTCAGAGTGCAGATTGCAGATTGTGAGTGCAGATTCAGAGTGCAGATTCAGAGTGCAGATTTAGAGTGCAGATTTAGAGTGCAGATTTAGAGTGCAGATTCAGAGTGCAGATTTAGAGTGCAGATTCAGAGTGCAGATTCAGAGTGCAGATTTAGAGTGCAGATTCAGAGTGCAGATTCAGAGTGCAGATTTAGAGTGCAGAGTGCAGATTTAGAGTGCAGATTCAGAGTGCAGAGTGCAGATTTAGAGTGCAGAGTGCAGATTGTGAGTGCAGATTCAGAGTGCAGATTCAGAGTGCAGATTGTGAGTGCAGATTCAGAGTGCAGATTGCAGATTGTGAGTGCAGATTCAGAGTGCAGATTCAGAGTGCAGATTTAGAGTGCAGATTTAGAGTGCAGATTTAGAGTGCAGATTCAGAGTGCAGATTTAGAGTGCAGATTCAGAGTGCAGATTCAGAGTGCAGATTTAGAGTGCAGAGTGCAGATTTAGAGTGCAGATTCAGAGTGCAGAGTGCAGATTTAGAGTGCAGAGTGCAGATTGTGAGTGCAGATTGTGAGTGCAGATTCAGAGTGCAGAGTGCAGATTGTGAGTGCAGATTGTGAGTGCAGATTCAGAGTGCAGATTGTGAGTGCAGATTGTGAGTGCAGATTCAGAGTGCAGATTTAGAGTGCAGATTTAGAGTGCAGATTTAGAGTGCAGATTTAGAGTGCAGATTTAGAGTGCAGATTCAGAGTGCAGATTTAGAGTGCAGATTCAGAGTGCAGATTCAGAGTGCAGATTTAGAGTGCAGAGTGCAGATTGTGAGTGCAGATTCAGAGTGCAGATTGTGAGTGCAGATTGTGAGTGCAAATTCAGAGTGCAGAGTGCAGATTTAGAGTGCAGATTTAGAGTGCAGATTTAGAGTGCAGATTCAGAGTGCAGATTCAGAGTGCAGATTCAGAGTGCAGATTCAGAGTGCAGATTTAGAGTGCAGAGTGCAGATTGTGAGTGCAGATTGTGAGTGCAGATTGTGAGTGCAGATTCAGAGTGCAGATTCAGAGTGCAGATTCAGAGTGCAGATCAGAGTGCAGATTCAGAGTGCAGAGTGCAGATTGTGAATGCAGATTCAGAGTGCAGATTCAGAGTGCAGATTCAGAGTGCAGATTCAGAGTGCAGAGTGCAGATTGTGAGTGCAGATTGTGAGTGCAGATTGTGAGTGCAGATTGTGAGTGCAGATTGTGAGTGCAGATTCAGAGTGCAGATTCAGAGTGCAGATTCAGAGTGCAGATCAGAGTGCAGATTCAGAGTGCAGAGTGCAGATTGTGAATGCAGATTCAGAGTGCAGATTCAGAGTGCAGATTCAGAGTGCAGATTCAGAGTGCAGATTCAGAGTGCAGAGTGCAGATTGTGAGTGCAGATTCAGAGTGCAGATTGTGAGTGCAGATTGTGAGTGCAGATTGTGAGTGCAGAATCAGAGTGCAGAGTGCAGATTCAGAGTGCAGAGTGCAGATTCAGAGTGCAGATTCAGAGTGCAGATTCAGAGTGCATAGTGCAGATTCAGAGTGCAGAGTGCAGATTTAGAGTGCAGATTCAGAGTGCAGAGTGCAGATTTAGAGTGCAGAGTGCAGATTTAGAGTGCAGATTCAGAGTGCAGAGTGCAGATTCAGAGTGCAGATTCAGAGTGCAGATTCAGAGTGCAGATTCAGAGTGCAGAGTGCAGATTCAGAGTGCAGATTAAGAGTGCAGATTCAGAGTGCAGATTCAGAGTGCAGAGTGCAGATTCAGAGTGCAGAGTGCAGATTTAGAGTGCAGATTTAGAGTGTAGATTCAGAGTGCAGAGTGCAGATTTAGAGTGCAGATTCAAAGTGCAGAGTGCAGATTCAGAGTGCAGATTCAGAGTGCAGAGTGCAGATTCAGAGTGCAGATTCAGAGTGCAGATTCAGGGTGTAGATTCAGAGTGCAGATTCAGAGTGCAGATTCAGAGTGCAGAGTGCAGATTCAGAGTGCAGTTGCAGAGTGCAGTTGCAGAGAGAACTCAGCAGCACCACCACAGCATCACTCAGCAGCACCACAGCATCACTCAGCAGCACCACAGCATCACTCAGCAGCACCACAGCATCACTCAGCACCACCACAGCATCACTCAGCACTACCACAGCATCACTCAGCACCACCACAGCACCACTCAGCGCAATCCCAGCATCACTCAGCACCACCACAGCATCACTCCGCGACATCACAGCATCAATCTGTGCAACCATTCAACAACAACTGGTTCAATTATGTTCTCTCAATGTTTCAAGCTTTATTACAAATGTCACAAAAAGATGTTATTTCACTTCTGTTCTTGGATTTTCATCACAATAAAATACACTGAACATAATCTTCACAAACGTTATTTACAAAAGTTTAAGCTATTGCCAATATAAATTACAATCACTTTTATTTAAGTATTAATTATTTAAAAAAATTAAAAGCCGTTGCTATTTGTAATATCAATACATCTAAGTCACGTAAATACAAAACATGTTGCATTACAAATGCTATAGTCGTCACATGTGCGAAAGTTATAACTATTGGCATTGAAAATGACAAAGCTATTAATTTAGTTATTTTCAAAATCAACACATAAATAAAAAAATTGTCATTTACAAGACCAATAGCTCAAACTTTCATAATGCGAGACCTATTGCATTGCAAATGCTTGTTGTAAGTAGTGGTGTTGTGTGCCTGTTAGTTGGGTGGATTGGCTAAAACGGAGGCAGAAGTTTGGGAGTTGATAGTAGTCAAAAATGTTTGGGAGTAAAAGTGAGGAGAGAGGGGACAAAGGTTGATAGGAGTATTTTTTTTATAACAAAACTGAAATTAACTTATACATACATATATGTATATGACACTTGGTAAAGTTTTAGTGGCTAGAGTAAACCCCTCTATATAAGTACTCATATATATATATATATATATACTAGCAGCCCGTCCCGACGTTGTCTGGGAGCAATTAGGCTTCAGGGCCCCCGCCCGCCCCAACGTTGTCCGTGAGTCCCCCGGAGCCTTCCTCCATATATTGCAGTATTATACCTCTATGTTTACTTTGTACGCTTTTGTAACCTGCACACGTCACTTTTTCCTCCTGTAATGCAGTATTATACCTCTATGTTTACTTTGTACGCTTTTGTAACATGCACACGTAACTTTTTCCTCCTGTAATGCACCGTTTGGCTCACTTTTGTAATGCTCCGTTTGCTTCCTCTTGCTCACGATGTACGCTTTTGTAACCTGCACACGTAACTTTTTCCTCCTGTAATGCACCGTTTGGATCACTTTTGTAATGCTCCGTTTGCTTCCTCTTGCTCACGATTGTCATTTTGGCTTCATTTTTCCGCCGCTCAACGCTCCTAAATAAATAACCTACCTCATCCGCCGCTCACCGCTCCTCCCCGCCTGTCCGCCACTCCTCATGCCTGTCCGCCGCTCCTCAACGCCTGTCCGCCGCTCCTCACCGCCTGTCCGCCGCTCCTCCCGGCGCCATGTCCGCCGGTCCTCCTCACGCTCCTGGACGCCGTTCCTCCCCGCGCTCCTCACGTCAGCACGCACGTCGCGGCCGGCGCTTCTTCCAAGGGACTACTTTTTTTTCTCGATAAAGTTTTTAAATAACGTATATTCATTACGTTTATATAGCCTATGTCCATCTGCACACCCTGACGATTACAACGATGTATCGGGTGTGTGGATTGGCGCTTTGGTTCCCGAGTTTACCCGCCTCAAAGGTTCAAAGTTCTTCCTTTATAATAGTAGTATAGATATGTTCTTAAGATTTTAGTTTCAAGCAAAAAACTATCATATATGTAGATAGAAGCAGCAATATTGGCTTGGGCAAATATACAGGTGTATCTTGTTAGTGTAATATAAATTTCCCCCTTAAACAAATGTATCTGCTTATACAGTTCAATGTAAAATGACACATTCACATTGACAACCCCATCTACATATCCTGAGAAGAATAGATTGTCATGTCTGAGTGCGCTACTGTGGTACACTGTTGTGTTGTGAGTCTAATCATCATGTGGGGATGAGGCCAGTTCTTGACTAATCTTCTAAAAATGAGATGGTTCCAGTGGATCTTATGTTTGTGGGTAGCAAAGTTCATAGTCTGGCTGCTTGACCAGAGAAAGATGATGTTTCATCCATGTTTTTTCTTGTAATTGGTAATTTTGTGATTGGGAGTTATTCTTGAGCATAGACTCCTTTGTTGTATGTATTTGTTGATTTTCTTCATGGTGAAAAGTGGTCCTTTGCCTTGGAAGAGTGGTCAATTGTGAGAGATGCAGAGCAGCTTAAAGGGGGACCTTCCGGCAATTGGTAACCAGTGTAGGACCCTCAAGGCAGGGAAGATATGTGCTTCTGGCTTTACAGGTTGAAGGAGTCTAGTAGGAGAATTATGTGAGTTTGTGCTGGTTGTGCTGCTGTTCCCCGGTCTGGGAAGGGTGCTACGCAGCACTTATTTTTCATAGACTCTTGCTCCGTGGGTACGGGGAAGGAGGTCTTTCTTCCGTTGGTGAACTATCTTTGGCTCATGCGGAAGGAAAGGCGCTCTTATCTTCCCCATTGTATGGCTTTCACACTTTACTAAGATTCCCCCCATTGGCGAGCTACAGTCCTGTGGCTCTTGAGGCGGGAATATAATATTACCTTTTGCTAAGGACAAGTGGATTGTAAGACTTCCATTACCTTCCGCAAATGTGGCATTATTGGTTGTGATGCTAAAAAATGTTTTTAGACAGTGTGTATCACTTATTGGAATTCACGTGTTATGCGCGCTAATATTCAAAGACCCCATATATAACTTGTTTGGAAAATATTATTTACAACAACCTGGAGATTATTTCAAAATATACTGTTTTCTTTGACTTTATTAACAGGGGTGATTGCGAGAGCGGAATAGGACTGCGCTCAACCCCTGTGAAGTATAGTGGAGTGTATAATGGTATGTTTCCCTATAAATTAAATGCAGTTTGTTCGGATAAATGAATGGAGAATGTAGTTATCTAGATATTACATGTATGTTCTTTTCTATGTTCTAACACAGCAGAAGTAATGGAATGATTTGTGTTTCTACAAAGGAGCCACAGACTAATGTGGATCTCTTCAGACTACATATTTGTTTTCGTTGCAGGTATATGCAGTTTGCATCAGATGCTTAGTTTATGTATGGTGGTATACCATACTCTGTGATAGACAGGATTATATGTATTTAGAATTTCTTGTGTCATTCCAGGTCTCCCTCCCTGCAGTCCCCTTCCTATCCTTCCATCACTTGATCATCCCACTGACCTGTGCTATCATAGCAATTCTGTCTTGGGACTATCAAGGGGTGGACCATTCTGACCAACAAACCGACCCTAAGGATTTTCTACTCGAACAAGGTGGCTCTATGTCATCCATTAGTCAACAGCCCAGTAGCAACTGAATATCTTTGATGTTCCAATGTTCCAGTGTTTTGAAGTTCCAGTGGTGTAATTCTCCTGTTATTTGAGCATCAATCTGCAACACCCTGTTAGTGTTGTAGGACTGCAGTAGTGTGAAATTCCTTCAAGCAGTGTGCATTCAGAGTATAATTTTCAGGTGTGCTGCCCCTTTACAGGTCCATATGCACGTGCCTTACTTTAAAGGAAGTTGTCTAGTTGAAGGCGTGGGTGGTGTTGACTTCAGTGGTGCACTGGAGGTTGTGTTTATGTGTTCTTGGCTGGGTGTGGAATGGATGCAAATGTATTCGCCGATTGTGCTGTTCGCCCTTTTAATTGGGCTATTACTTGCGGGTGAATGTGGACTATCATTCAATGAAGGGAAGCTCCAGCAATGATGAAATTGTTTTTAGGTGTGGCATCCTGGGTGCTGATCGTGAAATGGTCCCTGCCCTTCCTGGGAAGATCTTGTTGCCTGTGCGGCACTTGCTTTGTGTCAGCTCTGTCTGTGCATGTGTCTCACATTGTTTTTGTGGCTTCTGTACCTCGTGCCCATGTGTGTGGTAGAGTTTGGGCCATGAATCACTGGGTGGGTGACAGTGACCATATTAAATATATGCAGCCGTGGCAATTGTCCCTGCACTTTAAGTTCATTTCTCTTAGGTAACAATACTGTAACCTGTGAAAAACCTCCTAGACTCTGGCTGCAAGGTACTCCTGTTCTGATAATAGAACAATTTGTTCCGCCATGCACAGTGTTGTTATCAATGATGTCATTACAGATGTTGAAGCAATGTTATCAATGATGTCATAGATCATGTCTTGCAGTACCCTGCAAGGGCGCGCATCATAATTGCTTTAGGGCACAAGTTATAGTTGCTTAAGATAACTTTACCTGGTGAATTTCAGTAGATTTGTCATTTTAAAACAGTATAGTTTATATGACATTTTCCCCTAACTATAACATTCTTTTCACCTTTGTTTTTTTCAGTGAATTTCTAAGGGTCTTTTGATGTAAATTAAGATATTATTACATTTAGTAATAATCACGTAACTTTAACCTTCGTTTTTTCACCGAATTTCCAATTTTTTAAAATGTAAAAAAGGATGTCCTTGCCAATCATGGCATGGTGTTGGGCACAGGGCCTTGCTGAATGCCAGGCCCTAAAACCAACCCCAGCGGCATGCATGGCCTTCATTCATGCTCGATGTGGGGTTGGGTGTCCAACGCCCCACCACTGTGCATGGTTGACTATGTCATGTAACAATATGAAGGGTTTCATTATAAACAAGGCATGCCTACTGACTTTGTCAAAGGGTAAGAATACCAAAATATAAAAAGAAGCAAGCCTATTAGCTTTATCAAGGAGTTAGCACAAGAAGAAGCACAGGCAGCCACCCGGAGGCAGCCAATTTCACACCACACACGTCCTTTGCGTGGCATGGGGTTAGCCTACTGAACAGATTTACACCAAATAAAACAAGCATTGGAAATGCAATAGGTCTCGGATTTATGTGAGTTAGAGCTAATGGCATTGTAAATGGCAATGTCTTTTAGCCATGTGTTATGGAGTTTATGCATGTGGTGTGTAATGGAATTATGTGATTTGGATTGGAATTGTTCACCCTGCACACTCACAAACTGTTCACCTTGCACACTCACAAACTGTTCACCCTGCACGCTCACACACTGTTCACCCTGCACGCTCACACAATGTTCGCCCTGCACGCTCACACACTGTTAACCCTGCACGCTCACACACTGCTCACCCTACACGCTCACACACTGCTCACCCTACACGCTCACAGACTGTAAACCCTGCACACTCACACACTGCTCATCCTACACACTCTGCACTCGCACTCTGCACACTCACTCTGCACACTCACTCTGCACACTCACTCTGCACATTCACTCTGCACACTCATTTTGCACACTCACTCTGCAAACTCACTCTGCACTCACTACTCTGCACTCACTACTCACTACTCTGCACTCACTACTCACTACTCTGCACTCACTACTCTGCACTCCCTACTCTGCACTCACTACTCTGCACTCACAACTCTGCACTCACTACTTTGCACTCACTACTCACTACTCTGCACTCACTACTCTGCACTCACTACTCTGCACTCACTACTCACTACTCTGCACTCACTACTCACTACTCACTACTCACTACTCTGCACTCACTACTCACTACTCTGCACTCACTACTCTGCACTCACTACTCACTACTCTGCACTCACTACTCACTACTCTGCACTCACTACTCTGCACTCACTACTCACTACTCTGCACTCACTACTCTGCACTCACTACTCACTACTCTGCACTCACTACTCACTACTCTGCACTCACTACTCTGCACTCACTACTCTGCACTCACTACTCACTACTCTGCACTCACTACTCACTACTCTGCACTCACTACTCTGCACTCACTACTCTGCACTCACTACTCTGCACTCACTACACTCACTACTCACTACGCTGCACTCACTACACTCACTACTCACTACTCTGCACTCACTACTCTACACTCACTACTCTCCACTCACTACTCTGCACTCACTACTCACTACTCTGCACTCAGTACTCACTACTCACTACTCTGCACTCACTACTCACTACTCTGCACTCACTACTCACTACTCTGCACTCACTACTCTGCACCCACTACTCAGTACTCTGCACTCACTACTCACTACTACTCACTTGAGGTATGGAAAAGGGGGAAAGCGACATAGCAGTAACTCACATTCTACACTAAAGTCATAATTTCGCAACTTGTTAATTAATTTTATTGAAACTTCATAAAACATTATGCAGTTTGGATGCTACTCTGTTACACCATGGGTATTCGTAAAAGAGGTCCAACAGCATTGTGATGCATTTTAGAGTTAGAATTGTTGATTTTTTTCATCCACAGTGCGTCAGAATTGCAGACCCTAGTGTAAAGTCGAATGGAAGCACAGGCTGAATATTACCATAGAATATTACACATTAAACGATGCAGACGAACGCGCGTCCGCCAAACTCACTGCAGAATGGTGAACGCGCCCCGACCATCTGGATTCCATTACCGCGGCACCCTGACAGCTCCTAATTGAAATTTATGGACTGCCGTGCGCATAACCGCACAGAAAATGCAGGAACTGTCCAACGTGACATATATATGGCCTATTGCGTTAAGGCTACTACAAACACGGCACCGCGAGGACCAATTACCATGCAGATGGTAAAATAACATACTGAAAAATCTTGCGCACTGAGGAATTTTTCCTGCACGATTCAGAACCCCTTAACAATACGGCTCGGAGCTCCGCCCCACTTCTGACGAAGTGGTGACGTAGGCCGAGCCCTAAAAAGGACATTCTGTGAACCAAGATCTAGATTCCTGACAAATTTGGAATTCCATTCAGCAGTTTTTTCGGTAGAGCTTCTTAAAGACGTCCTTGGAAAATTAATGGAGAAATATGCTTTTGGGACCCCGTTTTTTCCCAGCCCTCACTTGATGGATCACCCTGAATCTTTCCAATAAGGATGTGAAGTGAATCAGCTTTTTTTTTAAAGTTTTGTGAAGATTCGTCAAACGGCGCCAAAGTTATAGCAAAACAAAGACTGCCTTGTCTAGGGTAAAACTAACCTAACTATAACTACCCAGTGGTGATCGCCACTGAGTAAAAAAATATATATAGATATATATGTGTTTGTGTGTGTGTGTATATAAGGCAAAATCCCAAGTAAGACGCACACTCAGGGAAGAGTATGCTCAGTAGGTGAATTTACTTCCAGTTACGCATTTTGACTTCAGAAAGTCTTGATCACACACTGTGTCCAATGTAAACAACTCATTAACATAGACAA